>NC_141163.1:72450922-73145922 GCF_053477565.2 Lygodium microphyllum
ACTTTAGATATGTGATTAGTTTAGGGTTAGTTAGTTTGTAGTTAGTTTTGGTAATTTATTTAGTTAGTTAGTAGTTACTTTAGATATTTATTTATTTAGTTATTTAGTTAGTTTTGCTACATTATTATTTGAGCTACAGGTTCGAGAAAGTGTCGAACCACCATAGTGCTCCCGAACCTGGCTCCCAAACCAAACCAAAGTGACCATTAATGTCACATGATTGGGAGCAGAATGAAAGGTAAGTGACGATAATGTCACATGATTGGGAGTAGAATGGAACGTGGTCTCCTTCCACCACCTTCTCTTCTTCTCTCACTCTCACTCTCACTCTCATTCTCGCTTTCACTCTCACTCTCAGTCTCACTCTCACTCAGCTGCAAGCAGCAGGAGGCAAGCCAGCAAGCAGCAGGAGGTCAGTCCTCTCTCTCTCTCTCTCTCTCTCTCTCACGTTGAGTCAGAGAGTCTCTCTCTCTCTCTCTCTCTCTCTCTCTCACGTTGAGTCAGAGAGTCTCTCTCTCTCTCTCTCTCTCACGTTGAGTCAGAGAGTCTCTCTCTCTCTCACGTTGAGTCAGAGCATCGCCAGTAGCCCGGTAGTAGACGTGCGCCTGTCGCCCAGTCAGTCGGTCACAGCCACCAACGGACGTCAGAGAGTCTCTCTCTGACAGACGTCAGAGAGAGAGAGAGAAGCGCCCAGCCAGTCGGTCGCAGCCATCAACGAACGTCAGAGAATCTCTCTCTAACGGACGTTAGATAATCTCTCTCTCTAACGTTTTCAGGTGTTTTTTGATGTTTTCTGACGTCCTTCAGTCACCCAGCCAGTCGGTTCGCGGACAGGCGGCAGTGCTTCCTCGCTTCCGATCGCGTCAGAGAGGGCTGGCGGAGAGACTGCGGGTTCCGGTCCAGGCCTGCAGGGTGACACGTCAAAGTATCTCTCTCTCTGACGGACAGAGAGAGAGAGAGAGAGAGAGAGAGAGAGAGAGAGAGAGAGAGAGAGAGAGAGAGAGAGAGAGAGAGAGAGAGAGAGGGGCGCATTTACTCTCTCTCTCTCTCTGACGACGAGAGAGAGAGAGAGAGAAAGTAAAGGTGCTTCTCTCTCTCTCTGACGTGTCGTGTAACACGTCAGAGAGAGAGAGATAAGTATCTCTCTCTCTCTGACGTGTTACACGACTTATCTCTCTCTCTCTGATGTGTTACACGACACGTCAGAGAGAGAGAAACACCTTTACTTTCTCTCTCTCTCACGTGTGGTAGAGAGAATTACTTCTCTCTCTCTCATCCTGCGGTCACAGGGTCGCAGACATGGTGCGCCTGCAGTCACATGGCGCTGCTTTTCGATCCAAGCTCACTGCTACGTGAGAGAGAGAGAGAGAGAGAGAGAGAGAGAGAGAGAGAAGCGTGTTGAGTTACTTTAAATTAGATTGTGTGTTAGTTTTGATTGTTTAGTTCGTTTAGTTAGTTTGTTTATTTAGTTTATTTAGTTAGTTTTGTTAATTTATTTAGTTAGTTAGTAGTTACTTTAGATATGTGATTAGTTTAGGGTTAGTTAGTTTGTAGTTAGTTTTGGTAATTTATTTAGTTAGTTAGTAGTTACTTTAGATATTTATTTATTTATTTATTTAGTTAGTTTTGCTACATTATTATATGAGCTACAGGTTCGAGAAAGTGTCGAACCACCACAGTGCTCCCGAACCTGTCTCCCAAACCAAACCAAAGTGACCATTAATGTCACATGATTGGGAGCAGAATGAAAGGTAAGTGACCATAATGTCACATGATTGGGAGTAGAATGGAACGTGGTCTCCTTCCACCACCTTCTCTTCTTCTCTCACTCTCTCTCACTCTCATTCTCGCTTTCACTCTCACTCTCACTCTCACTCAGGTGCAAGCAGCAGGAGGCAGGCCAGCAAGGAGCAGGAGGCAGGCCAGCAGGAGGAGGAGGTCAGTCCTCTCTCTCTCTCTCTCTCTCCATTTTTGTGTTCTCTCTCTCTCTCTCTCTCTGTCTCTGTCTCTGTCTCTCTCTCTCTCACGTTGAGTCAGAGAGTCTCTCTCTCTCTCTCTCTCTCTCTCTCTCTCTCTCTCTCTCTCTCTCTCACGTTGAGTCAGAGAGTCTCTCTCTGTCTCACGTTGAGTCAGAGCGTCGCCAATAGCCCGGTAGTAGACGTGCGCCAGTCGCCCGGTCAGTCGGTCGCAGCCACCAACGTACGTCAGAGAATCTCTCTTTGACGGACGTCAGAGAGAGAGGGAGAGAAGTGCCCAACCAGTCGGTCGCAGCCATCAACGCACGTCAGAGAATCTCTCTCTGACGGACGTCAGAGAATCTCTCTCTCTAACGTTTTCAGCCGTTTTTTGACGTTTTCTGACGTCCTTCAGTCGCCCAGCCAGTCGGTTCGCGGACAGGCGGCAGTGCTTCCTCGCTTCCGATTGCGTCAGAGAGGGCTGGCAGAGAGATTGCGGGTTCTGGAACAGGCCTGCGGGGTGACACGTCAGAGTCAGAGAGAGAGAGAGAGAGTAACCACGCCTCTCTTGCGACACGTCAGACACAGAGAAAGAGTAAACGCGCCTCTCTCTCTCTCTCTCTCTCTCTCTCTCGTCCGTCAGAGAGAGCCTCTGACAAAGTGTCGAACCACCACATTGCTCCCGAACCTGGCTCCTAAACCAAACCAAAGTGACCATTAATGTCACATGATTGGGAGCAGAATGAAAGGTAAGTGACCATAATGTCACATGATTGGGAGTAGAATGGAACGTGGTCTCCTTCCACCACCTTCTCTTCTTCTCTCACTCTCACTCTCACTCTCATTCTCGCTTTCACTCTCACGCTCACTCTCACTCTCACTCAGGTGCAAGCAGCAGGAGGTAGGCCAGCAAGCAGCAGGAGGTCAGTCCTCTCTCTCTCTCTCTCCCTCTCTCTCTCCATTTTTGTGTTCTCTCTCTCTCTCTCTCTCTCTCTCTATCTCTGTCTCTCTCGCTCTCACGTTGAGTCAGAGACTCTCTCTCTCTCTCTCTCTCTCTCTCACGTTGAGTCAGAGAGTCTCTCTCTCTCTCTCACGTTGAGTCAGAGCGTCGCCAGTAGCCCGGTAGTAGACGTGCGCCAGTCGCCCAGTCAGTCGGTCACAGCCACCAACGGACGTCAGAGAATCTCTCTCTGACGGACGTCAGAGAGAGAGAGAAGCGCCCAGCCAGTCGGTCGCAGCCATCAACGGACGTCAGAGAATCTCTCTCTAACGGACGTCAGAGAATCTCTCTCTCTAATGTTTTCAGGCGTTTTTTGATGTTTTCTGACGTCCTTCAGTCACCCAGCCAGTCAGTTCACGGACAGGCGGCAGTGCTTCCTCGCTTCCGATCGCGTCAGAGAGGGCTGGCGGAGAGACTGCGGGTTCCGGTCCAGGCCTGCAGGGTGACACGTCAAAGTCAAAGGCTCTCTCTGACGGACGAGAGAGAGAGAGAGAGGCGCATTTACTCTCTCTCTCTCTGACGGACGAGAGAGAGAGAGAGAAAGTAAAGGTGCTTCTCTCTCTCTCTGACGTGTCGTAAAACACGTCAGAGAGAGAGAGATAAGTATCTCTCTCTCTCTGACGTGTTACACGACTTATCTCTCTCTCTCTGACGTGTTACACGACACGTCAGAGAGAGAGAGAAACACCTTTACTTTCTCTCTCTCTCACGTGTGGTAGAGAGAGAATTACTTCTCTCTCTCTCATCCTGCGGTCACAGGGTCGCAGACATGGTGCGCCTGCAGTCACATGGCGCTGCTTTTCGATCCAAGCTCACTGCTACGTGAGAGAGAGAGAGAGAGAGAGAGAGAGAAGCGTGTTGAGTTACTTTAAATTAGATTGTGTGTTAGTTTTGATTGTTTAGTTCGTTTAGTTAGTTTGTTTATTTAGTTTATTTAGTTAGTTTTGGTAATTTATTTAGTTAGTTAGTAGTTACTTTAGATATGTGATTAGTTTAGGGTTAGTTAGTTTGTAGTTAGTTTTGGTAATTTATTTAGTTAGTTAGTAGTTACTTTAGATATTTATTTATTTAGTTATTTAGTTAGTTTTGGTACATTATTATTTGAGCTACAGGTTCGGGAAAGTGTCGAACCACCACAGTGCTCTCGAACCTGGCTCCCAAACCAAACCAAAGTGACCATTAATGTCACATGATTGGGAGCAGAATGAAAGGTAAGTGACCATAATGTCACATGATTGGGAGTAGAATGGAACGTGGTCTCCTTCCACCACCTTCTCTTCTTCTCTCACTCTCACTCTCACTCTCATTCTCGCTTTCACTCTCACTCTCACTCTCACTCTCACTCAGGTGCAAGCAGCAGGAGGCAAGCCAGCAAGCAGCAGGAGGTCAGTCCTCTCTCTCTCTCTCTCTCTCTCTCACGTTGAGTCAGAGAGTCTCTCTCTCTCTCTCTCTCTCTCTCTCTCTCTCACGTTGAGTCAGAGAGTCTCTCTCTCTCTCTCTCTCTCTCTCTCACGTTGAGTCAGAGAGTCTCTCTCTCTCTCACGTTGAGTCAGAGCGTCGCCAGTAGCCCGGTAGTAGACGTGCGCCTGTCGCCCAGTCAGTCGGTCACAGCCACCAACGGACGTCAGAGAATCTCTCTCTGACAGACGTCAGAGAGAGAGAGAGAGAAGCGCCCAGCCAGTCGGTCGCAGCCATCAACGAACGTCAGAGAATCTCTCTCTAACGGACGTTAGAGAATCTCTCTCTCTAACGTTTTCAGGTGGTTTTTGATGTTTTCTGACGTCCTTCAGTCACCCAGCCAGTCGGTTCGCGGACATGCGGCAGTGCTTCCTCGCTTCCGATCGCGTCAGAGAGGGCTGGCGGAGAGACTGCGGGTTCCGGTCCAGGCCTGCAGGGTGACACGTCAAAGTCAGAGGCTCTCTCTGACGGACGAGAGAGAGAGACAGAGAGAGAGAGAGAGAGAGAGAGAGAGAGAGAGAGAGAGAGAGAGAGAGAGAGAGAGAGAGAGAGAGAGAGAGAGAGAGAGAGGCGCATTTACTCTCTCTCTCTCTGACGACGAGAGAGAGAGAGAGAGAGAGAAAGTAAAGGTGCTTCTCTCTCTCTCTGACGTGTCGTGTAACACGTCAGAGAGAGAGAGATAAGTATCTCTCTCTCTCTGACGTGTTACACGACTTATCTCTCTCTCTCTGATGTGTTACACGACACGTCAGAGAGAGAGAGAGAAACACCTTTACTTTCTCTCTCTCTCACGTGTGGTAGAGAGAGAATTACTTCTCTCTCTCTCATCCTGCGGTCACAGGGTCGCAGACATGGTGCGCCTGCAGTCACATGGCGCTGCTTTTCGATCCAAGCTCACTGCTACGTGAGAGAGAGAGAGAGAGAGAGAGAGAGCGTGTTGAGTTACTTTAAATTAGATTGTGTGTTAGTTTTGATTGTTTAGTTCGTTTAGTTAGTTTGTTTATTTAGTTTATTTAGTTAGTTTTGGTAATTTATTTAGTTAGTTAGTAGTTACTTTAGATATGTGATTAGTTTAGGGTTAGTTAGTTTGTAGTTAGTTTTGGTAATTTATTTAGTTAGTTAGTAGTTACTTTAGATATTTATTTATTTATTTATTTAGTTAGTTTTGCTACATTATTATTTGAGCTACAGGTTCGAGAAAGTGTCGAACCACCACAGTGCTCCCGAACCTGGCTCCCAAACCAAACCAAAGTGACCATTAATGTCACATGATTGGGAGCAGAATGAAAGGTAAGTGACCATAATGTCACATGATTGGGAGTAGAATGGAACGTGGTCTCCTTCCACCACCTTCTCTTCTTCTCTCACTCTCTCTCACTCTCATTCTCGCTTTCACTCTCACTCTCACTCTCACTCAGGTGCAAGCAGCAGGAGGCAGGCCAGCAAGCAGCAGGAGGCAGGCCAGCAGGAGGAGGAGGTCAGTCCTCTCTCTCTCTCTCTCTCTCTCCATTTTTGTGTTCTCTCTCTCTCTCTCTCTCTCTCTCTCTCTCTCTGTCTCTGTCTCTCTCTCTCTCTCACGTTGAGTCAGAGAGTCTGTCTCTCTCTCTCTCTCTCTCTCTCTCACGTTGAGTCAGAGAGTCTCTCTCTCTCTCACGTTGAGTCAGAGCGTCGCCAATAGCCCGGTAGTAGACGTGCGCCAGTCGCCCGGTCAGTCGGTCGCAACCACCAACGTACGTCAGAGAATCTCTCTTTGACGGACGTCAGAGAGAGAGAGGGAGAGAAGTGCCCAACCAGTCGGTCGCAGCCATCAACGGACGTCAGAGAATCTCTCTCTCTAACGTTTTCAGCCGTTTTTTAACGTTTTCTGACGTCCTTCAGTCGCCCAGCCAGTCGGTTCGCGGACAGGCGGCAGTGCTTCCTCGCTTCCGATTGCGTCAGAGAGGGCTGGCAGAGAGATTGCGGGTTCTGGAACAGGCCTGCGGGGTGACACGTCAGAGTCAGACAGAGAGAGAGAGAGAAACACGCCTCTCTTGCGACACGTCAGACACAGAGAAAGAGTAAACGCGCCTCTCTCTCTCTCTCTCTCTCTCGTCCGTCAGAGAGAGCCTCTGACAAAGTGTCGAACCACCACAGTGCTCCCGAACCTGGCTCCTAAACCAAACCAAAGTGACCATTAATGTCACATGATTGGGAGTAGAATGAAAGGTAAGTGACCATAATGTCACATGATTGGGAGTAGAATGGAACGTGGTCTCCTTCCACCACCTTCTCTTCTTCTCTCACTCTCACTCTCACTCTCATTCTCGCTTTCACTCTCACTCTCACTCTCACTCTCACTCAGGTGCAAGCAGCAGGAGGCAGGCCAGCAAGCAGCAGGAGGTCAGTCCTCTCTCTCTCTCTCTCCCTCTCTCTCTCCATTTTTGTGTTCTCTCTCTCTCTCTCTCTCTCTCTCTATCTCTGTCTCTCTCGCTCTCACGTTGAGTCAGAGACTCTCTCTCTCTCTCTCTCTCTCTCTCTCACGTTGAGTCAGAGAGTCTCTCTCTCTCTCTCACGTTGAGTCAGAGCGTCGCCAGTAGCCCGGTAGTAGACGTGCGCCAGTCGCCCAGTCAGTCGGTCACAGCCACCAACGGACGTCAGAGAATCTATCTCTGACGGATGTCAGAGAGAGAGAGAGAGAAGCGCCCAGCCAGTCGGTCGCAGCCATCAACGGACGTCAGAGAATCTCTCTCTAACGGACGTCAGAGAATCTCTCTCTCTAACGTTTTCAGGCGTTTTTTGATGTTTTCTGACGTCCTTCAGTCACCCAGCCAGTCAGTTCGCGGACAGGCGGCAGTGCTTCCTCGCTTCCGATCGCGTCAGAGAGGGCTGGCGGAGAGACTGCGGGTTCCGGTCCAGGCCTGCAGGGTGACACGTCAAAGTCAAAGGCTCTCTCTGACGGACAAGAGAGAGAGAGAGAGAGAGAGAGAGAGAGAGAGAGAGAGAGAGAGAGAGAGAGAGAGAGAGAGAAGAGAGGCGCATTTACTCTCTCTCTCTCTGACGGACGAGAGAGAGAGAGAGAAAGTAAAGGTGCTTCTCTCTCTCTCTGACGTGTCGTGTAACACGTCAGAGAGAGAGAGATAAGTATCTCTCTCTCTCTGACGTGTTACACGACTTATCTCTCTCTCTCTGACGTGTTACACGACACGTCAGAGAGAGAGAGAAACACCTTTACTTTCTCTCTCTCTCACGTGTGGTAGAGAGAGAATTACTTCTCTCTCTCTCATCCTGCGGTCACAGGGTCGCAGACATGGTGCGCCTGCAGTCACATGGCGCTGCTTTTCGATCCAAGCTCACTGCTACGTGAGAGAGAGAGAGAGAGAGAGAGAGAAGCGTGTTGAGTTACTTTAAATTAGATTGTGTGTTAGTTTTGATTGTTTAGTTCGTTTAGTTAGTTTGTTTATTTAGTTTATTTAGTTAGTTTTGGTAATTTATTTAGTTAGTTAGTAGTTACTTTAGATATGTGATTAGTTTAGGGTTAGTTAGTTTGTAGTTAGTTTTGGTAATTTATTTAGTTAGTTAGTAGTTACTTTAGATATTTATTTATTTAGTTATTTAGTTAGTTTTGGTACACTATTATTTGAGCTACAGGTTCGGGAAAGTGTCGAACCACCACAGTGCTCCCGAACCTGGCTCCCAAACCAAACCAAAGTGACCATTAATGTCACATGATTGGGAGCAGAATGAAAGGTAAGTGACCATAATGTCACATGATTGGGAGTAGAATGGAACGTGGTCTCCTTCCACCACCTTCTCTTCTTCTCTCACTCTCACTCTCACTCTCATTCTCGCTTTCACTCTCACTCTCACTCTCACTCTCACTCAGGTGCAAGCAGCAGGAGGCAAGCCAGCAAGCAGCAGGAGGTCAGTCCTCTCTCTCTCTCTCTCTCTCTCTCTCACGTTGAGTCAGAGAGTCTCTCTCTCTCTCTCTCTCTCTCTCTCTCACGTTGAGTCAGAGAGTCTCTCTCTCTCTCTCTCTCTCTCTCACGTTGAGTCAGAGAGTCTCTCTCTCTCTCACGTTGAGTCAGAGCGTCGCCAGTAGCCCGGTAGTAGACGTGCGCCAGTCGCCCAGTCAGTCGGTCACAGCCACCAACGGACGTCAGAGAATCTCTCTCTGACAGACGTCAGAGAGAGAGAGAGAGAAGCGCCCAGCCAGTCGGTCGCAGCCATCAACGAACGTCAGAGAATCTCTCTCTAACGGACGTTAGAGAATCTCTCTCTCTAACGTTTTCAGGTGTTTTTTGATGTTTTCTGACGTCCTTCAATCACCCAGCCAGTCGGTTCGCGGACAGGCGGCAGTGCTTCCTCGCTTCCGATCGCGTCAGAGAGGGCTGGCGGAGAGACTGCGGGTTCCGGTCCAGGCCTGCAGGGTGATACGTCAAAGTCAGAGGCTCTCTCTGACGGACAAGAGAGAGAGAGAGAGAGAGAGAGAGAGAGAGAGAGAGAGAGAGAGAGAGAGAGAGAGAGAGAGAGAGAGAGAGAGAGAGGCGCATTTACTCTCTCTCTCTCTCTGACGACGAGAGAGAGAGAGAGAGAGAAAGTAAAGGTGCTTCTCTCTCTCTCTGACGTGTCGTGTAACACGTCAGAGAGAGAGAGATAAGTATCTCTCTCTCTCTGACGTGTTACACGACTTATCTCTCTCTCTCTGATGTGTTACACGACACGTCAGAGAGAGAGAGAGAAACACCTTTACTTTCTCTCTCTTTCACGTGTGGTAGAGAGAGAATTACTTCTCTCTCTCTCATCCTGCGGTCACAGGGTCGCAGACATGGTGCGCCTGCAGTCACATGGCGCTGCTTTTCGATCCAAGCTCACTGCTACGTGAGAGAGAGAGAGAGAGAGAGAGAGCGTGTTGAGTTACTTTAAATTAGATTGTGTGTTAGTTTTGATTGTTTAGTTCGTTTAGTTAGTTTGTTTATTTAGTTTATTTAGTTAGTTTTGGTAATTTATTTAGTTAGTTAGTAGTTACTTTAGATATGTGATTAGTTTAGGGTTAGTTAGTTTGTAGTTAGTTTTGGTAATTTATTTAGTTAGTTAGTAGTTACTTTAGATATTTATTTATTTATTTATTTAGTTAGTTTTGCTACATTATTATTTGAGCTACAGGTTCGAGAAAGTGTCGAACCACCACAGTGCTCCCGAACCTGGCTCCCAAACCAAACCAAAGTGACCATTAATGTCACATGATTGGGAGCAGAATGAAAGGTAAGTGACCATAATGTCACATGATTGGGAGTAGAATGGAACGTGGTCTCCTTCCACCACCTTCTCTTCTTCTCTCACTCTCTCTCACTCTCATTCTCGCTTTCACTCTCACTCTCACTCTCACTCAGGTGCAAGCAGCAGGAGGCAGGCCAGCAGCAGGAGGAGGTCAGTCCTCTCTCTCTCTCTCTCTCTCTCTCTCTGTCTCTGTCTCTCTCTCTCTCACGTTGAGTCAGAGAGTCTCTCTCTCTCTCTCTCTCTCTCTCTCTCTCACGTTGAGTCAGAGAGTCTCTCTCTCTCTCACGTTGAGTCAGAGCGTCGCCAATAGCCCGGTAGTAGACGTGCGCCAGTCGCCCGGTCAGTCGGTCGCAGCCACCAACGTACGTCAGAGAATCTCTCTTTGACGGACGTCAGAGAGAGAGAGAGAGAAGTGCCCAGCCAGTCGGTCGCAGCCATCAACGGACGTCAGAGAATCTCTCTCTCTAACGTTTTCAGCCGTTTTTTGACGTTTTCTGACGTCCTTCAGTCGCCCAGCTAGTCGGTTCGCGGACAGGCGGCAGTGCTTCCTCGCTTCTGATTGCGTCAGAGAGGGCTGGCAGAGAGATTGCAGGTTCTGGAACAGGCCTGCGGGGTGACACGTTAGAGTCAGACAAAGAGAGAGAGTAAACGCGCCTCTCTTGCGACACGTCAGACACAGAGAAAGAGTAAACGCGCCTCTCTCTCTCTCTCTCTCTCGTCCGTCAGAGAGAGCCTCTGACAAAGTGTCGAACCACCACAGTGCTCCCGAACCTGGCTCCTAAACCAAACCAAAGTGACCATTAATGTCACATGATTGGGAGTAGAATGAAAGGTAAGTGACCATAATGTCACATGATTGGGAGTAGAATGGAACGTGGTCTCCTTCCACCACCTTCTCTTCTTCTCTCACTCTCACTCTCACTCTCATTCTCGCTTTCACTCTCACTCTCACTCTCACTCTCACTCACGTGCAAGCAGCAGGAGGCAGGCCAGCAAGCAGCAGGAGGTCAGTCCTCTCTCTCTCTCTCTCCCTCTCTCTCTCCATTTTTGTGTTCTCTTTCTCTCTCTCTCTCTCTCTCTCTCTCTCACGTTGACTCAGAGAGTCTCTCTCTCTCTCTCACGTTGAGTCAGAGCGTCGCCAGTAGCCCGGTAGTAGACGTGCGCCAGTCGCCCAGTCAGTCGGTCACAGCCACCAACGGACGTCAGAGAATCTCTCTCTGACGGACGTCAGAGAGAGAGAGAGAGAGCGCCCAGCCAGTCGGTCGCAGCCATCAACGGACGTCAGAGAATCTCTCTCTAACGGACGTCAGAGAATCTCTCTCTCTAACGTTTTCAGGTGTTTTTTTGATGTTTTCTGACGTCCTTCAGTCACCCAGCCAGTCAGTTCGCGGACAGGTGGCAGTGCTTCCTCGCTTCCGATTGCGTCAGAGAGGGCTGGCGGAGAGACTGCGGGTTCCGGTCCAGGCTTGCAGGGTGACACGTCAAAGTCAAAGGCTCTCTCTGACGGACGAGAGAGAGAGAGAGAGAGAGAGAGAGAGAGAGGCGCATTTACTCTCTCTCTCTCTCTGACGAACGAGAGAGAGAGAGAGAGAAAGTAAAGGTGCTTCTCTCTCTCTCTGACGTGTCGTGTAACACGTCAGAGAGAGAGAGATAAGTATCTCTCACTCTCTAACGTGTTACACGACTTATCTCTCTCTCTCTGACGTGTTACACGACAAGTCAGAGAGAGAGAGAAGCACCTTTACTTTCTCTCTCTCTCACGTGTGGTAGAGAGAGAATTACTTCTCTCTCTCTCATCCTGCGGTCACAGGGTCGCAGACATGGTGCGCCTGCAGTCACATGGCGCTGCTTTTCGATCCAAGCTCACTGCTACGTGAGAGAGAGAGAGAGAGAGAGAAGCGTGTTGAGTTACTTTAAATTAGATTGTGTGTTAGTTTTGATTGTTTAGTTCGTTTAGTTAGTTTGTTCAGTTAGTTTTGGTAATTTATTTAGTTAGTTAGTAGTTACTTTAGATATGTGATTAGTTTAGGGTTAGTTAGTTTGTAGTTAGTTTTGGTAATTTATTTAGTTAGTTAGTAGTTACTTTAGATATTTATTTATTTAGTTATTTAGTTAGTTTTGCTACATTATTATTTGAGCTACAGGTTCGGGAAAGTGTCGAACCACCACAGTGCTCCCGAACCTGGCTCCCAAACAAAACCAAAGTGACCATTAATGTCACATGATTGGGAGCAGAATGAAAGGTAAGTGACCATAATGTCACATGATTGGGAGTAGAATGGAACGTGGTATCCTTTCACCACCTTCTCTTCTTCTCTCGCTCTCACTCTCACTCTCATTCTCGCTTTCACTCTCACTCTCACTCTCACTCTCACTCAGGTGCAAGCAGCAGGAGGCAGGCCAGCAAGCAGCAGGAGGTCAGTCCTCTCTCTCTCTCTCTCTCTCTCTCTCACATTGAGTCAGAGAGTCTCTCTCTCTCTCTCTCTCTCTCACGTTGAGTCAGAGAGTCTCTCTCTCTCTCACGTTGAGTCAGAGCATCGCCAGTAGCCCGGTAGTAGACGTGCGCCAGTCGCCCAGTCAGTCGGTCACAGCCACCGACGGACGTCAGAGAATCTCTCTCTGACAGACGTCAGAGAGAGAGAGAGAGAAGCGCCCAGCCAGTCGGTCGCAGCCATCAACGGACGTCAGAGAATCTCTCTCTAACGGACGTTAGAGAATCTCTCTCTCTAACGTTTTCAGGTGTTTTTTGATGTTTTCTGACGTCCTTCAGTCACCCAGCCAGTCGGTTCGCAGACAGGCGGCATTGCTTCCTCGCTTCCGATCGCGTCAGAGAGGGCTGGCGGAGAGACTGCGGGTTCCGGTCCAGGCCTGCAGGGTGACACGTCAAAGTCAGAGGCTCTCTCTGACGGACGAGAGAGAGAGAGAGAGAGAGAGAGATAGAGAGAGAGAGAGAGAGAGAGAGAGAGAGAGAGAGAGAGAGAGAGAGGCGCATTTACTCTCTCTCTCTCTGACGACGAGAGAGAGAGAGAGAGAAAGTAGAGGTGCTTCTCTCTCTCTCTGACGTGTCGTGTAACACGTCAGAGAGAGAGAGATACTTATCTCTCTCTCTCTGACGTGTTACACGACTTATCTCTCTCTCTTTGATGTGTTACACGACACGTCAGAGAGAGAGAGAAACACCTTTACTTTCTCTCTCTCTCACGTGTGGTAGAGAGAGAATTACTTCTCTCTCTCTCATCCTGCGGTCACAGGGTCGCAGACATGGTGCGCCTGCAGTCACATGGCGCTGCTTTTCGATCCAAGCTCACTGCTACGTCAGAGAGAGAGAGAGAGAGAAGCGTGTTGAGTTACTTTAAATTAGATTGTGTGTTAGTTTTGATTCTTTAGTTCGTTTAGTTAGTTTGTTTATTTAGTTTATTTAGTTAGTTTTGGTAATTTATTTAGTTAGTTAGTAGTTACTTTAGATATGTGATTAGTTTGGGGTTAGTTAGTTTGTAGTTAGTTTTGGTAATTTATTTAGTTAGTTAGTAGTTACTTTAGATATTTATTTATTTATTTATTTAGTTAGTTTTGCTACATTATTATTTGAGCTACAGGTTCGAGAAAGTGTCGAACCACCACAGTGCTCCCGAACCTGGCTCCCAAACCAAACCAAAGTGACCAAAGAGAGAGAGAGAGAGAGAGAGAGTCAGAGAGTCTCTCTCTCTCTCTCACGTTGAGTCAGAGCGTCGCCAGTAGCCCGGTAGTAGACGTGCGCCAGTCGCCCAGTCAGTCGGTCAGAGCCACCAACGGACGTCAGAGAATCTCTCTCTGACGGACGTCAGAGAGAGAGAGAGAAGCGCCCAGCCAGTCGGTCGTAGCCATCAACGGACGTCAGAGAATCTCTCTCTAACGGACGTCAGAGAATCTCTCTCTCTAACGTTTTCAGGCGTTTTTTGATTTTTTCTGACGTCCTTCAGTCACCCAGCCAGTTAGTTCGCGGACAGGCAGCAGTGCTTCCTCGCTTCCGATCGCGTCAGAGAGGGCTGGCGGAGAGACTGCGGGTTCCGGTCCAAGCCTGCAGGGTGACACGTCAAAGTCAAAGGCTCTCTCTGACGGACGAGAGAGAGAGAGAGAGAGAGAGAGAGAGAGAGAGAGAGAGAGAGAGAGAGAGAGAGATAGGCGCATTTATCTCTCTCTCTCTGTGACGGGACGAGAGAGAGAGAGAGAGAGAAAGTAAAGGTGCTTCTCTCTCTCTCTGACGTGTTGTGTAATACGTCAGAGAGAGAGAGATAAGTATCTCTCTCTCTCTGACGTGTTACACGACTTATCTCTCTCTCTCTGACGTGTTACACGACACGTCAGAGAGAGAGAGAAACACCTTTACTTTCTCTCTCTCTCACGTGTGGTAGAGAGAGAATTACTTCTCTCTCTCTCATCCTGCGGTCACAGGGTCGCAGACATGGTGCGCCTGCAGTCACATGGCGCTGCTTTTCGATCCAAGCTCACTGCTACGTGAGAGAGAGAGAGAGAGAGAAGCGTGTTGAGTTACTTTAAATTAGATTGTGTGTTAGTTTTGATTGTTTAGTTCGTTTAGTTAGTTTGTTTATTTAGTTTATTTAGTTAGTTTTGGTAATTTATTTAGTTAGTTAGTAGTTACTTTAGATATGTGATTAGTTTAGGGTTAGTTAGTTTGTAGTTAGTTTTGGTAATTTATTTAGTTAGTTAGTAGTTACTTTAGATATTTATTTATTTAGTTATTTAGTTAGTTTTGCTACATTATTATTTGAGCTACAGGTTAGGGAAAGTGTCGAACCACCACAGTGCTCCTGAACCTGGCTCCCAAACCAAACCAAAGTGACCATTAATGTCACATGATTGGGAGCAGAATGAAAGGTAAGTGACCATAATGTCACATGATTGGGAGTAGAATGGAACGTGGTCTCCTTCCACCACCTTCTCTTCTTCTCTCACTCTCACTCTCACTCTAATTCTCGCTTTCACTCTCACTCTCACTCTCACTCTCACTCAGGTGCAAGCAGCAGGAGGCAGGCCAGCAAGCAGCAGGAGGTCAGTCCTCTCTCTCTCTCTCTCTCTCTCTCACGTTGAGTCAGAGAGTCTCTCTCTCTCTCTCTCTCTCTCTCTCTCACGTTGAGTCAGAGAGTCTCTCTCTCTCTCTCTCTCTCTCTCACGTTGAGTCAGAGAGTCTCTCTCTCTCTCACGTTGAGTCAGAGCGTCGCCAGTAGCGCGGTAGTAGACGTGCGCCAGTCGCCCAGTCAGTCGATCACAGCCACCAACGGACGTCAGAGAATCTCTCTCTGACAGACGTCAGAGAGAGAGAGAAGCGCCCAGCCAGTCGGTCGCAGCCATCAACGAACGTCAGAGAATCTCTCTCTAACGGACGTTAGAGAATCTCTCTCTCTAACGTTTTCAGGTGTTTTTTGATGTTTTCTGACGTCCTTCTGTCACGCAGCCAGTCGGTTCGCGGACAGGCGGCAGTGCTTCCTCGCTTCCGATCGCGTTAGAGAGGGCTGGCGGAGAGACTGCGGGTTCCGGTCCAGGACCGCAGGGTGACACGTCAAAGTCAGAGGCTCTTTCTGATGGACGAGAGAGAGAGAGAGAGAGAGAGAGAGAGAGAGAGAGAGAGAGAGAGAGAGAGAGAGAGAGAGAGAGAGGCGCATTTACTCTCTCTCTCTCTGACACGAGAGAGAGAGAGAGAAAGTAAAGGTGCTTCTCTCTCTCTCTGACGTGCCGTGTAACACGTCAGAGAGAGAGAGATAAGTATCTCTTTCTCTCTGACGTGTTGCACGACTTATCTCTCTCTCTCTGATGTGTTACACGACACGTCAGAGAGAGAGAAACACCTTTACTTTCTCTCTCTCTCACGTGTGGTAGAGAGAGAATTACTTCTCTCTCTCTCATCCTGCGGTCACAGGGTCGCAGACATGGTGCGGCTGCCTGCAGTCACATGGCGCTGCTTTTCGATCCAAGCTCACTGCTACGTCAGGGAGAGAGAGAGAGAGAGAAGCGTGTTGAGTTACTTTAAATTAGATTGTGTGTTAGTTTTGATTGTTTAGTTCGTTTAGTTAGTTTGTTTATTTAGTTTATTTAGTTAGTTTTGGTAATTTATTTAGTTAGTTAGTAGTTACTTTAGATATGTGATTAGTTTAGGGTTAGTTAGTTTGTAGTTAGTTTTGGTAATTTATTTAGTTAGTTAGTAGTTACTTTAGATATTTATTTATTTATTTATTTAGTTAGTTTTGCTACATTATTATTTGAGCTACAGGTTCGAGAAAGTGTCGAACCACCACAGTGCTCCCGAACCTGGCTCCCAAACCAAACCAAAGTGACCATTAATGTCACATGATTGGGAGCAGAATGAAAGGTAAGTGACCATAATGTCACATGATTGGGAGTAGAATGGAACGTGGTCTCCTTCCACCACCTTCTCTTCTTCTCTCACTCTCTCTCACTCTCATTCTCGCTTTCACTCTCACTCTCACTCTCACTCAGGTGCAAGCAGTAGGAGGCAGGCCAGCAAGCAGGAGGAGGCAGGCCAGCAGGAGGAGGAGGTCAGTCCTCTCTCTCTCTCTCTCTCTCTCCATTTTTGTGTTCTCTCTCTCTCTCTCTCTCTCTCTCTGTCTCTGTCTCTCTCTCTCTCACGTTGAGTCAGAGAGTCTCTCTCTCTCTCTCTCTCTCTCTCTCTCTCACGTTGAGTCAGAGAGTCTCTCTCTCTCTCACGTTGAGTCAAAGCGTCGCCAATAGCCCGGTAGTAGACGTGCGCCAGTCGCCCGGTCAGTCGGTCGCAGCCACCAACGTACGTCAGAGAATCTCTCTTTGACCGACGTAGAGAGAGAGAAGTGCCCAGCCAGTCGGTCGCAGCCATCAACGGACGTCAGAGAATCTCTCTCTGACGGACGTCGAGAATCTCTCTCTCTAACGTTTTCAGCCGTTTTTTGACGTTTTCTGACGTCCTTCAGTCGCCCAGCCAGTCGGTTCGCGGACAGGCGGCAGTGCTTCCTCGCTTCCGATTGCGTCAGAGAGGGCTGGCAGAGAGATTGCGGGTTCTGGAACAGGCCTGCGGGGTGACACGTCAGAGTCAGAGGCTCTCTCTGACGGACGAGAGAGAGAGAGAAAGAGAGGCGCGTTTACTCTCTCTCTGTGTCTGACGTGTCGCAAGAGAGGCGCGTTTACTCTCTCTCTCTGTCTGACGTGTCGCGACATGTCAGACAGAGAGAGAGAGTAAACGCGCCTCACTCTCTCTCTCTCGTCCGTCAAAGAGAGCCTTTGACTCTAAGTCTCTCTAACGTGTCACGCACGTCAGAGAGAGAGAAAGTAAAGGTGCTTATCTCTCTCTCTGACGTGTGGTAGAGAGAGAATTACTTCTCTCTCTCTCATCCTGCGGTCACAGGGTCGCAGACATGGTGCGCCTGCAGTCACATGGCGCTGCTTTTCGATCCAAGCTCACTGCTACGTCAGAGAGAGAGAGAGAGAGAGAGAGAGAGAGAGAGAGAGAGAGAGAGAAGCGTGTTGAGTTACTTTAAATTAGATTGTGTGTTAGTTTTGATTGTTTAGTTCGTTTAGTTAGTTTGTTTATTTAGTTTATTTAGTTAGTTTTGGTAATTTATTTAGTTAGTTAGTAGTTACTTTAGATATGTGATTAGTTTAGGGTTAGTTAATCATTTAGTTAGTTTTGGTAATTTATTTAGTTAGTTAGTAGTTACTTTAGATATTTATTTATTTAGTTATTTAGTTAGTTTTGATTGTTTAGTTCATTTAGTTAGTTTGCTTATTTAATTAGACATTTAGTTTATTTAGTTATTTAGTTAGTTAGTAGTTAGTTTATTTAGTTGGTTTATTTAGTTATTTAGTTTATTTAGTTAGTTAGTTAGTTTTGGTAATTTATTTAGTTAGTTAGTAGTTTGGTAATTTATTTGGTAATTTATTTAGTTTAGGGTTAGTTTGTTTTATTTAGTTTACTTAGTTAGTTTAGTTAGTTGTATTAGTTTAGGGTTAGTTTATTTAGTTAAATATATAGTAAGTTAGTTAGTGAAATAGGTTGTTAGTTAGTTTGGTTAGATTTGTGGTTAGTTAGTTTAGTTAGTTTTGGTTGTTTATTTAGTTTAGTTGTTTCATTTAGTTAGTTATTTGTTTATTTAGTTAATAGTTTAGGGTTAGTTTGTTCTTTTGTTTTAGTTTATATTTAGTTTATTTAGTTAATAGTTTAGGTTTAGTTAGTTTGTTTTAGTTTTAGTTTAGAGAGAGAGAGAGAGAGAGAGAGAGAGAGAGAGAGAGAGAGAGAGAGAGAGAGAGAGAGAGAGAGAGAGTTGCTTTGCTTGGTATTGTTTTTTTTGTTTTAGTTTATATTTAGTTTAGGGTTAGTTTGTTTTATTTAGTTTACTTAGTTAGTTTAGTTAGTTGTGTTAGTTTAGGGTTAGTTTATTTAGTTAAATATATAGTAGGTTAGTTAGTGAAATAGGTTGTTAGTTAGTTTGGTTAGATTTGTGGTTAGTTAGTTTAGTTAGTTTTGGTTGTTTATTTAGTTTAGTTGTTTCATTTAGTTAGTTATTTGTTTATGTTAATAGTTTAGGGTTAGTTTGTTCTTTTGTTTTAGTTTATATTTAGTTTATTTAGTTAATAGTTTAGGTTTAGTTTGTTTGTTTTAGTTTTAGTTGAGAGAGAGAGAGAGAGAGAGAGAGAGAGAGAGAGAGAGAGAGAGAGGTTGCTTTGCTTGGTATTGTCTAATTTATTGGTATTTTGGTTTATATTTTGTGCAGTTTGTTTGTGAGGATTGGTATTTCAAGTCGGTGATCTCTCTCTCTCTCTCTCTCTCTCTCTCTCTCTCTCTCTCTGGTTGTAAATGTGTTTTGATGTATTTATTGGTTTAAATAGTAAATTAGTTAGTTAATTAGATTGTTGGTTAGTTAATTAGATTATTGGTTTAAATAGTTAGTTTAGTTAGTTTTGGTTGTTTATTTAGTTTAGTTAGTTAGTTTAGATAGTTAGTTAGGTTATTGGTTTAAATAGTTAGTTAGTTAGTTTGTTTGTTTTGTTAGTTAGTTTAGTTAGTTATTTAGTTAGTTAGGTTATTGGTTTAAATAGTTAGTTAGTTAGTTAGTTAGTTTTGTTAGTTAGTTTTGTTAGTTATTTAGTTAGTTTTGGTTGTTTGTGTTTATTTGGTTTAGTTAGTTTATTTAGTTTAGTTAGTTATTTAGTTAGTTAGCTTGGTTAGATTTGTGGTTAGTTAGTTATTTAGTTTAGTTAGTTGATTAGATAAGTTAGTTTGAATTATTTGTGTGTGTTAGTTACTTTGCATTTAGTTTAGGGTTAGTTTATTTTATTTAGTTTACTTGGTTAGTTTAGTTAGTTGTGTTAGTTTAGGGTTAGTTTATATAGTTAAATATATAGTAAGTTAGTTAGTGAAATAGGTTGTTAGTTAGTTTGGTTAGATTTGTGGTTAGTTAGTTTAGTTAGTTTTGGTTGTTTATTTGGTTTAGTTGTTTTATTTAGTTAGTTATTTAGTTTATTTAGTTAATAGTTTAGGGTTGGTTTGTTTAGTTAGTTATTTAGTTAGTTTTGGTTGTTTATTTGGTTTAGTTGTTTTATTTAGTTAGTTATTTAGTTTATTTAGTTAATAGTTTAGGGTTGGTTTGTTTAGTTAGTTATTTAGTTAGTTTTGGTTGTTTGTGGTTATTTGGTTAGTTAGTTTAGTTAGTTAGTTTTGGTTGTTTGTGGTTATTTGGTTTAGTTAGCTTAGATTTGTGGTTAGTTAGTTTTGATTGTTTGTGGTTATTTGGTTTAGTTAGTTTATTTAGTTAGTTGATTAGACTATAACTTAGTTTATTTATTTAGTTAGTTAGTTTATTTAGTCGATTGTGTGGTTATAATAATATCCATGTATGTAAGTAGTTAGGTAGACAATCATGGATAAATAGTTACATGCATACCCATGTAAACTTTTAGTCCTATGTTACATGAACTTAGTTTATTTATTTATTTAGTTAGTTTATTTAATTAGTTAGTTTAGTTGTTTGTGGTTCTTTAGTTAGTTTATTTAGTTAGTAGTTACGTTAGATTGTGTGTTAGTTTGTTTTTTTGTTTTGGTTTATATATGTGTTAGTTACTTTTGAGAGAGAGAGAGAGAGAGTTTAGTTTTGGTTGTTTGTCGTTATTTAGTTCAGTCAGTTTATGTAGTTATTTTATTTAGTTATTTTTGGTTGTTTAGTTGGTTTAGTTAGTGTATTTAGTTATTTAGTTAGTTTTGGTAATTTACTAAATAGGAAGTTACTTTAGATATAGTTTAGAGTTAATTTACTTTTTTGTTTGTTTATATATGTGTTAGTTACTTGAGAGAGAGAGAGAGAGAGAGAGAGAGAGAGAGAGAGAGAGAGAGAGAGAGAGAGAGAGAGAGAGGTTTGCTTGGTATGGTTTAATTTATTGGTATTTTTGTTTATTTTGTGCAGTTTGTTTGTCAGGATTGCTATTTGAGGTCGGTGATCTCTCTCTCTCTCGCTCTCTCTCTCTCTCTCTTCAGGTTGTAAATTTGTTTTGATATATTTATTGGTTGTTAGATTTGTGGTTAGTTAGTTTAGTTAGTTTTGGTTGTTTATTTAGTTAAGTTATTTTATTTAGTTAATAGTTTAGGGTTGGCTTGTTTAGTTAGTTTTGGTTGTTTGTGGTTATTTGGTTTAGTTAGTTTATTTAGTTAGTTGATTAGACTATAACTTAGTTTATTTATTTAGTTAGTTAGTTTATTTAGTCGATTGTGTGGTTATAATAATATGTGTTATGGGTTAGTTACTTAGTAGGTTTTACCTTAGATTGGTTGCTTAGTTACTTTAGAAGATTGTGTCTTAGTTTAGGGTTAGTTTTTTTTTTTTTGGTTTATATATGTATTATGGGTTAGTTACTTTAACTAGAAACTTAGTTAGTTAAATAGGTTGTTAGTTTTGTTGGTTTACTTTAGTTACTTTAGTTTGGCTGATTAGTTGCTTACCTTACTTGGTTTAGTTTGTTTAGTTCGTAGGTTACTTTAGTTTAGAGGTTGGTTACTTAGTGCATTGGTTGGTTGGTTAGGTGTATAGAGAGGGAGAGGGACAAGCAGAGAGAGAGGGTTAGTTAAACTTTGGTAGTATAAGACATGGTAGTTTTTGCTGTTTTAAAATTTCGAGAATATTTTATATATCCCTCAAGGCTAACGCGTCTTTTTGTCCAGTATGGAGGCTTCTACAGCAAACAAGAATATGTCTGTAGAAGATATTATACAGTGCACTTCTAACGTGCAAATGAATGCACGCAAAATAAAGGAGGCCACAAGGAAAAAGGCTGTTCGTCGTGCACTTAAGCATGTTGCAGGGCATGATAGTTCCGTTGGTTCCTTAAGGTTTATTCGTCGCCTGGATGGGATTGAAAAGCAAGTGAAGACATTATTTCGACGTCAAAAAGCTTCAATTTCAATTTCTGAGAACATTGGCGACCGACTATAGAGGATTGAGAGAATGTTGGATGAGAAATATGAAGGGCACCTTGCTGATGTAGTAACTATACAGGGTGAGTTAGAAGAGATCAAGGGTTATATAGGTGACATTTATGAGCATATTCAGAAAAATTGGTGTCCGCGTGCTGGATCTTCAAACGATCAAGAAGAGAAGCTGAAAGATATTCTTGATAGTAGAGGTCGTATAGAGGATGGAGTATGTGAGCTGATTGCACACAAGAACGAGAGCTTAGTTGCACCGGAGAACATTGCTCTTGATGTGCAACTTACTTCTTTGAAAGTTTATTTGAATAGATTTTCAGCAATGTTAACGCAGATGAATCGCCGTGCAGGCTCATCTTCTGGCACTGGAGATCATTGCCCTTGATATGCACTAGAGAACATTGCATCTTTGAATAGTGGTTCACAATAGGTTTTTGGCGATGTTAACCAGTGCTTCTTTGTCGTGGTTTGCTTGGTATATGTAATTCTTGCAAGACTTCTTAAATGAATTGTTTGATGAAAATCTTCATTTTGAAACACATCGTATGTGTCTTGCAAATTATAAAACTACTTTCAATCCATTTTAATAGTTCCTGTTTCTCTATTGATTACTGAGCAATTTTGCTAATGTACTTTTGTAACTTAGATTGGACTAGATACATAGAATGATTGTAGCTTTGATATGTTGCGACGTTTTGTATAGTTTGCCTTCCTCGCTCCTCTCTCTTTGTGTCTCTCTCTCTGCGAATGTGAGTTGGCAAGGTATTGTGTGTCCTATGGGATTGACACCAATAAGTATTTCAAGATTGGGGACACCCTTCTATATACGTGATGTTCTTTTCTCTCAAGATTGTGCTGATGTACATGAATGAAGATCGACATGGCATGGCCTTTAGACAATGTATGGTTGGTACTTAGTGAGCGTCATGTGTGCATGATAGCACTCATGTGTAACGTACATATATTCTTTCATGCATTTAGGGTTTGTGGTTGCGAATGTGAGTTGGTAAGTTATTGTGTGTCCTATGGGATTTACACCAATAAGTATTTCGAGACTGGGGATATCTTTCTGTATAGGACATGTTCTTTTCTCTCAAGATAGTGAAGATGTACATGATTGAAGATCCATTGGCAGGGCCTTTAGGCAATGCGTGGTTGGAACTTGGTGAGTGCCATGTGTGCATGATAGTACTCATGTGTAGCGTACATATATTCTTTCGCCCATTTAGGGTTTGTGATTGCGAATGTGAGTTGGTAAGTTATTGTGTGTCGTGTGGGATTGGCACCAATCAGTATTTCGAGACTGGGGATACCTTTATGTATAGGAACATGTTCTTTACTCTCAAGAAGGTTGTGAATGTGTCTATCACTTATGTCTTGACGTTTGGTGTAGCCATGGAACAAAGCGAAGCCATAGGAGATATTCCTGACGTAGTGCTTTCGACTCCATTGAATGTAGTGGATTCAGTTGAAATAAACAAAATGGCAACAACATCATCTCTTCGGCGCTTGCCAGCTTGGGTTCATTCGCATGGGTATGGAAGATAGTTTTGTTAACTGTGATTGCGTCAAAGTGCTACTATTTATATTTTTGGAGATGATTGTTTATATGTTTCATTGCAGCCAACGTATGAGCTCTAATAGAATGAATGTGCGAAAAATGAAAGATGTGGCAAGGGGACAAGAGATACATGTTGCTAAATGTACAAGAGCTGCAAAGTTTCGAAGAAACACAAGGGCTACTTCGGACGCTTCGGACTTTAAAAAACTTGAGGCCAAGATGAATGAGTTGATGGAAATGGAGACGAGTTTATGTACGCGTGTTGATAGTGCGCTTGCCATGTACTCAATGGAGTTACATGAACAGGCTAAAGGTCTGTATGGTGTTGTCAGCGAGACCAAACACACGCAGGGTGTTCTCCAACAAGTGTCGACTGATCTGGGTGGTGAAGTAAGGGCACTTTCAGCAATTATTTCTGAGACAAGCAGATTAATGAATCTGCTGGTGAACGATATGTGGGCTTCCGTTTGGGGGCTTGGAGATGACCATGAACCTGTGATCTGCCAGAGGGGTTGTCGGTTGCCGTTCTTGCAGTTTCAAATGAATGTTAGTAGGTTTAATGCTTTGTTGCAACAATTGAGCCGTCAGATGAACGGTTGCATCTAAGAAGACTATGTATATGCAAAAATTGCTTAGGGTGGAACTTATAGGTTCAGATTGTGTTGCGTATTTTAAAGTGCATGGGCTAGCACTTTTTATGATAATATTTGCTTCTTTTTTGTAAAGCCTACATGAAAAGTGCTAAGATGTGTAACACTTTTGATATAACAAAGCGTATTTGAGTAAAATGTATTGAGTGTGTATGACATGATGTCTCTTTCTTGATATTTACATGGAGCAGATTTGATACTCCAATGATGGTTGGTATATTTAGATTTGATATATTGTGTACATCGAATGTACGCAATACATTTAGTTTAGAAATCAAACCATGCCTTTGATAAAGTGTATTGATAGTCGTTTCTACACTTGCATGTTTACTTTCTTTTGTTAATTACCAAGGTTACTTCTATCTTAGCAACCAGGCTCTCTCTCTCTCTCTCTCTCTCTCTCTCTCTCTCTCTCTCTCTCTCTCTCTCTCTCTCTCTCTCTCTCTCTCTCTAATGGGCTGGTGTAGCGTCTTTTTAGACAGATACATTGACTGGGTTGTAGTGGTTTTGTGTCTTGATATTTAATCTTAAATTTACATATTTATATATTAAATGTGTGTATACATTGATAATAGGTTTTGTGGCCAAGTGATCAATATGGGGTGTTCGCATCGAGCAACTGGGAGAGACTATGTGTTGCGTGTTCGTAGGGACATGCTTACTTCCACGAGGTATGAGCAACGACAGGTTGCTAGACTCAAGGCTCAGAAAGGGATTTTAGAACGTGGTAGATCCATTCAAAGAGACATTGAAAACCATTCGTTCCATGAGAAGATTCTAAATGGTCATTGTGAACTAGGCCAACCACAGTTTGGTATAGATGTGGCTAATGTTTTGCCATCACCGGATAGAACCATTAGGGGATTTCAAGCCCAGCAACAGTTTGGTGTGGATTTGACGAATGCTTTGCCATTAGTGGGTGGTTGCAATGGTCTTAATCATGTGACTTTTGATTCACATGTTAATAATGCTTCAATATCTATGTGCCAACATGGGGGAGATCTTAGTGGAGTTGTTTGTGAGAGTGTGTCTCACCGTGTTGAATTTGTAAATGGGGATAATGAGCCAGTTGAACAGCATGTTGGTTTAGATTTTGGAAATCACCACAATGTGGAAAATTCCGTGGCTAATGAGTCACGTGTTCATAATATTGTTGTTTTTGATCCCCAAAGTGGTGGATTGTGCTCCATTTTAAATGCTTTGCCTGCAACGGATGTTCACCCGGCAATGTCAATACTACTATTTCAAGAGCCGGATGTGCATTCCATGGGGAGTCTTTGTATGATGTGTGAAAGGTGTTCAGCTAAGTTGTGGAGATGCGAGACTCGGGTTCAAGGGTCGATTTTGTTTGGAAGACATTGTTGTCGAAATGGAAAAGTAATGTTGCCGCCATTGCAACGTCCACCACAGCCATTGCATGATTTGTTGCATGGCATGCACCCTCAGAGTAGGATATTTAAAAACAGCATACGAGCATACAACACCGCTCTTGCATTTGTATCACTCGGAGCTAATGTTGATGAGCTACCCGTTATCGGGAATGGTTACACATTTAGAGTGCATGGGTCTGTTTATCACCGTATAGGTACTTTGCTTCCTGATGTGCAGCGTCAAGAAAGGCCAAGATTTGCACAACTGTATGTTTATGATACCGAGCATGAGTTGCTTAATAGACTGGGGGTTATGCATGATTTATTACCAAACTTGCTAGGGGAGCTTCAATGTATGATGCATCGACACAACATATATGCACGTGCTTTTAGGTCAGTGGGTTTGCAATTGCAAAATAATCCTGTGCAGGAACTAAGAATGAGTATTTTTGGTATTCAAAGAACCAGTAAACAGTACTCTGCTCCTGCAGCAACTGAGGTTGCAGCTATCATGCCAGGGCAGGGTGACGAGGGTACTCTTGATCGTCGGGATATTCATGTTTACACTCGGGGTGGTCGATGTGTTGCTATTTCAAACTTGCATAGGGCATATATGCCAATGCTATATGTCCTCCTTTTTCCTATGGGGGATGATGGTTGGCATGTAAAGGTTCCCTACAGTAATGTTAGTGTTCCTGTTAACATATATGAATTGTCCAATAAAAATTGTGTTACCCAGATGCAGTTTTATGCATTTCGTCTTCAAGTGTGTGAAGATACTGAGGTGTGCATATTGCGTGCTGGTCGACTATTACAGCAATTTATTGTTGATGCTTATTGTAGTATAGAGCAATGCATGTTAACTTGGTGTCGCCAGAATCAATCAGTGTTACGATCGGAGGCCTATAAAGGCTTAGCAGACATGGTGGGGGCAAACGATGATGGGACAATGCTGATTGTTGGTGCCTCTGTTGGCAAGAGGATAGTTTTACCGTCGTCATTCACAGGTGGACCAAGGCACATGTATCAATTATATCAGGATGCCATGGCTATAGTGCGATGTAAGGGAAAACTTGACCTTTTTATAACAATGACATGCAATCCAAAGTGGTTGGAGATTACTAATGCTTTATTGCCTGGGCAAAGTGCTTATGATCGTCCGGATTTGACTACTCACGTGTTTCATAAAAAGCATGCTGATTTGATGTGTACGTTGTTGCGAAAGGATCTCTTTGGAAAGGTTGCTGGCTATGTTACTGTGATTGAATTCCAAAAGAGGGAGCTACCACATTCTCATACTTTGCTAATTTTAGAGTCGTCTTTCAAACCTTCTGAAGCATGTCACTACGATAGACTGGTTTGTGCTGAGTTACCCAATAGAGTTAAGTTTCCAGCCTTATTTGAGACAATTTCAAAGTGTAACATTCATGGCCCTTGCGGAGGATTGAACCCCAAGAGTCCCTGTATGGACAAGGGTAGATGTACTAAAGATTACCCGTGAAAATTAGTGGGCATGACGACAATTGATAGTTCTGGCTATCCCGTTTATCGAAGACGAGATGATGGAAACTCTGTGATCATAAATGGTAATGTTATTGATAATCGATGGATTGTTCCATATAATCCATTCCTGAGTAAAAAATACAATGCACACATAAATGTAGAGGTTTGCTCGACAATTGCGGCTGTGAAGTATTTGTATAAGTATGTGTACAAGGGGCATGATCGTGCAACCGTCAAATTTTCTGTTGGGGTTGATTCAATCCGGAATGGTGGCGATGCTCACGAGGTGGACGAGATACAAAGTTATTTTGATGCACGATATGTTTCTGCCTCTGAGGCATGTTGGCGGATCTATGACTATGCATTGCACGATGAAAAGCCTGATATACAACGTCTGCAGGTACACTTACCTGGTGAGAACTATGTGGTGTTTCGGGATACAGATAGTATACCAGATGTTGTGTAAAATGAAGACCTTTAGAAAACTACTCTTACTGAATGGTTTGTGTGCAACCGCATTCATCCAGAGGCTAGGACTATTCGTTATCAAGACTTTCCAGTGTATTGGGTGTGGAATGCACGACATAAGATGTGGACTAGAAGGAAGCGTGGGAATACATGTGGTCGGATGTATTTTGTGGCGCCTACCTGTGGTGAGCTCTACTATTTACGGATGCTTTTAACAGAGTGTCGGGGATGTACTTCTTTTGAAGATTTGCATACTGTTGATAGCGTGATTTGTGATACTTTTAGGGATGCTTGCATTGCAAGGGGCATGTTGGAGAGCGATGATGAATATGTTGTGTGCTTAGAGGAAGCTGCCTCTGTGCAAACTGGTGCTCAACTCCGAACTTTATTTGTTGCAATTTTGGTCTTTTGTGAGCCAGCTCGGCCTGGCCATCTATGGGAAAGATTTATGGTGCCAATGGTAGAGGATATCATGTATAGATTGCAGTTACAACACGTGCATGCCTCTCTTGGTGTTCTGCAGCGCGAGGCATCTAACATGGCTTTGTTGCATCTACAAGACCTTTTACGTCATGTAGGACGAAGACTTTGTGATTTTGATGGGTTGCCTGAACCTCATCAACCAAAATCACAACTGCATGCTAACCCTCTTTTGCAAGATGAATATGCATACAACATATCAGAACAACATAGGGTTTCTGAATCCATGGAGGGAATGTTGAATGAAGGACAAAGAATTGCCTTCTGTGCAGTCATGGAAGCTGTTGATACAGATACTGGGGATGTATTCTTTTTGGATGGTCCTGGTGGGTCTGGAAAGACTTTCCTATACAAATGTTTGCTTGCGAAGGTACGCAGTGGTGGTCGCATAGCATTGGCAACAGCATCATGTGGCATTGCTGCCTTGCTTTTGCTAGGTGGTCGTACAGCTCACTCGCGGTTTAAAATCCCGGTAGAATTAAATAATCGATCCACTTGCAATATTCCTGTTCAAAGTGACCTTGCTCGGTTATTGAGACAAACAAGCCTTATTTTGTGGGATGAGGCTCCTATGACCCATCGACATGTCTTCGAAGCGGTTGATAGAACTCTAAGAGATGTTATGAGCTGTGATAAGCCATTTGGTGGAAAAGTTGTTTTGTTTGGGGGAGATTTTAGACAAGTCTTGCCTGTTGTGGTAAAGGGAACACATGAGGATATTGTTAATGCTGCATTGTGGTACTCTGATTTGTGGCGTTACATAAGGGTGCTAAGGCTATCTGGCAATATGCGAGTGTCGACAGCTGGTAGTGTGGTGGACAATGGGTTCATCTATTCGATTCAAGGAATAGGGGATGGAGTGGGTGTTACCGAAAGTTGTGATAAGTTGTGTGTCCCACCTGGCATGATATTAAAAGGGCACTCTATCGAAACACTGATTGATAGTGTCTACAGTGACGTGTCCAATGTGGGTGACTACACGTCGTATTTTAGTGAGCGAGCTATACTTGCCTCGCAGAATACAGAGGTGGCTACTTTGAATGATCATGCATTGCAACTAATGCCAGGGGAGGTCAGGCAGTATTATAGTGCAGATTCAATTGCAGAGACCGATGACTCATTTTTGTACTCTGTTGAGTATTTAAATACATTAGACCTTGGAGGTGGATTTCCTCCTCATTTATTGCTGCTGAAGATAAATGCACCTATTATTCTTCTTAGAAACCTAAATCCAGGAACGGGTATGTGTAATGGTACGCGATTGATATGCAGAGCTTTCAATAGGAAAGTGATAGATGCTCAGATAATAACAGGGGTAAATGTGGGCGAACGAGTTTTTATTCCCCGTATTACTTTTGTTTCGAATGCTACACATTTGCCATTTACTATGAAGCAGAGACAGTTTCCCATCCGGTTGGCATTCGCTATGACAATCAACAAGTCACAGGGGCAGACTTTGTTCATTGTTGGGCTTTATCTAAAGGCACCAGTATTTACATGTGGTCAACTGTATGTTGCATTTTCAAGGGTAAAATCTTCGCATGGTGTGAAAGTGCTATTGGGTGAAGAGGATGGGGGTATGACCACAAACATTGTATACAAGGATGTTCTTCGAAAGGTGCAGTAATGTGCATTACTTTCTTTGCGGAGATGTAGTTATTGACGACCATGTAGGTACATGCAGGGAAGTTGGTTTTACATATGTGTGAATTGCTCTCTATGCGCTGTTTGGTTGGCATATACTCTTGGAAGTGTAATTTTTTCATATTTCACTATTCATTTAACTTTTGCAGATGCCTACCCTGGAATGGCACTATTACCCAACTTCTAACTATCAAAAGGAGCTACAATGCACATTACTCACTATAGCTTCTAATAATATCATAAGAAGAACACTTGCAAGGGTCATCGAGCGTTTATATGATGATGTTAATATTGACATCAAGCTCCCAGTTTTTATTGAAGTTGTACATTGTGGATACACGCAATGTTTTCGGGTGCATATGTACGAGGTTGACCATAATAAGAGATTTCAACGCTCCCATACAGATAAGATACCGAGGCATTGGTTTAAGTATGGGTTCAAAGATTTGGGTTGTTTTGTGACACTGCATCAACGTTTGTCAGTACCTACGGAGTGGTTCACAAATGTTCGACTAGGTATTATTGTTGTTGGGATGGAATGATCTTTGTTAGTTGTTCCATGTACTTATATTGTAATTTTTGTTCTAATGCAGGTGGTGAAGAGAGAGGTAGGACCGTTGCATCGCCCATGCGATTACCAATGGAAACTGTGGAATCGTGCAATGCTTCACCTTCACATATTTTGCTCAAGGAGGAGGATTTTGTTAATGATTCCTCGAAGAAAAGGAAGATTTCTTTCCATTAGGCGTCTTTGAGACATTGTCTTTTTTTGTAGGCATCGGCCATTTGCCTATGGTAATTAGAAATACATCGGTGCCTTATGCTTGGCCTTTGTGGCTTCATTTTGACTAGGTCTCTTATAGAAATTATTTTTGTGGTGCTTGGTCTCTGCCTCAATTATAAGTAAGTACGTGTAACATTGTTATTCCACGTACTTACTTATACCGTTGCATTGCCGATGTGATTACTAATGGAAACTATGGAAGCATTCCCGGCTTCGCCTTCTCGTGTTTTTCTCAACGAGGAAGATTTTGTTAATGATTAGTCAAAAATCTTTGTTTCTATTAGGCATCTTCGAGACGTTGTCTTTTTTTGTTGGCATCGGCCATTTGCCTATGGTGCTTAAAAACACTTGCGTACCTTATACTTGGCCTTTGTAGCTTCGTTTTTCAGTATTGTGCTGTTGTTTCTAATTATCGCATGTGCAAGCATATAATTTCTTACATTTATGTCGAGAGGAATGTTTGTAGGTATGGTGCATGGAAGAGATTGTTTTTATGTTTGGCATTTTGTGTTACATTGGTTTGAAACTACTTTTAGTTTTAAGTTTGGTGTGTGTGTGTGAGACATAGAGAGGGTGCTTAGAGAGAATTGGAGAGAGAGAGAGAGAGAGAGAGAGAGAGAGAGAGAGAGAGAGAGAGAGAGAGAGAGAGAGAGAGAGAGAGAGAGAGAGAGAGAGGGAGAGAGAGAGAGAGGTTGAGAGTGATTGAGTGAGTGAGTGAGTGTGGATATAGAGGGGGGAGGTGTAAATGGGATCAAAGATAGAGGGGTTGTGAGTAGAGGAGACTAAAGTATGTGATGTTTTTGTGATAGCATTTCCCACCGTGCAATAGGGAAGTGAAGCTGCTGTGCAATCTTCCCTCGCACCCCGCTTCGCGGCAGCGAAGCTGCCACGAAGCGGGATAGCGTTCCTTGCGCAACGCTAGTTATTTTCATTGTAAGTTTGAAAAGCCGAGAAACCTCCAAGACGCTTCTAGAATTTACTCTTTTTTTCAAACCTTTCTTTTTCAATCAAAACCGTCTCCCCTCCCCTCGTCTCTTTCCCACTTGTAATTTCTCTTTTACTTTTTTCCTTCTCTTTTTTTATTAAAATCCTCCCCTCTTACATCTCTTTTTTAAATTAAAACCCTCTCCCCTCTCTCTCACTTATAATCTCTATTTTTCTTTACCCCCTCCCCGTTTTAATTAAATTCCTCCCCCTTCCCTCCTCTCTCTCTCATTTCTAGGGCATAGGTTCTCTCTCTCTCTCTCTCTCTCTCATATTAAATTTTTTAAATTTAAACCTTTTTAATTAAACATTTTTTAAAAAATTAATTTAAAATTTTTCAAACATAGTTTTTCACACACTTTGAGAGGGAGATAGAAAAAGAGAGAGAAAAGAAAAAGAAGGATAAAATGAAGAAGACAGAGAGAGGGGGAAAAAGGAAAGAGAATAGTCTTTTTTTAATTAAACATTTTTATTCTCCCTCTCCTCCCCCCTCTCTCTCGTGTGTAAGGCTTACATTCTCTCTCTCTCTCTCTCTAAGTTAGATTAAAATTTTAATTAAATATTTTTAAAAGCTTTTATTAATTTAAAGTTCGGGAAAGTGTCGAACCACCACAGTGCTCCCGAACCTGGCTCCCAAACCAAACCAAAGTGACCATTAATGTCACATGATTGGGAGCAGAATGAAAGGTAAGTGACCATAATGTCACATGATTGGGAGTAGAATGGAACGTGGTCTCCTTCCACCACCTTCTCTTCTTCTCTCACTCTCACTCTCACTCTCATTCTCGCTTTCACTCTCACTCTCACTCTCACTTAGGTGCAAGTAGCAGGAGGCAGGCCAGCAAGCAGCAGGAGGTCAAACCTCTCTCTCTCTCTCTCTCTCCATTTTTGTGTTCTCTCTCTCTCTCTCTCACGTTGAGTCAGACTCTCTCTCTCTCTCTCTCTCTCTCTCTCTCTCTCTCACGTTGAGTCAGAGCGTCGCCAGTAGCCCGGTAGTGGACGTGCGCCAGTCGCCTAGTCAGTCGGTCGTAGCCACCAACGGACATCAGAGAATCTCTCTCTGACAGACGTCAGAGAGAGAGAGAGAAAAGCGCCCAGCCACTTGGTCGCAGCCATCAACGGATGTAAGAGAATCTCTCTCTGACGGACATCAGAGAATCTCTCTCTCTAACGTTTTCAGGCGTTTTTTGACGTTTTCTGACGTCCTTCAGTCGCCCAGCCAGTCGGTTCGCAGACAGGCGGCAGTGCTTCCTCGCTTCCGATCGCGTCAGAGAGGGCTGGTGGAGAGACTACGGGTTCCGATCCAGGCCTGTGGGGTGACACGTCAGAGTCAGAGGCTCTCTCTGACGGACGAGAGAGAGAGAGAGGCGCGTTTACTCTCTCTCTCTCTCTGACGTGTCGCGACACGTCAGACAGAGAGAGAGAGTAAACGCGACACGTCAGACAGAGAGAGAGAGTAAACGCGCCTCTCTCTCTCTCTCTCGTCCATCAGAGAGAGACTCTCACTCTGAGTCTCTCTAACGTGTCACGGACGTCAGAGAGAGAGAGAAGCACCTTTACTTTCTCTCTCTCTGACGTGTGGTAAAGAGAGAATTACTTCTCTCTCTCTCATCCTATGGTAACAGGGTCGCAAACATGGTGCGCCTGCAGTCACATGGCGCTGCTTTTCGATCCAAGCTCACTGCTACGTCAGTGAGAGAGAGAGAGAGAGAAGCGTGTTGAGTTACTTTAAATTAGATTGTGTGTTAGTTTTGATTGTTTAGTTCGTTTAGTTAGTTTGCTTATTTAGTTTATTTAGTTAGTTTTGGTAATTTATTTAGTTAGTTAGTAGTTACTTTAGATATGTGATTAGTTTAGGGTTAGTTAGTTTGTAGTTAGTTTTGGTAATTTATTTAGTTAGTTAGTAGTTACTTTAGATATTTATTTATTTAGTTATTTAGTTAGTTTTGCTACATTATTATTTGAGCTACAGGTTCGGGAGATTGTTTTTATGTTTGGCATTTTGTGTTACATTGGTTTGAAACTACTTTTAGTTTTAAGTTTGGTGTGTGTGTGTGTGACATAGAGAGGGTGCTTAGAGAGAATTGGAGAGAGAGAGAGAGAGAGAGAGAGAGAGAGAGAGAGAGAGAGAGAGAGAGAGAGAGAGAGAGAGAGAGAGAGAGAGAGAGAGAGAGAGAGAGGTTGAGAGTGATTGAGTGAGTGAGTGAGTGTGGATATAGAGGGGGGAGGTGTAAATGGGATCAAAGATAGAGGGGTTGTGAGTAGAGGAGAGTAAAGTATGTGATGTTTTTGTGATAGCATTTCCCACCGTGCGATAGGGAAGTGAAGCTGTTGTGCGATCTTCCCTCGCACCCCGCTTCGCGGCAGCGAAGCTGCCACGAAGCGGGATAGCGTTCCTTGCGCAACGCTAGTTATTTTCATTGTAAGTTTGAAAAGCCGAGAAACCTCCAAGACGCTTCTAGAATTTACTCTTTTTTTCAAACCTCTCTTTTTCAATCAAAACCGTCTCCCCTCCCCTCGTCTCTTTCTCACTTGTAATTTCTCTTTTACTTTTTTCCTTCTCTTTTTTATTAAAATCCTCCCCTCTTACATCTCTTTTTTAAATTAAAACCCTCTTCCCTCTCTCTCACTTATAATCTCTATTTTTCTTTACCCCCTCCCCGTTTTAATTAAATTCCTCCCCCTTCCCTCCTCTCTCTCTCATTTCTAGGGCATAGGTTCTCTCTCTCTCTCTCTCTCTCTCTCTCTCATATTAAATTTTTTAAATTCAAACCTTTTTAATTAAACATTTTTTAAAAAATTAATTTAAAATTTTTCAAACATAGTTTTTCACACACTTTGAGAGGGAGATAGAAAAAGAGAGAGAAAAGAAAAAGAAGGATAAAATGAAGAAGACAGAGAGAGGGGGAAAAAGGAAAGAGAATAGTCTTTTTTTAATTAAACATTTTTATTCTCCCTCTCCTCCCCCCTCTCTCTCGTGTGTAGGGCTTACGTTCTCTCTCTCTCTCTCTCTCAGTGTTAGATTAAACTTTTTAATTAAATATTTTTAAAAGCTTTTATTAATTTAAAGTTTTTTTCACACACTTTGAGAGGAAGATAGAAGAAAAATGATTAAAAGAAGAAGAAGAAGAAATAGAAAGAGACGAAGAGAGAGGGAAAAGAGAAAAGAAAATAGTCTTTTTCAAATTAAACATTTTTTAATATAGTTTTTGACTTAGAGAGAGAGATAGAGAGGAAATATATAATTTGAAAAAGAGAGAAAATAGAGGGAGAGAAAGGGAAAGAGAGAAAAGAGGAAAATAGAGAGAGAAGAAGAAATATACAGAGAGAAAAGAGAGCGAGAGAAAAAAACTTGAAAGAGAAAGAGAAAGGAAAAGAAAAGTAAGGAGAGAGAAACCGAGAAATATACAAAGAGCAAAAAAGAAAGAAGAGAATGAGTGAGAGAGAGAGAGAGAGAGAGAGAGAGAGAGAGAGAGAGAGAGAGAGAGAGAGAGAGAGAGAGAGAGAGAGAGAAGATATAAAATTTGAGAGAGAGAGAGAGAGAGAAATAAAAAAGGGAAAGAGAAGAGATAGGGGGAGAGAGACAAAGAGAAGAAAAGGAAAGAGAGAAAAGAAAAAGACAGAGAATTTGAACATAGAGAGAGAATTATAGAGAGAGGAAATATAAAATTTAAAAGAAAGAGAAGAATTTTTTTTAAAAAGAAGTAAAAAAAGAAAAGAAGAGGAGAGAGAAGGAAAAGAGAGAGAGAGAGAAATAGAGAGATAAGAAGAAGAAGAAGAAGAAGAAAAAGAAAGAGAAAGAGAGATGGAAAAAAAGAGAAAAGAGGAGTTTTTTTTAAATTTAAGTATTTTTTAGAGAGAGAAGGAGAGAGGGGGAAGAGAGAGAAAATTTAAAAGAGAGGGAGGGAGAGAAGCAAAAAAAAAAAGAAGAAATAGGAGGAGAAGAAAAGGGGGCGGAGAGAGAGAGAGAATATAAACATAAAGAGAGAGAATTATATATAGGAAAAATATAAAATTTACATACTTTAAGAGAGACTGGGGGGGAAAGAAAGTGAAAGAAAAAGGAGAGAGGGAACATGTAGAGAGAATTATAGAGAGAGAAAATATAAAATTTAAAGAGAGAGAGAGAGGGAAGAAAAGCGTAGAGAGAAAAAAAGGAGAAAGAGAAAAAGAAAATAAAAATTTAAAAGATAATGAAGAGAGAGAGAGAGAGAAGAAGAAGAAGAAGAAAAAAAAAAGGAAAAAAGAGGAGAGGGAGAGAAAAGGAAAAGAGAGGATAGAGGGAGAGAGAGAGAGAGAGAGAGAGAGAGAGAGAGAGAGAGAGAGAGAGAGAGAGAGAGAGAGAACCAGGAGAGGAGAAAAAATAGATTAAAATAGAAGGTAGAGAAAGAGAAAGAGAGAGAGAAAAAAATAGACATAGGGAATTTGGGGGGTGAGAGAGAGAGTAAATAAAAAATTAGAAACAAAGAGGGAAAAGAGGAGAGAGAAATATGAGAAAGGGGAGAAAAAGTGAAAGAAGAAGAGAGAGAGAGAGAGAGAGAGAGAGAGAGAGAGAGAGAGAGAGAGAGAGGGGGGGAACATGTAGAGAGAATTATAAAGAGAGAAAAGATAAAATTTAAAGAAAGAGAGAGAATAAAAAATAAAGGAGAAAGAGAGAAGGAAAAGAGAGAGAGAGAGAGCAAATAAAAAATTTAAAAGAGAATGAAGAGAGAGAAAATAAGAAAAAAAGGAAAAAAGAGGAGAGGGGGAGAGTAAAAGGAAAGAGAGAGAGAGAGAGAGAGAGAGAGAGAGAGAGAGAGAGAGAGAGAGAGAGAGAGAGAGAGAGAGAGAACTAGGAGAGGAGAAAAAATAGACTAAAATAGAAGGCAGAGAAAGAGAAAGAGAAAGAGAGAGAGAGAGAGAGAGAGAGAAATATATATATATAGACAAGGAATTTTGGGAGGGGGAGAGAGAGAGAGTTAATAAAAAATTAGAAACGAAGAGGGAAAAGATGAGAGAGAAAGATGAGAAATAGATTGTTGATCCCACGACAACTTCACCTACCACTTCGGGGTAGCAAAGCTGCCGCGAAGCCGTGCTAGTTGTGAATTACTATGACAACAATGTGAGCCACTGCCCACAATGTTACTACACTAGATATGCAATTCCCCCCTTGCAAAATCTCCCGATGTTGAACACTATAGGGAAAAACAGACAAACAAATGCTTTTTTTTCACATGGGAAAGTGTCAAAAACTTTTTGCGAATGCTCACCGAAAACATTTTGTACAGCCTTGCAAAGTTGCATGCATGCAAAGTGACTAGCCATAGAGGCAAGGGGGACTAGCAATTTGGAATTAGTCGGAGCTATTCGCTTTTTTGGTTCTACAAATTGGTGTAGCTTACTTGATGAGTCTAGAAGGACAACTCCTAAGAGATGTCATTATGGGATTTGTGTTTAGGAGAAGAATCCATGATGCAATTTGAAGATTGTGTTCTCAATGGAACATGCTTTAATATTGAACACTATAGGGAAAAACAAACGAAAAAATGTTTTTTTTTTTCACATGGGAAAGTGTCAAAAAAGATTTCACATGGGAAAGTGTCAAAAACTTTTTGCGAATGCTCATCGAAAATATTTTCTATAGCCTTGCAAAGTTGCATGCATGCAAAGTGACTGGCCATAAAGGCAAGGGGGGACTACCAATTTGGAATTGGTGGGAGCTATTCACTTTTTTGGTTCTACAAATTCGTGTAGCTTACTTGATGAGTTTAGAAGGACAACTCCTAAGAGAGGTCAATATGGGATTTGTGTTTAGAAGAAGAATCCATGATGCAATTTGAAGTTTGTATTCTCAATGGATCATGCTTTAATGTTGAACACTATAGGGAAAAACAAACGAAAAAATGTTTTTTTTTCACATGGGAAAGTGTCAAAAAAGATTTCACATGGGAAAGTGTCAAAACTTTTTGCGAATGCTCACCGCAAAAATTTTCTATAGCCTTGCAAAGTTGCATGCATGCAAAGTGACTGGCCATAGAGGCAAGGGGGGACTAGCAATTTGGAATTGGTGGGAGCTATTCACTTTTTTGGTTCTACAAATTCATGTAGCTTACTTGATGAGTGTAGAAGGACAACTCCTAAGAGAGGTCAATATGGGATTTGTGTTTAAAGAAGAATCCATGATGCAATTTGAAGTTTGTGTTCTCAATGGATCATGCTTTAAATCATTGTCACCCAAGCCCACTAATCGTGCTTCACGTGGTTGGCATCATTGTTGCAAACCTCACAAGGCTTCACATTTTTCGCATGATTGATGTCATTGCAAAGCTCATGAGGTTGCAACTCACTCCCTTTGCATTTTGTGCACGGTTGCTTGGCTTACCTTGCAAAAAAGAATTGACAACACGCTTCACAAAAGGGATAAATAACTATACTTGAAAATAACCAAATATCTATTATAAAATGTTTTTGTTTCTCAATGCCAAAAGAACACATCTTCTAAGAGTTCATGTTGTAACTCTTTAAAATAATCAATTGCAATCATTTAAATTTGAAAGTAAAGCATTGCGAAGGGAGAGTAAGGATTCCCAATAAATTTGAAACTAAAGATTTAAGCCAACTTTTTACTGTATAGCCTTTATCATTTAGCATGGATGCATGAATGCACGTCATGTGAATTGAAGTTGTTGTCCCGCATTCGTCATATGAATGGATGCTATCATTACTTGGGGTAGCAATGGTCTTCATAAGTTTTTTCTATTTGAAATTACCTTCAAAAGATGCATTACATGAACTTGAAGTTGGGGTGCACACATATGCGTTCTTATTGAAATCTCATGCTTGTAGCAATGCTAATGTTTTTTTACAAGCATCTATGTCTTAGTGTTAGAGGATCACAAGCACATTGATGGGTGTATAGGTGATTGGTGTAAGTGTTTAATATGTGACTGTTGACATGCACAAGGATGTCTCCAACTTACCTTGGAATAAGTATTTCATGTGTGGAATATTAACATAAATATGTATCTAAATCGCTTCTATTTTCTTGCACTACACAAACACTCTACATGCTTGTTCAAGTGTTGGTACATGGGGGTGTTTCATGCATCCATTTTTTAGGTCATGGCTAAAATAAATTATTATGCATCTTGTTTGAATGTAAAACATAATTTTACTTGTAAAGATTTCCTACTCTTTCACAATCTTGTGTCCTTGTCTCTATAGCATAAATAAAGGAAAGAAAGTGACACCATTGACAACAATGCATTACACCACACACACGTGCACATACACATATGTACATACACACATCCTCTATTGTCTCACCAAATCTCTATAGCATAGATAAAGGAAAGAAAGTAACACCATTGTCAATCATGCATTACCTCTCTCTCTCTCTCTCTCTCTCTCTCTCTCTCTCTCTCTCTCTCTCTCTCTCTCTCACATCAAATCTCATATGTGTGCACATGAGGATATGTTTATATGTGCATGGTAGGTGTAAGTGTGAAAGTGATGGATTATGCAAAATGTTGTTTGCTTATGTGGTGGGTAGGAATGTTTTATTACTCGTATGCCTTGTATAACACAAAAGTCATTTGTAGGAAATCCCACATGGATCCATGTCATCACATGAGGTTGACCTCAAAAGAAGTCTCAAGTAAGCACATGGTTTAGCCACAATGCCATCATAGTTGTTAAATTGCAACTAGCATGACTTCATTTTCATGATTAAGTGGCCATGACCTCCATGATTGAGTCTCAAAGACTCAATGTGGCTTGCTAAAATGGGTGCATATATTCTCCATAAGTACACATAATCATGTGGTTTTTAAATGGATGCATATGGGGAATACACTTACAAGGTGGATGTATGGTTGGGAGCACATTAAACATATTAAATATGTGTGTATGTGGATCTCAAGGTGGTCATAGTCCACAACTCCATTGTCAAATCCATATGTATATATATCTTTCTCAAGGATGGTGTTTCAAACATCAATTGCACTAAAATGATGTCATTGAGATATAGATGGTATAGTAATATGGATTGGATCAAAAAATCCATATATCATAATAATGGCCCTTTAGATTATGATATCTTCTATATGTGCGCACATGCATGTGCTTTTGTAGGTTAATGTGTATAATGGATGGAGGGAGAGAGAGAAAGAGAGAGATTTATAGCTTGGGATGTCATAGTAACTTCAAAATCATTTTCTTTTCTCTATACAATAATCTCATATACAAATGAAGATGAAGTGCTTAACAATAGCTAAAAAACCTCAAGTGTTGGGAATAAAGGCACTTGTGCCTACGCTGCCTGTGTATTACTACATTGACAGTACCCACACACATGTACATTGTAGATGGTGGGCACCCATCATTGTCACTTCATTATTTATTCTTTCAGTGACATTTGAATAAGGGGAGGTCAGTCACATATTGTGACTATTGGAGTTCCCACATCTTGAGTCTCTCTCTCTTGTTCTCTTGCTCAATCCACCATAGCTTGCTTCTCCATTGCATTTTCTTACTCATACTCTCACTTAGGCTTCTCTCTTCAATTGGTATCAAAGCTCAGATTGAGGAGCTTCACCTATCATTATTATGCTTAGTTTGAATACCTACAACTCATTCATCTATAATAGCCATGGCTTCATCTTACAAGATATGCATTTGATACTCTTCTTCCTCCTAGTTGATCAAAGCTTCTTCAAGGCATTGGAGAGGCATCATTGAGCTCCCCTTGAGATTTCTCGCGCCACATTTGCTCCAACTATAGCAACAGTGTGATTTGTGCCTATTGTTGCTAGCCCCATTTCTAATCAAGTTGACCTCTCCCTGAGCTCCTGGACACTTTTGGCTACCTTGGCACTCATCTTGGACACTCCCAACATTGGATCTTTGGCTTTAGACATTGATTTGGACATCTATACCTTTATCATTTACTATAATATACAACAAACCTACTATTTACTCTATGCAAGATAGATCCACTAATCTACTCTATGCAGGACAGAGACCTACTATTTACTTTGTGCAAGACATACTTGTTGTTTACTTTGTGTAAGAGAGACCTACTATTGATTATGTTGTAGGGGATAAACATTCTATTTACTCTATGCAAGATAGATCCACTAATCTACTCTATGCAGGATAGAGACCTACTATTTACTTTGTGCAAGACATACTTGTTGTTTACTTTGTGCAAGAGAGACCTACTATTGATTGTGTTGTAGGGGATAAACCTTCTATTCATTGTGTTGTAGACAAACCTATTGTTCACTGCATTATTGAGGACAAGCCTACCATTTATTGTGTTCAAGATAGATAGACATGCTGCTAACTTTTGTTTATGACATACTTGATGTATGGTGTCACAAAAAGGTATTTGACTGTGAAAGCCTATGATTATTGCCATTGATATTCACTTCAATGGATGTATTGATGTATGACATTGATGCTATGCACTTGGATATACTTATGGAATGCCTTGAGTTTTGCATTTGAGCTTGGTTACATACCTTGGACCTTTGGTTAGTTGCTACAATTATCATTCACCTACGGGCTTGAAGATTCTATTAGGTTTTATGCTCTTGACTCTATGCTTGATGTATCTAGGATCTCAAATGGTTATCTACTTGATGTTTTGAGCTTGTGTTGCTCATTTTGCACTCGGTTTTGTTCTAGTGGGAGTCACTTGAGCTACTTAGCTATTTTGCATTTGAGGAGAACTTTGGGTTTATGTAGTTGAGCTTGCTCCAATGAGACCATGGGACTCAGTTGAGTTATGTCTATGCTCTCTAGATGCTATTTGGATGCAATTGTTGCCTAGTGGGCTGATTTGATTCATGCTTTGATCTAGTATCTATCTTTGTCAGGTTGTTGTCAATGATGTATGCAACTTGCTTGGCTATGTTTGGGCCTCTTTACACTTGCTCAATCAATTGTGTATTTAGTAGTTCTCTTCTGTTATCATTGAGATCTACTATATACATGGTAGTTATGCCTATTGGATGTATCCCAATCTAACACATTGAGTTTGACAGTTCTCAGTATTGGTTGCATGCTCAAGGACTGCTAATGGCTTGTACATATCCACTTCTTGTAGGATACATTTAGCCATTGCAAATTAGCTTATATCATTTGATTGCTCACACTTGGCTTTGGATTTATTGTTGTCATTATTTTTAGTTTGCTCTGTAAATGCAAGTTTATGCATAATTTATAAGGGCAGATGCTTTGACTTGACCATCACTCTTTGGCAATTAGTAGACATCCCTACTTTTTGCAGTTTTTCCTCTATTAGACACTAACTTGGCTGTGATTTTGGACTATTTGCTATCATTTACAATAGCATGTTTGTCTTGGACCATGTTTTTATTTCTTGCATTATGGATGGTGGGTCAAATGGCAATGCTATCTTTAACATTAATAAGTTAAATGGCACAAATCACAACTATTGGAAGACACAAATCTGGTAAGTTCTAGTGCAAAAATTGCAGATTAAGACATTGAGATGTGAGGATGTAAAGCCCGAATTCTTTGGTGTAGAGGATTGGGCTAAATTGGATGAGCTATGTAAATCTACGATCATTTTGTCACTCTCTAAGCAGGTTTTCTATTATCTTGTCTCTAAAATTCAGATTTCCTTACAATTATGGGAGAAGATTTGTGGTATCTATATCAAGCAAAGTCCTGCTTCACAAATATATTGGCTGAAGTAACTCATGGCCCTTTGTATGAAGGAGGGACTTTCATGGCCACCCACTTGAATAAATTTCATTCTATTTTCAGCCACTTTTCTTTGCAGGTGATTGACTTTAGGAGAATATTCCTCCCTTGTTCTTATTGGTTACATTGTTTGACTCATGGGATACATTCCATACTGCTATATATGCAAATATGGCTGTGCTAATGGGCTGAAATTGTAGGATGTAGAGGGTGCACTCTTGAATGAAGAGTTTTACATAAACAATATTGATGCTTCACGTAGAGGTAATAATGGTAAGAGTGGTAATGACCTCCATGGGAGAGACTCTTGGAAATCTCACAGTAATTCCCATGGTGGTAAGTTTGCACTAACTTGTCATTATTGTGGAAATCATGGTCATATTCAGCCACAGTGCAATAAAATGTGTGATGACAAGTGTAAGGAAAAGAGAAAGAGCAAAGTGTAGAAAAAGAATAATTATCTTTGCATTGTCCCTAGCAAGTCCAACGTCAATATTGAAGAGATTAAATCTATGTAAACTTATTCTGTTGACCGATGCCTCATCCACCTATGCTTACTGTTGGCTATTTGATTCAAGGACTTCATTTCATGTACTCCTCATCGAGAGTGATTTCGCTCCTATCACATCATGACAGGATCTAACAGATTGATTAATGGCTTGGCATTGGATATTGTTGGTATTGGAGATATCCAACAATAATTTCCTTCAGGAAATATGTTTACTTTGCATGATGTACATCATGTTCTGGATTTGACCAAAAGCCTACTTTCTACTAGACAATTGGATGATGTAGATTATGTTGTCTTTTTTTGTGATTCCACATGGAAGGTTACCCATGGGAATCTTGTCCTAGCATGAGGTGCCAAGTCTGACATTCTTTATCCCTTACTTGCATTTGGATCTATCACCCATGGTTTGGTAGTGGGTGCAGTACCACATGTACTATTATGGCATCATCATCTTGGGCACATGTCATTAAAGGGAATGAAAATGCTTACGTGTTTGTAGTATCTTTTGCCCCTTGACTATAAGTGTTTTGATTATTGGGATCATTGTCTTTATAGTAGGCAAACATGTAGTTTGCATAAGAAGTCTCACATTATGTGCATGGGTGAGCCTCTGGCTCTTATTCATTCTAATGTTTGTGGACCTATGCACTCCAAGTCATTAGGTGGTGTGAAGTATTTCATTACTTTTATTAATGATTACTCACATAAGGTCTAGGCATACCCCATAAAGAAAAAATTAGAAGTCTTGGCTACATTTTAGCATTGGCTTGCTCTTGTTGAGAACCAATTTGGATATAAGGTGAAATGCCTACAATTTGAAAATGGAGACGGGTATGTATCTAAAGCCTTTGAGCAATTTTGTGATGAGAGTAGTATTAAAATTCCATTGACTATCCCATACACCCCACCCCATAACAGTGTCTAAAGCCTTTGAGCAATTTTGTGATGAGGGTGGTATTAAGAGTCAATTGACTACCCCGTGCACCCACCCCAGAATGGAATGCCTGAGCGCATGAACAAGACAATCTAGTATATAGGGTGATATTTCACAAGGAGCCTCCTGTTACTGTACAGCCAACTAGACGACCTATAGCACTTGATGCTCCAATGGCCCAAGATTATGATGTTAGATATGAGGTATAGGCCCCACAGCTTGGTCTACTAGAGATAGACATCAGCTTGATCAATTTACTCCTTCCATGAATTATTTTATGTTGATATATGCTTATGAGCCTCTTACCCATGATGAGATCATACACAAAGGTAATAGTTACTCTTGGGAGAGGGTTATGTAATTAGAGCATGATTCATTGTAGAAAAATCATACATGGGACTTGGTCCCTTTGTCTAGTGGAAAGCATGCTTTGCCATGCAAGAGGGTATACAAGTTGAAGAGTACCCTTGGACGCCCCAACCTAGGCTATAAGACTAGATTGGTTGCTAAGGGTTTTAAGTAAAAGCACGGTATTAACTTTGATGAATTCTTCTCTCATGTGGTCAAGATGACTACTCTACACTTAGTATTGGCTTTCATTGCACAGCTCGATCTAGATCTCTATCAGATGGGTGTTAAGATAGATTTCTTACATAGGCACTTGTATGATGAGATTTATATATAGTAGTCTAAGGGATTTGAAGAAAAAAACAAGGAACACCTAGTGTGTAAGTTGAGAATAAGCCTTTATGGCCTTAAGCAGGCACTTAGGAAATGGCACCACAAGTTTAATGCTTTCATGCATTCATAGGGATATACCCATAGTGATATGGATCTATGTTTATATAGAAGAAGGCCCATGATGAGAGCCTTATGATTTTGGTACTTTATGTGGATGATATGTTGATTGCTAGGAGTGATCATGATGAGGTAGATGCCTTGAAAAGTCTGCTCAAGAAGAGCTTTGAGATGAAGGATAAGGGATAGGCCTAGCATATTCTTGGGATGTGCATCACATATGATCAATCTAACAAACTCTTTTACTTGTCATAGGAGTATATCTAGAAGGTCCTTGAGTGGTTTCATATGCAAGACACTTAACCTATTGGTTATCCTTTACCTTCTTATGTGAAGGTTAGTCATGCTGACTATTTACAATTTGATGAGCAAAAGGCCGAGAAGGCCAAGATCCCTTATGTATATACAAGGAGCAATTTGATATATGTCATGATAGCCACTTGTCCTGACATAGCATTTGTAGTGGGAGTTGTGGCACGTTATATGGATACACGTGGTAGGTAGCATTGGGATGCCATGAAGGGTATCATGATGTGATATCCCAACTTTGATTTAAAATCTTCCCAACTTCTTGCAAAATGGAATTGAAGAACTCTAAAATCATTAAATAGAGAATATATTGAGCAAAAAAAAAGATGATCGTAACCCGATATTTTTTTCGGATTAACAGGGATTGTAGCCACTCGTCACATAAGTTATCATGTGAATGAGAGTTATGAACCAAATTAGTTAATAGTGTCAGTGTGTATAGCATGGATGGTCTAAAAATACTAGATTTTTGGACAAAACTAGCATATTTTTGATATTTTGGATATTAATTATTGTAAATATCCTAAAAAGCTATGAAGACTTCTAGAACATGGTGTTATGTAAAAACAAAAAACAAGTGGCTTTTTCAGCCAGTTTTAGAGATTTAATACAAAAAGAAGGATTGGTGAAATCACATACGTCACGATTGCAGTTTGCAGGTAGTAAACAGTACTCCGAACCAGGGAGAAAAAGGAGTGATCTAGAATATTTCTGACCAAGTGTTGTGTCCTAGGGTTTTACTCCTGTTTCGAAGCCAACGAAACCATCGGATTTGCGATTTAAGCATAAGATTGCATCTTGGAAGCTTTAAATTGTTGATTTTGTCAAGATCCCCTCCATAAATAGCTCTTCTTCTTAGCCACAATCCTTCTTCTCTAATTTAACTATAAATAAGAGACATGGGGAGCAGTTTAGAGAGGAACAAGGAGACCCCCCGAGAGGCTGCGAGAGGGAGGTAGAAGAATACCCCTCCAAGAGGCTACGAGACGGAGCTAGAGAGAGAGAGAGAGAGAGAAGTTACCCTAAGAGGCTGCAAGGGAGAGAGTTAGCTCAACCCCCTGTCTCAGTCTTCAACTAAGCCATCTTTCTTATGCTCTCCCATCCCAAATTCATTCTTCCTTCTTTATCTCCCGAATCCACTTGTGAATGATGGCTCCAAAGTGACAAAATGGAAAGACCACGAGAACCAGTGCAATCGGTCAAAGAACAAATATTGTCGGAGATACGGGAGTGCTCGAGGTTGCCAGAGTTGCCACTACCAATGGAACATCGGGTGTGATGAATACAAGTGCAAGTAAAGACAAAATTCCCAATGTCGTCGTGCCAAACTAGATTATTCATGTTTCAAAGATAGGCTATTATTTTCATATCACCACATAAAATAATAAGGTTTTTATCGAAGTTTTACATAAAATGTTAGCTTTTGTATTAAATGGTACAAGATCTACTTGTTAGATTGCATGATAGCATGCATATAAGAATTAAGTATTTTAAAAAAATATTAGCTTCCATATTTTTCACCTACACAAATTGACAATTTTATATAGAGAGCATATTAATAAACGCATAAATGGTTAACTAGCTACCTATGATTTTTTTGTAGTTAGATTAATCAAGATTATAATTCGTAAGATCATGATGAAAATAGTTGTAAGAGGATATTGCATGAAATGAGTAAAAGACTATATGTGCACTCGAGATTAGTAAAATAACTTGATATATTGTCAATGCGACAAGGTTAAGGTTGATTGATGCTTGTTATGAAAAGTGAATGTCTATTTAAGGGTCTTGTAAATCATATTGTTAAATTATTGTCGTAATATTTTTTCTAAAGGAAACTCGCTTATGTTGGGTAAGTTAGTCCCAAAACGGGAAATTCATATCTTGCTTAACATGTTGTAAGAGATGTCCTCAACACTTCTTTATGGGGAGGAGAATCCTCATTAGAATGTAAGGTTGCCTTAAGATAAGGTTTACCTTGGCTATGGAAGTTGTGAGTTGCACGATGGTGTGATTGTTATTGTTTGAAAGGATTGTTTGTGTTTGCTGGAATCTAGATCTGTGATTAAAAACATTGACAAACAGGATAAAAGGAAAGATATTGCTAGGCTATCCCCAAGCTAGTTGCGAGACCCTACTCCAAGGGGGTCATGGTTATCGCTTCGAGAGGCTTAGACTAGCTTCATAGTCGAAAGGTCCATCCGTAGGGATAGCCTTGGGCAATAGGAAATGTGGGTGCCAGGGGAGGCTCTAGCTATAAATTCTGCATTACTCCTAGAATATGACAAGCCCCTTTGTGGGAGCTTTTGCTCAACCGCCAAGACCCACAGATCGCTTATTGTTTCAAGCGTTCCAAGCGAGCTCTAATGGCTATCTCTCACCTAGCCGACGCACCGTTGATCCTACGGGTGTAGTGAGCTTACCTTAGTGCCGGTATGAGTTGCCTCCTCTCTCCCACACACCGGTAGCTCTATGATCCTAGATGCTAGCTCAAGCATCCTCAAGCCTCCTCCACCTCCAAGCTCCATCCTTCATAGCCATGCGCGTAAGAAGAGAGAAGGGAAGAGAAGAAGAGAAGAGAAGAGGAGATGGTGAAGAGCTTCACCCTCTTGATCCCTCACTCTCACACGCACTCACTCCCTCACACCCTCACACTCCCTCTCTCAAGAGCACACACAAGCAAGAAGGTGAGAAGGAGAGAAGAAGAAGAAGGCTCCTTTTGCTACACACCAAAGAATGATCTCTTATTTACTTTTTGAACTTTATATATACAAACCCTAAAATCCCATAGGCACCCATCCCTTTTTTACATGACTGGCCATTGTGGCAAGGTCCTTTTTTCGTTTCCCTCTTCTAGCCTTGTGCCTCTAGCCTACACCCATCTAATATTTTACAATTGGCATAGGAGGGAGCCTGGCGCTCTTTTACAAGAATTTCCCGAGTTTTTTGAGGCACCTTTTCTTTTAAGGTTGCGTTTTTTGCCCCGATTTATCTTTAGAGGCCGCCTGCCTATCTTTGCTCTTTTCCCATCTTCCTTTTGCTTTTTCCTCCATTTTTCCGCCATCTCGACTTGGGGTTAACATTACCCTCCTCCTAGACGGGTGCCAGTCCCATGGCACTTTGGCATGGGTGTAAGGGTGAGGGCCACATGTAGACTCAGGTGCTTGTGGAAGCTCAAGAATGATGTTCATCGGAGCAGCTCACTGGATTGCATGGGTGGGCGAGGGCCTCCAAAGTTGGTGGTTGGGCGTTTTTGGTGTACTTGAAGAAGAAGGTGCGGTGCTCTACCTAAGGAGAGTGCTGTCCTCAGCGTGTTGGTGCAGTGTGCTCGTGCTAGTGGAATGGGGAGGTGGGTCTAACCTCAGGCGAGCCCGGGTGATGTCCCACACTTGAGGACCCCATTTGTGCCAAGGGGGTGTGGTGCCAGTGGCATAGGGTGATAGGTCTAACCATAGGTGAGTGTTACCTCCCTAGGTGTGTCTTGCCGTTGAGGTGCCCTAAGCGTGACGTGGGGGATCAAAAAGGGCTAGGGGGGTAGGAGCGGAGCCAGTCGACTGAAGCGACCGGACACACCTAACTTAAGGACCCCTAGGTGCAGTGATCGTGCATTTATTTGCTTCTTTTTTTTTGAACATTTAGGGATAGTATTACATTAGGAGCAGGACAACCAAGTCTAATTCTCGTCGTCGAAATGAGGGGGGGAAGGAGGGCAGATGGATTTGTGTAAAAATTGGTGGCTTTGCATGTACCCTTTCAGGTTCATGCGGACGTGGAGAGAGGTGGTGGATAGGAAGGGGTGATTATACCTAGTGAATTGGTTGTTGCTCATATCCTCTAGGAGAGCTAGGCAAAAGGAAGGTAGTAGGCTAGCTCTCATCATTAAGCAGGTCATAGCACAGCTATCAATAGTATTAGGATCAAAAAAGAGGAGAGGCAAGCTGTTTTCTTGCAATGCCGGATCTTGCTTAAGTAGGAGCTGAAGGAGCCTAAGGTAATTATAGGTGGTTATGAAAGCGGGATCTAGACAGGAGGAGAACTCAGCGAGGAAGCGCGTCATGGAGGCGGGTAGGCTTCCTAGATCAAAAAGTAGAGCATCCTCAAAGGAAGTGGCATTGGAATTGTAGATGACGGGGAAGTCATGTCTCCCATGGAGGGTGGCAACAAAATCCATGCCTACCCTACGGGGATATGCCATAAATGTGGGGTCGTTCTGCTCGTAGGCTAGGGTGTTACAAAATGCCATCCAGGCGAGCATGTTGGTATTACATATTCGCCTTCTCCAAAGGGGTTGGCAGTCGTAGCCCCTTACTGTGTGTGGCACTTTGTATACTTTGTCTTGCCAAAATTCGGCCTCCTCTGTGCCCCACAAAATGGGGGTCCTTGCCTTGTCCTCCAACCATCTTTGGCCTAGTCGACTGCCAGTTGCGATCACCTCCTCCATCACTTTGATCGGCAGGACCCTTCTCAGGCTGTCAGGCATAAGGAAACTGAAAGAGAAAGGGTCATTTTCGATTTCCTACCGTTCCCAGACTACTAGTTCTGCGTGGAATTGCATTGGGAGGTCTTCGGGGCATGGTGGGAGGGGTGCAGATGGCCGCACGACTAGCTTGGCCTGTAGCCTTTTTCTGGCTTCTTCCACTACCGTCGCTCCTTCAGGGTCACCTGTCTGTCCAGGGGCGGGGCGGGGCGGGTTGTTGCTGTGATCCTGATCGTGCGGCGAGGGGGGCTGTGGGATCACATCTTCTCTGAATCTGTTCATGTCGACTTCGAGTTCGGCTTCCTCCCCCTGCTAGTTTTCTTGTGGTGCTCTTTCCTCAAAGCCGAGGGCATCTGCCTCTTGGGGGGTTAGGCCGGCCAGTAGTAGATACTTTCGTTGCTCCTCTAAGCCCAGCCTAACCTCCATAGGTTGGGGTGGCATCTGCAGCCCCGCATGCAAGGCTCTGCGTGCAATGCTTAATTTCTTCTTCACCACCTCCAACGGCTCCTTTCCCTCTGGTTGAGTTGTATTTAACAGTGTATTGAGAAAGGCCTGCTGGGTGGTGAAGGCTGTCTGGGCGGCGCCTGCTTTGCTTTCTGCCAAGATTTTTTTCTTCTCCACCAAGGCGAGGCGCCACGCTAGTGCCTTTACCCGTGTCTCGTTCTGCGTAGCCCATTCCTCGGCCCTTTTACTCATTCCTTCCATGCTCTCCCCCTGCTTTTGAGCTAGGGTTACGAGCTTCTGCTCCTGGGCCCTGAGCTCTTTGCTCATGTTGTCTTGTTCTTTCTTCCTGAGGCGTAGCTGATTGGTCATGGACTTGATCTCCTTTCGTTGTTGCTCCCTCTCTTGGCTTCTCTCCTCTTCTTTGGCGCTCAGCTCCTTCGTCATGTGCTCAATGGTAGCGATCTTTGACTCCAATTCCTTATATTGCATCAGGAGGAGCTTGTACTCCCGCTGCATCTGCATGAGTTCCTGATTCTCGTCCTCCAGCCGCTACCTGTAGCTTTCTTCCCTGTCCTCCTTGGCTTTCAACTCTTGCTTGAGTTCGAATATTTGGCGTTGCTGCATGGCAATGATGCGGGTTTTCTCCAGCTGGAAAGTTGCCACTGACTCTTTTTTGTCACCAACTCAGCCACCGCCATTCTTTTTTCCTCCTTCGCTCTTTCTAGTTCGGAGAGCAGCTCAACGACTTATTCGTCGTAACTGGCTGATGGCGTCATTGTTGTGTGGGTGGGGGTGGTTGAGGCCTCCATACGCGAACGCTTTTGGTCCTGCCTCGATTCTGCATCTGCAAGTTGGCCTTTTTGGTCCCGTGGTCATAGTTTCTGTGATTTTCCCTTGGTCCATTTCCTTGCTAATGAAGTATTGCATCCAGGCCACCAAGTTGGACACTTCCAAGCTGGTGGGGATGCTAGGGGTGAGCGTAGTGGGTTCAGCGGGGTGTGCCATGAGGGTGGGGATAGGATGCAGGGGTGCTTTGCCTTTTCCTTCTGGAACTGCGGGGGGCACGAGTTCTAGTATCTGCATGCTGGAGCTAGGCCTCTCTTCCCTTGGCTGATTCCAAGCTTCTGGGTCATCTGCCCTGCACTGCTGTTCGATGGACTGGTGTGTAGCTTTGGCCAGGTCCTCCTCCTCTTTTCTTCTTAACTCCTTTTCCTCCTCCGCGACTCTTCTTTTCCTTTCCTCTTCTGCCTTTTTGTATTCTTCCTCTAGTTTTTCTTTTTCCTCTTGCTCTTCTCTTCTTCTCCTTTCAGCCTCTTGCTTGGACGCCTTTTTAGCCTGCCTGACTTGCTCCGTTGTTTCTTCTTCTTCCTGCTTTCTCTTCCTTTCTCTCTCCTCTGCCTCCCTGTGGGATTGTCGTTTCACTTTCTCCAAGTCTTCCCTCTCCTTTCTACGGCCTTCATCCCGTTTCTTTTTCTTTTGCGCTGCTTTTTTCTCAGTCTCCTTGACCTACTTTTTGCTCTTCTATTCTTCGCCTTCTTCCTCGATCTCTGTTCTATCACTGGACCTCTCCTGGTGTTGATGAGGAGGTGATCTGTCGGGTGTTTCCCTCTCCCCCTCTTTTGCTTCCTTCACGGCCTCCTGGATAAGCGCCATTAAGATGCCCCTGTATGCGATGAACGAGGCTTTGGAGGAAGCCCTCTTTCTTTCTACGGCCTTCGACATCGGGGATTCTCCTCCTGCTGGCATGCTTCCTACCGCTAGCGCTCGAGCTGCCTGGTCGATAGTCTTGCGCACGTAGCCATTCCAGTCAACTTTATGTAGGGTATGGGCCGCTACATTTTCCAGTATTGGTATGCTGATCCCGTGCATCAATGCGTTGTAGCGCTGGCTGGAAAAGAGCGCATGTATGAGCTTCACCTGTAGCCTGGTCTCTGCATTGGGGATGTCCTGGATACTGATGTTGTCGTTTGTCAGTGTTAAGATTGTGGGAGAGAAGGAAGGAGTCTCGCTTGAAGCTTTCTTGCTTGCACAATGGGGGAAGACACACAAGGGTGGAGGCTGAAAACAGTTTTCCTCTTCTTAGTTGTGTAAGCCAAAAGAACTCAAGTACAAAGAAATAGAAGAACCCTATATATGGGTCTCAAACCAAACTCAACTAACTAAGGTGGCATACTAACTGAGCCACGAACTAGAGTAGATAAGGATAGCTATCATATAGCTATTATTCATGGGCGGTGTACCAACCGCGTCTGCAACTAACAAGTCGGTGACATAAATACACAACGGTCACCCTGGCGTATCACGAGTGGAGCTCGATATCTCAACACTCCCCCTCAAACTCAATCCCAATTCCTGCACACCAAGCAGGTCTCTGAACTTGTGCAGCTTCTCTGCGCCCAATGCCTTCGTGAATATGTCAGCTACCTGATCCTCTGTACTGACATAAACTAGATCAATAAGACCTAGTAAAACCCTCTCTCGCACATAGTGATAATGCACCTCAATGTGCTTTGTTCTAGCATGATAGACTGGGTTATTTGCCAAGTGTATACTACTCATGTTGTCACAATAAATGACAACTAGCCCATCTGTAGACTAATGCATATCATAAAGTAGCTTATGCAACCAAGCTACCTCACATGCAGCCATTGCTGCACCCCTGTACTCAGCCTCTGTGCTCGACAAGGCAACTGTAGGCTGTTTCTTGCTGCTCCAAGTGACTGCAGCACTCCCAAAAGAGAACACATATCCACTGGTAGATCGCCTATCAGAAATACTACCAGCCCAATCAGCATCAGTGTATCCATGCAACTGTATCTGAACCCGAGTCTTATACAATAGTCCATACTGCAATGTGGACTTCACATACCTGAGTATGCGTCTAGCCGCATCCAAATGTGGTTTCCTTGGAGCCTGCATAAACTGACTTACCAATCCAACAGCATAGCTCAAATCTGGCCTGGTAATAGTCATATAAATCAAACTTCCTACTATGCGTCTGTACATAGTAGGGTCTTCTAGAAGCTCACCTGCATCTGTGCTCAGCTTCACATTCTGCTCCAAAGGAACTGAAATAGGCTTACAGCCTGTCATCCCATATTTGGACAGCATGTCCAATCCATACTGCCTCTGCAAGAGCTGTATCCCACTTGGTGATCTAATCACCTCAATGCCCAAGAAATAACGCAGCTCTCCCAAATCCTTCATCTCAAACTTCTGCTTCAATAGCATTTTCACATGAAGGATATCTTCATCACTGTCACCTGTCATAATCAAATCATCAACATAAATGACAAGTAGCATAATACCTTTCTCTGTTTTTCTCACATAAAGTGAGAAATCTGCCTTGGAAATCTGAAAGCCAATAGTGACAAGATACTGTCCTATCTTGTCAGACCATGCTCTAGGTGCTTGCTTCAAGCCATACAAGGCTTTCTTCAACCTGCAAACAAACTCAGGATGAACATCATGCACATAACCTGGTGGCTGCTCCATATAGATCTCTTCTTGCAAATCACCATGCAAGAAGGCATTCTTTACATCCATCTGATGTAAAGACCATCCCTTTGATGCAGCCATAGCAATGACTACTCTTACGGTTGCCATCCTTGCAACCGGACTGAATGTTTCTTCATAGTCAATGCCATATGTTTGTGCATACCCCTTGACTACTAATCTTGCCTTGTATCTATTCACATAACCATCTGCATTGTGCTTCACCTTATAAACCCACTTACAGCCAATTGCATTTTTACCTTTAGGCAAAGGTACCAATTCCCATGTAGCATTTGCTTCCAAGGCATCCATTTCTTCATCCATGGCTTTCTCCCATTTTTCTTTTCCCATGGCTTCCTCAAAAGAAGTGGGTTCTGGTTCCTGTATCACTTTAACCATATATGCATAGTGAATGGCTGTAAATCCATCATATTTCAGCCTATCCACAGGATACCTAGCTCTCGTAGACCTGTGCGAAGTAGGTTCACTCCCAGGTGCTCTCAAAACATCCCTGGTCTTCCTTACTCCAGGTGTAACAATAGAAGGAATACCCAACTCATCATCAATGCTCTGTTCTGAGCCACTGGATTCACCATCCACATAAGAGTGACTTGCATTCACATCAAACATGGGCTGATCAACCTTCTCTTTTCCTTTTCGTGATACCTGCATACCACTATCTGCATTACTTTGAGAAGATTCTCCTGATCTCAATCTGCCTGTCCATGGCGAAGAATGTGAACCACTGCTAGAGGACGCTCCAGGTCCACTAATATTTTGTGATTGCTGCTGTGAATTCTGTGCAGCATTACCATTTTGTGCATCTACATCATCAATCACATTTACTGGTTTATACCAGCTACTCATCTCATCAAAAACAATATCTCTGCTCACTGTAAACTTACGAGTAGAAGGGTTATAGCATCTATACCCTTTTTGCTGCAGAGAGTAACCAATAAAGATGCACTTCTCAGCTTTTGGATCCAACTTGGATCTCAACTCATCTGGCACATGTACATAGGCAATGCAACCAAAAATTTTCAAATGAGAAATATCTGGTTTCCTACCAGTATACCTCTCCTCTGGAGTCATTCCATGTATTGCTGCAGTGGGAGTCCTGTTCATTATGTAGACTGCTGTAGCAACTGCTTCAGCCCAATAAAAATCTGGCAGGTCTTTTTCATTGAGCATGGCACGAGACACCTCTCCAATATGTCTGTTTTTTCTTTTTGCAATTCCATTTTGCTGTGGGGTATGACTGCATGAATATTGCTGCTTTATGCCATGCTCCTGCAGGAACCTTGCAAACTCATTTGAGAGGTACTCTCCCCCTCCATCTGACCTTAGGCATTTTACTTGCAGACCTGTTTCTTTTTCAACCATAGCTTTAAGAGTTTTGAAATGACCAAAAATTTCACTTTTCTTTTTCATAAAATACACCCAAACTTTTCTGCTATAGTCATCAATAAAACTGACAAAATAATGACAACCTCCAAGAGATGTAGCTTTAGTTGTCCACACATCAGAGTGGATTAATTCCAATGGCTTCTTACTCTCTTGAACATGTCTAGGAAATGGTTTCCTTGCCTGTTTTCCAAACTGACAAGCTTCACATACCTTATGCATTTCTGCAACCTTGAATTTGGGCAATCCTGTAACAATATTTTGGGCCTGCATTGATTTAAGTCGCTGTACATTAACATGACCAATGCGTTTATGCCAGATATCAATATCTGCAACTACACCGGTCCCATGTGCAAACATTGTTGCACTCAATTCAGACATGTCTGCATCCAACGTAAACATTCTGCCCTTCTTCTTTCCTTTTGCTATCAAGTGACCTTTATTTTTCATATCCTCAACAAAGCATCCATGAGGATTAAATCTGACCTGCAAGCCCTGCTCAACCATTTGACCAACAGAAACCAGATTCTTGGTGATATTCGGGACATGAAATACATCGGACAGGTATTTCTTTTTCCCATCCTGCATAGACAAAGGAATTTTTCCAATATGCACAATCGGATGTGCAGTATCATCACCAGTCTCCACAAATCCTGGTTTTTCCATTTTCCTTGCATCCTCCATCCATTCTGCATGCCCTGTCATGTGGTTTGACGCACCTGAGTCAACATACCATACATCGTTGCTTTCTTCTGCACTTGTCATAGAATTGTTCATGTGCTACACCATGAACAAATGCTCATTTCTGTCATCACCCTGTCTACTAGAAGATGCATAATTTCCTTGTTGCAGTTTTCCATTCATGATGTCATTCTGCTTTTTGTAGCAGTCTTTAGCCATATGTCCCATTTTACCACAATAGTAGCATTCAACATTACTGTTTGCATTTTGGCCTCTTTGCCATCCACCACGACCTCTTTGGCTCCCCCTGCCTCTAGAGTTACCACGTCCTCCTCCATAGGACTGGTTTTCTTGAGTTTGCTGCATATTCTGATTTCTACCACGGCCTCCAAATCGGCCTCCTCTACCTCTGCCTCTACCTCTTCCAGCATTTGAGTAGAAGACAGCTTCCTTTGAAGTTCCTCCTGAAGAAGATGCACCACCATTTCTCTGCTCCTCAGAAATTAGAAGAGCAATCAACTCCTCAAAATCAGGAAATCGTTCACGAACTGAAATGGATGTCCGAAACTGTGCACAATCCTTTCCTAGACCATTCAAGGTCACAGAAACTAAATCATCATCTTCCACTGGCGACCCAATGGAAGCAAGTGCATCTGCAATCTTCTTCACCTTCATGTGGTAGTCGTTGATGCTCATACTTTCTCTTTGCACATTATGCAACTCTTGCTTGAGCTGCATTTTCCTGGCTTGCGTATTTGTGCTGTACATTTTTGACAAAGTATCCCATGCCTCCTTTGGCGTACTTGCATCCTGAATATGCACAATCATAGAGTCTGAAATACTGATAGACAGTCAATACATAACTTTCCTGGCTCTCTCATGCCATGTTTTGAATGCCTGCATTTGCTGTTGATTGGGAACATCAGGAAGAACTGGTTCTTCTTCATTTCCTGCAACAAATTCCCAATATCCTTTTCCCATAAGGAAATTCGTCATTCTAAACTTCCATGCTTGGAAGTTGTTCTTGTCAAGCTTTTCAGTGACAATCTGTGAAAGAGAATCAGACGCCATTACAGAACACTGCAAAAAATTCTGTCACTGCAAAAAACACAGCTTCACCCTCACAAGAGCGAATCTGCAAAACTGGCGAAAGTGGTATTTGACCACACAGTCACTTCCTAGTGACGATTTTGCATAAACAGGCAACAGGGATGATTCTGTAACTCCCAATGTCTCTGCGCATAGGCATACAATGCAATTTCTACAGTAACTTTTCACCGACCTGTAGAACAGTAGTTGCACAGCATAAAACTGGGCCTTTTCCTGAGTGCATGCAGAAAACTTCCGCCTCCAAAACAGGCCCCGAAATGGCCTCAAATCAAAAAAACAAGGTCGCCAAGGGCTAAAGCCCATCTCCCGCAGCATATACTACCCTCTTGCTTCACCGCGAAGGGCATCTCAACCTGAGACAAAGCACTCCTGCACTTTCGGGCTGTGCTACCTGCAGAGATTTGCTCCCAAAACAGAAAATGAAAGCAACACTGCTCCTCTTACCAGAACACCGCGAGCTTGGTTTGCTTTCTTGAGCTCCTTACCACGAACAAGGCTCTGATACCATGTTAAGATTGTGGGAGAGAAGGAAGGAGTCTCGCTTGAAGCTTTCTTGCTTGCACAATGGGGGAAGACACACAAGGGTGGAGGCTGAAAACAGTTTTCCTCTTCTTAGTTGTGTAAGCCAAAAGAACTCAAGTACAAAGAAATAGAAGAACCCTATATATGGGTCTCAAACCAAACTCAACTAACTAAGGTGGCATACTAACTGAGCCACGAACTAGAGTAGATAAGGATAGCTATCATATAGCTATTATTCATGGGCGGTGTACCAACCGCGTCTGCAACTAACAAGTCGGTGACATAAATACACAACGGTCACCCTGGCGTATCACGAGTGGAGCTCGATATCTCAACAGTCAGCACGTCCTCCTTTCTCATCTCCATCATGGCATATGTGTCCCTCTTCTACTTATTTTCCACCTTTGGTTCCAATCCCAGTGCCTTCTCCACCAAGGCCGGGGTTAGGAACCAATACTTGCTTAACATTCTATTCTCTTCCCACTGTGACAGTGCCGCATTCGCTGTCGGGGTTGTAGAACCTGAGAAATTCCACACAGCTCGTGTGATCGGGTTCTTGTGCGAAACTTTCCATGTACTTCTTGAGGTTGCAGCTTTCCACGATGCTCCTGGCCGCCTCTTCCTTGGCCACTAATTCTTCTAGATTGTGAATAGTTTGGAATTTCAATTGATTGTAGGCGCGGCTTTCCAGGTTGATGCTATACCGCGTTCTCTCCTCCTCCGTGAAGGGGAGTTAGTGGGCTCGGTCCTGCTGCAACATTTTTTGTTCCTGTCGTAAACCGTAATTTTTATTAGTGCTTGCAATAAAATAATTACTGAAAAAGAAAAAATTCTATGCTTTTGAATGAATTCATTAAGGTCTAATGTAGATTCCCTTTTTCAGACTTTGACTTTTTGCCCTTTAATTCAAAATTTTCATGCCCTTTTCCTAACCCATCCGTTTTTCACAATGTATGTCTACGTGCTTCACTAATTTTCTGATTCTAATCTAATTTACCTTACCCCCTCCCCTTGTCAAGATTGTGGGAGAGAAGGAAGGAGTCTCACTTGTAGCTTTCTTGCTTGCACAATGGGGTAATACACACAAGGGTGGAGGCTGAAAACAGTTTTCCTCTTCTTAGTTGTGTAAGCCAAAAGAACTCTAGTACAAAGAAATAGAAGAACCCTATATATGGGTCTCAAACCAAACTCAACTAACTAAGGTGGCATACTAACTGAGCCACGAACTAGAGTAGATAAGGATAGTTGTCATGTAGCTATTATTCATGGGTGGTGGACCAACCGCATCTGCAACAACTACCACGTCGGTGACATAAATGCACAACGGTCACCCTAGCATATCACGAGTTGAGCTCGATATCTCAACACTCCCCCTTGAGCTCAATCCCAATTCCTGCACACCAAGCAGGTCTCTGAACTTGCGCAGCTTCTCTGCGCCCAATGCCTTCATGAATATGTCAGCTACCTGATCCTCTGTGCTGACATAAACTAGATCAATAAGACCTGGTAAAACCCTCTCCCGCACATAGTGATAATGCACCTCAATGTGCTTTGTTCTAGCATGATAGACTAGGTTATTTGCCAAGTGTATACTACTCATGTTGTCATAATAAATGACAACTGGCCCATCTGTAGACTAATGCATATCATAAAGTAGCTTATGCAACCAAGCTACCTCACATGCAGCCATTGCTGCACCCCTGTACTCAGCCTCTGTGCTCGACAAGGCAACTGTAGGTTGTTTCTTGCTGCTCCAAGTGACTGCAGCACTCCCAAAAGAGAACACATATCCATTGGTAGATCGTCTATCAGAAATGCTACCAGCCCAATCAGCATCAGTGTATCCATGCAACTGTATCTGAACCCTAGTCTCATAAAATAGTCCATACTGCAATGTGGACTTCACATACCTAAGTATGCGTCTAGCCGCATCCAAATGCGGTTTCCTTGGAGCTTGCATAAACTGACTTACCAATCCAACAGCATAGCTCAAAGCTGGCCTGGTAATAGTCATATAAATCAAGCTTCCTACTATGCGTCTGTACATAGTAGGGTCTTCCAGAAGCTCACCTGCATCTGCGCTCAGCTTCACATTCTGCTCCAAAGGAACTGAAATAGGCTTACAGCCTGTCATCCCATATTTGGACAGCATGTCCAATCTATACTGCCTCTGCAAGAGCTGTATCCCACTTGGTGATCTAATCACCTCAATGCCCAAGAAATAACGCAGCTCTCCCAAATCCTTCATCTCAAACTTCTGCTTCAATAGCATTTTCACATGAAGGATATCTTCATCACTGTCACCTGTCATAATCAAATCATCAACATAAATGACAAGTAGCATAATACCTTTCTCTGTTTTTCTCACATAAAGTGAGAAATCTGCCTTGGAAATCTGAAAGCCAATAGTGACAAGATACTGTCCTATCTTGTCAGACCATGCTCTAGGTGCTTGCTTCAAGCCATACAAGGCTTTCTTCAACCTGCAAACAAACTCAGGATGAACATCATGCACATAACCTGGTGGCTGCTCCATATAGACCTCTTCTTGCAAATCACCATGCAAGAAGGCATTCTTTACATCCATCTGATGTAAAGACCATCCCTTTGATGCAGCCATAGCAATGACTGCTCTTACGGTTGCCATCCTTGCAACCGGACTGAATGTTTCTTCATAGTCAATGCCATATGTTTGTGCATACCCCTTGACTACTAATCTTGCCTTGTATCTGTTCACAGAACCATCTGCATTGTGCTTCACCTTATAAACCCACTTACAGCCAATTGCATTCTTACCTTTAGGCAAAGGTATCAATTCCCATATAGCATTTGCTTCCAAGGCATCCATTTCTTCATCCATGGCTTTCTCCCATTTTTCTTTTCCCATGGCTTGCTCAAAAGAAGTGGGTTCTGGTTCCTGTATCACTTTGACCATATATGCATAGTGAATGGCTGTAAATCCATCATATTTCAGCCTATCCACAGGATACCTAGCTCTCGTAGACTTGCGCAAAATAGGTTCACTCCCAGGTGCTCTCAAAACATCCCTGGTCTTCCTTACTCCAAGTGTAACAATAGAAGGAATACCCAACTCATCGTCAATGCTCTATTCTGAGCCACTGGATTCACCATCCACATAAGAGTGACCTGCATTCACATCAAACATGGGCTGATCAACCTTCTCTTTTCCTTTTCGTGATACCTACATACCACTATCTGCATTGCTTTGAGAAGATTCTCCTGATCTCAATCTGCCTGTCCATGGCGAAGAATGTGAACCACTGCTAGAGGACGCTCCAAGTCCACTAATATTTTGTGACTGTGCTGTGAATTCTGTGCAGCATTACCATTTTGTGCATCTACATCATCAATCACATTTACTGGTTTATACCAGCTACTCATCTCATCAAAAACAACATCTCTGCTGACTGTAAACTTACGAGTAGAAGGGTTATAGCATCTATACCCTTTTTGCTGCAGAGAGTAACCAATAAAGATGCACTTCTTAGCTTTTGGATCCAACTTGGATCTCAACTCATCTGGCACATGTACATAGGCAATGCAACCAAAAATTTTCAAATGAGAAATATCTAGTTTCCTACCAGTATACCTCTCCTCTGGAGTCATTCCATGTATTGTTGCAGTGGGAGTCCTGTTCATTATATAGACTGCTGTAGCAACTGCTTCAGCCCAGTAAAAATCTGGCAAGTCTTTTTCGTTGAGCATGGCACGAGATACCTCTCCAATATGCATGTTTTTCCTTTCTGCAATTCCATTTTGTTGTGGGGTATGACTGCATGAATATTGCTGCTTTATGCCATGCTCCTACAGGAACCTTGCAAACTCATTTGAGAGGTACTCTCCCCCTCCATCTGACCTTAGGCATTTTATTTGCAGGCCTGTTTCTTTTTCAACCATAGCTTTAAGAATTTTGAAATGCCCAAAAACTTCACTTTTCTTTTTCATAAAATACACCCAAACTTTTCTGCTATAGTCATCAATAAAACTGACAAAATAATGACAACCTCCAAGAGATGCAGCTTTAGTAGTCCACACATCAGAGTGGATTAATTCCAATGGCTTCTCACTCTCTTGAACATGTCTAGGAAATGGTTTCCTTGCCTATTTTCCAAACTGACAGGCTTCACATACCTTATGCATTTCTGCAACCTTGAATTTGGGCAATCCTGCAACAATATTTTGGACCTGCATTGATTTAAGTCGCTGTACATTAACATGACCAATGCGTTTATGCCAGATATCAATATCTGCAACTACACCGGTCCCATGTGCAAACATTGCTGCACTCAATTCAGACATGTCTGCATCCAACGTAAACATTTTGCCCTTCTTCTTTCCTTTTGCTATCAAGCGACATTTATTTTTCATATCCTCAACAAAGCATCCATGAGGATTAAATCTGACCTGCAAGCCCTACTCAACCATTTGACCAACAGAAACCAGATTCTTGGTGATATTTGGGACATGAAATACATCGGACAGGTATTTCTTTTTCCCATCCTGCATAGACAAAGGATTTTTTCCAATCTGCACAATAGGATGTGTAGTATCATCACCAGTCTCTACAAATCCTGGTTTTTCCATTTTCCTTGCATCCTCCATCTATTCTGCATGACCTGTCATGTGGATTGATGCACCTGAGTCAACATACCATACATCATTGCTTTCTTCTGCACTTGTCACAGAATTGTTCATGTGATGCACCATAAACAAATGCTCATTTCTGTCATCACCCTGTCTACTAGAAGATGCATAATTCCCTTATTGCAGTTTTCTATTCATGATGTCATTCTGCTTTTTATAGCAGTCTTTAGCCATATGACCCATTTTACCACAGTAGTAGCATTCAACATTACTGTTTGCATTTTGGCCTCTTTGCCATCCACCACGACCTCTTTGGCTCCCCCTGCCTCTAGAGTTACCACGTCCTCCTCCATAGGACTGGTTTTCTTGAGTTTGCTGCATATTCTGATTTCTACCACGGCCTCCAGATCGGCCTCCTCTACCTCTGCCTCTACCTCTTCCAGCATTTGAGTAGAAGACAGCTTCTTTTGAAGTTTCTCCTGAAGAAGATGCACCACCATTTCTCTGCTCCTCAGAAATTAGAAAAGCAATCAACTCCTCAAAATCAGGAAATCTTTCACGGACGGAAATGGATGTTCGAAACTGTGCATTATCCTTTCCTAGACCATTCAAGGTCACAGAAACTAAATCATCATCTTCCACTGGCGACCCAATGGAAGCAAGTGCATCTGCAATCTTCTTCACCTTCATGTGGTAGTCATTGATGCTCATATTTTCTCTTTGCACATTATGCAACTCTTGCTTGAGCTGCATTTTCCTGGCTTACGTATTTGTGCTATACAGTTTTGACAAAGTATCCCATGCCTCCTTTGGCGTACTTGCATCTTGAATATGCACAATCATAGAGTCTGAAATGCTGATAGACAGCTAGTAGATAACTTTCCTGGCTCTCTCATGCCATGCTTTAAATGCCTGCATTTGCTGTTGATTGGGAACATCAGGAAGAACTGGTTCTTCTTCATTTCCTGCAACAAATTCCCAATATCCTTTTCCCATAAGGAAATTCGTCATTCTAAACTTCCATGCTTTGAAGTTGTTATTGTCAAGCTTTTCAGTGACAATCTGTGAGAGAGAATCAGACGCCATTACAGAACACTGCAAAAAAATTCTGTCACTGCAAAGAACACAGCTTCAGCCTCACAAGGGCTAATCTGCAAAACTGACGGAAGTGGTATTTGACCACACAGTCACTTCCTAGTGACGATTTTGCATCAATAGGCAACAAGGATGATTCTGTAACTCCCAATGTCTCTGCGCACAGGCATACGATGCAATTTCTACAGTAACTTTTCACCGACCTGTAGAACAGTGGTCGCACAGCATAAAACTGGGCCTTTTCCTGAGTGCGTGCAGAAAACTTCCGCCTCCAAAACAGGCCCCGAAATGGCCTCAAATAAAAAAAATAGGGTCACCAAGGGCTAAAGCCCTTGCCCGCAACATATACTGCCCTCTTGCTTCACTGCGAAGGGCGTCTCAACCTGAGACAATGCACTCTTGCAATTTTCGGTTGTACTACCTGCAGAGATCTGCTCCCAAAACAGAAAATGAAAGCAACACTGCTCCTCTTACTAGAACACCGTGAGCTTGGCTTGCTTTCTTGAGCTCCTTACCACGAACAAGGCTCTGATACCATGTCAAGATTGTGGGAGAGAAGGAAGGAGTCTCACTTGTAGCTTTCTTGCTTGCACAATGGGGTAATACACACAAGGGTGGAGGCTGAAAATAGTTTTCCTCTTCTTAGTTGTGTAAGCCAAAAGAACTCTAGTACAAAGAAATAGAAGAACCCTATATATGGGTCTCAAACCAAACTCAACTAACTAAGGTGGCATACTAACTGAGCCACGAACTAGAGTAGATAAGGATAGCTATCATGTAGCTATTATTCATGGGCGGTGTACCAACCACATCTGCAACAACTGACACGTCGGTGACATAAATGCACAACAGTCACCCTGGCATATCACGAGTTGAGCTCGATATCTCAACACTCCTTCCAGTTTGAGAAAAATCCTTCATAGGATTGAGGGTTAGAAGGTGAAGGGCTTTTGGCATGGAGGTGTAGGGGCTACTTGTGAAGGAGCCAAGTATAGAAATTGGGGTTGTATTCCAAATGGGCTTCGCAGTCCAGGTCGAAGGGTTTAATCCCCACTTGGGTGATGTATGTGAGAACATTAGTTAGGAAGTCGCCCGAGTTAACTCGGCTAGCGATGTGTAATTCCTCCTCGGTCAACAAGCGGTCGAGGTAGGGGTGTCCCTTGATGTGTTCTTCTATAGGACGGCCCCGTAGCGTGGTTAACACTTGATAAGAGGTTGGTGCGACATATGTGGGGTCGTACTTTGCTATTTTGATAGCGCGTCGCTGCTCAGCGTTGGTCATTACTCAGCATCCTTCAACTTCCCATTGCAGCCTAAGAGCGTACCAATGCCTTAAGAGCTGGGATTTCGTCTCAGCAAGTTTTGATAGCTCTGCCACTTCTTGGTCAGTGATGGCAGAATTGGTTCGTTGATCATACGACGTGATGAGGCGTTGTTTGATTGCTTTCTCTTTTGAGATCTCACTGCTGAGCAACTTAGCAACGAAGATAGCGGCTTTTGCAAATGCGAATTCAAACGTTTTCCAAGAGCAAGGCATCGTTTGAACTTCGGCTACGAAGGATTCATCCAATAGGCCTAAGTCGAGGCGATCGTAGCTTAGAGCTAGCTACACAAAAGTAGCGTCCAGTCGCTTAATGCAATCCACCACGTCATCCCCTGTTTCCTCGGCTAAATCAGCTGCATAGTGAGAGAAAGGATTTCCTCTCGTAAGAGGGCCTAAGGCCTGTGGGGGTGGTTGGGGTTTGGTAGGACTTGAGCCTTTGGCGACGGAAGGTTGCGGTGATGAGTGTTCTTGAGCTTGCGATTGGGTCGCTGGGACGGAGGCTGGGTTAGCAGCGGCCTCGAGTGACGACGTGTTGCTTTTAGGATGGATTTGGAAAGTCAGATCGTTTTCGACTGGTGATGATTCTTGAGCTGGCGGTTGTTGCTTGTGTTGACAGGCTTGGGCGATTTGCGTAGGTTTGCGCATGGATGAACTTGATGGTTGCGGATCGGGGAAGCTCTACGGCTTGTGGTTTCGAGGTTCTACGGTTTTTGGGATGATCAAGCTTGAGACTGGCATACGAGTGGTGCCTCTAGCCATGTGGGCCTTAGGTATCCATAGCCAAGCATTGCCCTCATAGTAGCCTTGTGCACGTAAGAGAGCCTTGGGGACCCATCTTTGACTGATTTACAAGTCTATTCCTGTAACTGCGTTTGGGCCTCCTAGGTTTAGAGTTTTTTCTGGTCTTATGAGGGTAGGAGCATCGACTCCTAGGTGGCTGTTGCAGTTGTTTAGGCATCCATTGGAGGCGAGGCTGTGGGGACTTAGCTTTGGCTGCTATGGGTTGCGGTCTATGAAGCTCGGGGAGTCGCGGCCGCGCACTACCCCCTCCTTAGACTTGCCTACAGGTGTTTCTATCTGTGGCTTGGTGGCCCATGATGAGGTTGCGCAGCCCTTGCTAAATGCTGTAACAATGCGAACATTGCCTATTGCGAGGTGAATGCGTTGCAATGCGTAGTCAACATTGCAGTGGGTCTGCTTTTTGAAGGTTCGCCCCAGCAGTGACTCTATGCCTATGTTTTTAGCATTTGGCAACACGAAAAAAATCATTGGAATAGTCTCAAACTGGATAGAAACGGCTGCTCTGCACTTGTAGAGTAGTGCATAGGAATGGGCTCCATATGGGCTTAATTTTGCAGTGGTGGGTTGGAGTTGTGGTTGGCCAAGTTGAGTCCAATGATCATAGGTCAAGACATTGAAGTCTGCTCCCTCGTTGATCAAGGCGATGAAAGCACAGGTTTGTTTTGTCATGACCGTGATACAGAGGTATGCGGGTTCCACAGCTTCCTCGTCCTCGTCGTCGATTTCAGTGATTGTGGCTACTCGTACTTTGATAGGCAGTTCTAATATCGGTGGCTCGTGCAAAGGATGCATAGGAGGGTAGTACTTCTTGATACAACTGCCATTGAAGAAGCCTATTCCTTCACCGTTTAGGGTCTCAAGTTCGACATTGCCTGTTTGGCTGATCGCACGAACTTTAAAGGGTCCAAGACCTCTAAATTTCATCTTTTGCTTATGCCCCTTAACCGAGTAGAGGAGCACTAAGTCACCATGTTCAAACTCGCGATGCTTGACGTGCTAGTCAAACCAGCTCTTGCACCGGGCTTTCTCACAGATCAATGCATGGGTGGCTAGAAGACGAGTCTCCGAGAGGCGTTCGAGCTCAACTAGTCATTGTGTCCATGTCTCCTTCCCTTCCCATCACTCTTGAAGTGCTATTCTTAGGCTAGGAATGAAGAACTCTAATGGTAGAATCGCTTCCGTTCCATATGTCTATCTAAAGGGGGTTTGACCGACAGTCGTTTTATAAGCGGTTCAGTAAGCCCACAAAGCTGCCATTAACTTGTTGTCCCAGTCGCTCGCTGCGTGAAGCAGAGACAACCTTGGTTAGGACATTGACAATAATTTTATTTGTTGATTCGGCCTGGCCGTTTGCCTGAGGGTAGTATGGCGAGGATTTGCGATGGATGATGAGGAAGGTGGACAGGAGATGCGCGATCACTTCATTGATGAAGTGCGTGTTCTGGTCACTGGCCAATTTGATGGGGCAACCGAATCATGAAATTACTTGCTCCCATAAGAACTTAGCCGTCTTTCTAGCGTCATTTTTTTGTGTGGCTCGTGCTTCTGCCCATTTAGTGAAGTAATCAGTGTGGCCACAATGATGTACTTAGCCTGCGAATACTGTGCCACAGGACTGATGGGCCCAATGAAATCAATTCCCCATTTTTTGAAGGGTTGTCGAGCAATAACTAGGGTTAATTCCATTTAATCTTTGCGAATTGGGACCTTTGTCCGCTGGCATTTGTCACAATGCTTGACGAATCATGCTATGTCGCGGAAAAGCGTGGGCCACCATGGTTGAGACTGCAACACCTTTCGTGCTGTCGTGTCTCTGCTAAAGTGCCCTTCGGCGATGTCGCCATGCACTTCTGAGAGCACATCGTGCATCTCATATTTGCATACACATCTACGCAACAATCCGTCTTGCCCCAGCCTATAGAGTTGGCCTGCAATTGATAGGGCTACATCTTAAGGATTAATCGCCTAAGTTGGGCTTTTTCTATTGGTCGGTTAGGCAGCCCGTGCTCAAGCACTTGGACTATGTCATCTGCCCAATACGGCGTTAGATTAGCCTTAAATAGATATCTCTCGCTAGAAAGGTTAAACAGATGGGCGTCGGGCAGTTCATCAATAACACCTTGTCCAGCAGTATCTCCGGTGGGAATGCGCAACATGTGATTAGCCATGTAATGTTGTTTTCCCTTCCGTACCACTACAGAGAAGTCAAACTCTAAAAGCAGAAGAAGCCATCGAGCTATGCGTTGTTAGATATGATCAATGCCCCACCCTCATTAGGTGCTACCAATGATCCATGGTGCTCAAAGTTGTAAGGCCCCCATTATGAGGAGAAGCCAAATGTGAGCCCGGACATTGGTTGAGTCCTGACTTGTATATCAGATGAGGTCCATGTGACCGGATGGCAAAAAGGTGACTGTTGTGGGTCTAATCTTTGGGTTGGACGGAGTGGTTAAGCTGGTAGCAACTCGAGGCACATTGCATTGAGTTGCGTGGTAAGGGAGTTAAAAGGGGCCCCTATTGTGGGGTCCGGGGGCCGCGGAAGCGGCCCCTGGCTGGGGGGTCCCAGGGGGGCCAGCGGCCCCCCTGGTGAGGGTCCGGGGGCAGCGCCCCCGGCCCGATGGTAAAGGGAATATTCCCTGGCCGACTAGTGGAGGCTCATATGGTAGGTCGGTCAGCAGGCCGACCTAATGACCTTCGCGGGCTATAAAAGCTAAACCCCTTCGCAGCCATCTTACACTCATCTTTCACCCAGTCAGAGTTGTTGTTCCAGCTAGCCTTAAACTCTTCACCTATCTTCTGTCTAGATCACCATCTAAGCTTCACACAGTGGAAGCGCATGGGTGGACAGAGCCATCTTTGTATCAATTGTTTGGAGTTAAAGAATTTACTGATTCTCCTCTTATCTGTTGTGTACTCTCTATCTCTTTCTCAGATTCTGTTCGCTGCGCCGTGTAATATTTTACATGCGTCCTGTAGCATAAGGTTTGTTTACTAGATAGAGCAAGGCTTGATGGTCCACAAAGAAGATGAAGGGCGTGGCCAAAAGGTAATGCCGAAATTTCTTCACTGCGAATACCATGGCTAATCCCTCTCTTTTCGTCGTCGAGTAATTCATTTCCGTCTCAGTGAGTTGTCTGCTAGAAAAGCTCACTAGATAGTCTAAATTGTGTTCGCAAGGCTAGCACAACACTACCCCCACGGCAAACTTAGAAGCATCGATATGCACGTGGAAGGTGATGGTCCAATCTGGGGCTCATAGGATTGGTGCTGTGGTTAGAGCCTTCTTCAACTCTTCGTATGCCCGTTGGCATGCTTCAGTCCATTCGAAGACAATAAGCAGCTTGTACAATGGTTTGGCGATCAACGCATAATTGAGTACAAACCACCGATAATACCCAGTATGGCCTAGGAAGCATTGAACTCCCTTGTAGTTGGTTGGGGGTGGAAGGTCAACAATGACCCTGACCTTCGAGAAGTCAGTGGCAATGTCATTCTTTGACCCCACATGCCCTAGGATGCATCCATGCTTCACCCAAAACTGGCATTTTAAGGGGTTCAAGGAGAGACGGTATAAACGACACCGCTTGAAGACTGCTCGAAGTTTGTCTAAGTGTTCGATCCAGGTCAAGTGGACACAGAGGTCGTCGACAAAGACTTCTAACTCCTTGCGAAGCATGTCCTTAAAGTTGGTGCACACGAGGTGCTAGAAAGTGGCAGGGGCATCAGTCAACCCGAAGGGCATGACTATGTAAGCAAAGACGCCCCACTCAGTGGCGAAGGTAGTCTTATGCATGTACGTAGGATACACTTGCACCTGGTTGTACCCTGAGAAGCCGTCCAGAAAACTGTAGGCTTCCTTGCCTGCCACTCTCTCAAGCATGTGCTCGGTGTATGGCAACGGATAGTTGTCCCTCTTCGTGGTATCGTTTACCTTCTTGTAATTGACGCACACTCGGATTTTTCCATTCGTCTTCATCACGATGACTATGGGCGATACCCAGTCTGTGTGCTCAATTTCATAAATGAATTGTGCTCTCATCAGCTTATCAATCTCTTCCTTGACAGCATGAGCATGTTTTGGATTCATAGGGTACGATCGCTGCTTGATCGGTATTGCGTCTGGCATCATGGGTATGTTATGAGTCACGACACTCGGATCTACCCCCTTAAGCTCTTCTAAGGACCAGGCGAACACGTCTATGTACTCTCGCAAGAGAGCGACAAGACTCATTTCTTCTTCATTAGTCAAGTCATCAGCAATGAAGATTGGTCGGGGTGGTTCCCCTTCTTGGGCTAGGTCCACCTCCTTGACCTTGGCTGGTCCCTCGATTGGTTCGCTTGTCTGTGCTTGACGTTTGGCACCTAACAGAACTACCACCCTATCCCCTTTTTTGAATTTCGTAAATCGTTTAGGGAGGTCCTACAGTTTTCGTTGTTCTTCCGTTCGAGTATCCCTGGGTTGTTTTGCCTTTTCTTGTCTTAATCGAATGCGCCTCAAGTGGACAGGTAGGTCCCCCTTGGTGCATCTGGTTGTGGGCGGGCTAGGGATCTCTGGATCACTATCCGAACTAACCTCCGATTCAAAGTCGAATCCCCCGCCTTCGCTAGAAGAGGTGGTCTCCCCTGGTGAGCGCAGTTCAAATGGTGATTCAGCCTTAAATATTAATGTCATTCTTGGCTGGTCTAGTCCTGCTCGCTCAAGGTCTATGGCTCCTACATGTTCCAACCAGGCGCGGTCACATTCCACGCACATGACTCCTCACTCCATCCTGAAGATACTCTTTCTCTGCGACTTGGAGTCTGCTCGTATTTGCTCTATTTCTTGTCCTTTAGTGTCGTATTCCGCGGTATCTACCTCACCCTCACTTTCATCACTGAAGGATTATCAGTCTTCGTATTCGTCATTAGAATTCCCTTCATCAGACTGTTCGTCGTCTCCTAGAACTTGGTCTATCTCTGGTCATTGGTCAGGCACCAGGGCCCTGTTATACATGAGGTTTAAGTCATGCACTCTAGTCCATTGCCACTTGGATTCATCTAAGAGATCCTGGAGTGGTTTGAGATTTGCAACTAGATTGCCAGCTAGCTTGTCCGATAGATATTTCAGTACCTCCTGGAGTTCCCTTTTGTTGGCTGGGACGTGGAAGTTGACGGGCTTCGATTTCCCATGAAGGCTTCCTGCCATCATGCAGACTGGTACGGAGGGTGTGTCGTTAGCCTTGCCGATTGTTTTGATGGCTTGCTCATATGCCTCGTGATCAGAGAATGGTAGGTCGATTGTAGCAAGGACATGCATCCAATCTCGCTCGTCCTCTGGGCATGGGATATACTTGGTCAAGGGCCCATAGGACTTCTTGACCTGAGCATTACCCTTGAGCATAGCAGAGATGGCATCCAATTCGACTGGTGAGGTCTTCCAGGTGTCCACCTCTACTCTCACGGTGTCCGTCCTATTGCCGAGGAAGATTAAGCCGTTACCCCAATCTTCGATGACTTTAGCGTTGCGTATCCAGGGGCAACCTAATAGGATGTCGTAGTCCACTCCCTTCATGACTATAAAGTCAACGGTGAACTGGACACCTGCGATCTTCTCTGGCCAATTCTTAAGCACCCCGAATGGCTTGACTCTCATACCATTTGCTAGTGTGACATTAAACCTAGCAGTCTCAACAGGTGGGTTTCCCCAAGCCTGAAGCACTGCGTGGCTAAGCACACTAACCCCGGCCCCCGTGTCTACGATTTCCCTTCCTCGTTGTATCGCCTAGGGCTAAGACTGGTAAGACTACATGCATCTCGGAGCCTTCCCAAAAGGCATTGACGTGCCAGGATTTAGGCATAGAGTGCAGTGTCAAACTCGGTATTTGCATTTCTGCCTCATGGTCATGAGGGTCTGTCATGACCTACTCTTGTGACCCTTCAACCCACTGCTTAAGATCTTGCCATAGGGTGGGGTGCTGCCTAAGCAAATTTCCCAGGCTAAGTGTTACAGGGGTAGTCACCAATGTGGCTAGGAGATCGTTGGGTGTTTGTCTCCTAACCTGGATTGTCCTGGCCAGTGGCCATGACTAAACCACGGCCCTGTAGCATTGCTGAGGCTTGGCCTTAGCGGCACCGCTTGTGGTGCAGTTGCTTCTCTTGACTTTGGTTGTGGGGGCGAGATTGGCGTACTTATGCTGGAGAGATCTTCGATCCCATCCTCTATGATGGGCTCAGCGACTTTTAGATGTTCTTGGGCTTCCTTCACCCATTCTTTCACCTTTTCTATGGCCTCTAATTGTCGCTTCGGGTGCGGGTATTCCTCTACCTTAGCTCTTTCCTTTTCAGTTGTCTTAGGGACTGACGTCTCTGCTTCTGCGTTAGAGACCTTCTTTCAAGTGGGCTGTAGCACTCTCCGTTTTTAGTGCGATTTTAGCTTTCGACTTCCTCCTCCACCATCTACGGCTCTTCTTCCCTATCGAGGCTGCATCGAGATTGCTAGGTCTTGGCAGAGAGATGCCGGCATGCTTCGTTTGGGCACGGGTCATGACCCGCAATGGGATAGGCATAACCTCCCCATCATGGTTCTCAACACTCAATAGCCCCAATGGGACAAATGACTCATTGGCTAGGCTAGATGACGGCTTTCACCTTGGGCAATCGACGAAGAGATGGGTGATTCCACACTCAGCACACCTTTGGTTAGCCTTGTCTCTGTTTTGCTGCTCCCTTTCAGGGCAGTGTGATGAGACATGACCTGGGTGGCCACAGGTCCAACAGGTGATTGGATCTTGCGTCTACCCTCCTAGGCCTTTTCCTCGTCCTCTTCCTAACGCCATCATCGGTACGGGATGATAATCCATGAGGATAGCGTTTCCCTCGTCATCATGTGAAACGTAAGGGCATATATAAGCTTCCTCCTCATTTGGTTCTTCCACATAGTGGACAGGAGCGTCACTCGGTGGGTGGGTTACATAAGGACCAGGCAGCCTAGGAATGCCTGTAGGATTTATTTCCATCCTAGGAATGGCCAGCTTAATGTCGTTAGGCGCAGGGAGGGCCAATGGGGCTCCCCTTCCGAAAAATAGCTGCAGCCTGTTCACTAGGTAAGGCTGGCTATATGGTTGTGAGTATGAAAGTCTCCTTGGTAGTCTACAATGCGCGACTTCATGACCGAACCTACCGCAATTAGCGCAAGGTCTTGACCTAGGGTCTTGACACTCGGCTGGCAAGTGGTTTCCGCCACAGTATATGCATTGGATGTGTAGACGCGTTGGTCATCTCAACATGTCTTGCAACTTGGCTAGTTCCATCCTAACGTCGGCCAAGTCTTGGTTCATTTTGATGGTTTTCCCTTTATCCTGGGATGATGGGGTTGATTGCTCACTCGAGGCTGACGCTCTCTCTGAGCTTCGTGAGTTGGTCTCCTCTAGGTTTGTGCTTCTGGAGCTCCGTTCCTTCAGCTGATCGTCAACTCGGATGGCTTCCTCAAAGACCCTGGCTAGTGCATCTCGCTACAAGCTCGAGTTGCTTGCCAAAGCCTTATATAGCTCCTCGTTCTGAATCCCGCTGATGAATACAGTTGATACTGCTCTTTCAGTCGGTCGCTCTCCAGTAGGGATTCTCTTGAAGAGACTCCATACATGGGTCACATAATCACGAATGTCCTCCTTCTCTTTCTGCTTGACATTCATCAAGTGCACTAGTAGATTATCGGAGTACCCGGGCTCGGCAAATCTCTTAATGAAGAGATCCTTGAGGCCATCAAAGTTGGCTCGCTCTGCGTTATCTAAGCTCATATACCACGTCCTATCCTTGTTGCCCAAGCAAAGCCTGAACACTTGAGAGTGTTGAGTCAGGTCGTTGAGGCCATTGACTTCGCAGACTTGCTCCAACTGGGTCGTCATGGGGTTGGTACTTATCGAGTTGCTTGGTAACAATAGGGATTTTAGCCTGGCTCTTTGAGCTCTGGTTTGCTCCTAATCCTGCGAGCAGCGATGTCGCTAGAGCCGTGGCACTTTGCTCTGCAGCCGTGTTATCGAGTAGCCACTTCATGAGAAGCTCACTCGGCATTAAGTCTCCTTCTAGTGCTCTCTCATGGTCCGTTCGATTTCTGCCAGCCAAGTTCAGTACCCATTGCACCTCTCGCAACTCCATGCCTTGCCTGTGATTCCTAGCCTGCTGATCCCTATTGTACTCAGCCATGCTTTGCAATGCTTTGCGGGCCAGCTTTCTCTCCTCTTCTCTACCAGCCAAGCTCAATACCCGCTGCACCTCTCGCAACTCCATGCCTTGCCTGTGGTTCGTAGCCTGCTGATCCCTATTGTACTCAGCCATGCTTTGCAATGCTTTGCGGGCCAGCTTTCTCTCCTCTTCTAGATCTGCGATGATAGCATCTACTGTCCTACTATGGTGCTCGTACCGAGCATGAGCATCGTAACTGCTGACCAGCTCTATTGAACAGCATCTGGAAAGGCTTCTAAGTCGAATTCCTCGCTAGATCTGCGGTCTAAACTTTCCTCTACTATTGTCAAGTTGTCGTGCTCCACGAAGCTATCGATCAGGCTCAGTAGACTCGTTAGATCCACCTCATTGGCATCCCTTGCTTGGTCCTACTTCAGCACATTGATGGTTGTCTATGTATTGGGTTCTCTCCTATTGGTGGGTTCCTTGAGTGGTTAATCTGGGTGAGTTCCTTCAGTTATTTAATACAGTCCTCAATTTATGGCTACTCAATGTGTCTTTCCTTGTGCACTTGTGCTCAATCAGGCTTTCAATTTCCTTAAGTGTACTTCAAGTGCGAAAATTCAGGGTGAGTGCAGCAACCAATTCCTAGACGTCTTACGCACTCTCGCGTTGTTTTGGGCCGAATAGGCTTGTTGGTCAATTTCCTGGCCATCTTGTCAGGGTTTAGGGTTTCTCTAAGGTGTTGCCTCGTTCGTTTTTGGTCCAATCCGGCCTTACAACTCAGCGGTTCGCGTCTAAGCCTTCAGTCTCGCAACTGCCCACTTCTAGCTGCTAAGCAGCGGTGCCCTATGATTTTGCCTATTCCGTGTGCCATAATCAAGTTCTGAGTGCCCTACAGGCTTTCGACAGTTTGAGCTGCTGAGTTCTAGCCGGTCTGGTCAAATTTTTAAAAATTTGGTAAAAATCTACACTCGGCCCAACTAGTCCGAATTGTAGGGTCCGAGTGGGTTACTCGAACGGGCCGAGGCACATGGGCCGAGGGTCGAATTTGGGACTTGGACGGATTGGACTCGAATGGAGTCACTTGGACGGATTGGCTCGGATGGGCCAAGGCGCATGGGCCGAGGGTCGAATTTGACATGTGGCAGAGGGCCGAATTTTTCCATGGTCCGAATGATAGACTCGGACGGGCTGATTAGGGTTTTGGTCGGATGGGCCGAATGGCGAGGGACCGAGGGCCGATTCTGGGACTCGGCCCAGAGGTGGCCGTTCGGACAAGCCAAGCGCGGCGCACGTAAATAATGCAAACTCAATTTCGATCGTTTCTCGTGCTTCACTCAATCATACCAGGCATAACCCTCCAGATCCTACCTAAGGGAGTAAGAGAAGGGATTCATATACCTAGATGGAGTGGCAGGCTCGTCGTTGGTGCGATCGAATCGAATCGGCCGGTAGCTCTCTCTCTCTCTCTCTCTCTCTCTCTCTCTCTCTCTCTCTCTCTCTCTCTCTCTCTCTCTCTCTCTCTCTCTCTCTCTCTCTCTCTCTCTCTCTCTCTCTCTCTCTTTCACACTGAAATGGTTGCAAATGAGTGCTTCCTTGGCCTCTTGGCTCTTATACCCCTTCCTGGGTATGGTGTTGATGCCCTCAATCACTTACTTGCCGATCTTAAGCATCGCAAGCGAGCTTTTTGCCATTTTTGCACAATTTTTTGCCCTGTTTTGCAACAGTAAACCCTACCCTTCTCCGGTGCGATTTCCGAATCCTATCCTACTCTAAATGCAACAAGAATTGAAAGCAAAATATTGAACTGATTTCTCCATGTTTCCTAATCATCAAACAAACAAAATAACCCAAAATACTTACTTGTTTTGAAGACCAAAAACACCCAAACTTCCTACCTATCTCAAGCTTCGATTCGAGGATGAATCCCTTACTTCGATGCTCGATATGAGGTGCGCAAGTGCTCAAGCTTGAATCCGTTGGTCCCGGCAATGGAACCAAAATGTGGGAGCTTTCGCTCAACCGCCAAGACCCACGGACTGCTTATTGTTTCAAGCGTTCCAAGCAAGCTCTAATGGCTATGTCTCACCTAGCCGACACGCCGTCGATCCTACGGGTGTAGTGAGCTTACCTTAGTGCCGGTATGAGTTGCCTCCTCTCTCCCACACACTGGTAGCTCCATGATCCTAGATGCTAGCTCAAGCATCCTCAAGCCTCCTCCACCTCCAAGCTCCATCCTCCATAGCAAGCGCGCAAGAAGAGAGAAGGGAAGAGAAGAAGAGAAGAGAAGAGGAGATGGTGAAGAGCTTCACCCTCTTGATCCCTCACTCTCACACACACTCACTCCCTCACACCCTCACACTCCCTCTCTCAAGAGCACACACAAGCAAGAAGGTGAGAAGGAGAGAAGAAGAAGAAGACTCCTTTTGCCACACACCAAAGAATGATCTTTTATTCACTTTTTGAACTTTATATATACAAACCCTAAAATCCCATGGGCACCCATCCCTTTTTCACATGACCGGCCATTGTGGCAAGGTCCTTTTTTCGTTTCCCTCTTCTAGCCTTGTGCCTCTAGCCTACACCCATCTAATATTTTACAATTGGCACAGGAGGGAGCTTGGCACTCTTTTACAAGAATTTTCTGAGTTTTTTGAGGCACCTTTTCTTTTAAGGTTGTGCTTTTTGCCCTGATTCATCTTTAGAGGCCGCCTGCGTGTCTTTGCTCTTTTCCCATCTTCCTTTTGCTTTTTCCTCCATTTTTTTGCCATCTCGACTTGGGGTTAACACCCTTCGTGACCCAAGATGGGATATTGGAACCCTAAATACTAGTTACAAGGGTGGAGTCTTAGTGGGCAGAATACCCTCATGGAAATCTGTATATCTTTTGCAGGGTCGAAAAGATGGAAATTGTAATAAACTTCCAATATAATAAAGAAATTTGTTTTACTCAAGGGTTGTTTGAATTGTATGCATATCCGTGAGATAAATTATGTGAAGGAACTTGTGATTTAGTAGACTAAGTAAGGAAGCTAGTTATATATGTTCCAATAAATGTGTTGTAGGTAATTAAAAAACTAAAAATGATTTTGTCTCATCAAAGAAAAGTGAGTGGACATAACCCTGGATGGGTCTGTCCAACGGTAGGGTAGTCCTGGTTAGCTAGAAGCTTTTCTAAATATCAACGATAGAAATAGGAAGATGATAAAATGACCAACTAGTTGCTAGGTAGAATCAACTTACATTGTTTTAGGGGGCCGGAATAGGATTTTGCCTTATGGGCAGGAGGGTTGACATATTGCACTCCCCTCCGTCTCCCATTCTCTTTGAACCAAGTGCAATGGCAAGTCCACTTCAGATCAAGTAATCTTGTAGAGATGGGAACTTGAAATTACTAACGCTAGCTGGCTATTAGGAGACCTATCTGATTTTAGGAACCCAAAAATTCAAGTCAATCCCATTGGGTTCAGTCAGAACATTTCCATTACGATGTAGACTCAATGGGTCTAAGTGACAAACCCCATGATGTTCCAAGGGAGCGTCCAGCAGCATCATTTGGAAAACCTACTGAGTGATGGACCACAAAAAGGTACACCTTAGAATGAGCCTGGTGGACACCTCGCACATGAGGTACCTTAAAGATAGTACAAATATGTGCATATGTTATGGTGACCAAGATACATGAGTCATGGAGGGTACACTAACTCTGGTTATGCAAGACATGCAAGCAATAGGAAGTCCACCTCTAGCTATGTCTTCACCTTTGCTAGAGATGCTATTTCTTGGATATCCAAGGTGTAGAAATGTGTAGCTCTATCCACAACAGAGGTAGAGTATGTTGCAGTCATTGAGGCTCGCAACAGGGCTCTCTAGTTAGACCCTCTAGTCGGGCAGACCTTGGTATTACTGAAGTGGTCCCTACACTGCATTTGAATTCAATGAGTGCTATTCAGTTGGCCAAGAATCCACTCTTCCATGCAAAGACAAAGCACATTGAGGTGTGTTACCACTTTATTAGAGAGGTCATTGAAGACAAGTCCATTGAGCTTGTCAAGATCTCAACTACAAACCTATTCACTAAAAGTTTCTTAGTGGAGCATTTTCCCTTCTTTAAAAGTTAATGGATGTTGGATGAGATGACATCTTTCCTCATCCTATTGTAATTTATGGCTATTTGTCCTTTATCACCTTTTTTCTTATTCTCTCCTCACTAGGAGCACATTCGCCTTTAAGTGGGAGGTTGTTGGGGGTAAATGCATTTAAACTACATCACCCATGTTTTACTACACTGACAATACTTGCATACCTGTACACTACAGGTGGTGAGTACCCATCACTATCACTTCATTATTTATTCTTTCAGTGATATTTAAATAAGGAAAGGCCAATCACACATTATGACAATTGGAGTTCCCACATCTTGACTCTCTCTCTCTCTCTCTCTCTCTCTCTCTCTCTCTCTCTCTCTCTCTCTCTCTCTCTCTCTCTCTCTCTCTCTCTCTCTCTCTCTCTCTCTCTCTCTCTCTCTCTCTCTCTCTCTCTATCCGCCATAGCTTACTCCATTGCTTTTGCTTGCTTGTGCTCTCACTCGAGCCTCTCCCTTCATTAGGCAGGTTGTCCAAGTTGCTTTTATTAGAGCTAGAGGCAAGTAGCCATTGATCAACCTATTGGATGAATTGGAGCTTGCCGTCTCCTCTGCACCTTCATGAAAGAAGAGCATGATGATAATTCTATCTCGAACCTTGTGTAGTATCATGATCATTTTGTTTCATTATTTTGTTCCAAAAAGAGAAGGAGAAGTGGTGGATCTTCTTGAGGGTTTTATTTAAGGTCTTGGGCAGTAGGAATAGGATGGAGAGGACCAAGAAGAGGCCATTGTTCCCACTAATAACCCTATAAAGAATGCCACTATCTCATTTGGTTGGAAGTAGGTGGCATATGCAATGAAGAAGAAGGCCACGTAGGCACAACAATGACACTAATGCTATGCCGATCAAGGAGATGTGTGCAATGTTGAATGATAGCAGGGTAAGTCACCTACCCATAGTTGAATCCTAGCTCGATGGATGTGATTGACACCACCATGAGATAGGTGATGATCCTCTAGTGCAGCAACTAGCATTTAGCAAGAACATAGCCACAAATATGAAGTCTGCCTCATGCACCTCTCTCACCCATAGACGTTGCCTTGAGCATCTCAATCTTTCTCCATCATCTTGGTTTACTTAGACACAATTGAGATATGCATGAGTACATATGCTGAAGTTGGAGGACCAATGCCACAAACATGAGTAGATGACAGAAGGGTACAACAAAGAGAGATCTCTTCTTTCCTTTCTTCTTCATAGTTGAGTCAAAGGAGGAGGAGAAGAAGAAGAAGAGGAAAGAATCATTAACAATGGATACCTAGCAGGGCTTGATGTGCGCACACGCATGTGCATGTGTGTGTGTGTGTGTGTGTGTGTGTGTGTGTGTGTGTGTGTGTGTGTGTGTGTGTGTGTGTGTGTGTGTGTGTGTGTGTGTGTGTGTGTGTGTGTGTGTGTGTGTGTGTGTGTGTGTGTGTGTGTGTGTGTGTGTGTGTGTGTGTGTGTGTGTGTGTGTGTGTGTGTGTGTGTGTGTGTGTGTGTGTGTGTGTGTGTGTGTGGCATCTTATCCCTCATTAATGATGGCTGAATAACCAATATCTACACACACACACATAGAGAAGGACTTAACACCCACATATCATAGGCCTAGAAATAGCGCAGAGAGGCAGTGGTCCATCACCTCTCCTCTTTATTCCTCTACAAAAAAACAGCACAGTAATTTTTCAACTTTCCAATAAAAAAATGTAATCAGGTTCGGGTTGATCATATGGATACCATGTATCATGAATTATAATAGTAGTAGATTGTGATTTTGTGCTGATCAACATGGATTTTGGAATGCCTATGATAGGATCATTGAGGTTTTCATCACAACTTCTCTCAAGACGCTAGGATTTGGGAAAGGATTTACTAAAATGGAGGCAACTTTGCTCAGTAATGCTAATGCTAGAGTATCTATTAGTGGCTATCTTGTCCACCTTGTTTGCATTGAGAAGATCACTAAGACAGGGATGCCCTTCAACTCCAAAGGAGTCCCTCTTCTTGACAATTAGAACCCTAGCAATGCTACATGTATGTTCATGCTGTCTCTTTCTTAGCACCTATTTTATTTGTATATATCTTAGCTTAGGGGCTATGTAAGTGCATGTCACACTTAAATTACAGTTCCAATGTATCTTTTCTTTTGTAATGTAAACCAAATATTGATTTCATAATCTATGTGGATTTACACTTATGAATGAATTTCTAGAAACATATAGTTTAAGAACAATATTGGGAATTTGTAAGATTTTTAAGACGAGAAGGTCATTAATTTGCATGATTATGACTCAAAATGGAGATGTAATTTTGTAACCAAAAGCTATTTGCTTTATTTTAGTGCCAAAAAGTGTGTCTAGAAGCATGTACATTTGTGCATAAAAACATAATATGCACATAAACGATGGTCTCTATGGGTGCTTTTAAACACAATGTGGGGGAGAAAGTTGACCATGAGGACTTGCAAGAGTTCAACAAGCCGATCAAGGTTGATATGGCTAGAAGGGAATCTTTAAAGCTCCAATTGCTTTCTTACTGCCATGTCTCAAGCAATGCTATGCCTTATATTTGTTGGTAGGAGTTCTTTTACTTCTTCTTGAAAGTGCCCAAAGAGCATGGTATATTAGCTTCTATGAGAATAACACATCATTTGCAATGATTATGTTTCAAAGGTAAGGGTTTTCTTCACTTCCTTGGTAGGAAGGGAGTGTGTCCTAGGGGGAGTATATCAAGTTACAAAAAGGAGACTATGTGCATGTTGTGCCATCTTAGCACTTTACCCTCAAGAAGATGCTTCATCTCATGAATGCTCTATTTGGGTCATTTTCCCCTCCTTCCCCTAGTACTGCTTGAGGGTGAGGTCCCTAAATTAGTAGGGACATTGGGAAAGGACTCGCATATGCCTAAGAACTCATTTGAATGCATGTGTGCTAAGAAGAGAGCATGTGTACTCTAGTACTAAAGGTAAGAGACAATGGAGGTCCTCAAGCTCTTTGATGCTAAAGGGATCAAAATATTTGTTAAGGTCAATTTCATAGTGCTTCTTCACATCTACTATTTCCAAATGTGTCGATGAGAAGATGAAACCTTTGGTGTCATTGCTATAGTGATGCTCCCTCAACATAAGCGTAGTGCAAGAGGTCAAGCTAGGTTTGGAGGATTGTATTTTCCTAACCTTTGATAGTAGGTATGCTATCTTCCATTGTGTAAAAGAAAGAGGTAGAGTAAGAACTCTCTTATTGGTGAAGGACTCTCTAAAACCAATCCTTCAGTGGTTGGAAGGGTGTGGCCATGCAATATGATTGAGAGTGTTACTTGGTAGAGAGCACATAGATATGTTTTTTATTTATGCTCCTAATATCTCATCTCAAAGGGCTCTCTTATGGAAAATTCTAGATGCAAGAAACCAAATCTAACTTCCCTCTTTCTAGGGGCTTGGAACATGACTATACAGGGGGGGGGTATATAGGTTGCATGGATCCTTCTCTAATGATTCATTAAGAAATCTGTATAAGTGAGTCCTTTGCCCTAATGTCATCAACTACAAGATTTAGCTCTCATGATGTCTAATCATGCCACTCCCTTCACTTGACATATTAAGTAACTTGACTATACTTGGAGGGTAGCTCACTTGGATAGGATATATACCACATGTGGAAGTTGGTGGGTTTGCAATGGTGGAACATTTTATGTACTCTCAAAGGTTTTAGTGCTAGACCATCCTCAAATAATGATGGCAGGAAGAATTGTGTAATATTTCCACACAATAAAAGTTAGTTGGTTAGTTTGAAAGTTAGTTAGTCAATTAATAAGTTAGTAAGATTACTAACTAAAGACTAACTAAGGTAAAAACTAACTAATATTAATTACTAATAATCTTTATTTAATTAAAAACATTTTATTTAGAAAAATTGAGAGTCATAAATCTGATATTTTTCTCGGATTGACAAGGACCGTAGCCACCCTTCACATAAGTTACAACGTGAACGACACTTATGAGCTATATTAATCACTAGTATTAATGTGTATAGTTTGGATGGTCCAAAAATATTAGATTTTGGGCAAAACTGATATTTTAGATATTATCCTAAAAAAGATATAGAGATTTCTAGAACTGGATGTTATTTAAAAGAAAAGGCAAGTGATGTTTTAGTTAGTTTGGAGATTTTTTAAAAAGAAAAAAATAAAGAGAGGATTTGTGAAATCGTGTGCACTACGATCGCAATCCACAGACAGAAAATAGCGCTTCGAACAGAGAAAATAAGGAGTGAACTAAGAGCTTTCTAACCAAGTGTCTTGGTGTTTTACCTCCCTTTCAGAGCCAATGGAACCATCAGATTTATGATCTAAGCATCAGATCACTGATCTTTCCAAGATCCCCCTCCATAAAGAGCTCCACTTCTCAGCCACAAGCCCTTTCCTCTAATTCATTATAAATATGAGGCATGGGGAGGCACAAGGGAGCATAAGGAGACCTCGAGAGGCTGCGAGAAAGAGGTAGAGAGAAGGATACCCTCCAAGAGATTGTGAGAGTGTTGGGGGTAAAGGCGCCTCCGCCTAGCCGCCCGCATATTACTACACTAACAGTCATCGCCACTACACACTACAGGTGGCGGGCGCCCGTCGCCATCACTTTATTCTTTATTCTTTTAGTGACAATTTGAATAAAGGAAGGCCCGGTCACACATTGTGACTGTTGGAGTTCCCATTTCTTGTCTCTCTCTTACTTGCTCTTGCTCTCCCACCATAGCTCTCAAGTCCAAGCTTCGATCCTTCTCTCCCTTTCAACTGGTATCAAAGCTCAGCTTCCCGACTCTTGAGCTTGGTTCGTGGCATTCTCAACTTCCCATCAACTCCCCACTCGCATTGGGTCTCCTTCCCGGTAGCCATATCCAACTCCTTTGAGCTCCCATCACTCCTCGGCTTCCCAAGCTTCTTCCCGGCATTGTTGGGCACCTTCAGGGCCTTACATCAGAGGTATCGTTTCATTCTCCACAGGGTTTTGTATTGTTTTCAGGTCACACAGGCTGTGAACAGTTTGGGGCAGCCACCATTGAAGCTCCCTTGCTTCATATCTACATTGCCCTTGATCAAGACCCCTTGAGGCTTGTTGTGTGCCCCCTTGGGCACCTCCTTGAGCCCCTCCTCCATCCCAGTTGTGCCACGTGGGTTTTAGGCCACCCAAGACAGCAGCATGCTATTTGCGCCTGATTCCAAGCTGATCTCCATTTGCATCACACCATACTACTCAAGCTCCAAGCCATTGGGCACTTAAACAGGCTTCATTTGAGGCATTTGCACATGCTTTGATGCTTGGCATCGAAGGTTTGAGCATTGACATTGCTTCTGGTTTGATTTAGCACTGTTTTGGGACTATCATAACAATCCACAGACAGTTTATAATAGTTCTACAGTAACATTTGATATTTATGCTTGCCCGACATTGTCATTTGATGCCCGGTTGGTCCCCTATGATGCCTACATATTAAGGGAATGTATGCCTATTGTTTGGCAACCATTTGGAGCTAATTTGCATGTTGAAATTTCTCAATTTTGACAATCATTCTTGTCTGTAATAAAGTGGGCTGAAGCTATCACAATGCCTTGGGTTATGCCTATTGGTTTCGGCCTATGTCTTGGATATATGCCATGAAGTATTGATCTTCGGGGTACGACTTCGAGCTTGGATTTCATTCCAGATACTTCTGGAAGAGCTTTGACATTACACACTCATTGACATGGTTCATGCTTGACAGTGGTATATGCTTTGACAGTGATGCTCCTTGGGTCTATGCATACCCGTTGCCTACGGCTTGATGCTCATGTCACGGTTGATTACCCTATGCATATGTTGAGATTGAGTGCTCATTGAAGCTCTACCTTGAATGCATTTTGGATTATCTGGAGTTGTGTTGGATGTTACTTGGCTTGTCAGAGTTTGGATTGGGATGTATTTGATGTCTTACATGCTTATGGATGCTACATACGGATGCTCTACCACTTACATGTTCGTGGGATGTACTATTGATGTATTGTCTTGGAATTATATCATTGGCACTGTTTCTTGCCTTGGTTTGAGCTCTTGAGTTTACATATATGGCTTTTGTGCCAGTGGGAGCATTCTTGAATGCTTATCAGACATTGAGCAGGTGGTGCTTTTATGCATTGAGCAGTTACATGCTATTGAGCAATCACAGACACTTGAGACTTTGGGATTTCTTACCCTTTGGGATGATGCATGGTTTATATGTCTTGGTTCACTATATGCTTATGAGCTTAGTCCTAGATTTGGATCTGTATCTTTATGAGCTGACACCTACTTGTGTCAAGTTTTGGTAGTGGCAGGAACACTTTGCCCCGTTGACTGGGGGGTGTGCCTACTCACTAGTAGATGTTTGTATGACATGTTTGGGTGTTGGATTCATGCTTATCGACTGTCATATGCCTATGTTATGCCCACATGATGTCGGCTTTGGTCTTGGCAGTATCTGATTGACCTGGGATCCGATTTTGGCACTGTTAGCTCTCATTTACTGAAATCTGTAATTTATTACAGCAAGCATATATGTATGGACTGACATGGATTTTTCATGCTGAAATATTCTGAAATAATGTATTTTCACTAGTACTTGGTGGGTAGCATCTTTGTTTACACTTTTCTTGCCATTTTCTCTCGATTTTGGTGATTTTTTTGTCACTTTCTATAGTAAACAACAAGCAGTTTTGAACTGTCTACAGATTTCTAGCCTACATTATGGCGAGTTCGTCCACTGATCATGCTATTTTCAACATCACTAAGCTTGATGGTACGAATCACTCTTATTGGAAAAGCCAGATTTGGCAAGTGTTGGTGCAAAAATCGCAGATCAAACCTTTGAGGTTGAGTGGGCATCCGCCTGCAACTATGCCAGATGAGGAATTGCTTGAGCTTGATGAGTTATGCAAGTCCACTATTGTATTATTTCTCACAGAACAGGTTCACTACAATGTATTTGAGGAAGAACAGAGTGCATGGTAGTTGTGGGATAAAATCAAGAATCTCTATGACAAGAAAAGTCTAGTGAGTCACTGAAGCAACTTATGGATCTGCGCATGAAGGAGAATGTGACTATGGTTGCTCACTTGAGCCAGTTCCATGCTATACTCAAGAACTTGACTTCACAGGACATCACTTTTGCAAAGGATGTTACTCCTATTTTCTTGCTTGGTACTCTTAATGAGTCATGGGATGTATTCTGCACTGCATTATGTGCCTCTACTACTACCTTGAAATTATCTTATGTTGAGAGTGCTCTTCTACAAGAAGAGGTTAACCATAAGAATTTGGATGCCTCTTGTGTGTTGCATGCTATGATAGCTAGAGGCAGGAATGATGGATATGGAAAGCATGGCAATGGCAGTGGCCGTGGACGGGATTCTCAGAAATCTCGATCCAAGTCTCATGGGAAGTCACGTAGCAAATCCCGTGGCAGGAATGTAGATGTTACTTGTCACCATTGTGGGAAAAAGGGCCATATTAGGCCACAATGCCATGAACTGCACAATGAAAGGTGCAAAGATAAGGGGAAAGACAAAGTGCAAGATAAGTCTTCTGATCGTAGCATAGTGCCTGCAAAGTCCAGTGTTAAAATTGAAGAGATCAATGTTATGCAGCTTGAGGATGTTGATGATGATGATTATATCCTTGCAGCTTCTTTTAGTGCTTCACAAATGACAGAGATACACTCTATGTATGCACAGTGTTGGCTCTTGGACTTAGGTGCGTCCTTTCATGTGACACCTTGCCGAGAGTGGTTTCATTCATACTGTATTGTTTCGGGTTCTATGTGCTTGGGTGATGATAGCTCTCTTGATATTGTGGGCATTGATGTTAGGCTGCAGATTCCTTCTGGTAGCAGTTTTGTTATGCAGGATGTACGTCATGTGCCTACTTTGACACGCAGTCTCCTATCAGCTGGACAACTTGATGATGCAGGTTATCATGTATCTTTTGGAGACTCTGCATGGAAGATCACTCGTGGCAAACTTGTGATTGCGAGAGGTGCCAAGGCTGGCAGCCTTTATCCCTTGATTGTATCTGCTTCTTCCTTGATCATGTTTTGTCTATGGGTTCTATCCCACATGTATCTCTTTGGCATGCCCGTTTGGGCCATATGTCTTTGAAGGGAATGAAAATGCTTTCTGGTTTGCAATACTTACCGCCTCTTGATTATGCATGTTTTGATTCATGTGAGCATTGTCTTTATGGCAGGCAGACTAGGTCTACACATAAGAAGTCTGGTAGGCCACGCATGAGTGAGCTCTTGGCATTGGTACATTTAGATGTATGTGGGCCCATGCCTTATCAATCTATGGGTGGTGCAAAGTATTTTGTTATGTTCATAGATGATTTTTCATGGAAAGTTTGGGCTTATCCCATTAAGCTGAAATCCAATGTCTTGGCTGTGTTTCAAAGATGGCTTGCATTGGTTGAGAACCAGTCTGGATATAGGCTAAAATGCCTAAGGACAGATAATGGGGATGAGTATGTCTCATGTGCTTTTGAGCAGTTATGTGATGAGAGGGGTATTAAGCGTCAATTAATTTCCCCCTACACCCCCCAGAATGGTTTGGCTAAGCAGATGAATAGAGAACCATCCAGGAGTGTGTACGTAGTATGCTTAGCCACACAGGCCTACCATAGAGCTTTTGGGATGAGGCAGCTAGTACAGCTATGCATGTCATAAACAAATCACCTTCTAGTGGTTTGGATTTCCAGGTTTCGGAGGAGGTATGGACTGGAAAACCTCCCTCTTATGCGCATCTCTGTGTCTTTGGATGTGAGGCATTTTGCCATGTGCCTAGGGACAAGAAAAGTAAGCTGAATCCTAAGAGTGTCAAATGCATTTTCCTTGGTTATGGGGATGCAGGAGAGATGGGTTACCATCTTTGGGATCCGCAGGCGCGGAAAGTCATCCGCAGTCATGATGTAGTCTTCCATGAAGATAAGATACATCAGCAGCCTGAGAGAGTTGTTGAGATCCGCAGAGTCATATTTTAGGAGGAGTCGAGAGCTCCCGCACAGCCAGTTGGACAACCTACAACTGCAGTAGATGCTCATGGTCAAGGTGTTGGACAGGCAGCTGGGCAGGCAGCAGAGCCTGCCGTGAGACGGTCTACTAGAGACAGAAGTCCACCTAATAGATTTTAGCCCTCGATGCATTATGTCTTGGTTACAGATGCAGGAGAGCCTTTCACTTATAATGAGGCTATGCGCAGGGGTGATAGTCACTCCTGGGAGAGGGCTATGCAGTTTGAGATAGACTCCTTGCATAAGAATGAGACTTGGGATTTGGTTTCCTTGCCTACGGGCAAGAAGGCTTTGCCATGCAAGTGGGTGTACAAGCTAAAAAGTACCCCTGGACACCCCAAGCCAGCATACAAGGCTAGATTGGTAGCAAAGGGTTTTAAGCAAGAGCATGGTGTGGACTTTGATGAGGTCTTTTCTCCTGTGGTTCAGATGACCACCCTGCGCTTAGTCTTGGCTTTAGTTGCTCAGCTTGACTTGGATTTATACCAGATGGATGTCAAGATGGCTTTCTTACATGGGGACTTGCATGATGAGATTTATATGGAGCAGGCTAAGGGCTTTGCAGAACCTGGTAGGGAGCACCTAGTGTGCAAACTAAAGAAAAGTCTTTATGGCTTGAAACAGGCACCTAGGGAGTGGTATCATAAGTTTGATGCCTTTATGCAGTCATAGGGCTATAGCAGGAGTGCTATGGATCCGTGTCTTTACATAAAGAAAGCCCATGATGGTTCTTTATTGATTTTGGTTCTCTATGTGGATGATATGCTGATAGAAGGGGAAGCTCATGATGAGCTAGATGCTCTTAAGGCTCAGCTCAAGAAGAGCTTTGAGATGAAAGATCTAGGACAGGCCACTCACATACTTGGTATGCGCATTAGACGTGACAGGCATCAAGGACTTCTCTACTTGTCACAAAGGGAGTACATTCATAAAGTCCTTGAGCGCTTCCGCATGCAGGACGTAAAGCCTATTGGCTATCCATTGCCTTCTTATGTGAAGGTATCACAGGTTGATTGTCCACAACTAGATGAGCAGAGGGCCGAGATGGCCAAGATTCCCTATGCATTCACAGTGGGCAGTCTTATGTATGCCATGATAGCCACTCGTCCAGATATTGCCTTTGCAGTTGGTGTTGTGGCACGCTATATGGCTACTCTTGGCAAGAAGCATTGGGATGCCGTGAAGGGTATCATGAGGTACCTGAAGGGCACTACAAATATGTGCATATGCTATGGCAGCCAGGATATAGGAGTCATGGGGTATACTAACTCTGATTATGCAGGACATGCAGATAGTAGGAAGTCCACTTACGGCTATGTATTCACATATGCTGGAGGTGCTATTTCTTGGATATCCAGGGTGCAGAAATGCACAACCCTTTCTACTACAGAGGCCAAGTATGTTGCAACCATTGAGGCTTGCAAGGAGGCCATTTGGTTGGGTCGTTTGGTTCTAATCTTGGTATTGATGCTATCCCTACACTGCATTCGGATTCTATGAGTGCTATTCAGTTAGCCAAGAATCACCAAGAATCCGGTCTTCCATGCGAAGATGAAACACATTGAGGTGAGGTATCACTTCATACGTGGGGTCATTGAGGACAAGTCTGTTGACCTTTTCAAGATCTCGATTGACCAGAATCCTACAGATCTACTCACGAAAAGCCTCTCTACAGAATGCTTTGCCTGAGGTTGATGGTGAGCGTGGGATGAGATGACGTCTTTTCTCATCCTATTGTACATGTGTACATGTTGTACTATCTTTTTCTTTTTTCTTTTCACTCCTCACTAGGGTAGATTCGCCTTTAAGTGGGAGGTTGTTGGGGGTAAAGGCGCCTCCACCTAGCCACCCGTGTATTACTACACTGACAGTCACCGCCACTGCACACTGAGGTGGCAAGCGCCCGTCACCGTCACTTTATTCTTTATTCTTTTAGTGACAGTTTGAATAAAGGAAGGCCCGATCACACATTATGACTGTTGGAGTTCCCATTTCTTGTCTCTCTCTTACTTGCTCTTACGCTCCCGCCATAGCTCTCGAGTCCATGCTTCGATCCTTCTCTCCCTTTCAGAGAGAGCTCTTGAAAGAGAGAGAGAGAGAGAGAGAGAGAGAGAGAGAGAGAGAGAGAGAGGCTGCACAATTCCCTCTATCTCGATCCTCAACTTAACCATCTTCTCTCACACTCTCCCATCTTGAATCTTTTCTACCTTCTTAATCTCTTGAGTCTACTTGCGGTCGATGGCCCCCAAGCGAAGAATGTCACGTGCGGATCGCAATCCCATAACCAACAACGAAGCTTCGAGCGAAGGCATCATTGTTAATCCAACTGCACTACCAGTCGTAAGTAATGTATTTCCAAATTGATAGATGCCTGTTTTGATTCTCATATGAGATACGCTAGGCCCCATACTATGATGCTCGAGTATAGGCCATTGGAAAGGATAAATTTCATCTCAGTTACTTGAAAGATGGAGTTTGTGAAGTGCATATATGAAGGGAAGTTAATTGCAACTAGTTGCATATGGCTTATTTACTGGTAGAGCAATTACAAGGAAGAATTAGTCAAGGGTTATGAATGGTATAGTCATCAAAAGAACCACATTAAAAGTTTGTGCATACAAGTGCTAGGTTAAAGCATAGTCAAGGGTTATAAATAGCATAATTGCTAAAATAATATGAAATTAAGAATCATGAATAGAGAGTATTAGTTTAAAGTTTAGATACTTCAAAAGTACTTAACTTAAGAGTGTCAAGATTGTGGGAGAGAAGGAAGGAGTCTCGCTTGAAGCTTTCTTGCTTGCACAATGGGGGAAGACACACAAGGGTGGAGGCTGAAAACAGTTTTCCTCTTCTTAGTTGTGTAAGCCAAAAGAACTCTAGTACAAAGAAATAGAAGAACCCTCTATATGGGTCTCAAACCAAACTCAACTAACTAAGGTGGCATACTAACTGAGCCACGAACTAGAGTAGATAAGGATAGCTATCATGTAGCTATTATTCATGGGCGGTGTACCAACCGCATCTGCAACTAACATGTCGGTGACATAAATATACAACGGTCACCCTGGCGTATCACGAGTGGAGCTCGATATCTCAACACTCCCCCTCGAGCTCAATCCCAATTCCTGCACACCAAGCAGGTCTCTGAACTTGCGCAGCTTCTCTGCACCCAATGCCTTCGTGAATATGTCAGCTACCTGATCCTCTGTGCTGACATAAACTAGATCAATAAGACCTAGTAAAACCCTCTCTCGCACATAGTGATAATGCACCTCAATGTGCTTTGTTCTAGCATGATAGACTGGGTTATTTGCCAAGTGTATACTACTCATGTTGTCACAATAAATGACAACTGGCCCATCTGTAGACTGATGCATATCATAAAGTAGCTTATGCAACCAAGCTACCTCACATGCAGCCATTGCTGCACCCCTGTACTCAGCCTCTGTGCTCGACAAGGCAACTGTAGGCTGTTTCTTGCTGCTCCAAGTGACTGCAGCACTCCCAAAAGAGAATACATATCCACTGGTAGATCGTCTATCAGAAATACTACCAGCCCAATCAGCATCAGTGTATCCATGCAACTGTATCTGAACCCCAGTCTCATAAAATAGTCCACACTGCAATGTGGACTTCACATACCTAAGTATGCGTCTAGCCGCATCCAAATGTGGTTTCCTTGGAGCCTGCATAAACTGACTTACCAATCCAACAGCATAGCTCAAATCTGGCCTGGTAATAGTCATATAAATCAAACTTCCTACTATGCGTCTGTACATAGTAGGGTCTTCTAGAAGCTCACCTGCATCTGTGCTCAGCTTCACATTTTGCTCCAAAGGAACTGAAATAGGCTTACAGCCTGTCATCCCATATTTGGACAGCATGTCCAATCCATATTGCCTCTGCAATAGCTGTATCCCACTTGGTGATCTAATCACCTCAATGCCCAAGAAATAACGCAGCTCTCCCAAATCCTTCATCTCAAACTTCTGCTTCAATAGCATTTTCACATGAAGGATATCTTCATCACTGTCACCTGTCATAATCAAATCATCAACATAAATGACAAGCAGCATAATACCTTTCTCTGTTTTTCTCACATAAAGTGAGAAATCTGCCTTGGAAATCTGAAAGCCAATAGTGACAAGATACTGTCCTATCTTGTCAGACCATGCTCTAGGTGCTTGCTTCAAGCCATACAAGGCTTTCTTCAACCTGCAAACAAACTCAGGATGAACAGCATGCACATAACCTGGTGGCTGCTCCATATAGACCTCTTCTTGCAAATCACCATGCAAGAAGGCATTCTTTACATCCATCTGATGTAAAGACCATCTCTTTGATGCAACCATAGCAATGACTGCTCTTACGGTTGCCATCCTTGCAACCGGACTAAATGTTTCTTCATAGTCAATGCCATATGTTTGTGCATACCCCTTGACTACTAATCTTGCCTTGTATCTGTTCACAGAACCATCAGCATTGTGCTTCACCTTATAAACCCACTTACAGCCAATTGCATTCTTACCTTTAGTCAAAGGTACTAACTCCCATGTAGCATTTGCTTCCAAGGCATCCATTTCTTCATCCATGGCTTTCTCCCATTTTTCTTTTCCCATGGCTTGCTCAAAAGAAGTGGGTTCTGGTTCCTGTATCACCTTGACCATATATGCATAGTGAATGGCTGTAAATCCATCATATTTCAGCCTATCCACAGGATACCTAGCTCTCGTAGACCTGCGCAAAGTAGGTTCACTCCCAGGTGCTCTCAAAACATCCCTGGTCTTCCTTACTCCAGGTGTAACAATAGAAGGAATACCCAACTCATCATCAATGCTCTGCTCTGAGCCACTGGATTCACCATCCACATAAGAGTGACCTGCATTCACATCAAACATGGGCTGATCAACTTTCTCTTTTCCTTTTCGTGATACCTGCATACCACTATCTGCATTGCTTTGAGAAGAATCTCCTGATCTCAATCTGCCTGTCCATGGCGAAGAATGTGAACCACTGCTAGAGGACGCTCCAGGTCCACTAATATTTTGTGACTGCTGCTGTGAATTTTGTGCAGCATTACCATTTTCTGCATCTACATCATCAATCACATTTACTGGTTTATACCAGCTACTCATCTCATCAAAAACAACATCTCTGCTCACTGTAAACTTACGAGTAGAAGGGTTATAGCATCTATACCCTTTTTGCTGCAAAGAGTAACCAATAAAGATGCACTTCTCAGCTTTTGAATCCAACTTGGATCTCAGCTCATCTGGCACATGTACATAGGCAATGCAACAAAAAATTTTCAAATGAGAAATATCTGGTTTCCTACCAGTATACCTCTCCTCTGGAGTCATTCCATGTATTGCTGCAGTGGGAGTCCTGTTCATTATGTAGACTGCTGTAGCAACTGCTTCAGCCCAATAAAAATCTGGCAAGTCTTTTTCATTGAGCATGGCACGAGATACCTCTCCAATATGCCTGTTCTTCCTTTCTGCAATTCCATTTTGTTGTGGGGTATAACTGCATGAATATTGCTGCTTTATGCCATGCTCCTGCAAGAACTTTGCAAACTCATTTGAGAGGTACTCTCCCCCTCCATCTGACCTCAGGCATTTTATTTGCAGACCTGATTCTTTTTCAGCCATAGCTTTAAGGGTTTTGAAATGCCCAAAAACTTCACTTTTCTTTTTCATAAAATACACCCAAACTTTTCTGCTATAGTCATCAATAAAAGTGACAAAATAATGACAGCCTCCAAGAGATGCAGCTTTAGTAGTCCACACATCAGAGTGGATTAATTCCAATGGCTTCTCACTCTCTTGAACATGTCTAGGAAATGGTTTCCTTGCCTGTTTTCCAAACTGACAGGCTTCACATACCTTATGCATTTCTGCAACCTTGAATTTGGGCAATCCTGCAACAATATTTTGGGCCTGCATTGATTTAAGTCGCTGTACATTAACATGACCAATGCGTTTATGCCAGATATCAATATCTGCAACTACACCGGTCCCATGTGCAAACATTGCTGCACTCAATTCAGACATGTCTGCATCCAATGTAAACATTCTGCCCTTCTTCTTTCCTTTTGCTATCAAGCAACCTTTATTTTTCATATCCTCAACAAAGCATCCATGAGGATTAAATCTGACCTGCAAGCCCTGTTCAACCATTTGACCAACTGAAACCAGATTCTTGGTGATATTCGGGACATGAAATACATCGGACAGGTATTTCTTTTTCCCATCCTGCATAGACAAAGGAATTTTTCCAATCTGCACAATAGGATGTGCAGTATCATCACCAGTCTCCACAAATCCTGGTTTTTCCATTTTCTTTGCATCCTCCATCCATTCTGCATGACCTGTCATGTGGTTTGATGCACCTGAGTCAACATACCATACATCATTGCTTTCTTCTGCACTTGTCATAGAATTGTTCATGTGCTGCACCATGAACAAATGCTCATTTCTGTCATCACCCTGTCTACTAGAAGATGCATAATTCCCTTGTTGCAGTTTTCCATTCATGATGTCATTCTGCTTTTTATAGCAGTCTTTAGCCATATGACCCATTTTACCACAGTAGTAGCATTCAACATTACTGTTTGCATTTTGGCCTCTTTGCCATCCACCACGACCTCTTTGGCTCCCCCTGCCTCTAGAGTTACCACATCCTCCTCCATAGGACTGGTTTTCTTGAGTTTGCTGCATATTCTGATTTCTGCCACGGCCTCCAAATCGGCCTCCTCTACCTCTGCCTCTACCTCTTCCAGCATTTGAGTAGAAGACAGCTTCTTTTGAAGTTCCTCCTGAAGAAGATGCACCACCATTTCTCTATTCCTCAGAAATTAGAAGAGCAATCAACTCCTCAAAATCAGGAAATCTTTCACGAACTGAAATGGATGTCCGAAACTGTGCATAATCCTTTCCTAGACCATTCAAGGTCACGAAAACTAAATCATCATCTTCCACTGGCGACCCAATGGAAGCAAGTGCATCTGCAATCTTCTTCACCTTCATGTGGTAGTCGTTGATGCTCATACTTTCTCTTTGCACATTATGCAACTCTTGCTTGAGCTGCATTTTCCTGGCTTGCGTATTTGTGCTATACATTTTTGACAAAGTATCCCATGCCTCCTTTGGCGTACTTGCATCCTGAATATGCACAATCATAGAGTCTGAAATACTGATAGACAGCCAATACATAACTTTCCTGGCTCTCTCATGCCATGTTTTAAATGCCTGCATTTGTTGTTGATTGGGAACATCAGGAAGAACTGGTTCTTCTTCATTTCCTGCAACAAATTCCCAATATCCTTTTCCCATAAGGAAATTCGTCATTCTAAACTTCCATGCCTGGAAGTTGTTCTTGTCAAGCTTTTCAGTGACAATCTGTGAAAGAGAATCAGATGCCATTACAGAAGACTGCAAAAAATTCTGTCACTGCAAAAACCACAGCTTCAGCCTCACAAGGGCAAATCTGCAAAACTGGCGAAAGTGGTATTTGACCACACAGTCACTTCCTAGTGACGATTTTGCATAAACAGGAACCAAGGATGATTCTGAAACTCCCAATGTCTCTGCACACAAGCATACGATGCAATTTCTACAGTAACTTTTCACCGACCTGTAGAACAGTGGTCGCACAGCATAAAACTGAGCCTTTTCTTGAGTGCGTGCAGAAAACTTCCGTCTGCAAAACAGGCCCCGAAATGGCCTCAAATCAAAAAAACAAGGTCGCCAAGGGCTAAAGCCCTTTCCCGCAGCATATACTGCCCTCTTGCTTCACCACGAAGGGCGTCTCAACCTGAGACAATGCACTCCTGCAATTTCCGGCTGTGCTACCTGCAAAGATCTGCTCCCAAAACAGAAAATGAAAGCAACACTGCTCCTCTTACCAGAACACCGCGAGTTTGGCTTGCTTTCTTGAGCTCCTTACCACGAACAAGGCTCTGATACCATGTCAAGATTGTGGGAGAGAAGGAAGGAGTCTCGCTTGAAGCTTTCTTGCTTGCACAATGGGGGAAGACACACAAGGGTGGAGGCTGAAAACAGTTTTCCTCTTCTTAGTTGTGTAAGCCAAAAGAACTCTAGTACAAAGAAATAGAAGAACCCTCTATATGGGTCTCAAACCAAACTCAACTAACTAAGGTGGCATACTAACTGAGCCACGAACTAGAGTAGATAAGGATAGCTATCATGTAGCTATTATTCATGGGCGGTGTACCAACCGCATCTGTAACTAACATGTCGGTGACATAAATATACAACGGTCACCCTGGCGTATCACGAGTGGAGCTCGATATCTCAACAAAGAGCCCAAATATTAAGAAAAACTAGATTCTAGCTCAAGGCGAGGCCTGTTGGAGTCTAATTACTTGAGATCATCTCGCACTTATCTTATCAAGTATTTACACGTTATGCTTATAACATGTTTGGATATATGTGAATAATTTCCTATTTGTCTCATGACTTGACTAAGAGCTAGTACAAGAAAATTAATCATAAGGATTAAAACTAAGATGTTTTGCGATCCGTTGAATAACTATAATCCAATTCAGGGTTGGGTCATCGATCAATGTAAGTGATCTATAGAACTTACGTCATGAATAGTGTTTGAACCCTTAACATATGCCTTAGCCGAAGGAAGGAAGTGTTAAGAAACATTTTGCATAATATCACTCTTAGATCCCAAGGGGAAGAGCAAATATGCAATGGAAATGTTATATCGTCTATTCTTGCATTGTTTGGAAATAATACAATTGGTTTTTTTGTTGGTTGATCTAACAACATCCTAAATGCTTTTACATTCAACTGGTTGTTAGTTTGTTGTTTGGATGATTGTCCCAAGTGCTTGTGATTTATGCTAAATGCATGGCAAGGGTCTGTGATGACAAGTTGCCATGGGAATAAAGGAATGTTTTCCTAGAAACTGATATTAGAGCAATTGAATGCCTTGTTGTGCTGGATTCCTAAAGGATTTAATTAAGGAAGGATATATTTTACGAGTGGATCACCTCCATGATCGCACCGCGGATTAACCCAAAGAGGGCACTACTTGATTCATGGGCTGAAGGTCGAGTGGTGAAAAGGCCAACCACGGGAATGATGTTTTGCTCCTAAACAGCTTGCGGGTCAGGTGGAGCTCTTAACACCCCTTGCTAGGTCTAGAATGGAGTTGAAGACCTCTGTGGCCCCCAACATCTGGGCATGTTGGGAGATCCTATTCTAGATAAAGGATTGAATTTGTGGTGCCATGTGATTTGGACCAGTTACTTCTCCAGGGTAGAAGAGATACTTCTGTTGGATCGAAGGGATACATAATTTCTCCTGTATGGGCGGGAGACAAAGATCAACTTGAAGATAAGTTAAGGAACTTGTTTGAACTTGTTTGTCAATAGATTTCTTTACTCTGTTTTTGTGTTTGTGCTGTAAGTTATGCAAACGAACCTTGTTCCCTAAAAGGCTTAATTAACGAAGCTGACTTTAAGTATCACACATAAATGTGGTAGGACCTAATTAGAAAACTAAAGCTATTAAGGAAAGCGGGTGGGCGGAACCCCCAATGGGTTTGTCCTACGGTAGGGTGGTCCCAGAGAACTGGGAAGCTTCTCACAAGGTTTTATCGACGTCCAACGACCCTTAGGAATTGTTAAATTAGAACCCTGATTCATGTCGTTTTAGGGGATTGGAATGGGACTATGCCCTATGGGCAGAGAGGTTGAGTAGTTCATCTCTCTTGTTTCCCATTCTCTTTGAACCAAGTGCGACATGGGTCTCCTTCGGCTTGGGTATCTGTGTAAAGTAGGATGCCCAGGATTCGACACCAGAATGCTATTAGGAGACCTTGGCCACTAGGAGCCCAAATTTCAAGTCAATCTTAGTGGGTTCGGCCGTGAACATTCCAATTCGAGAAACCCTAGGCGACAAAACTCGAAATATTCGATGGGAGTGCCGGAAAATGACACTTAGATTCGTTTCTTGATAGACTGCTAAAAGCATGCCTAGATAGCCGATGGGCGGCCACCTTACAGTTGGTATTAGAGCCAAACTTCATAATGACGCGTGATTGATTAATGTATGGTTCTTAGGTATATCTTTAAAAAAATAATCTAAGTGGTATGGCTTGATTGTTAGGCACCTCCTACACCCATAAATGCTGACATGCAAGAGAAGAAATTTATTCTCAAGCAAATTAAGGCACCCGAGTTCGATGTAGAAGGAATAAATGTTGTGACTGAGGCGGAGATATGAATTGAGTCAATGGGTGATTATTTCTCTGCTTTGGGAATTGCTTCTACCAATCAAGCAATGATAGCCAAACTTAAGTTAGTTGACCAGGCTCGATTATGGTGGAAGCAATGGTGCAAGGATCAAGGTATTTTCGAAGCCACTGTCACTTGGGCTCAGCTGAAAGATATTGTACGCGGACCATACCTTCCGCCAACCTACCAGACTTTGAGGATGAATGAATTTTTCAAGCTCAAGCAGCTGGAATTACCTTGGAAGATTATTACTCAAAGTTTGTAACCCTACTAAAATATGCGCCACCTATGGATATTGCACAGCAAGTATCCAAGTTTTACCATGGCCTGAACATTCCTCTGAACCACCGTCTTGAAGCAATGCGTTCAACGGACTTGGAAGGTGCATTACTTCAAGTAAATCCAATAATCCAAGAACTTAAATCAGGCAATTGTAACAAAGATAATTTCTGAGATCAGGAAAGAGATGCCACTTGGTGAGATAGGCCACATCCGTAGGGATGTCCCTACCGTCAATGTTTCCATTGCAATGAGCTAGGACATGTCCAAGCAAACTGCCTTGACTTAAGTCCAGAAGATACGGAGCGTCCAAGAAAACGAAGCTACACAAGTGCAGTCTTCGGATATATAGAGGAATCAGATGAAGACGAAGACTTAGAACCTACTACACCACTTCAAGATTATTAGAAATCCTAAAAATTTTGTCGATATGAAATACAACTTGTATTGAAATAAACTTTACTTTTATAACTACAGTTAACTTGAGTAATATGAGTTGCTTCTATTTTGAGCCTAGAACTTGCAAATGATTAGAGATACTTTGGCAAGGAATGACAGTTATAACATGCAATGAATTTCTCTTAAGTCTTTTCTTCTCAACTAATATGGATTGGGTCTTACAAGAATGTCGAAGCTTGGAAGTATTCTTTAGTATTACAAGCAAAACCAATTGTCCATGGAGCTCAGTCCTGAACTAAGAAGAGGACAATCTAGGAATGTAGTTTCCAAGATAAAGGACCACTCCAATCTGCTAAAAGAATCCTAGGACACTTTGGTCTAAAGAAGAAAATCCTGCCAAGGAAAACCAAGAACCTTGTGACTGCAAGTGATAAAGCTCCACGCTATTTCTATTGCAGGGAGTTAGGTCATTTCAAAAGGGAATGTCCAAAGCACCCTAAACACCGATGCTCTGAGTGCCACAACATTGGACATAACTATATCAATTGTCCCAACAGAACTCGAAGAGAACTTGAGCTTACAAGAAATGAAGTTGTACAAGCTCCAATGATCTAGAGTATACCAAGTGCTTAGAAAAAACCTAGAAGATATCCATGAGATGTAACTACAATAAATTTTCTCTTGTAATCAAGACACGGATATATCAAATACAATAGGTTGTTTTTTTCAAAAGACCGCATGTATGTGAGTGATCATAGTAGCGCAGCGAAAGCATGGTGGGCCCATAACCCATAGGTTCCAAATGATATCCCCTATTTCTCTAGAGATGAGGACATCTCGATTTCTCTAAGGGGAGACGGATATAATATTTCCACACAATAAAAGTTAGTTGGTTAGTTTGAAAGTTAGTTAGTCAATTAATAAGTTAGTAAGATTACTAACTAAAGACTAACTAAGGTAAAAACTAACTAACATTAATTACTAATCATTTTTATTTAATTAAAAATATTTTATTTAAAAAAATCAAGAGTCATAAATTTGATATTTTTTTCAGATTCACAAGGACCGTAGCCACCGTTCACATAAGTTACAACGTAAACGACACTTATGAGTTAATGTGTATAGTTTGGATGGTCCAAAAATATTAGATTTTGGGCAAAACTAGTTTATTTTAGATATTTTAGATATTATCCTAAAAAAGATATGGAAATTTTTAGAACTAGATGTTATTTAAAAGAAAAGGCAACTGATGTTTTAGTTAGTTTGGAGATTTTATAAAAAGAAAAAAATAAAGAGAGGATTTGTGAAATCGCTTTTAATTATATATTGGCTTTATGGAAAATCTTGCCATTAGGTACATAGTCCTTTTATAAACACTCTATATGGAGCATTAAACATAGTTTAATATTTCCAATCCTTAGGCAACTGTCTTCTTGGTCCTTTTGGGACTATGTTGATTGCCCCACCCTTAATATGTTCAAGGTTTATGTCTAACTACCTCAACCACAAAGAAGGTAAGAGTTACCTCATAACAAGAATCATGTCTTCCATACTCTACATGGGGAAAACATAAGAAGAGATTCACTCTTGTAATCTAAATAAATCAAAAACTTAAGAGATCCATTTTCCATGTGTACAAAGCTTAGACAATAAGGGAATGTAAGAAAAGCACACATCTTTGGATGTTTAATAAATTGATCTATGTTTCTTAGTGTGGAGATGATAGATTCCAATGTTTCTAATATCGAAGGGCCATGAGGATAATGCTAAAAGAAAACCACATAATACACACATCGTACTAAAAAAACTTAGCACTTTTTAAAATTATACAACAATGAAATTTTCTCTATTTATCATTACTATGTTCATCATCCGTGATTGTGAAGAGTAATGCAAAGTAGGAAAACAAAGAACTAGAATCACTAATGAAAAAAATTTCTTTCTAATTCCATCTTTTATATATTTCATCTAGTATGAAGTGCCAAAGACTCCAACATTGAAGTCCTCAAAGTGTAAATATTTGTTGTACTTTAGATAGAAGAATGCCCTCTCCACCTTCATAAGCCTAAATGGTTTTCTACTAAATTGGAGCCCCTGGCAACATGGTAATGGTTCCAATTCACTAGAAAGAACATAAGTGGTTTTCTAGTGAATTGGAACCACTCAACAACATGCTACATTTTGCTTAAGAAATAACCCGATTCTATCACATGGTTTTCTATTGCATACCTATCACATGTTCAATGATGCTAGAGAGATGATTACAATGTTCTCATTGCTCTTCTTTATGCTTTACATTACTTTATTCCTAATCGCATGATTAGAAAGGAAACACATGCACACATACACACAAAGTTACCAAGAGGCACTAGTTTTTATTATAAGAGGGATGAGGGTTTTAAATGATTCTCCTTTGTGCATTGGGGCACATTCTCAAGAGGATGACAACCTTTGATGATTCTCTCTTGGGTGAAAAGTTGACAAAGATTTTTTTTTTCCAAGTGTGACACTTGTTTTTCTATGTATGGGTGATTCCACTACCATGTAACTCTGTGATATACTAGTGTTTACGTGTTTAAAGAGTTGTTGCCAACACTCTTTTCTGTAGTCAAGTACCCATGGAGTATTTTCTTGATCTTGACTATTTATTTTGTAACCAATCATTAGTTTTATTAATTGATTCTCACATTAATGTTATTCATTGTTTATAAGTTATGTTCATGGTGTTGGAATGAGCATTTAACCTATTATAGATTATATTTCATTAAATCATATTTTTTGAGATATTGGGATTATTTATTTTGGAGTCCATTGATGAATCCATTTTTATGGCATTGTCGATTATTTATTTATATGAGGCCAGTGGCAGTGGATCACTATCTTTATTATTATTACACATCTAGCATGGGAATTCAATTAATTATTCTATATAAAGGTCTTTAAACCTTACTTTAATTTGTAAGAAAATTTAGACAACTCTTTTCTTAATATTTTTATAAATTATTATTTTGGACACAATATATTTAATTCAATCAAATATGTGCATTGAGGAAAGCCCTCTCAATGCATGGGGTAGATTGTATACAATCTTGTATCATCCACACTTGTTTCTTGCATTCTTTCTTTACTTATGAATTCATCTCAATTTTCTATGTATTAAGTTTAAGCTATGGTGAAAGTTGATTGCATTGGTATAAGAGCATATGGTGATTATAGAGCTCATTAACATCAAATGATTCATCACATACATAGAAGGCTCCATCATCATCAACATCAAGCATCACGTCTCTATCCATTGTTACATAGCAAGACATAGGTTGTGCTTCCAAAATTCACCAAAATCCCCCTTTTTTAGTCCAAAATTGCATGCAAACCTCTTGTAACTAGGCCAAAACTAATTCTCTAAAAGCATCTCCTCTTTCAAATGAATTCACTACAATGCCAATTTTTTTCCTCCAATGTGAATTTTCATGAGGTGTAGATCCATTGCCTACCATCACCATACATGTGATCACAACCTTCCTTGAGACTGAAAACCTAGTAATCATCAAATTGACTAATCTAAGAAAGAATATCACATCTTTAGTACCATTAAAAGTATGATTTAAAAATATGTTTACTAATTTTAGTATCCTTTCATTAAGCTTGAGCATCAAAATTTGTAGCCATGGTAAGAGCAATTTGATTTTGATCATCTTCATATGGACTTGTTTTTCAAGAAAAAATTGTTCATTGCACTCTTCTTTGAGTTACATAGATAGAAGATCTAGCTATTGCTCCATGGTGGGTGGCAAAAATGGCAAATCAAAGCCTTCTTGCATTGGTGAAAAGGATGTAGGATCTCCCTTGATTAAGATTGATTGTAATGATTGTGGAGAGTGTCAAAGGACCCACAAGATTTTGATTTGAATCATTAGGCTAATAGAATTCATTGTTGGAGTAATTTTTGGCTTGAAAAATAGTATATACTCTCAATTTAATTATTGATCTTAATTGCATCCATGCAGCTAATTTAGAGCTATCCTATGTGTAAGGGTAAATGTGAAGGTAAACAAAGCTTCTTTATGGTGGAATGTAACTCATAAGAGTGTTAATTGATCCCTTACTAAGGATGTCTTTCAATCAAAGATTCTTGAATATTTTCTATCATCACAATTCAAGCTTCAATCTTAATAATAGTGGAGTATGCTTCTTGAGCATGATTGAGAAATAGCTCCTCGATACACGAAGAGTTTTTGGAGTTTTTCATTACTACAATTGGGCATGATGGAGGAAGTACGTAAGGATACTTGTCAATGTAAATTCACATCTAGTATTAATATTGCTCTACAATTTGAAGTAAACATGTTCATGCCCACTACTTTGGATGAGGCTATCTCTTTAGACCACCATGATAATGAACAGAATAAGAATAAGGAATGAAGGCCACAACAATAACAACAATCACATGGAAATTTTCCTTCAAAGTTTTTTCGTGCAACTAATTATTCCAAATCATTTCAAATCCTAAATTGAATCATGGAGGATACAATCATATGCCTTGGCAAACAAATGGTAATTTTTCAAAAGGAAGTGGACCAATAATGTTACCCAATTCTTCTACTTGAGCTTCCATTATTACTTGTTATACATGTAATCAACCAAACCATACTACTAGAAATTGTAACTCTACCAATAATTTGAGGAAGCCACTTGCTCATGCCAATCTCTTAGGAGGGATGATCATGATATAGAGTATATACCTAATTTTAATGAAGAGATTCTTACATTCATGGGAGCCTAAGCAATTGAAGTAGAACTTCTCCTTATGTGTCTTGCAAGCTCTTCACTTCAAAGTGGTCATGTGGCCCTTTTGGGCTTCTCAACATCCTCATCTTTTGCTACAACATTGAAGTTCACGTTCCTTGCTAATGCTGGTGTAGACATATGTAGAGTTTTCCTATCTAAGATATTATAAAAAATATGTGCATTCTTGATGGCCTCTTCTAGCATTTTAGAATATTGAGTTTTCACTTGGCCTTGTACTCATTGCCCAAGCCTCAAATAAATCCTCGGACCTTCTGAAACTCATCTAAGCCATCAAGTTTAAGAATGATTTCTTTATACTTGGAGATGTATTGGGTTAATGTCGTCTGACCCTCCATCCTCGACACTTATCCCAAGTAGTTCAATTATAATCCTTTTCATTCTCATGGAGAAATTCTTTTCAAAATATTCTCTCAAAATTTGACCACATTGTAGGATGAGTAGTAGCATCAAATCTCATCCACCACTTGTAGGCCTTGCCTGCAAGTGTGACCTACCTCAAAGGCTCTAATGGAATCTAGCGTACGACATAACTGATGCAAGTCACTCCACATTTGTCAAAAAGTGTTGATTGCTTCCTTATTACAATCTCATTCCTCTCCTTGAAACACAAGTGGCTTGATATTCTTTAACATATTATTAGCCTTGAGTATATTGAGAGAACTAGAGACTTTGGTGCCTTGAGGTGGCCCGATTGAGACGGATTAGCTCCAAGAGCAACCCCCTCTTCAAGCAGCATACTAGAGATGCTCAAAGATTGTTGTTGTACAATTGCTTTAAAAGATCCTAGATCTTTGTATGTTTTCATTGAGAGTAGCAAAGTTTTTCTCTAGTGCCAATGTGTGAGCCACTAGAGAACCACATTTTCTCTTGTCAATTAGTTGAAGTGCATGTAAATCATCTAGATCATTCATGATTTCATCCTCATGCTATTTGTAGGCTCATCATAATGTGAATGCAATGATAAAGACATGATGTGATGCTTGAAATTGAGACAAAAAAGTTACTCCTTATGCATAAGGTCCTCGTTTATGAAAAAATTCATTGAGCTATAGAGGTGATGTGGTAGAGCTCTAAAGGCCTTGTATGTCAAGTCATAGGTGGGAACTTCTACAAAATATTTTTTTCTCCTCCCAAATAGTCTTTTGAACTTTTATTTGTAATATGGAGCAACAACAAGGCTTAACTTGATGATTTGCTACCTTGCGATTAAGCATGCTTGGGTGATGACAGTATCAAGATGGGTAACCTCCTAGAAAATCTTTCCTTCAAGTAAACAATTTCACCTCGCATGCATCCAATGGAACCAATGAATCCTTTGTAGCCTCCTCACCAACTATATCAATGAGTATGTTTTTGTTGCCGCCTTAGTCTCATAAGCCATAGGAGGGCATCATTAAACAATCTGTGATGTGATACTTGTACATGATTGCAAGGCAGTGCGATGACCTGGTTGTCGATTGGAAACATACATTCCTTGATCTTTTTCTGCAACCTCACTTTGATACCAATGTCATGCATGCATGGGTACCTTGCATTCAAAGAGCACAAAAGCTAGGAAAAGCTCGGGTGACCTCCCAACAACCACTCAAGATGATAGCCTCTTTTAGCATCACATTTATATCTTTAGGTAGATCCATGGACTCTATTTCTAGACTAACTTTTAGTAAGTCCATTTACACCAATAAACTATCATTTGACACTTTGGTCCATATAACCTTGTGCCCTAATATAGGATGTCCCTTGAACCCTTAACCCCATCAACACCTCAGCATATCAGCTTGTTCCTTGCTATTAGCACCACCATTAAGTTGTCCTACGAACCATGTCTACTCAAGACCCTTGTCCTAGAATTAATGTTGTGTTTCTAGGAACTAAATATAATGGCACCAAAGAAGTGATTAGATTAAATATTTACACGGGAGATTATTTTAAAAGAGAGGCTTTCTTGTTCAATGTTGTAGCTTAGTGGTTTCACTTTAAGCATACCTTGGCATCATCAATTTAACCCAAAAATGGATTATAACATGTATACAATGAATGATCATACATAATAATCTATCACTTTGGAAGATACTAGAGACAAACAATTTTACCTCTTACTTAGCCAGACATAACCTAAGTGTGCAATAAGAAATGGCTCTTAAACTTTTATGGTCTTAACCAATGAAATTCAAGTCAAAGAGTCTCACATTACTCTTGAATAATGTTTTCTTAACTAAATGTTTACTTGTTTTGCTAAGCATATACCACCTAATTTACTCCCATCTAGATCCAAAGATCACACTATATATTTGATTCCATATCCCAATCACATTATGAAGCTCCCTATGGATACAATCTATCAAAGCAAAAAGAAATTCAAACTTGAGTTGAAGAACTGATTAAGCATGGGCTCATTAGACCTAGTAATTTACCTTTTGGAGCTCTTGATCTCTTAGTTAAGAAAATGAATCAAAACTATCAAATGTGAATTGATTATAGAGCTCTTACTAAAATCACTATTTCAAACTATTACCCTATCCCTCAAGTTGACAATCCCCTAGTAAAGGGGCTAGTGCCTTTAACAAACTACACCTCAAATCTAGACATCACTAGTCCAAATGGCTACAATTGATGTTTATAAAATAGCCTTTAGAATCCAATTTGTCCATTATGATTTTTTAGTTATACCCTTTAGTTTAACTAATACCATAGCCACTTTAGCTACATGATGACCTGTATTTTCCTAACTTTTGTGTCATTTTCTTCTTTGATTGTACCTTCATTTTCAATAAAAATAAAGACGAATATAATAAGCATCTATCTTTAATATTAAACTTACTAAAACAAAAAAATCAATTAAAATAAAGAGAAACATAATGAACATCCATCTTTAGTATTGAAGTTAATAAAACAAAACCAAGTATGTGTGAATCTAAAAAAGAGTAAAATTTTCAATCAAAAATTGAATATATAGATCATATAGTTTCAAGAGAAGATATTAAAGTTGATCCCAAAAAGGTTAAAGCAATAGCAACTTGGCCAAAACACAAACATGTGCATGAAGTTAAATATTTCTTAGGATTGGTAAGTTCTTATCATAAGTTTGTTTGTAATTTTTGTTTACTTGCTTTACCCTTGACAATGTTGCTTAATAAAAAAATTGTTTTTAACTTATGTAATGACTAGTGCACATACCAGTGTAACTTGTAATTGTGTCAAATTCCAAGTAAACCTAAAATGTTATCCCACACTCGAGGATGTAGTTGTTGTGAAATTATATTGTGCTATATAGTCTTGGCGTGATAGATCATTCGAGTAAGCTACTCAAGATGTCACCCTTGATGTGCCCTAAGATTGTGATGTGGGGGGTGGTGGCTAAGTGGTTAGAAGTAGAGTTGATCACAATCAAAGTGTGATCCACCTCTATTTTTTTAATGTTTTAAATCATTTTTCTTAATAGGTTTTTCTAAAATGAAAATATAACTAAAATGTAAATTGGAGACAAGGTTCTAGGCAATATTCATGAGTTACATAAAATCATATCTCTGTGTTATAAGCTCTTTTTATCAATTTATTCTATAGAAAATTGTCTCTCCATGTTACAAGCTCTTCTTTCCTAAAATCCATGTCTTTTTCCATGCATACCAAGTCTCTCAACATCAATGGTGGACCCAACATGGAAGGCAAAAGGACAAGTTTTAATGCAAAATGGTGGGTAATACAATACAAATCGATGACATAAGGCAATTGCTTCAAACCTTCAATATGTGTTTGTAGCATTAACTGCAAACAATAGTTGCAACTATATAGCAATAGAAACAACAATAGTGACAAGAACATCGGGATGCTACTAAGCTTGAATCAATCATGACAAAAGCATTACTACAAATTGCAAAAAATGAAGTGAAATTGTTTGATGGTAGAAATGTATCAAAGTTTTTGAAGGTCCATGCAAAAAAATTAAACTTTTTTGGGATTCCTACAAACCAAATGGGTTGATAATTTACACACATTATAGTTCATGAGCTTAGCTATATGCTTAGATTAATTGTATGTAGTTCACATAACCACATGGGATGATTTCAAGAAAGCTCTAAATGAAGAATTCTTTATAAAATATCTCATAAAGAGAACCTTCTTGGAGTGGGTTGCAAAGCCCAACAAAAGCATTTGCTATAACAAAGTTGCTTCACCAATTCAAGCAAAGATATGCCTAGTTGGATGATACTATGCAACAAGCTCTTGAATATGAAAACATTGAGTTGTTTATTCAATTAGCAAACTTTGGAGTGCAATTGATCCTAGACCTACGTTTGGAGTATGAAACCACACAGCATGAATTGAACTCGGATTGGAAAGATGTAAAAGATGTTGTATCTATGATGGCAAAGTGACAAAGAAGAGGGTAAATATGCATGTTGATGGTATTCCTTCACTTGTAAATAAGATAAATGAGTAAATAGAAAAATAGCTAGTCTCTATGGATGAGTTGGAGAAAGGCATGTGAGACTTATAGATGAAATCTACAAAACTAGAAGAAAATGAGAAATCTATAGAACTAAAGTTTCAAACTTGTGACGGCTTGAGTGTAGATATATTTGGTGTGATAGTACAATGTATGAATGCAAAGACTATGAAACATATAAGCATGTTTTGGATAAAATTTTGACTTTCTTCAAAGATGGAAAAATTCATCTACATGAAATAAGATTGCCACTCAATTTGAAATTTGGAAAGGTTGATATGTAGAAATTGGTAGATGAAATGGATGTTAACAATGCAAATGTTGTAGTAGAGGTTGCAACCTTTGGCTTGTAAATGGAGAATATTTCCAAGAAGGATTCTGAATGTGAGACTATGCTTGGTAAGAAAATAGAACCTTGGTGTTACATGCAATGAACATTGTAGAGAAATGGAAGATTCCAAGAAATGAATTGAATAAGATAGGGAATTGTATTTGAGAAATAACAAGATGTGATGCTCTCAAGGAAAACAAGGCACATGATGATGGAAATCTAGGGATATCAAAGAGGGTAGCAAAAGGGAGTAGTGCACCTAAGTCTAATCAACTTTCACCTCTTATCAAGCCTTTGCCTAAGTAGTCTATGTATTATGTATCAAAAGGAAAGAAGCAAGATCATGGTTTCAAGTAGCTAGATTACAAATTGTAGTCTAATATAGAGACAACTACTCATTTAAAGAAGGTTCTGGAAGATCATTTTTTAAACAATGAAGTGAAAGTCACATTGGGTGAAATTCTTGCCATTTCATTACAATAATTCGCATATTTTCATGGAAACCAAAGTTTTGGATGATGTTTAAAATATGCTAGAATTAGAAGTTGCAATGGAAAATGGGCTATGCAATTTCATATTGTTTGTACCAATCATCCAAGAAATCATGATAATCTTAGAGACTATCCTTTGCGTCCTAATATTACAGAATTCAAGGATTCTCATGAGACAATGGGTTTTCAACATATACCATTGTAAAGTGAGACTACAACGGTGCAAGATGGAAAATGCTCTCACCTCATATAGTAGGTTCAGGTGCTTTTTCTACATATTTTGTTACATTTTCAATAGATAGGACAATACGTCTCCAAATTTTTGAAAGCATACATAGAGCTACAAAATAGTGTATTCACAAGACACATGAAGATATAAAGTCACATGGATTGATTGAAGGTGAGGAATGTATTTCAAGGATGTGTGATGAGCTATCATATGTTGATACCATGGATGAACTTTTAGTTATGTTGAATTTTGAATTGAATAATGGAGATAGCATGGTCAAATTATACTCTATAGATATACACCAGGTTATTGAAGAGTTTGCCAAAGAAGAATCCAAGTGTTTGAATGAAAGGACTTAAGCAATGATTGAAAGAAAATATAAAAATGTAGCAAAAAAGATTAAGTCTATTGCACTACCATTGCCTTCTAGAAGTGAGGAGAAGATTGAATTAGCTTCTCCTTAGTTGAATTTGAGAGACCCAAAAAATATTGGACATCAATTTACAGTAGAGTCTTGAAAGGAATTGAAGATTGGTTTCAAAGATTTTCTTGTATGTTACGGATATGCTACATAAACATAGTAGAGCATTTGCATTTTAGCCACATGAAATTGGTTATGTTGATCTAGGAAATGTATCACCTATCATTATTTTAATTGACCCTCATATACCTTGGAATTTGTGGTTGATTCTAGTGCTTAAATCTCATCTACCTATGCTAAATGAGAAGACTAGAATGGGAATTCTCGAGCCTTCTTGAACTCTCTATTCAAACATATGGTTTACAGTGCTGAAGAGAGAAATGAAACATTGAAGTTTATTTAAGATATGTAGATGGGTAAACAAAGTCCCTATCAAACATGTCACGGCAAGTTCAATTTGGATGAATTTGTAGAAGCTTTTGCTGGGAGAGGTATTTATTCTTTGGTGATCTATATTCTGATTATGATCATTTTCAGTTGGCTATAGAAGCTTGAGATATTAATACTAGGGAAACACCATCGGGTTTGATGGGAATGTACACTTTTCCATAAGGAGTAATGAATTCTATTGCTTATATGATGAGTGCCACGAATGAGGTTTTGCAGGATTATATACTGCAACTCTCATGCCTTTTCTAGATGACATATCCATAAAAAGGTGTGTAGAAGAGGCCAAAGCTGAATATTTAGATTAAAAGGAATCTAAATGATCCATGACAAAGCATATAGTCAATTGTTAAAGGATCTTGACTAGATTAGAATAGGTGAATCTCTCGTTCAAGATAGAAGCCAGCCTTTGGGGTAAATGAGTTATTGGTTGTGGGTCATGTGTGTGGACCATATGGAATATGTCCATATCCAACTAAGATGGATGCTATTGAGAGAATGGATGAGAGTTGTACAATAGTTTTAAAAGCACAAATATTTTTGGGAGCTTATGTGTTCTATCTCATATAGATTGTACACTTTTCACATATTGCAAATGCCCTTTATCAGTTGTGTTAAGAAAGGGGGAAAATTTTCAATGGGATAAAATGCACATCAATGAATTAGTTGGGCTATTGGACAAGATGATAAAGAGGGAAACAAGTATGCTATAAGATTTGGAGCTAAATTATTGAATCAACATCAATGAAAGTATCTACAAATAAAAAGAGAGTTTTGGGGAGTGATTACAACCTTGAAGCTTGATAAAGAATATTTCATTGAAGCTCTAGTTATCATAGAGATGGTGACTACTTCTTAGTATGATCACTACTTGTTCCACTCTTGGCATTGCTATGCTTTGGTGGATTGCCTACATGAACTCATTGAATTCGGAGTTTTGACATATATCAAGAAAAGAAAAACCAATGGGCCAATATGCTTTCAAGAGTAAGATATGAGGATGAAGAAGATATGGTTGTAGATGATGAAGAGGTTGAAAGTGCAGGGAGAGGACTTAACCATGTATATTATGTCTCTTCAATTGAGACTTCTTTAGAGGAGTTGTATGAGGGTGAATGACTGCAAATTGGACAATACTTAAGAACTTTGACAAGAGGAGAAGAGTGAAAAAATTTAGAGTTTAAGAGGATTTGAAGAAAATAATATGGATATTTCTTACATAATGGATTTCTATGGAAACATCCTAAGCATAAAAAAGGTACCCCACTATGAGTAGTATGTGATAGAGATACTCGCCTACAAATTATGAGGAGTCTTAGAGACCTTATGGACTAGTAATCAAGGAGTTTGGGCAACATTTGACAATATAAAAGAGAGATATTGGTGGAAAGGCATGTACAGGGATAACTTGCAATCTATAGTGACTTGCACCACTTCTCTGATGTATTCTTCTATAAGATATCATGATGGTTTACATCTAACTTACCCACTTTCTATGCATTGTAAGTAGTTATCGACTTAGTAACCATGTCTATAGGTTTATGGTAGATGAGGTCTATTGTACTTGCATGGAAGATCTCACAAACCAAGTTGAAGTCCAACCCTTGAGGACAAAGGCTCTTAGTGTTGTATACATGTCAATATGGATGTGTGAGAAAGATCACACCTAATAGAGGAGAGTTGGATATTGATGAATCTAGAGATTTCTTCTCTAGGATGGGGATTAACATTGCACTCACGTCAACATACAATCTTGAAGGAAATGGGAAGAGTAAAAGATAATAGCCACATTGATTGTCAAGGCATTAGCAAAAGTATGCAAAGAAGATACATAGGTGGCCAAGGCTACTTCCTTATGCTTAGTGGATAGATTGCAACTAGTCATAGTGCTCCTACAAGCTATACACATGTAGAGCTGATACATGGATAGAAGCCGATCATGCTAATATAAAAAGTTGCAATTACATGGAATGCACTATGTTGGGAAGAAGGAATGAGTAGAGAACAGCTTCTTGCTCTATATGGGTTCAAACATTGGAGAGAATCTTGGAGGATATAGAGCTTCTTGCAGTGATGAGGTTGAAGGAAGCCAAGATAAACAATAAATATAGATTTGATCAGAAGAAAATACTTTGTTTGAGAGCCGTGGAAGAAGTTTGGGTGCTTGTATATGATAGTAGCCTAGATAATTAGCATAGCACAGTCAAGAATGTTCTAAAGCAATGGTTTAATCCTTTTGAATTATGTACATGACAATGCTAGCTATTCTCCCTATGAGCTTGATGGAACCAAATTGAAGATTCCCATGGGTGGAAAGATGATCAAGCTATTCAAAAGAAGGAATTATGCCACCTATGAAGAGACTAAGGATGACATTGAGATCACCCATGACAGCATAAAAGAGGAAGAAGAGGATGACAATGAAGATGAAGGAGATGATTTTGAACCTACTGAAGATTAAGAGATGTTGCGCATGTCGGAGGATGTGCAACCTTAGAGGGGGTAGATGTCGTGTGGATGAAGGTACAGGGACAAAATTTTTAAGAAAGACCATTAATAAAATATTCTAGCTATATGCCTATAGGATTATACTTGGCTAAAGATATGCTAAATGCATACATTCTATGACTATCTCTCGTGAAGATTAGGTTTGTTTTACACCTCAATTTATGAAGATAAGTCAGCCTATAATGAGGTGAAAAGTGGACCATTTTAGAGACCTTATGCATGATTTAGAGGGAGACAAAATTGAGAGAGAGAGAGAGAGAGAGAGAGAGAGAGAGAGAGAGAGAGAGAGAGAGAGAGAGAGAGAGAGAGAGAGAGAGAGAGAGAGAGAGAGAGAGAGAGAGAGAGAGAGAGAGAGAGAGAGAGAGAGAGAGCACACTCTTTCCCATTATGCTTTTTGAGCTAAATAAGTGCTTGTAGGCTTGGCAAATATGGATACCAAGGAAGAGGGAAGCACACACTTTTTTCACTATGATTTTTGAGTTGAATAGGTACCTATTGGCTAGGCAAATATAGATAGCAAGGAGGAGGGAAAAAGGTCCTAAGCATACATGAGAAGACTGCAAAAAAGTAAGAGAAAACAATAAGTAAGCCATTGGTGGTTATGGAATAATGCATGAAGATTATAATTGTTGTGGAATGATTTAGAACACGGATATATGTAGATAATTACTATTGTAAAGTTTCTCTCTTTAATCTATGTTTGAAGTATGCTCTTGGCTACCTAAAACAAGAGTTATAGTGGATTGTTTTGATGCGTATTAACTTCATTGTTGTCAAGGAAGGCAAGACTAGTGGTTGAGGCTAAAAGAAGAGTATTTTTATGATTTAGAACAAGAATTTTCACGTCTATATGAGCTAAATAGGTTCCGTATTGTTCATATGCAAGTATGGGACTGTTTTTGAACTACAAACACATTATTTATTTCTAAAGCCATTAATGAATAGGTTCCGTATTATTCATATGCAAGTATGGGACTGTTTTTGAACTACAAACACATTGTTTATTTCTAAAGCCATTAATGAATTGATTGCATACTGAGGTAAATATAGCTAGGTTTATCCTGAGCCATAGTCTCAGATCTTGGAATATATACTGCTATACATATTACATATGTTTTGGACACAAGCTTATGTGCAATATTCATAAGCTATAGTTGGATTTTGAGATACATTTGTTTCGTGTTATTTTCATCTCCTTCCTTCTCTATTTCTTGTCAAATTTGTCTACAAAATTTCATCTCTTCATGTTATGAACTCTTTTTTCTAGAGACTCATTGTCTCTTGGCCATACACGCAAGTCTCTTGACAACATCAAGCTCTTTTTTTTGGGTAGCATTGGCTAGAGAGTCTCAGTAAATTTGATACAAGTTGATGGAGCTGTATGAGGTGTAGAGAATGCACATGTTACGTCAGCTTTAGTGGTTATCATGGCATATATATGTTAAATGATGTGGATCTAGGACATGACACAAGCTATGGTGGATCAAAGATGTAAACCAAGTTCATAATGACATGGACAAGTAGAGACAAGCTATTACACAAGTGAATTAGGTTCCAAGATAGATTAGCTTGGACTCATAAACACAATCTTGTGTAGAATCGACAATAACAGACACTTAACTGAAAGTACAAAGCATCATGATATTGTGTTCATTTCATAGTCAAGTACAATGCTTTATAGGCTTTGAGTTGTTCCACTCTCCTCACTGTGCATATGGGATTCAGGACAGCTCCTCTTGGAGCATACATCATTTGTCTATTTCTCAACACCCCCCCTCAAATGATGAGTCCCTACACTTGCTGGCTTTTGCCCCCCCTCAAATGATGAGTCCCTACACTTGCTGACAATAGTGACAATGCTGAGGTCCAGATAGACAAATCTCATGGATTGATGTGATACAAGAAGCTTTGTGAGGTGAGAACAACTTTCCAGAAGGAAGCTCAAAGAGATTTGGTATGTGGAGTGAGATACAGGAGCTTCAAGATGACAGGGTGCTGCTGGCTATAGCTGCCACAAGGTCCAACTAAGATTTGAAGTTGAAACTGAAGATATGAGCTGAATGTGGGCCGGTTAGAGATCCCTAGAGATGAAGGGAGACTAGAGATTCAGAGTGTGAGCTGTGCCATGCCCAACTGGGCTCTGATACCATGTTAAATGATGTGGATCTAGGACATAACACAAGCTATGGTGGATCAAAGATGTAAACCAAGTTCATAATGACATGGACAAGTAGAGACAAACTATTACACAAGTGAATTAGGTTCCAAGATAGATTAGCTTGGACTCATAAACACAATCTTGTGTAGAATCGACAATGACAGACACTTAACTGAAAGTACAAAGCATCATGATATTGTGTTCATTTCATAGTCAAGTACAATGCTTTATAGGCTTTGAGTTGTTCCACTCTCCTCACTGTGCATATGGGATTCAGGACAGCTCCTCTTGGAGCATACATCATTTGTCTATTTCTCAACAATATCAAGATGCCCACTATGGATGCATAGGGGATCTTGACCATCTCGACCTTCTCATCATCTAACTAAGGATAGTTTGCCTCATTGATCTTCACATGAGAAAGTAATGGACAACCAATAGGCTTACCACCTTACATATGGAACCATTGATGGACTCTATGATTGTACTTCTTCTATCACAAGTAGAGGAGTCCGTTGGAGCGATTGCATGTAATGCATGTACCATATATATGAGAGGCATATGCCATGTACTTCATCTCAAAGCTCTTCTTGAGTTGAGTCTTCAAAGCATCTAGCTCATCATGAGCACTCTCAACAATCAGCATATCATAAATACATAGTAGCAAAATGATCAAGCTACCATCACGAGCCTTCTTTGTGTAAATACACATATCCATATCACTACGAGAGTAAGCGTGTGAATGTATAAAGGCATCAAACTTATGATAGAATTCCCTAAGTGCCTTCTTAAGTCCATATAAAGACTTTTCCTCAACTTTCACACTTTGTATTCCTTGTCCTTAGGCTACTAGATATAAATGTTCTCATGTAGGTATCCATGTAAAAAGCCATCTTAATATCCATTTGATAAAGATCCACATCCAATTGAGCAACCAAGGCCAATACCAAGCATAGGGTAGTCATCTTGACCACAAGGGAGAATATCTCATCAAATTCAACTCCCTTCTCCCACTTAAAACCCTTCACAATCAATCTGGCCCTATGTATTGGCTTGTAGTGACCACAATACTCTTCAACTTATATACCCACTTGTATGAAAATATATGTTTTCTATTAGGCAAAGAAACTAAATCCCATGTATGATTTTTTTGCAATGAATCATACTCAAATTGCATGGACATCTTGCAAAATTGATTATCACCTCTACCAATAGTCTTCTCATAAGTGAGAGGCTCACCAACATCTATCACCATGACATAATGCATAGAGGGCTCAAAAATATCAAGAGAAATGAGACTCTAGTGGAGTGTCTCAAAGCAAGCTATGTAGCTTATACGGCATTTCCTCTCTATCCAACATCATGATCGTGCACAATAGGTAGATCCTGGGCCACTACATCATCATCAACTATAGCAAACAATCTAACTAGGATTGATTGTACTATAAAAGGAGGTTCCTATTGAAAGATCAACCTATGTACCTCAACTACCTACTCAGATTGGTTATGTATCTCATCCTTATGAAACACAATATCATGGTTGCGAACGAATAACCTTCCAAAACTATGGATCCCAAGGGCAATAGCCCATCTCACCTACATCACCATATCCAAGAAAGATGCATTTGATAGACTTTGGATCCAACTTATTACATACATCTTAGGGAATATGGAAGAAATCCTCATATCAAAAGACTCTCATATGAGTATATGAGAGAGGTTTACCAAACCATACCTCCTTAGTAACTTGACCATTTAGAGTAGCGCATGGAGATCTGTTTACAACTCATGACCAAGGTGACAATCGCGGCATATACCTTAGTATCTTAGCCTTGGCATACTTGCAATGAGGCTAGTGCAAGAACAAGACTACCACAAGTGATCTTCCATGTAATCACCAAAAGTTACATGGTACCTATCATCATCCAATTGTCTAGATAAAATAAGGCTTTTAGTCAAATCTAAGGCATGACATGAGCATTACATATATCATGAAGCATAAAAGGAGCACTAATACCATAGTCTAATATCACCTATGCTAAGGATATCCAATGTCGTGTATCTCTCACTCTAATAAAACTCATAATAGTGCAATAGCAATGAAACCAATGATGATGCAAGGTAACATGGAATGAAGCTCCTGAATTAAGAAGCCAACATTGAGAGTGCGTGCAAGAAGCGAGATTTTTTGGGCAACCTCCGTTTCTTATTCCACATAATCCACTTATTCCTCCTCTTTTTCTAAGCATATATCAAGCACCACTATTGCTCCTCCACTACCACCACCACCATTGCCACCACCACCTCCAACACTGCTACCACTACCACCTCCACTGCCACTACCGCCACCGCTTCCACCACCACCATCCCCACCCTTGTATCTCCCCCCATGTTAAGTACCTTAAGTACAAGACTCTCTCTCTACCTCTCCCTCTCCCTCCCTCCCTCTCTTTCCTAGTCACATGTAGCAATCTCTCTCTCTCTCTCTCTCTCTCTCTCTCTCTCTCTCTCTCTCTCTCTCTCTCTCTCTCTCTCTCTCTCTCTCTCTCTCTCTCTCTCTCTCTCTCTCTTGCTTAGCCTCCCAATACAAATCCATGTTATGCATGTGTTTTTCACAATCCTCTTAATTTTGTAAGGGTCAAGAGTTTGCATGAGATCCATTGTCTCATACACTTTTACTAGTTAACATCAAGGTGATAAGAATATCACATTGTTACTCTCACAAGCATATATACATTCACATACCTCTCTCTTTTATGTTCATAATTTGCAATTACATCCGATATATCATCACTTTCATTGTGCACACATAAGCGAAACTACATCGCATATGTTTTCACTACATTCAATTGAGCATTATTGTGTGAACTTACTACAAGAGGGTATGATATCAAGTAGTTTGTTATACTTACTACGAAAACATGTGATATTTTTTGTTTTTCAAATTCTTCAAATAGTTAATATCAAGACAATAACATTATCTCATTGCTACTCAATTTGTTGTGCACATATACATTCACATGCACGCATGCATCTACACTCCACTCTTCCTTAAATATTTTACACGTGTTTTATTTACACATCTTATAGTACTACAATTGAGTGAAAGCCTATATACAATCTTTTTTACTTGCACATTCCTCTCTCTTTCTCCTATTCTCTCTCATCCTCATTTCACTGTGCTTGAAAATCAACACAATCAAATAATTATGAACTACATATTCATTATGCACTTATACAATCATTTCTCATTAGAAGGGTATTCACCTTTTGGATATTCAAGGAAGATATGGCATCTCCAATATACCTTCTCATCCTACTCTTTCTCTATTTGGTAATCCTCATACATGCATTGATCATCCTACAAGTCCACCCAGTTGGCATTCTCCCAACAAAGTTTGTATAGCTCCCCTCTCCATTTACATATGCATACACTTGACAAGCAAAGTCGCCATTATATTTCTAGAATGGATTGGCAAGATAACATCACAAACATGTTGTAAGAGAATGATATTGTGAATTACTTATATAAAAGCCTTCATGCTGTCAACTTTGATGACTTCTGTGACTATATCTCTTCATCTGGCTTGAAATCATGGAAGACAGTGCGAAGCATTTTCTATTTATGTTTTCTCTTTATCTTGTGGGTATATTGGAAGAACAAATCATGTTCCACTCAAATGTTATAATAGACCTCCCAACTCAAGAGTATTCTTCATTCACGTTGTCTTTGCAACATGGTCTAAAAGGTCTCTTGTCTCACCCAACTTCGAAAATGTATATTTTCATTTGCTCAAATCAAAGTTATGTCCTTTAATAATAATCTGATGGACTTTTGATGTAGATAGTATAGACGAACAAGAATAACCTATGTTCACACATGCCCATCAATGTTTGAATTTTCCTATTAGAACTCTCCATGGCCTTTAGTATCCTTACGCAATCTACATCGTTTAGCTTTGAGGATATCAATGTGTATATTCTCTCCTCATTCAACACATCCCCCAATCTTGGAGCCCCGATCTTTAAGGATGCCAATGTGTATACTCTCGCCTCATTCAACACACCCCTGGACTTGGAGCCCCACTTCAAGCATGAGACAATTCTGCATTGATTAAAACATTATCGTAGACTCAATAGAGTCGAGAGAGAGAGAGAGAGAGAGAGAGAGAGAGAGAGAGAGAGAGAGAGAGAGAGAGAGAGAGAGAGAGAGAGAGAGAGAGAGAGAGAGAGAGAGAGAGAGAGAGAGAGAGAGAGAGTGTGTGTGTGTGTGTGTGTGTGTGTGTGTGTGTGTGTGTGTGTGTGTGTGTGTGTGTGTTTTTAATGAGAGAAAGAGAGGAGAGAGAAGTTTTAAATTATGTTTAATGAGAGATAAGAGATTTAAAATAATTACTAGCTAAGAATATCATATTATATGTATATTTATAATATGTTTTAATGTGAAACATAGTGGATCGAGACTTTGTGAATTAAATATATTTAAATGCTTGGACCTTATGAACAAAAAAGCAACCCTTTTTCTTGGGAAATATTTTTCTCATAATATAGAAAACTACAATTAACTTAATGTGTAATGGCTATTGTCTTTGCATTGTGTATTTCAAAAAATAAAGATATTATCAAAGATTTGAAAAAGTTTTATATTATTGAAATTATATTCAAAATGTGACTTTTTCATCTAATTGTACTTAGGCAAAAAACTTGTAAATAGAGGAATTTGATCATAAGTTGGAGAGAGAGAGAGAGAGAGAGAGAGAGAGAGAGAGAGAGAGAGAGAGAGAGAGAGAGAGAGAGATCAAAAGCTATTAATGTAGGAGAAGCCCAAATGTAGTGTTGTAATATTATAAGAGAGAGTTGCTAGAATTGTTTTAAGCTAGAGAGAGAGAGAGAGAGAGAGTATATGCGTGTGTGTATATGTGTTGATAAAAATCCAAAGCTATTAATATATAGAAAAGGCCCAAAGGTAGTATTGTAAGAGACAGTTGCTAGAATTTTTTAAAGCCACACACACGAGCGCACGCACAGAGTGTGTGTGTGTGTGTGTGTGTGCATGTGTGTTTTGATAAAGGTTCAAAGCTATTAATATGGTAGAAGTCCAAATGTAATATTGTGGTATTATAGGAGAGAGAGTTGCTAGATTTTTTTTAAGCCACAAAGTGAGTGAGAGAGAGATAGTGCATGTGTTTTGATAAAAATTCAAAGCTATTAATGTGTAGGGAATGCCTAAAGATAATATTGTAGTATTGTGAGAGAGAGAGAGAGAGAGAGAGAGAGAGAGAGAGAGAGAGTGTGTGTGTGTGTGTGTGTGTGTGTGTGTGTGTGTGTGTGTGTGAATGAGTGGGTGAGTGTATGTGTGTGTGGATAAAAATCCAAGGCTATTAATGTAGGAGAGGGTCGAAGGTAGTATCATAAGAGAGAGTGCTAGAAATTTTTTAAGCCTACAATACTATAATTCTACTTTTGGGCCTTTCCTACATTAATTTTAAAAAGGTATCTCTCTATCCAAACTACTTTTCACATTTCTTTCTCTTCTCTCTTATCAATGATTTTTAAAAAGACACCTCTCTCTTGTCTCTCATCAATAATTGTTTTAATCTTCCCTCTCTCTCTCTCTCTCTCTCTCTCTCTCTCTCTCTCTCTCTCTCTCTCTCTCTCTCTCTCTCTCTCTCTCTCTCTCTCTCTCTCTCTCTCTCTCTCTCTCTCTCTCTCTCTCTCTCATCCAAAAGTTATTTTTCTCCCTTTCTTCTCCATTGAGTCCTATGATCTTTCCACTTCCAATTCCTTACATTCAAAATACCTAGAATATATTTTTGATTTTAAGGGTTAGACAAACCATTAATGAATTACTCAGTCAAGGTGGATTAGAGTTTTTATGAGCAATAATCCTTAATTTATGTATTTAGTTCTTTAATATACCGTAGATAAACCTATCTTGATTGTTCTGTTTATGTGCAAAATACCATAGAGAAAATAGTAGGAGATTTTAGTGCAACTAGACCTCTATAGTTGCACATGATTGTGGATAGAAGACAAGTGAGGCAAGTGTCCTAGTTCATGAGCAAGATGTTTCCATGTCTAACACTGAACTCTCAACAATGCTCAAGGAACTCCAAATACTCATTTAGAGAGGAAGAGGTAACATATTATTCCATTCACGGATACCACGCGTCCCAAAAATATCATTAAAAGGCCATGCATATGAAGTTCAATATTCCTTGCATGTAGGTTCAAACATGTAGTTTGTGTAGATTGCACTGAAAGTGATCAAGGGATGAAATCTTGTCTTCCAAAGTTAAAGCAATGTTGTGTATATAGATTTTTCCATGGTAGCCTATTTCTTGGGCAAGTCCTTGATATAAATAGCATGTGCTTTATATTCAAAATATCAACGACTAGGCCAGCCTTAGGGGTTGACTTAGTGAATCTTATCCAAAAAAATGGTAGTGCAATAGTTGGATATGCTTTGACCACGTGCATCACATTAATGATTAGACCACCATGGCAACACACGTGTATGACCCAAGGTAGTTTCTTTTACACAATTTTACTAGCACAACACAAACTTAATGAACATAGTTCTCCTTAAACTTCAATTCCTATCTTGTATTTCTATAATGTACAAGAGTTGATGACTCTTGCAATATGTGAGATGAAGAAAGAGGATAGTACAAGCATTTTTTAGACAAAGATAAATGAAGTGATGGAGAAGTGTGGCCACCCAAGTGTTGATTTTTGAGGATTCATGATAGTTGAGGCAATCGCCAAACCACAGGGACATCCACATAGTGTTCAATGGTGGTCCAGACAACATAATATAAGAGAGAGATTTTGCTTACTTCATTGGAAGAAAAGTCTCCAAATACACACATCATAGTATGCACACAAGAGTTTCCAAGATGACCATAAGCATTTGTGACGCATGTGGAGGTGTGCAACCAATGAAAGATGATGCAACATTGCATTACTGATTCATTCGTGCTTGGTCGGCCTCAGGGAAAGTTACAAATTGCAATATTTCAACAATGGATTGTTGGCTTAGTTGGTGGCATATCAAATATCTATGTTGGAGGTGAAACTTTGCCAGTAAGACTAATCCATAAGAGTAGGATATGATGTGAGGTGTTGTTTTCTCATGCTCCATACCCTCTCGTGCTGGCATTTGTCTAGTAGGACATTGCTCATATGCCAACCATGAACCTAGTAGAGCCAATGCATGCAAGTTAGTTGGCCAAGGAGGGATTCAAGAATTTATTATCTTGTACAATGTATGTGTCAGTCATTGGCCAATGCTCTACTACTACAAAGCACAAAATGGCATATATTCATGGATGGAAAGTTCCATGGTGTAGGACCTAGTGCAGAGAAGCTTTTGAGTCGACTACAATAAGAAATTAGCCCCACACCTTGAGAAACAGCAAGGATGGTTGAGGTGGAAATAGAAACTGAATTGCATCAACATCTTGATTTTAGATGGGACAATGTGACTGTAGTAAGAAAATGAAAGGTCGATGGGAAAGTGGGATCATAGGAAGAAAACGCCTCTCAAAGGGCTAAGTATGTGACTAAAAACATACCTAGAAGAAAAGACACAAGAAAACTAAACTTTAAGGATTGTTTGCCTTCCAACCAGTCAAGGGTAGTATCACCAAATTCTTTGAAGAAAATGGTGGTGGAGACAATCCTTCACGATACCATTTGGGCTATAAGAAAGATTCCAGCTCAAAGTCGTGTACAACATTAAGGATGCTTGGGAGCTAGACACAAAAAATGCAAAAAACAAATAAAAACCATTATGCATGGGGTGCCTGCACCTTCATTTTGGGGCATCATGGAGTGGTCCCAACTCAAGAGGAGAAGCTATCAATCAACATGGAATGTGATGCTAGTTCATGTGGTTCTATAATGATAGTGTGGACCATACATGGAACTTTTTTTTTTTCCCTTCATTGCACACCATCCAAATTTTCACAAGTATGGCTTAGTGACACAAGGTACAAATTTGATAGTGGTAGAAGAAATCAAAGCATTGGAGAGAGTGGTGAGTTTGCTTTTACAAAAGGTGGCACAAGAAGTGGATGCTAAAATGAGGGATCATGTAGATATCGGAGAGGTGTTTCACATTGCAAGGAAAAGGATAGAGTCAGTATTAACTATAAATGCAACTATGAAGGGCCACACATTGGTGAAGCCCTTAAAGCATGAGCTTTTCAAACTAGAGACACCTAACTCAAGTGTCTTGTAGGAGTGTTATGATGTGCACATTGCAAAGAATTCAACATGTGATTGCCGAGATTTCATGGACCATATAGTAGAAGGAAAAGCATATTTGGCATGCAAGCACCTGTATCATGTGTATCTCTAAGTGTTTGGAATGGATGCAAATGTAAAAATGTTTATACACCAATCCATGCGAATGGAAGAAAACTTGCACCTCATATTTGAAAGTAGAAAACTTTTCCAACACCACCTATACTATGACCAACAAAGAAATACCAATGCTACCTCTTAATACAACTGCCTTTCATTTTGTCAAGAAAATATTATCATACAATTCACTTGGTTAGCTTATGTCAAGATTTTGACAAGCTTTTGGTGACCTTCTCTCTCTTCTTTTATTAAGCGATAGCACTATTGTCAAAAGTTAGAGCAATATATATGTACATTTGGATTGCTTGTATGAATTGTATTGTATCAAATTCATTTGGGGGGAGGGGAGGAATGTATTAGAGTGGTTGCATGAGCATTAACATTATGATAATGAGAGAGAGAGAGAGAGAGAGAGAGAGAGAGTTAAAGATCGAGAGAGAGATGTATTTATGATTTAAGAGAAATATTTGTTTCAACATATTTCGTAATCTAATGTGAGATATTATTATACAATGTGGACTGATCGCATGCATGAGAGAGAGTAAAGAGATGGAGCAATTTAAGAGTAGAGTAGAGTAGAGTAGTTTATTATCGTCCATTGAAGGCCAAATTATGACCCATGGGACCTTTTTAGATATACAATGATTCTCCTCTCCCATGGTAGGAAAGGGTAGCTACAGTGAAAGAGCGTACCACTGAGAGCAGGTTGGCTATCTATGGCTGCATGTGTGCCTCTGCCTGCATGTAGGATTCCCAACATGAAGGATAGATATGCATACTGTAATAAGCAAGTTTGCCATTTGCTCCCTTGCTTTGATATTTTGCTTGATACGCTCGTAAGAGGTCTGATTGAAATGTGTACATGCATATATCTTCAGATGCCATATCTAGATATCTATCCACTCCCCACCCTTTAAACCATTTTTGCATATCCAGCACCCATCCTGTTGAAAGTACTTTACTTTTCCAAGTTTTTTGTAGACGTGTGCTAGCATCCCATGCCCGTTTGGGGAGCCTATTGTCATCCATTTGACGTACTCAGGTGACATATCTCAGTACTCGAATCATAGCATGTACCTCAATTGGCTGACGGCCAGTTTCCAAAAGCATAAGTACATATGGTGTGGTGCTTTTGATGCCCAAATGTCGATGAATAAAAGCTTCTTGCAACTTCTCAATGTCGTTCCATGCAGATGAGGAGATGCTCCCCCCCACACTTCCACTCCATATAATACCGTCTGTAGAACATATGCATCAAAAATCATATAGCGTGCTTTCCAGCATTTAGTATCTCTATGGTTGTAGTCATTTTCAAAGTGGTAATACTTGTTTTTCCATGCCGCTAATCATCGCTCCACACATGTATGCCATCTGTGGTTTGCAGGTATCTCAATCCCCAGGTATTTGAGAGAGAGAGTGTGTGTGTGTCTGTGTGTGTGAGTGAGTGAGTGAGTGAGTGAGTGAGTGAGTGAGAGAGACAGAGACAGAGAGAGAGAGAGAGAGAGAGAGAGAGAGAGAGAGAGAGAGAGAGAGAGAGAGAGAGAGAGAGAGAGAGAGAGAGAGGTGTGGGCCATGATCTAGCATTCTAGAGTGATCTCATGAATGCAACCATGTTGTGTGTGCCAAAGAGAGAGAATCATTTACATGATATAGTGCTATTCAAGTGGGTGTTGAGAGAGAGAGAGAGAGAGAATCATTTACACAACATGGAGCACTATTCAAGAAAATGTTAAAAGAGAGAGAGAGAGAGAGTGTGTGTGTGTGTGTGTGTGTGTTCTTTTCACATCACAAAGAGAGAGAGAATGTAGAGAGAGAGCGAGAATGTAGAAAGAGAAAAAGAGATTTTACACAGAGAGAGAGAGAGAGAAATTGAGAAATCAAGAATAAGAGATGAGAGAGAGAGAGAGAGAGAGTGTGTGTGTGTGTGTGTGTGTGTGTGTGTGTGTGTGTGTGTGTGTGAAGATAGTGGTGGCCATAGTGGTGGTGGTGAGGGGCATAGAGAGAGAGAGAGACAAAGAGACAGACAGAGAGACAAAGAGACAGAGACAGTGTGAAGGTAGTGGTAGTGGCAGTGGTGGTGGTGAGGGTAGTGGTAGTGGTCGTGGTAGTGGTAGTGGTAGTGGTAGTGGTAGTGGTAGTGGTAGTGGTAGTGGTAGTGGTAGTGGTAGTGGTGGTGGTGGAGGTAGTGGAGGTGGTGGTGGTAGTGACGGTGGCGAGTGTGTGTGTGTGTGTGAAGATAGTGGTGGCCATAGTGATGGTGGCGAGGGACGTAGAGAGAGAGAGAGACAAAGAGACAAACAGAGAGACAAAGAGACAGAGACAGTGTGAAGGTAGTGGTAGTGGCAGTGGTGGTGGTGAGGGTAGTGGTAGTGGTAGTGGTAGTGGTAGTGGTAGTGGTAGTGGTAGTGGTAGTGGTAGTGGTAGTGGAGGTAGTGGAGGTGGTGGTGGTAATGACTGTGGTGGTGGTGGTGGTGGTGGAAATATCTAGGGGTGGAATAAGTGGACTATGTGGAACCAAAAATGGTGGATGCCATAAAAGCTCACTCAAAAGGCTCACTTCTTGCCCTCCCCCCAATAGTGAGAGTAAGAATATGGATTTTTGGTCAACTAAGTAGCATTAAGTGATGAAGAAATAAGTATATAATTATCAAAATTGTACTCCAAGGCATTTACCTCCTCCACCTTCACATTGGATTTAGGCACAATGCTATGATTATCAAAAGATTTAACATTATCCTACACCTTACTTTGCCTTTCTCATTGCAACTATCGTTGTGCATTTTATGGCATTGTGACCTAATGTGACCCTACTGTGTGACATGTTAAAGAGGACTTACGACTTTGGGATTTACTTTGAGATTGTCCATGAGATTGGGTCTTTCTTCTATTGGATTGTGAACATTAATCTTCTTCATGTTGACTTCTTCTATGAGTAAAGAACTCTCTATATCGTTGCATTTAAAGCCATCTCCACAAGAATTAGCACTCATAGCAATATGAAATGTATCCCATGACTTTGATACCGTGACAAGTGAGAACAAAGACTTTATGTTACCCTCAAACTCAATGCCCTATAAGATAAGCTAGCTAAAAATAGAATGGAACTTATTTAAATGAGTAGACATAGGAGTACTCTCCATGTAAAGGTCCACAGAGTACTCTCCATGTAAAGGTCCACAAGCTTCTTCAACCAATACAACTCAGATACATGACTCTACTTCTCATAAAGATCACATATCTTCTTCCATAAATCATACTAGCATTCCTTTCGCGCGCAAGGAACACTATCCCGCTTCGCGGCAGCTTCACTGCCACGAAGCGGGTTCGCACGGCAGCTTCACTTCCCTATCGCACGATGGGAAATGCTATCACAAAAACATCACATACTTTACTCTCCTCTACTCACAACCCCTCTATCTTTGATCCCATTTACACCTCCCCCCTCTATATCCACACTCACTCACTCACTCAATCACTCTCAACCTCTCTCTCTCTCTCTCTCTCTCTCTCTCTCTCTCTCTCTCTCTCTCTCTCTCTCTCTCTCTCTCTCTCTCTCTCTCTCTCTCTCTCTCTCTCTCTCTCTCTCTCTCTCTCTCTCCAATTCTCTCTAAGCACCCTCTCTATGTCTCACACACACACACCAAACTTAAAACTAAAAGTAGTTTCGAACCAATGTAACACAAAATGCCAAACATAAAAACAATCTCTTCCATGCACCATACCTACAAACATTTCTCTCGACATAAATGTAAGAAATTATATGCTTGCACGTGCGATAATTAGAAACAACAGCACAATACCGAAAAACGAAGCCACAAAGGCCAAGTATAAGGTACGCAAGTGTTTTTAAGCACCATAGGCAAATGGCCGATGCCAACAAAAAAAGACAATGTCTCGAAGATGCCTAATAGAAACAAAGATTTTTGACTAATCATTAACAAAATCTTCCTCGTTGAGAAAAACACGAGAAGGCGAAGCCGGGAATGCTTCCATAGTTTCCATTAGTAATCACATCGGCAATGCAACGGTATAAGTAAGTACGTGGAATAACAATGTTACACGTACTTACTTATAATTGAGGCAGAGACCAAGCACCACAAAAATAATTTCTATAGGAGACCTAGTCAAAATGAAGCCACAAAGGCCAAGCATAAGGCACCGACGTATTTCTAAGTACCATAGGCAAATGGCTGATGCCTACAAAAAAAGACAATGTCTCAAAGACGCCTAATGGAAAGAAATCTTCCTTTTCTTCGAGGAATCATTAACAAAATCCTCCTCCTTGAGCAAAATATGTGAAGGTGAAGCATTGCACGATTCCACAGTTTCCATTGGTAATCGCATGGGCGATGCAACGGTCCTACCTCTCTCTTCACCACCTGCATTAGAACAAAAATTACAATATAAGTACATGAAACAACTAACAAAGATCATTCCATCCCAACAACAATAATACATGGTCGAACATTTGTGAACCGCTCCGTAGGTACTGACAAACGTTGATGCAGTGTCACAAAACAACCCAAATCTTTGAACCCATACTTAAACCAATGCCTCGGTATCTTATCTGTATGGGAGCGTTGAAATCTCTTCTTATGGTCAACCTCGTACATATGCACCCGAAAACATTGTGTGTATCCACAATGTACAACTTCAATAAAAACTGGGAGCTTGATGTCAATATTAACATCATCATATAAACGCTCGATGACCCTTGCAAGTGTTCTTCTTATGATATTATCAGGAGCTATAGTGAGTAATGTGCATTGCAACTCCTTTTGATAGTCAGAAGCTGGGTAATAGTGCCACTCCAGGGTAGGCATCTGCAAAAGTTAAATGAATAGTGAAATATGAAAAAATTACACTTCCAAGAGTATATGCCAACCAAACAGCGCATAGAGAGCAATTCACACATATGTAAAACCAACTTCCCTGCATGTACCTACATGGTCGTCAATAACTACATCTCCGCAAAGAAAGTAATGCACATTACTGCACCTTTCGGAGAACATCCTTGTATACAATGTTTGTGGTCATACCCCCATCCTCTTCACCCAATAGCACTTTCACACCATGCGAAGATTTTACCCTTGAAAATGCAACATACAGTTGACCATGTGTAAATACTGGTGCCTTTAGATAAAGCCCAACAATGAACAAAGTCTGCCTCTGTGACTTGTTGATTGTCATAGCGAATGCCAACCGGATGGGAAACTGTCTCCGCTTCATAGTAAATGGCAAATGTGTAGCATTCGAAACAAAAGTAATACGGGGAATAAAAACTCGTTCGCCCACATTTGCCCCTGTTATTATCTGAGCATCTATCACTTTCCTATTGAAAGCTCTGCATATCAATCGCGTACCATTACACATACCCCTTCCTGGATTTAGGTTTCTAAGAAGAATAATAGGTGCATTTATCTTCAGCAGCAATAAATGAGGAGGAAATCCACCTCCAAGGTCTAATGTATTTAAATACTCAACAGAGTACAAAAATGAGTCGTCGGTCTCTGCAATTGAATCTGCATTATAATACTACCTGACCTCCCCTAGCATTAGTTGCAATGCATGATCATTCAAAGTAGCCACCTCTGTATTCCGCAAGGCAAGTATAGCTCGCTCACTAAAATACGACGTGTAGTCACCCACATTGGACACGTCACTGTAGACACTATCAATCAGTGTTTCGATAGAGTGCCCTTTTAATATGATGCCAGGTGGGACACACAACTTATCACAACTTTCGGTAACACCCACTCCATCCCCTATTCCTTGAATCGAATAGATGAACCCATTGTCCACCACACTACCAGCTATCGACACTCGCATATTGCCAGATAGCCTTAGCACCCTTATGTAACGCCACAAATCAGAGTACCACAATGCAGCATTAACAATATCCTCACGTGTTCCCTTTACCACAACAGGCAAGACTTGTCTAAAATCTCCCCCAAACAAAACAACTTTTCCACCAAATGGCTTATCACAGCTCATAACATCTCTTAGAGTTCTATCAACCGCTTCGAAGGCATGTCGATGGGTCATAGGAGCCTCATCCCACAAAATAAGGCTTTCCTATACAAATGTTTGCTTGCGAAGGTACGCAGTTGTGGTCGCATAGCATTGGCAACAACATCATGTGGCATTGCTGCCTTGCTTTTGCCAAGTGGTCGTACAGCTCACTCGCAGTTTAAAATCCCAGTAGAATTAAATAATCGATCCACTTGCAATATTCCTGTTCAAAGTGACCTTGCTCGGTTATTGAGACAAACAATAGATTGCAGTTACAGCACGTGCATGCCTCTCTTGGTGTTCTGCAGCGTGAGGCATCTAACATGGCTTTGTTGCATCTACAAGACCTTTTACGTCATGTAGGACGAAGACTTTGTGATTTTGATGGGTTGCCTGAACCTCATCAACCAAAATCACAACTGCATGCTAACCCTCTTTTGCAAGATGAATATGCATACAACATATCAGAATCACATAGGGTTTCTGAATCCATGGAGGGAATGTTGAATGAAGGACAAAGAATTGCCTTCGGTGCAGTCATGGAAGCTGTTGATACAGATACTGGGGATGTATTCTTTTTGGATGGTCCTGGTGGGTCTGGAAAGACTTACATGATATCCTCTACCATTGGCACCATAAATCTTTCCCATAGATGGCCAAGCCGAGCTGGCTCACAAAAGACCAAAATTGCAACAAATAAAGTTCGGAGTTGAGCACCAGTTTGCACAGAGGCAGCTTCCTCTAAGCACACAACATATTCATCATCACTCTCCAACATGCCCCTTGCAATGCAAGCATCCCTAAAAGTATCACAAATCACGCTATCAACAGTACGCAAATCTTCAAAAGAAGTACATCCCCGACACTCTGTTAAAAGCATCCGCAAATAGTAGAGCTCACCACAGGTAGGCGCCACAAAATACATCCGACCACATGTATTCCCACGCTTCCTTCTAGTCCACATCTTATGTCGTGCATTCCACACCCAATACACTGGAAAGTCTTGATAACGAATAGTCCTAGCCTCTGGATGAATGCGGTTGCACACAAACCATTCAGTAAGAGTAGTTTTCTGAAGGTCTTCATTTTGCACAACATCTGGTATACTATCTGTATCCCGAAACACCACATAGTTCTCACCAGGTAAGTGTACCTGCAGACGTTGTATATCAGGCTTTTCATCGTGCCATGCATAGTCATAGATCTGCCAACATGCCTCAGAGGTAGAAACATATCGTGCATCCAAATAACTTTGTATCTCGTCCACCTCGTGAGCATCGCCACCATTCCGGATTGAATCAACCCCAACAGAAAATTTGACGGTTGCACGATCATGCCCCTTGTACACATACTTATACAAATACTTCACAGCCGCAATTGTCGAGCAAACCTCTACATTTATGTGTGCATTGTATTTTTTACTCAAGAATGGATTATATGGAACAATCCATCGATTATCAATAACATTACCATTTATGATCACAGAGTTTCCATCATCTCGTCTTCGATAAACGGGATAGCCAGAACTATCAACTGTCATCATGCCCACTAATTTTCGCGGGTAATCTTTAGTACATCTACCCTTGTCCATACAGGGACTCTTGGGGTTCAATCCTCCACAAGGGCCATGAATGTTACACTTTGAAATTGTCTCAAATAAGGCTGGAAACTTAACTCTATTGGGTAACTCAGCACAAACCAGTCTATCGTAGTGACATGCTTCAGAAGGTTTGAAAGACGACTCTAAAATTAGCAAAGTATGAGAATGTGGTAGCCCCCTCTTTTGGAATTCAATCACAGTAACATAGCCAGCAACCTTTCCAAAGAGATCCTTTCGCAACAACATACACATCAAATCAGCATGCTTTTTATGAAACACGCGAGTAGTCAAATCCGGACGATCATAAGCACTTTGCCCAGGCAATAAAGCATTAGTAATCTCCAATCACTTTGGATTGCATGTCATTGTTATAAAAAGGTCAGGTTTTCCCTTACATCGCACTATAGCCATGGCATCCTGATATAATTGATACATGTGCCTTGGTCCACCTGTGAATGACGACGGTAAAACTATCCTCTTGCCAACAGAGGCACCAACAATCGGCATTGTCCCATCATCGTTTGCCCCCACCATGTCTGCTAAGCCTTTATAGGCCTCCGATCGTAACACTGATTGATTCTGGCGACACCAAGTTGACCTGCATTGCTCTATACTACAATAAGTATCAACAATAAATTGCTGCAATAGTCGACCAGCACGCAATATGCACACATCAGTATCTTCACGCACTTGAAGACGAAATGCATAAAACTGCATCTGGGTAACACAATTTTTATTGGACAATTCATATATGTTAACAGGAACACTAACATTACTGTAGGGAACCTTTACATGCCAACCATCATCCCCCATAGGAAAAAGGAGAACATATAGCATTGGCATATATGCCCTATGCAAGTTTGAAATAGCAACACATCGACCACCCCGAGTGTAAACATGAATATCCCGACGATCAAGAGTACCCTCGTCACCCTGCCCTGGCATGATAGCTGCAACCTCAGTTGCTGCAGGAGCAGAGTATTGTTTACTGGTTCTTTGAATACCAAAAATACTCATTCTTAGTTCCTGCACGGGATTATTTTGCAATTGCAAACCCACTGACCTAAAAGCACGTGCATATATGTTGTGTCAATGCATCATACATTGAAGCTCCCCTAGCAAGTTTGGTAATAAATCATGCATAACCCCTAGTCTATTAAGCAACTCATGCTCGGTATCATAAACATACAGTTGTGCAAATATTGGCCTTTCTTGACGCTGCACATCAGGAAGCAAAGTACCTATACAGTGATAAACAGACCCATGCACTCTAAAGGTGTAACCATTCCTGATAACGGGTAGCTCATCAACATTAGCTCCGAGTGATACAAATGCAAGAGCGCTGTTGTATGCTCGTATGCTGTTTTTAAATATCCTACTCTGAGGGTGCATGCCATGCAACAAATCATGCAATGGCTGTGGTGGACGTTGCAATGGCGGCAACATTACTTTTCCATTTCGACAACAGTGTCTTCCAAACAAAATCGGCCCTTGAACCCGAGTCTCGCATCTCCACAACTTAGGTGAACACCTTTCACACATCATACAAAGACTCCCCATGGAATGCACATCCGGCTCTTGAAATAGTAGTATTGACATTGCTGGGTGAACATCCGTTGCAGGCAAAGCATTTAAAATGGAGCACAATCCACCACTTTGGGGATCAAAAACAGCAATATTATGAACACGTGACTCATTAGCCACGGAATTTTTCACATTGTGGTGATTTCCAAAATCTAAACCAACATGCTGTTCAACTGGCTCATTATCCCCATTTACAAATTCAACACGGTGAGACACACTCTCACAAACGACTCCACTAAGATTTCCCCCATGTTGGCACATAGACATTGAAGCATTATTAACATGTGACTCAAAAGTCACATGATTAAGACCATTGCAACCACCCACTAATGACAAAGCATTCGTCAAATCCACACCAAACTGTCACTGGGCTTGAAATCCCCTAATGATTCTATCCGGTGATGGCAAAACATTAGCCACATCTATACCAAACTGTGGTTGGCCTAGTTCACAATGACCATTTAGAATCTTCTCATGGAACGAATGGTTTTCAATGTCTCTTTGAATGGATCTACCACGATCTAAAATCCCTTTCCGAGCCCTGAGTCTAGCAACCTGCCGTCGCTCATACCTCGTGGAAGTAAGCATGTCCCTACAAACACGCAACACATAGTCTCTCCCAGTTGCTCGATGCGAACACCCCATATTGATCACTTGGCCACAAAACCTATTATCAACGTATACACACATTTAATATATAAATATGTAAATTTAAGATTAAATATCAAGACACAAAACCACTACAACCCAGTCAATGTATCTGTCTAAAAAGACGCTACACCAGCCCATTAGAGAGAGAGAGAGAGAGAGAGAGAGAGCCTGGTTGCTAAGATAGAAGTAACCTTGGTAATTAACAAAAGAAAGTAAACATGCAACTGCAGAAACGACTATCAATACACTTTATCAAAGGCATGGTTTGATTTCTAAACTAAATGTATTGCGTACATTCGATGTACACAATATATCAAATCTAAATATACCAACCATCATTGGAGTATCAAATCTGCTCCATGTAAATATCAAGAAAGAGACATCACATCATACACACTCAATATATTTTACTCAAATACGCTTTGTTATATCAAAAGTGTTACACATCTTAGCACTTTTCATGTAGGCTTTACAAAAAAGAAGCAAATATTATCATAAAAAGTGCTAGCCCATGCACTTTAAAATACGCAACACAATCTGAACCTATAAGTTGCACCCTAAGCAATTTTTGCATATACATAGTCTTCTTAGATGCGACCGTTCATCTGACGGCTCAATTGTTGCAACAAAGCATTAAACCTACTAACATTCATTTGAAACTGCAAGAACGGCAACCGACAACCCCTCTGGCAGATCACAGGTTCATGGTCATCTCCAAGCCCCCAAACGGAAGCCCACATATCGTTCACCAGCAGATTCAGTAATCTGCTTGTCTCAGAAATAATTGCTGAAAGTGCCCTTACTTCACCACCCAGATCAGTCGACACTTGCTGGAGAACACCCTGCGTGTGTTTGGTCTCGCTGACAACACCATACAGACCTTTAGCCTGTTCATGTAACTCCATTGAGTACATGGCAAGCGCACTATCAACACGCGTACATAAACTCGTCTGCATTTCCATCAACTCATTCATCTTGGCCTCAAGTTTTTTAAAGTCCGAAGCGTTCGAAGTAGCCCTTGTGTTTCTTCGAAACTTTGCAGCTCTTGTACATTTAGCAACATGTATCTCTTGTCCCCTTGCCACCTCTTTCATTTTTCGCACATTCATTCTATCAGAGCTCATATGTTGGCTGCAATGAAACATATAAACAATCATCTCCAAAAATATAAATAGTAGCACTTTGACGCAATCACTATTAACAAAACTATCTTCCATACCCATGCGAATGAACCCAAGCTGGCAAGCGCCGAAGAGATGATGTTGTTGCCATTTTGTTTATTTCAACTGAATCCACTACATTCAATGGAGTCGAAAGCACTACGTCGGGAATATCTCCTATGGCTTCGCTTTGTTCCATGCCTACACCAAACGTCAAGACATAAGTGATAGACACATTCACAACCTTCTTGAGAGTAAAGAACATGTTCCTATACATAAAGGTATCCCCAGTCTCGAAATACTGATTGGTGCCAATCCCACACGACACACAATAACTTACCAACTCACATTCGCAATCACGAACCCTAAATGGGCGAAAGAATATATGTACGCTACACATGAGTACTATCATGCACACATGGCACTCACCAAGTTCCAACCACGCATTGCCTAAAGGCCCTGCCAATGGATCTTCAATCATGTACATCTTCACTATCTTGAGAGAAAAGAACATGTCCTATACAGAAAGATATCCCCAGTCTCGAAATACTTATTGGTGTAAATCCCATAGGACACACAATAGCTTACCAACTCACATTCGCAACCACAAACCCTAAATGCATGAAAGAATATATGTACGTTACACATGAGTGCTATCATGCACACATGACGCTCACTAAGTACCAACCATACATTGTCTAAAGGCCATGCCATGTCGATCTTCATTCACGTACATCAGCACAATCTTGAGAGAAAAGAACATCACGTATATAGAAGGGTGTCCCCAATCTTGAAATACTTATTGGTGTCAATCCCATAGGACACACAATACCTTGCCAACTCACATTCGCAGAGAGAGAGACACAAAGAGAGAGGAGCGAGGAAGGCAAACTATACAAAGCGTCGCAACATATCAAAGCTACAATCATTCTATGTATCTAGTCCAATCTAAGTTACAAAAGTACATTAGCAAAATTGCTCAGTAATCAATAGAGAAACATAGACAAACAGAGAGAAAGAGGAACTATTAAAATGAATTGAAAGTAGTTTTATAATTTGCAAGACACATACGATGTGTTTCAAAATGAAGATTTTCATCAAACAATTCATTTAAGAAGTCTTGCAAGAATTACATATACCAAGCAAACCACGACAAAGAAGCACTGGTTAACATCGCCAAAAACCTATTGTGAACCACTATTCAAAGATGCAATGTTCTCTAGTGCATATCAAGGGCAATGATCTCCAGTGCCAGAAGATGAGCCTGCACGGCGATTCATCTGCGTTAACATTGCTGAAAATCTATTCAAATAAACTTTCAAAGAAGTAAGTTGCACATCAAGAGCAATGTTCTCCGGTGCAACTAAGCTCTCGTTCTTGTGTGCAATCAGCTCACATACTCCATCCTCTATACGACCTGTACTATCAAGAATATCTTTCAGCTTCTCTTCTTGATCGTTCGAAGATCCAGCACGTGGACACCAATTTTTCTGAATATGCTCATAAATGTCACCTATATAACCCTTGATCTCTTCTAACTCGCCCTGTATAGTTACTGCATCAGCAAGGTGCCCTTCATATTTCTCATCCAACATTCTCTCAATCTTCTGTAGTCGGTCACCAATGTTCTCAGAAATTGAAATTGAAGCTTTTTTACGTCGAAATAGTGTCTTCACTTGCTTTTCAATCCCATCCAGGCGACGAATAAACCTTAAGGAACCAACGGAACTATCATGCCCTGCAACATGCTTAAGTGCACGACGAACAGCCTTTTTCCTTGTGGCCTCCTTTATTTTGCGTGCATTCATTTGCACGTTAGAAGTGCACTGTATAGTATCTTCTACAGACATATTCTTGTTTGCTGTAGAAGCCTCCATACTGGACAAAAAGACGCGTTAGCCTTGAGGGATATATAAAATATTCTCAAAATTTTAAAACAGCAAAAACTACCATGTCTTATACTACCAAAGTTTAACTAACCCTCTCTCTCTGCTTGTCCCTCTCCCTCTCTATACACCTAACCAACCAACCAATGCACTAAGTAACCAACCTCTAAACTAAAGTAACCTACGAACTAAACAAACTAAACCAAGTAAGGTAAGCAACTAATCAGCCAAACTAAAGTAATTATTTAGTTAATAGTTTAGGGTTGGTTTGTTTAGTTAGTTTTGGTTGTTTGTGGTTATTTGGTTTAGTTAGTTTATTTAGTTAGTTGATTAGACTATAACTTAGTTTATTTATTTAGTTAGTTAGTTTATTTAGTCGATTGTGTGGTTATAATAATATGTGTTATGGGTTAGTTACTTAGTAGGTTTTACCTTAGATTAGTTGCTTAGTTACTTTAGAAGATTGTGTCTTAGTTTAGGGTTAGTTTTTTTTTTTTTGGTTTATATATGTATTATGGGTTAGTTACTTTAACTAGAAACTTAGTTAGTTAAATAGGTTGTTAGTTTTGTTGGTTTACTTTAGTTACTTTAGTTTGGCTGATTAGTTGCTTACCTTACTTGGTTTAGTTTGTTTAGTTCGTAGGTTACTTTAGTTTAGAGGTTGGTTACTTAGTGCATTGGTTGGTTGGTTAGGTGTATAGAGAGGGAGAGGGACAAGCAAAGAGAGAGGGTTAGTTAAGGGTTAGTTTGTTACTTTACATATAGTTTAGGGTTAGTTTGTTTTTTTATCTTAGTTTATATATGTGTTATGGGTTAGTTACTTAGTAGGTTTTACCTTAGATTAGTTGCTTAGTTACTTTAGAAGATTGTGTCTTAGTTTAGGGTTAGTTTGTTTTTTTGTTTTAGTTTATATATGTGTTATGGGTTAGTTACTTTAACTAGAAACTTAGTTAGTTAAATAGGTTGTTAGTTTTGTTGGTTTACTTTAGTTACTTTAGTTTATTTACACATAAAGCTAGACAATATCTTATACAAAAATATTCAAAATATTTAGTGAAATTAAGCAAGAAAAAATCTTGCACCAATTTTGTATTATGCATAACCATTGTATAAGAAGCATAAGACGTATAAATCAATCATAAGACATTTATGCATGATAGTTGTATAAGAAGCAAAAGACAAATATCTTACATGGGAAAGAAATATGTGTAAGAAGCATAAGACATGTAAATCAATTTAGCAAAGAAGTATATATGCTTGTAAGGACATAGAAATTTTGAGAGGGAAGCAATGATGGAATGTAGAGTCAAAGATATGGATTGGTTATCATCCATATGCACCTTAACAAGCTCAATGCACTTGTCCTAACTCACCTCCCTAATGAAGCAATACTTTGCCTCAATTTGCATTGTCTTTCCATGAAAGACAAGATTCCATGCCAACTAGATAGCATTGTAATTATCATAGTAAAAAGTAGACACCTCTCTCACAATGCCCAAAGATCTCATTAGAGAAGGAAGCCATATAACTTCATTGCATTCCTTGTGGCTGCAATATACTCTATCTTAGTAGTAGGATAAAGTCACATATGGTTGCAATCAAGAGACCGATGAAATTGTATCACCTATGAATGTGAAGAGAAAACTTAGCATAGACCTCCTAGAGCCTATATTCCCTGCAAAATCACCATCTACATATCCAAGGACAAATGTGCCCTTTCTTTCAAAGCATATGCATGTAGCTCTAGTGTTGTTCACATATCTCATGATGCTCCTTAGTGCTTCCCAATGCTTCTTGCCAAGGTTTGCCATATATCTCCTAACCACTTATACTACATAGGCAATATTTGGGCATGTGGCAAACATAGCATGCATGAAGCCACCAACTACATATGCATAAGGAACCTTGGCCATTTAATCATCAACTCGTCTAGCTTAGGGTTATCCTCTTGGCTAAGTTTCAAATATAGAGGCAACGGAACACTAATAGCCTTCCTCCTCTCTATATTAAAATGCTCAAGTACCTTCCCAGTGTACTCCTTTTGAGACAACTAGAGACTCTTCTTGTCTCTATCCCACATAATCCTCATGCCAAACATTCCCCAAGTCCTTCACATCAAAGGTTTCATGCAATACGTTCTTCAATGCATCCACATCCATAATTAACATCCTAGCAATCAGCATGTCATTCACATAGAGAATTAACATCATAAGGCTACTAGGAGCATGTTTCAAACCATATAAGATCTTTTGGAGCTTGCATACTAATTTTTCCTTTCCTTCCACAACAAAGTCCTTTGGTTATTGCATATAGATATCCGCATGCAAATCCCCATGTAAGAAAGCTATTTTAACATCCATTTGCACAAGCTCCAACCTTTCTCGGCAACCAATTCAAGTGTCTTCCTACTTGTGAGAATATCTTATAAAAGTGAATCCCCTTCTTTTGCTTGAATCTCTTGAATATAAATATTGCCTTGTACTTGGGCAATCTATCAAATGGAGATAGCTTCAAGTTATCTACCCATTTACATGGCAATATGTGCTTGCTTTGCCTTTAGAAAAAGGAACCAACTCCCAAGTAGCATTCTTTACCAAAGAGTACATCTCTAACTTTATAGCCTTCATCCACTTATGATTGTCATCCCTAGTCATAGCATCAACATAGTAAGAAGGCTCACCACAATATGTAACCATGACATAGTCAAGAGACAGTGTGTATCTCTCTCAACATAAGCCAAGAACTTTTTCTGATGTATCAAGAACATCACTCTTCCTACGAATAGGAAATAGACGCACATTTTAAGTGGAATCATCAATGAAAATGATAAAATAAGAAGCTCCACCCAAATATATGGTGGGCATACTCACATATATCATTGTATACCACATCAAAACATTCTAATCTTATAATACCAACACCCTTTTTATGTGACTTTTATTCTATTTGCCAAATGATGTTCACATGTTTCAAGGTCAAAAGTTAAAAGACAATATATACTACAAATGAGAAAGATGTTTCATTCTAGTAATAATTGTCATGCAGCCTAAATGGCAATGCCAATGTGACACTAATGGCTTTTCAATGATAGATCTAACATTTTCTTTCACATTGCAAACTCACAAGTATAGTGTGTGGTACATTTTGCCCCTTCCGAACTATGAGAGACCCTTTGCTTATCTTCCATGCATTATCTCCAAAAAATACATTATAGCCATATTTATCTAGCTATCCATTTCTTGACAAACTTTTCTTAAGGATTGGTACATGCTACACATTATCACCAAAAACAACATTGTAGCCATAATTATCTAGCTATCAATTACTTATCAAACTTCTCTTATGGTTTGGAACATGCTACACATTCTTAAGTATAAATGAAGGACCATTGGCCAAAGATAAGTGTACATCTCCAACACCAATAATGTTGCAAGCAAACTTATTCCTCAAATGGCCATATCCTTTGCTACCATCATCATATGTGGCAAACCACTCCTTATGCAAAGCAACATGAAATGATGCACTAGAGCCAATAATCCACTCTTGACACATTCCATGATTCGTGGTAGCAGTCAAGAATGCATTGTGAAATGAAGAGATTCCAAACATTGAGTAAGTCACCATCATTACTACTAACTATGTTGGCCTCTTCTATCTTATTATTTTGCTTCTTCTCTTTATTGCCATCATCATCATCTTTTGCTTGCCCTTATTTTTTATTTTCCATTTTAAACAACCATTTTTAATGTGACCCTTCTTTTTGTAGTCGTAGCATTTCACATTCTTTTTATTGTGTGAATTTCTCCTGGACTTTCCCCCTATCATGGGACTTACCTTTTGCATTATATCTCCCTCTAGCAATGAGTGCAAAACTAGAACTTAGTACCTTGATTTTTTTTTCCTCTTGACCTCTTTTGTGAGCACACTAATTTCAACATTTGCACTTGTCATACAGTAGTAAATTTATGGCAATCATGAAAGTATCCTGGCGCTTAGGTAGAGTGACAAGTAAAAACATGGCTTTCATTGAATCATGAAAGGTGATCTTTTGTGACATTAATTGACTAAAATTTGTATTAAACTCATTAAGATGATTGGACATAGAATTCTCCTCCTCCATGTGGAGATCAATGAGTTCTTTAAACCAATAAACCTATGAATGGACACTTTCTTTCTCATACAAATCACATAACTTAAAACCATACAATAAATGCATCACCTTGCATATCATTTACATTAAAATACATGGATTTATAGATACTAAACCTAATTGTAGAGCATGCAAGCTCATTCATCTCATCCCATACATTTATATACATGTACTCATACTTTATACCAATTTAGTTGGCTTGATATTCATCCTCCAAACTAACACATTACAGATTCTTTCCCAATACAAAAAATGTGTACCATCCAATTTTTCAATGTTGAACAATGTATTTTTAGAAGTAAAAGAAGACATACCCACTACAATATGTGTCAAATACTAAGCAACCACTATATGATCAATTGCAAATCCAAAAAGATAAATATAGTTACTATAACCAAAGTGCCATGCAAAGGCCAATCAATGGCAAAAGAAATACCAAAATAGGCTAAGAATTTTTCAATTCATAGCAATCTTTTTGCCATTTTTCCTACAATTTTCCAACTATTTATCTCAAGAAAAACAACCTCCAAATCACATGTATCTTCTCTCTGTAGTGTAAAAATGGTTTTAACTTGTTTGGCCTTAGTATAAAGGTTACAAAGAAAATTCTTTTTGATAAAATTGATGCTATATAGCTTCCAAAACATTAAAAAACATAGGGAAATGTTGTGAATAGATGGACTCATCAAAATGCATCCAAATAGGTCATTTTCATCAAGAATAGCCTCCTATAGTAGTTCAATACATAGTACAACCCATAGGCATTATGATCTCACCAAAACATGAACTTTGTCTCTATTTCTTCTTCTCTATTAATAGATATAAGCAAGCCTTGAACTTCAAAATAGCAAGCATGTCCCTTGCTTTTCCACTTAAGCTGGCCCCTTGCTTATGAAGAACAAGTTGCCCTTGAGCTTAAGCAACCCCTATGCTTGCATACATCCAAAACCTCTCTTTAAGCATTCCAAAACTGAGCTATTTTACATTGAATCCAACCATTGTTGGTTGTCCAAATGCTTCCAAATTGAGCTATGGAAACCCTCAAATTGAGCCTCAATGAGTCCCCAAACTAGAACGCATGTTTGACTTAAATAGAGAGCTCGATAGCGAGATTAGTACCTCTTTACAATGTGAGTAGCAAGCACAAATATTGCAAAAGAAATTTGGATCCTCAACCTTGCAATGAAGTGTGACTCCTCGTAGTCCTTGCTCCAATCATGAGCTCCCATGAATGCATCTTTGATGCCAATTGAGAGGGAAGCGATGGGGGGATGTGGAGTCAAAGCTATGGAGTGCAAGAGGGTTGAAAGAGAGAGGAAGCACACAAGATAGCTTTTCTATGGGCACTCATACCCCTTATTGTTCTTCTCTTATATATATTTGTATAGTACAAGGGGTGCCCAGTTGGCCTTTGGGCCATTAGCCTTTATCTTATCCTAATAGAATTTGCATGTTCAATTTAACCCATTTGAGAATCATAGACACCCTTGGCCAAAGACTAGCATTTTGAGGGATCTTTCTGGAGACCAAAAGGGCCTATGAATGCTAGATTTAAGCAAGAAACTACATTGTGAAAAGTTTATAACTATTAACATACTATGGCCATACTCATACTCATATTTCTTTTTATGTGACTTCTAATATGTCAATGCCCATACTCTTCATTTAATAACATGTGAACATTTAACTGTTTAGTATGCTTATTTATCATCCAATTTTAAAGCACTCCATACAAGAGCCATGCAACCACATTATCAAAGAAGTGTGATAGTCTTATGAAATAATGCATATTTACTTAATAGTGATATAATAAATAGCAATTAGTTTCACTCATTCAAAAAGTTAATAAATCATTTTAGTTCCAAAGAAAATTTTCGAATTTCCATTACGAATCTCTTAGAAATGAGCACAATGGATGCATCTCTTGTGATCCCAAGATTCCTAGGGTCTTAATGGAATTTCGTAAGAATGTCTCTCAATGAAATCACTTTTTCAATTTTTCTAAGATATGAACCTTACTCACTTGTAAAGCTTTCTCCCTTGTTGTGAGACATGACCTTGTGTTGTGTTGTTCTAAATCTTTGATTCTTAGCAATTGCTTTGCTCCTTGAGGCTTTGTTGCCTTATTATTTAAATATTTGCATGTTATCAATTGTGTCCTTAATATATGACCTTGATGCTTTTGCTGAATCTTATGAATTGACCTTTTCCTCTTTAAGATAACATTGCACTCTACATATAGAATTCTTTATATGACTTGCTCTTAGGTAATTATGTGCATGTTGTGTTTTTCTAATCACATTAATCCTTCTTGTGTAGCACAAGAACATTTATTACATTGTAAATGTTTGCAATAAAGTAAGAAATCAATTGTCAACATTATTAGCATGAAACTTCACTAAACAAAAAAATTAGCATTATTGAATTTTGGCAAAACTATCAAAACATAATTTATTTACTCACTTGAATCATGAAACAATACCAAGAAAGTAGATCCAAAAAATCATTGCTTGATGTTCATAAAATTACCACTCTTACTTTCTTCCTTTGTAAATAAAATGGCATTGCTTCTCTACTACATCCAACCCTTGATCTATATATTTACTTGCTACCTAAATTCCTCTTTTTACCACAAATAGATAATTTTTCTATTGAGCATAGCAATCTATTAGAGGTCATGTTGGAACCTCAATTGTGGCCACACTAGTTTTGGTCCTTCTTGTGGGGTGTTCATTTTTTGTTGTATTTATAGGCTCCACATTTCCACACATGTACTTTGGCATCTTATTATGGAGACCTTGGACATGAGAGCTATTGTCCTTGGTATGGATGGGAGAATATCTTTGTTACTCCTCGTGGAAATGGCTATTGTATCTTCTCATGTTTGACACTGGTGGATTATATTCCATGTATGTTGTGCCCTTTGAATTTAGGCCCATTGATCTTATTCCTCCCTGCTCTAGCATTGTATCATTGCGGCATGGTATCAAACCACTAGGTTTTGTCTATATGACACAATCTTGGCTAGTGCATGTTGTTCTTCCAAGAGAAGGGCTACATATATGGTTGCATTTTGTCTTATTTTACTATCCTAGTATTGCATTTGGATATTGTGTGCCTCTCTAAGTTTTTAATGTATTATATTGATCTGCTCCTTTGAAGTTTGCATGAGTTGCATTCTTGCATTATTGTAGTCACCTAACATTGTTCTCCTTTGCGCTGCATTATTAGGCTTAAAATGCCTAAGTATTTCAGCCAACCTTGATCTATTTCTAGCAAAAAGGTGACAAAGTGCCTCTAAACTTATCCAACCATATAAAGAACCCACCACTTGAAGGTTTAAAAACACAAAGGCACCTCTTGAACAATGAAAGATGATGCCAATGGAAGTAGCAAAAAGAAAAAAGAGAACATTTTGATTGACTTCTCTATAAAGTAATGTGATGAGAATCACATTCATTATACAATTCTTTCATCCTACCAATGAGTATCTTATCCATCGGAATCCCCACATTTTTATACATTGTATTTTTTGTGTTGATGGGTGTTCAATGTCTTTGTACATCACAATTTTTTTCTATAAAAGCCATTGAATATCTTGCATAGTGAGTTGATCTTTGTCAATCCACTACAATATCTACCTTCACTATTGATAGATTTGTTGATGGCTCTCTTTTGCAATAATGTATAGTCTTGGAAGAGCATAAACATCCATGACAATGTCAACGGAGATTAGTTACCAAAAGTTTAGAAGTCTTAAGACCACTCGATGTTCTTTCTTACTAATTGAAGCAACATCATATGTTTCAACAACTTGATATGGATGGAACCTATGGTTTTAGATTCTTTCTAAATATGTAAGCATTTGTAATATCCTAACAAGCCATCATTTCCATCGTTGATAAACTTATTGTGTCATGAAGTGTACAAAACTCATGTGGCTCAAGGCTCGCCTATTTGTGGATGTATTGGGTAAGATCATCCATTGATACAAACATCAATGTGCTCCTTCCTTTATCTCTCAACCTCTTAGCCTCAACTTGATCAATAGGAAGCACCTTGTCATTCCTTCCTCTCCATGTTGGATACTCTTCCTCCACAATCACATGCATATGAGTCCTTTGGTTTATCAGAGTTTCATCTAAGTCTCGAAACTTTATTTCTCCATGATAATATCAAGTGTTGCTTGCAAAAAAGGAGGAAAAGGAATATCTACAACACTAAATCTTAAGGCTTCTTTGCATTAAGTGAAAAATAATAACACATCTTAGACAAAGAAATGAGGGAGAAGCCTACAACAACCAAAGGCAACTTACCTCATAACTCCCTTAAAGCATTCCAACCACAAGAAGAAAGAGAAAAGAGGTGACCTAAATGAGAGCTTCTTTCAAAACATACTTGCACAAACTGAGAAAAAAGGAGTCTCCTTGCAATGCAAACAACAGTTTGATTGTGGCAATCCACTATTGATCAACCTTCTTGCCAAAAATGGACATAGTATACAAAGGGAAGCTACATTAAACAAAAAGAGGGCCAATGTGAGTTTGAGAAAGAGAAAGAATATAAAAAAGAAGAGAACAACAAAAGCAAAATCAAAGGGGAGATGCAAGATGAAAATATCAAATATGTTTTAAAAATCAAATTTGAAAAAAAAAAGGTTAAAATAGTTTTCCTTTTCAAGAAATAATGAGAGTTACTAAGACATCAAATCAAAAAATTCAAGAATGGGTCTATTTATGGAGAGAGGAAAAGGTAGAGAGAAAAAATGGAGAGGTACATCCATTATTTAATTCAAATTCATATCCAAAGTTAGAGAGAAACAAGCACTAAACATGGTGGGTTCTCTCCTCTCTTTTGTCTAGCTAGTATTTGATTAGTAGTTAATTAAAAAATAGCTTTTGTTTTTCAATTTTGGCCCTAGTGCTTCAAGCATGTTTATATGATTTTTGTATAAATGTTATCGTAGCATTGTACTCCAAGGTGTATTTGAGACAGTTTTCTTAGCTTTTATGTTTTGGCTTCCACATGCTCATTAGCTAGCAACATACATAGCATTTGCAAACATAGTTGTCTCAACTCTCATTAAAGGAGGGGCATGATAGAGGGTGGTGATAGTGAGGGGCATGGCAATGCACCCATAAATCTTTTTTGAGTTGCTATAGGCTAAATACGTGGCCTTGGTGGAGCCATGTGAGATGTTTCATTGGTGGTTGGATTACATCTCAACTATTTGGATCACTTTTTGGTCCTTTTCATGGCATGCTCATTTCAATTTTGCCTAAGTATACCAATCCTGGAATCTAAACTTCTATACTTCTACTTTGGCATCTCATAATGGTTACCTTGGATGTGAGAGTCATTGTCCTTCATAGCAAGGATGGGAGGGTACAATTTTCATTTCTCTTCGCTATGTTGATGGCTATTGTGTCTTGTCCTATTGCACAATTATTTTCCATGTATCTTGTGCTCTTTGTTGTGATTATGTTTCATCATGCACAAATATCGATTGCTAAGGAACGTATTGAAAGAGAACTCTAAGAAATAGTGAAAGAGGGTCGAACAAAAAGACTTCAAATCCAAAACCTCTTGCATGATATCAATAATGGAACACCTTTAGGTAAGTATTAAATATCAAGAGTGTTCAATTAGAAAACTAACCTAGACACCACCAACTTAATCTAAGGTAGTTACCCCCCTACTTTTTTCTTGAGATAGACGAGAGCATTGCTTTGTTATTCTTACTTCCTTGATCCTAGTGTTTCTTTGTTGTTTCCTTTACTCTCAATCCTTTGTTCCCTTGCATTTTCTTCTTATAAGCAACCTCTAAAGTGGCAACAAGGAATAGTATTCTCTACATTTGAGTATAATTATTGATTTTTCAATTCAAAATCAAATTATTTTAGGCTCAACACTTACATACTTCTACTTTGGCATCTCATTGTGGAGACCTTGGACATGAGGATGAGGAGGGAGGCCATCATTGTTTTTGCTCTTCAATATGGTGATGGTTGTTGTCTTGTCATTTTGCACACTAATTGATTCAATTCCGTTGTGTTTTGTAGGTTTATGCTTTCATGTTGATGTTTTCTCTATGCTCATTCACCATATTCCTTTGCTTTTGTTTTGTGTCATTCTAACAATATCATGATGTACACCTATTGAGTGACTACTAAGAAGCTATTGAAAGAGAACTTTGAGAGAGAGAGAGACACACACACACACAGACAAAGAGTAGATACTAAACATGTATCAAGCCCAAGACCTCTCTCATGATATCAATGCATTTAGATAAACCATTCTATATCATAAGGCCTCTTTCATGATATCAACACATTTAGATAAACCATTATAACATAGACGACAACAACTTAATCTTCTAAGATAGTCACCTATTTCCTTAGTGTTGCTCCCATATTCCATTGACTATTTTCTTCTTGTTATAAATCTCGTAATCCCCAACAACAATGAATGATATCCTCTATATTTGAGTTCACTACTTTGAGAAATCAAGTCAAGTGTATTATTCACACAATTTGATATCTATTGGGTTACAAACATAAGAGAATTAATGAAAATGAGCTCTAAAAGACCTAGAGTAATGCAAGGCTGAGAGAAACACTCTAAAATAGGAAAACTCAACATTTCATTATTGAGCTTCCATCAAGACCACTAAAATTCTACACATCTTCAAAAACAAGGCTAAAACATATTTCCAATTATGTGGAAATGCACCACTGTCAACAATGTCAATACTCTAAAAAGGCCCATAATGTTTGTTGGATGGCTTGGGGTGCCACCTCTCTTTTCAAAGATACTTTGTGAGTTTAAGTATTTCAAAACTGAAGGTCACCCAATCATTATTTTTCATGTTCATCTTGTAGGATAAAGTGGCACATGGTGTTATTTGGTAATACGTCAATGAACTATTACAATTTTAAGAAACATCCCAAGCAAAATACAAAATTTGCAAAAAAAATGGTTACTACTTTAGCTAGTAACCATTTTTGTTAAATTGTGAACAAAGGTTGTTTAGTGTACAAGTCTGCCACCAACTATGCAACTATATTTTAGAAATTTTGGGAGTCATAATCTTATAGCTAGCTAATGCCTAAGTTTGAAAGCATTTACAAGGGTATTGCATAAATATCACCACTTAAGTGGATACCATAGGTACAAGATACTTCTCTTTGGGTCTCAACTCTCAAACAAAGGTGGTAAAACCTATCACTAACAATCTACAACGACGCTTCAACAATCAAAATCTCTTAAATAGTTCCATTAAATGGACACAATAATAAACCGTTTCTTGCTTATAGCATTTAACTTAATCGAGTGCAAAATCCAAACCCAATTTGCTCTAATGAGTATTGAAACAAGTTTTAACATCACCAAAAAATACAATGAGGGAAGAATACCTTGATAAAGTCACATAAGAAGTCAAAGCTCAATTGCACAATTGGTATAAATGGATGGACTCACTACTACTAATAGCCACTAATAAATGTAATGTTCATATGAGTATCGAAACAAGTTTTAACATCACCAAAAAATACAATGAGGGAAGAATACCTTGATAAAGTCACATAAGAAGTCAAAGCTCAATTGCACAATTGGTATAAATGGATGGACTCACTACTACTAATAGCCACTAATAAATGTAATGTTCATACTCCCACATGGACATATGTTTCTTGAGACTATTCATAGTTGTTTTGAGTAAAAATTGGCAAATATAGGATCAGTTTTTAAAGAAGTGATTGCTAATTTAGGTGGACCTACAAAAGTTACTACTTGTATTTGATAATGCATCAAATTATAAAATCTTTGGCTTGGTGATCCAAAGAAAGTATTTAGAGGTCACATGGGTACCTTGTATAAGACACAATATGAACTTGCTCTTAAAATATATAGGCAAAATGATTTTCATACGACTTTGCAAGATGCAAACATCATTGTAAAGTTCATCAATGAGCATCAATTCACAAATACATTGTTTTGTTCACACTTGAGCATTTCTTGTGAATATTTTGGGCTATTAGATTAGCTACTACTTATCATAGAGGGACTCAAAATCATTTAACCTGCTCTTCAAGAGCAATTATAGGTAGTTGATGGAAACTACGAGGACTAGAATTCTCAATTTCTTGAAGCAAACTCACTCTTGTTAACTTAATTGTAATCTAGCACAATATGGAAAAGATAAAAGCACCCATGAAACCTTCTATACATCTCTTCATGAAGTATTCTCAAATAACCTAATAATGGAAAGGCCTACTAGCAAATGTTGAAAACTTCAAAATCAGCAAAGTAAAATTATAAACACACTAAATTTCAAAAAAATCAAAGCACTGCAAAAGTAAGCGTTCAGTGGTCACAAATGCATGACCCATTGCATAGCATAACATTCGCATTGGAGCCATCGTTTGAAATGCATGTTCAATCATCAAATAAAGGATTAATGGGTGATTTTAGGTGTTTTTCTAAGTATTGCTTCCTAGATTGCAAGGTAAGCAAGCCTACCAAATAAGCATAAGGCTTGTCAATAGGGAAGGTAGCTTTGGCAATCATTAACTCTTGGATATTACTGATATGGTTAGAGAGAGAGAGACAGAGAGAGAGAGAGAGAGAGAGAGAGAGAGCCTTTCAGAATTCAAATTGGCAGGTTTGGGGAATGATACAGGACTCGATCTTTAAAAGAGGATCCTGTCCTAATGTTGCTAGCAGCTGTCTATCTAAACATCTTTATAATACAGGTATTGTAAAATAGGCCCTTGGGAAAAAGCCAAGACAGCAGATATCAAGGCAGCACAGGTTAATTGGCCTGGAAGAAGCGTGAGTGCGGATTGAACTCCCAGAAAGAAGGCTGGCCCACGGTTGAAAAGCATAGGTCTTAAGAGCTGGACTTCTCCTATGGGGAAAATTCACTCGTGTTGACAATAGATGGATTATAGAAGATGCACACCCATACCACATTTTGAACATGGAAAAAGAGGACTAAAGAGTCTAGGCTGCTATTCCTTCCTTTAAACATCACCTGATGCTCTGGAGGGTGATTACCAACAGGCTGCCTTCCAAAGAAAGGCTAAAGTTTATTAAGAGGTATGATGAACCAGTAGAGCACCTGATGTGTGACCTTAAAGGAATCAAGCCTTGTTGGAGCCCTTTGAAGAAGGTTATGGAGAGCACGGGATTACATCACAGCATACCCTGGAAGCAGGCACTGTTGGGAAATTGGGGTAATATGAATATGGTCTATCCTTAGAGCATTTACCTTTCAGGCCGTCTGGATCTGTTGCAATGACCTTTTGGGAAACTCTTATCCAAGAAAGATGTTTGTAGCAGAGTTTCAGCATATATTAAAAAAAGGTGTATGTTGAGATTCATGCTTTAGGACACAAGACTAATTCTCTGAACTGGTGAAGAAGAAGCTTGTTATGCTGAACTCTTTTTGAGTCTAAATTGGTGAACAAGCAGCTTGTAATGCTGAACTCATTTCTTTGGGATGCTATACATAACACAATATTGTTATTTTGCATTTTAAAAAAAGTTTGTGAAGCTTCACGGGGGTATGTTAGGAACTTAATCAATTTGGCATGGCAGGACAAATGCAGCTATCTGCACACAATCATGCAAGCGGATTACATCTAACGCCTTTGCTTAAACCGGCAGTCATTTGGATTTCTCTTCCCACTGAAAACTGCAAGAGCTTCTTGAACAGGGGGCTGCAGCTGGCCTTTCTTCCCCCCTTTGTGTGCAAAGATCTCCGACCTTAAGAAGATATCCTCACTCTGCAAGCAATTATAATGAAATGATTTTATATGAAATGTCCAACTCTCAGAACATGCACAAAAACTTAGCCATCAAGTAAAAGAAGTACTTACTACTACTTTGTTCTTCCTTGGATGCAACACTTTTGGAGGCAATTGATCCTCCCTTAAGATGGGATTATCTGTTACACCTTTCCGTCCTCCCTTAGGCATTGGTAAAGAATACTGCAAGTTTAATATCACAATTTAGCTCATTGTGTATCTACATGTGCAGGAGCACAGACATACGAGGGGTGTGCATGATTGCTAGCACGTCCATACCTGACGTGTGCATGCATGCATCATCCATGTGTATGTATATCCTGCCTGGATATGCATATCTGCATGTATGAGCAGGAATACACCTGTGTATCTACGTCTGTAACTTGTGTGTAGTGTGCACACATGCACAAAGGTGTCGGAGTTCAATGAGGTCAAACTCAAATGTCTTGAGATTCTTGGAGTTCACAAACTAATCAGAAGAATAAGAACAGAATTTCGCACATCATTCGAACTTTCTTTTCAAGTGAAAATTTACACATGTATCACACACTTCAAAAAGTCACCCGCCTAGCAGCACAATCATGCAGAAAAATATTTGTCAACAATCGTGGAATAGCAATAGTCTACCCAGCACAATTCCATTCCCTTCCCAAACAAGACGTCAAAAGAAAGAATGCAAGCAGTAAAAAAGAGGTACCTTTGTGCCACGAATGTTTACACGCCTTCTTGTTCCCGTGTGCACAACACCATTAGGTCCAACTGTAACTGATACTTTGTGAAGAGTTCCTCCATTTCCGCATTTGGGACAAAAGATACGGCCAACATCAAAAGTCACCTTCCTACAAGCTTCACATTTGAGCACCCACCTGCATCAACAACCAGTCAAGTAGTCCATCCATTTCATGTTCAGCCAGAATGCAGCTTACGCAATAAATGTGGAATCGCACTGGCCACTCCCCAAACACAAGTAAATATGGTTGAGAATGAGATCTCTCTCAAGAAATCATCTGTAAAATATACTGAAGAGATATAAGGGAAAATAAGGGAAACACTAGAATGTACACACACATTCAGAGTGAACTCTAAAGACACGTGATTATAATCAATTACTTAGGATTCCATTAAATAGGCCAAAGACAAAGACTCAAAGCCCATGTGAGACCTCTAACGAATGATAATCATGCCCTGAAGACACAAGAGACAGATCTGATAAGGACACATCATATTGGCACACATGTACGTCCCCTTGCAGAGGCTCACAATCAGGTATGCACAATGAACACTCATGCCATCACCCCTCTTCAGCTCCAGGTCTCGTCCAGCAAGTGACCAATGAATAAGGAGAACCCTCAACAATGAGACACTACCTGATATTTCTAAATCCCCTTTGAACCATAGAAACAGGAAACGGCTGGAACGGGCCCCCGGCACATGGAATCGCCGTCCTTGGCACAAAGCCATCATGGGACGCGTTGAGAATTGGTGGAATGTTTCCTGTCTGAAACGGGACAGGGAACGCCACATGGCACCCACTTACCTTCGGCTGGCCGCTGCTCCCGCCCGATCGCCTGCTACTGCGCGTTTTGCCCACTTCTCTCCTGTCTGCTGCTCCCGCCTGAGATCATCTGCCCATTCCTGCCCCCGTGACCTGTCCGCACAACGCCCCAGCGCCCGTTCCCTATTGCCCCGTCAGTGGCCAGCCACCAGTCCCCTTGTCTCCTCCCGCCTCCAACCTCTCTTCTTTCTTCTTTCTTCTCTTCCTTCTCCATTCTCTTCTTCCTTCTTCCTTGGACCTTCTCCCTTCTCTCCCTTCTTCTCCTCTTCTCTTGAGTCTTCCTTCTTCTCCAAGTTCCAAGTTCTCCATTCTTCTCCTCTTCTCTTCTTCTTCTCCCTTCTCTCGAGCCATTTTTAGTTCAATTTTCAACTTGAAATGGCTTCACCTTCCTGCCCCGCTCATCGGGCTGGTGGTCGAGAAAGAAGGTCCGATGATTGGTCATGGTGGGAAGAAGTAAATGCTGACCGCCCATTGAGTGGTGGAGGATCTCAACCATGGACTTGCAAGCTTTGCCCATACAAGCGAACTAGTGGAGCAAACAAGGTAATCCATTGAGCCAAGCATTTGTATTTCAAATTTTTATTGATTTTAATTTTTCAAAGTTACTTAAATATTAGAATATGGAATACCAATTGCTACTTGTTCCGTTTTATGCATAATCAGGTCCGAGCTCATCTCTTACATGAGCTAAATTCAAAAGTACAATTTTGTCTGAATGTGACCTTGGAGAAGCAAAGGGAGCTTCGTGACCGTGTAGCAGGTCAACAAGCTTATCTTGCATCTAGACCACGACGTGTTGTAGTTGACCCTGCAACTTTTGTGACACCATCCCCATCAGATTTATCTAGAGCAGAGCCACCATCAAGAAGTGTTACCTCCACACCTACTGCAGGCATTGCATCGGCCATGGCATCAACAGCACCACATGTTGCACGTAGACAAAGCACACTTGATGCTAGTTGGGATCCCAAGAAGAAGGAAGAGGTGGATACATCAGTGGCACACTTTTTTTATCATGACCACATACAATTTCGTACAGCCAAGCAGATAATTTTAAATTGATGCGCAAGAAGATTGGTGAGTATGGCCCTTCGTATGTACCTCCATCATCACAGACCTAACGCATCACTTTGCTCGACAAGGAAAAGCGCCTTGTTGAGCAAGCAGCAGTGACTAGAAAGAGCCTGTGGGCTAAAAATGGAGTTTCCTTGATTGCTTATGGTTGGAGTGATACACGCAAGCGATCCATTCATGGCATGGTTGCTTATTCTCATGGGGAAATGTATTTCGTATCTTCACATGATGCATCGGCGACAGGAAAGTCAACAGATGTACTTGCAACAGAGTGGATTACAAGTATTGAGCTTATTGGCCCAAAGCATGTTGTGGGATTTGTTTCAGATGGAGAGCCTGCAAATAGAGCAGCAGGTGCTATTATCCAAGGATATTATCCACATATCACAATTTCATATTGTATAGCTCATTGCTTGAACAACCTACTAAAGGATACTAGTAACCTATCATGGATCGCACCTGTCATAGAGCAAGGAGCTCAAATGGTTAGCTTTGTTTTGAATCACCAGTTTTTTCGCCCCATCGCTTCTCTTTGTGATCGAGGAAGACACTTTCAAAATACTATGATTCCAGATTTATCTTTAACTTCTTGATGCTAGGCAAATTAAGAGAATGCAATGGTGCCTTGAGGCAGTTATTTCTTAGTGATGAGTTTACCTCATCAACATTGGCAAATACTCCTACAGGTATCTTACGCTTAGAGAAAGTAAATAACTCCACTTTTTGGGATGATGTAAAGCGAATAGATGCTATGGTATCACCTATTGTGCATTTATTGAGGATTATGGTATACAACCTTGCATCGGCAAGGTATATGAGGCTATGGATAAGCTGAATGAAAAGTTGCAAGAGTTGGCACCAATGATGAGGCGTATGAGGAGTTATGTCATTTAGTTGTAACAAGGTGAAACTCCTATAGCTCACCCATACATGGAGTTGCATTTGTTGTGGATCCTAAGTTCCAGGGCAAGGGCCAGGAGAATGACACTGAGATTATGGATACATGAAGACTTATATTGTCTCGTCTAGTGCATGATCATGGCACTAGACGAAAGATCAGAGATCAGCTTTCATGCTATAGGACCTTTCGGGGTTCTTTTGGTTGTGAGGATGCGCAAGAGAATCACTGTAAGATTGGGACAGCTTTATGGTGGGAGAACTATGGTTCGAATGGTCTTGAGTTGCAGCAAATAGCCATCCATATTTTGAGTCAGTCAGTTGGCTCCTCTTGTTTGGAGCAATTGTGGAGTACATACGCTCACATTGCTTTAAAGAAGAGGAACCGTCTCAGTGTGGAGAGGGTAAACGATCTAATATTCGTTAGTGCTAATTTGAGGATGTTACGTAACAGTATGACAACAAAGCCCAATCCATTCACAGAGTGGGAGATGTAGTAAAAAGAGAAGATACACGCTAATGTTGAGGGAGATGCAGCAATTCATGGTACACATGATGATGAGGCTGGCACTTCAAGAGTAGCTAGAGCCGTCTCAGATCATGATGATGATCTTTGATTTTGTTTGCGTATTATGAGTCTCATGATACATGACACATGTACATTGTATATGATATTATGATCATTGATGACATTATGACACTTGGGCTATTGTACCATGCCGATATTATATTTGTACTTGAGTCTTACAGTCTTGCAATTGCCCCTGGTCTATCTTGGCATGCCGCATTTTGCTTCAGTCTAGAAATTAGACTTTATATTTGCAGTCTTTTTTGGGGCAATGAGCATGTTCTTTCAAAGATTAGACTTTATATTTGTAATCTTTTAAGTTTTTTGGCAACAGGACCATAGGCATGTTCTTTCAGCTTAGACTTTAAAGTTTAGTTCATTGTTCATTGTTTTATCATTTATGGCATATGTATTATGCATTTTATTATTTATCATTGAATAGCTTACCTCTTGAGCCTTGTAAGTTGCAATTCAATTTCTAATGAGTAGAACACTCCAAAGTCCACATGGATTATGAGTGAAATATTAATTCTTTTTCATGAATTTTAATTTTTTAAATGTCGTTCCTGTTCCCTAGATTTGGCGTCCCCATCATCGTCCCCGTTCCCCGTTTCATGTTTCTATGCTTTGAACACAAGATGAAAGAGCCCACCAAGGCTATAATACCTTCATGCAGCGTAAAGCGTTCTGCTGCTCTTCACTGTGCCCGGTGCTCTTGGCCTACCTAAAGAAAATAGTACTTACTGCTGTCCAGAAGTAGCCTACAAGCTGATTTACCACTCTTATGGTCAGACAATCTTTGAGCAGTTGGAACCCTGAAAAAAGTGAATGTGAACACTGCATTCTTGAACCTCTGGAAGCATGTACAAGAAGTACACCTACACACACTAAAGAGGGGAGGTCTACCAAGCCAAAGGAGATGGTCTTGTCATAGGCAAATAAACGTCTCCTATTTTGGGCTTGGAATTGTCCCTGCCATACATGCATGAAGGTGAGAATTTCAGACACACACAATATGATACGAATTTTCCCATCCCAAGAGAGTTTTTTAGGCAAACTTAATTATTTACCAATCTCACCTTGTTAGGGTACTAATAGATGGGGCCCACCTAATTGCCGAGTCTTATGCAGTATCAGTAATGCATGGGGAGTGTCATTCAATTCAGTGTAGAGAAAATTGGGTATACCCCACAGCCCTCTTCCTACTCTCCAACTTGCACAAATCTGCATTCATGAAGTGTTTCTAAGGACTCGTTTGTGGTCCCTGTCAGTAGGGCAGCAGGTTCAAGTTAGGATTACATTTACCATAGTTTCTGTGCAAACCAGCCCTTCCACCCACACATGCAAGATGAAGAGGGGGCTCAGGGTGAACATGAAACATCCAAAACGCTGCAGTTTCTTTTCAGATGTCCAACTGTAGATAGATGCATTTCAGCAATTATCAATCTCCCCAAACAAAATGCATGTCTGCAGGTATGCTAAATTTGCATCTATCTTTGAATCAGCCCCAAAATGAGTGTACTCCTCGTTTCCTACATACCACAGTTTCTCCCACAAAGAAGACAGTGCTGCAGCATTCAAAGTTCTGCATTCCACATCAGATCCATCCCAAGATTCTCTAAGACTGTCCTACTGCTGCCTGTATTATCCTCCCTATGAAGCATTGTTTATGCTCAGTCTGCATGTTACTTTGCCTTTGAGGTCAGAATAGTAGTTTTTGGTAAATAGATGCATTCCTTATGGTTCTGACGGCAGTTACGGTCCATGTGTGTGAATTATAACATAGTTTGCTAGCTGAAAAGTCCACATCAGATCTGTCCCACACTCTCCAAATCAGACTGTCCTGCTGCCTGCATTATCCTCATTGTGAAGCACTGTTTATGCTCACCACAGTTTCTCCACAAAGAAGACAGTGCTGCAGCTTTCAAAGTTCTGCATTCAACATCAGATCCATCCCAAGACTCTCCAAATCAGACTGTCCTACTGCTGCCTGCATTATCCTTCCTATGAAGCACTGTTTACGCTTGATCTACGCATTACTTTTGACTTGGTGGTCAAAATAATGTTGATTTTTGGCAAATAGATGCATCCCTTATGGTTCTGACAGCAGTTATGGTTCATGTGTGAATTATAACTTGGTTTGCCAGCTGGAAATTCCACATGTTGTGCGCATCAATTGGGTCAAGCAATAGGTACAGATGTTTGATTATGATGTTGCCTGCTTTGTCAATGGTTACACGTACAATTGAGGACAATTGCAAGGATATAAGGGGGGGGTTTATCACAAGGACATGAATTTTTAACTTATTGCTTTGGCATAATTAAGTTGTGCACATGTGAGGTGCATACGTTAAGTGCAAGTTAAATTGGGCACCATGATAGTCCAAAACCTCGGATTGGGCAGTGTGAGACATTGGCCAAAATTGTGATAAGCTATGATGGATATGTGCTTATGGGTGCTGGTTGACAATCTTGGCTCTAGAAATTAAATGTGCCCTTGAACAACATGTGCTGTCATTGGGGCTGGAGAAATTAACATCTAATACTTAGAACTAAGGCTAATGAAAGTCTAAAGACTTTCAAGTTCAAAAGACTCAGCATTTTGAATTGTGGATAGGCAATGGCCAATTTGTGGGCAAGGCCAAGCAATTTTTGAACTCCCACAATTAATTCTTGCTGGAAGCTAATTTCTACAGGCTGAGTTATGCATTAGCAAGTGTGCACTTGTCAAAAAGGGAGAGAACATACCATGCAATGGCTTTCTGCTACCGGTCACTTGAGACAATGCTTTGTTCCAAAATTTGTAGAGGTTGACCAATCAATAAGGGAAGAGGGAATTGTTAAGAGTGTACCTCTCGAGTCCGAGGCAAGGCCTAACACTTTTCAAGGATTGGAGAGCAATCTCTTGTATAGTACAAGTTTATACAATCTAAAGAGATACCGCAAGGGGCACCAATTCTGGGGCAGAGTGTCAGATGTCTGCCATTCATCAATAAGTGTTTATTTCAGTTTTTATAAATTTATAGCTTGCTATATTTGCTAGCTGATCAGGTTAACCACCACCTTATCTAAGAAGGATGGCTGGTTTCATTAGAAATGCATGTACTTCTCCCTTACACATGCAACATTTGATATGTTAATCTTTAGGCCTACACATTTGTGCCATACTTGGTTATACCACTAAAATTTTTTCTACTCCATCTGAATCAAGAACTTTGGAACCCTTGGCTTCATTAGTTAAACCTAACTTTTGTTAGCACTCATATGGAGTGCCAATGAACAAACCAATTCCTCTAACAAGGAAGCCCACTTGTGATGTGCTACTATCCTCGCCAATCTTCAAACAAAATAGGAAACCCTTTATAATGGCAAAAGACACTTGTCTCACACTACTTTGAATTAGTACTCTTGGCAATCCAATTAGAGGCGATTTGAGATGTTGCCAATTTTACATATTGCAATCCTCATCACAATGGTAATCATTGACACGAAGTGTCCTCTAGACTTCCATTTTTGAGGGTGCTATAGAAACATTAATATGCAAAAATCCAAACTAACACATTTGCAAACATTCAAATTGACCCTTTTTTCCCAATTTCTTTAGGCACATCATTACAAAACAATCTTGTTTAAGACTTTAGCATTGGGAGGTTTTGACAAAGGGTCTAAACACCATTAAAGTGACCCCATTTTATGATAGCACGGTTCGATGACGAGTTACAACCAAGAGATAGACTAGCATGTGCATAATCAAACACCTCAAGAAGGGCAAGCCCCTTACATTCTACTACAAACAGCATGCATACACAAGCCTTATTTCAAATTCACGGCTCAACATGTATTCAAACATCCAAAAAAAAGAACCTTGATAATTGCCAAGGGTGCTTTTGAGTTAGCTCCCACCAATATCATAAAAAAGCCAAGATTGGTTGGCCAATCACAATATATTACACGTTAAACTGTCAACCAATGGAAGTTACATCCTATAAGCAAAAAGGATTGTCCTTAAGAGTATCAAGCCATATTCATTGATATATCCCAATTTGAAAAAACCAATATTGTTAGACGATGGCAAGTTTCACTTGGAATGCATCTAGGATGTCACAATAGCCAAATAAAATACCACTTCATGAAGTGTACTGAGGTTGTTTATGGCTCCTATAACTTTTTGGTAAACAGGAAATCTTTAAACAAGCAGATGTTAAATTTCACGACACCATAATAACTCACTAACTTGACTTTTGCATTACTCTCAAAACTTGAGAGATAAAAGCTCATTAATAAATGCTAACATAGCTGGTTAGGAACTCTTCTATTGTTTTATTTACAATCACAAACAACAAAGTGGCATTAACAAGAAAATGTAGTGGAAAACTCAAAGAAAGTGTTACACACCGGTGAAGCTGCTGGACCTGCAAGCCATTCAACGACATTACTCTCAAACCTATCTGCAATAGCACATTTTGCATGGGAAAATCTGTTGTAATGCATGCAACTGTAGAGCTGGAGAGAGGTCGAAGCATCCAGCTATCCTCACTTTCAGAGGCATAATGGGAATTGGCAACTCCTTCACTAGTGCCTTCCCGCATCATTTCAGAGCTTTCATTTGGATTATTTTCCTCTTCCAACTCACCATCACTGGTATTCTCATCAAATACACCCTTATCCAAATCAGGATCTTCCTCATCCGTCAGCTTCAAACCATCCATGCCAAAGTCAGCTGGTTTCTGGTTCTCAATCCTCTCTGCATATGGTCCTTCGACCACTGAATTCTTTAAAGCTGTCCTGGCTGCTCTTTTTTCATGTTTCCTTCGAGTGCTTCTGCTAATTGCTCTAGTCCATTCTCCTTTGTCTTGGCTATGATCCACCATCACTGTGTTGATACTCTCCTTCGAGTCTACTTCCTGGCTGATCACTGAAACATTTATGGTGTCAGGTGTAATAGAGCAAGATTGCCTGCTTGAAAGGTCCTGCAGACTATCCTTTGTGTAATCACACAGGCCACTAATCGAAGTACTTTGGTTGCACGTCAGTGAAATGTCCATCCCATTCTGATTATCAACCTCCACAGTACTGGCTTCAGTGCACGTGAAAATTTCAGGTTTCTTATCATAAGTCCATGCAATGTTTCCTACATTCTGAGTAGATTCGCAATCAACTGCACATGATTTCTCTTCGGCTACTCTGCTGAAACAGTTCGATGTAAATGACAGGTTCTTTAAACCCAGAATATGAGAGTCCTGATGTGTATAGTCATCTGATTCCTGTGAGAATTCCTCCCATTCTTCCAAATTAGGCACATTGGATCCCCAACCAGGCAGATTATGCTCATATATTTGCTTTGCTTGAATGACCTGGAGTGGAGGTGGCCTAGTACGCAAGTGTGCAGATCCATGAGCCTGTACTTCCAATGTATAGGCAAGAGATATAAGCTTCAAATCTACCTCAGAAAGCGAGGGCAAATCTCCTGTTTCCCGAGTAAACTGTACCACTGTTTCAGAACAATTGTGTCAGGCATTTATAAGAGAACAAAAACAACGTGATATTGCCAGAAAGAAGGACAAGAGTGTAATATGCCCCAACACAAGGTTGAACTCATCGTCTCCCAATCTTCAAAGCCACAAAAGCTCTCACCTTCTATGAGAGGAAATGTGCATTGCCTAAGCCATAAAAACTCTGCCTTCTACGAGTGGAAATGTGCATTGCCTGACTAAATGCATATGATCAAAAACAAACATATTTATACACAGAGCTTGCCAGTATGGCAAGTGCATTCTTCTAACAGTGATTGCAATCAGATACTAGACAAGAACTTTCCAATAAGAAAGCCTTCTTGATTTAATTAATAGCACCTGATGAAAGCTTCGTACCTTTGCTGAGGGCTTCTTCGCTCGGCTCCAGGCACTCGACAGTGAAAGGAAGGGCAGCAAGCTGTGTGCGAGAGGCCGGGTCACGGACCTCCGCCAGTGCCTCTTTAATGGTTACGAAGCGGTCGGAGAGGCCGGCAAGCTTGAACGCCGATGTGATTAGAGCATTGGCATCAACCACAGCCACACTGATGCCATCGCGCGAGCTCAAAGAGCGAGGGGGCAACGGCAATGCCGGTTCCACGGCAGGTGCTGCTAACAATGAAGATGGCGGCGTTGTTGTTGGTGATGGTGATGGTGATGGGGGAAGAGGAGCTCCTCCTCCTCCTCCTCCTGCATCTTTGCGAACTATATCGCTCCACGCCATTACTGAGACTCCCTCGTGACCTTTGGATGTGCAGACTTGTCACCCCCAAAACCCTACACAGAACACACGCTTGTCGGAATCATCAAGCAGTGAAAACCAAAAACCTCATTAAACTTGGCAAATACAATCGAACAATCTACAGCTATATTAAATTATTGTTAAGGGAGGCCCCGATTTTTAAAGGGCCTCCCGAACCTATCTATTATTTTGATTGTGGCTTAAGGAAGTCCAGAAGGCCTCTTGAATCTAAAATACTAACCAAACCTAAATTTGCGTTAAAGTGAAGGAACTTTTCTTCCCCTCTCTCATATATGTGACTCTAATTTGATTCTCTCTCTCTCTCTCTCTTTATTTTTTTCGTAAATCTCTCTCTCTCTCTCTCTCTCTCTCTCTCCTTGGGCACATGTGGTCAAAGACTCCAGTAACTTCATTACTTGTCACCCTAAACCAGAATTAGGGGCACATTCTTGCATGAACTATGTTGGAGCTCACATGAATCCTATCGTAGTTATAGGCACATGAGCAAATAGCAATCATGCAAGCAAGGTAGAGGTGAGGAGCATGATATGGCAAGGGTTCTTTGGATACCGGAGGATGCTTGAGCTCTACATGTCTAAACATGAGGGTATGATCCCTCAAACTGCTTCCAACTCCTTCCAACAGGCAAATTGTGGGTCTCACTGCTCTTTTTTCCCTTTTTCTACCTGAGCGTTGCCCAAAGGTCTACATGTGGCAAAGCTCTCTCTCTCTCCCCCCAAGGCTTGTGATGAATCACACAAGCAATACAACCACTACAAGTAGGCAAAAAAGCAAAGTAGCTCAGCCATGACAAGCATGTAGTGAATTTGACAGCCTGCGTGTGGCCATGGTGAAGTATGGGCAGCAATAGTGGGTGAGACAAGAGGTGGCTATAACCATAGTGAGAGAGGGAGGGAGGGAGGGAGGGAGAGGCAGGAAATTTCTTTCACGAACAATAAGATTATGTTTTTTTCTGCAATTGGTGAGAGAGAGAGAGAGAGAGAAAAAACCTGCTCTTTGTTTCATATGGAGTGCAATAACATACCAAGACAATGAGAGGGGCGTCCTATCTTGTTACTTGCCCACTCACCTATCGTGTGCCTTCCACACCTATTGTGCTTACCTGCCTTGCTACACTGTGTGTGTGTGTGTGTGTGTGTGTGTGTGTGTGTGTGTGTGTGTGTGTGTGTGTGTGTGTGTGTGTGTGTGTGTGTGTGTGTGTGTGTGTGTGTGTGTGTGTGTGAAAGAAAAAGATTGGAGACATAAGGAGAGACAAAGATAATAAAGTTAAGATAAATGCAAAAGAAATATGAAAAAAGTGAAATACAATGTGTGGGAAAGAAGTGAGGGAAGTGAAAAATAGTAACTTTGATTTGCTCACAAAGTTGCTTTGTGACTACACAAAGCTGCTATAAAATGGCCTTAATGTGCTAAGCCCAAGGTCAAGGCTCCATTCTTAAGTGTAGCATGGTGAAGGCACCTTGTACATTGTAGAAAAAGTGATTTATGCTTGACTTGTTACCAAGATATACGTTGTAATGGGACCACATGTTGATCGATTGTCAAGGATTTGGGTGACCCTTGACTCCAAGTATCAATGTAAACCCTAATATTTAATTGATACAAATTCATTTTCATCCAAGTATCAATGTAAGCTTTGGTATTCAATTAGTACAAAATCATTTCACATCCAATGTTTTCTTACTTGCCAATGGTCTTAAATAACAAGCCAATGACACAACTATGTGCATGCATGAAAGGTTAGTTTTGATCCCAAGTATGCTCTAGCCTCGATTTGCCTCACTTGAATAGAAAGTCTTGGCATCATATCTCAAAATTATCACATTTAATAAAAATAAACTTTCACATTTTTACAAGATTTCCAACTAGCTAAGAATGTTGCAATGGTTAGAGTTGCATCGATCAAGAGTTTAGAAGGCTTTTGTACATTCAACATAGCATGCAACTCTAGTACCCTCACATGAGGGTTCTTGAGATGCACGATTGCTATCCGGACATGTCATGGCCTTTTTAATCAAAGCTCTATGGTTAATTCTATTGTTAGTACCTACATCTTTGAGGGGTGTAGTAAGCACACCTTAGGGTTGCGGAAGCCTTGTAAAAGCACCACTCTCACTAGCATGACCACATGGTAGTGGGGTGTAGCCACCTTCTACCCCTAACTAGCAAGAGGTGCAACACAGTCCTTGAGGTATTAAACAACATGATGAAATCACAAATGCCTTTTGTTTTAGCAAGAGAATGTCGCAAGTTATCCTTCTACCAAAGGGAGCTCGAATCTAGGAGGGTGAAGTCTAATCAACAAAGTAAAGCTTGATTATAGATCTTGAACTTTTAACAAGAAAGCAGAACAACACACCTAAAGATGCAAACATGGCTCGTTATCTTGCATCTTGAAAGAACTTTTCATGCGTACAACTTCAGTATTTTGTTATACTAAATGTTATTGTAATCATCTGGAATTACATGATGTTGGATATGAATGCCAATTTTTGTTATATTCGATGCTATTGTAATCATTTGGAACTACATGATATTGGTATCCAAGTTTTCAATCCTAAGTCTCAAAATCCAATCATAAATATTTTATTTACTTCACATATGACTTAATGCTCTCTCAAAGTTAAAAAGAAAAATGGCACAAATGCATAAGAAATTACTTAAATTGTTGTAGATGTGTATTTACTAATTTCTTGTTTCTAATTCAAAGCTTCAAAATTGTCTATCAAATTCCAATTTTCTCAAAAGATTGGTTTATATATTGTGCTTCGCAATGCAGTTGAATGTCATGAGCTAAGGCCAACATAACAGAGAGATGTGATTAGTTTATACACTATGCTTCATGATGCAATTTAATGTCACAAGCTAAGACCAACACAAGAGATGTGATCACTTTTGGCTAAAACGGGAGAAATGACCAACAACAAACTAGATTATGAAGTTTGTGGGAGAGAGAGAGAGAGAGAGAGAGAGAGAGAGAGAGAGAGAGAGAGAGAGAGAGAGAGAGAGAGAGAGAGAGAGAGTGTGTGTGTGTGTGTGTGTGTGTGTGTGTGTGTGAGCAATGTAATCTTTAAGAAATTATAACAATGATACATATAGGAGTTATATTTACATTCAACCAATAAAATTTCCCGTTTCACTTTTCAAACATAGCAATTCCCCATGTGAGGAAAAACCTCATCATAGAGCAAAAGAAATACAAAATCCTTATTTAAGAAATTATAAAATGATACATGTAGGAGTTATATTTACATTTAACCAATAAAATTTCATGTTTCACTTTTCAAACATAGCAATTCCCCATGTGAGGAAAAACCTCATCACAGAGCAAAAGAAATAAAAAATCATGCATTCATCTAGGCTAAAAGAGCGATCAAAGATGTTGAATGTGTAAAAGAAGATTTGGGAGGCTTAAATAAGTACAAAAGAAATACAAAATCCTACATACATCTAGGCTAGAAGAGTGATCGAAGATGTTGAACGTGTAAAAGAAGATTTGGGAGGCTTAAATAAGTACAAAAGAAATACAAAATCCTACATACATCTAGGCTAGAGGAGTGATTGAAGATGTTGAACGTGTAAAAGAAGATTTGGGAGGCTTAAATAAGTACAAGTGCCAAAAGCAAGAAAGAATTGTTACACACTATGGACAATGTGGAATGCTTGCATTCTTATCATATATCAGTTTATACATGAGAAGCAATACAAAATCCTACATACATCTAGGCTAGAAGAGTGATCGAAGATGTTGAAAGTGTAAAAGAAGATTTGGGAGGCTTAAATAAGTATAAGTGCCAAAAGCAAGAAAGAAGAGTTACATACTATGGACAATGTGGAATGCTTGCATTCTTATCATACATCGGTTTATACATGAGTGGGGCATTTAGGTAGAATTGTTAGCTTGTATAATCATGCGTAACAGTGGGCACTTAATGGGGTGACAAATGAGTAGCTACACAACCCATTTAGGTCACTAGGTGACCACATTTCACCCAGTCGACCTATTATTATTGCCAAAAATATGCTAAACAACTTGGTTATTTTGTTGGTTCCACTATCACCAATAAATAGGAACTCCTCCTCCTCACACCTATCTTCTAATGTATCACCTTGCATTTGTGGAGAGAGGATCAGGAGGTACTATGATCAATCATTAGAGTGTTGGTTACCTTAGTGATATTGTACTTTGTTCTCACACTTCCTTTATCAAGTTTATTGCATGTTCATGAGTCTATTTGAGTTCTCTACTCTTCTCATTCATTACCCTATATTTGTTGCTTGCTCTTTCCCAACACACTTTTAGATGACATAAATATTTAATCTCTAGGTCTTTGTGCTTTTGTCGATTGTGTTTGGCTAACTGCACATCTCTAACTACCATATTTTCACCAATTGGAGTCGTTGATCATTGTGTTTCATCTTTCTAAGCATCAAATATTGCTAGGCGGCCTTTTCTAGAACTAGATATTATCCTACTAGTTGGCCTATTTTGGTGGCTATTGTAATGTACCCACCCCTAACTAGACTACATGAGGTAACATTTATTAGCCACTTGGATAAATTTCCTAAGTAGCACCATCCAAACCTCGTAGGATTTGTGGACTTAGTCTATTAAACAAGTTTTAAGCCTACTTTGCAGTGAAACATCCCAAAAGGATTGACTTGAGAGACATCCCCCTAAGATCCCAACATCCACAAATCCCTCTACCTCTTGTTTAAATTTCTAGGTTTTCTATCCCAAAATCAATAACAGGGACTAGGAAACTTTTCATCTCTATCATAGGCCATCAAGGGTTTTTCTTACTTAGAGCCCTTCTAAGCTCCTCCTCATAAGGTGATAAAACAATAGTATGTTCCACCATTCAGATATAAGATGCAGAATGTTGGGATAGTCAATGAAGAAGCCCCAATAGAGGAGGATTGGGTGCTATTGATGAAGGACTATTGTTGAAGATGGTGTGGATCATGCTAAAGTCATGAGACTAGCTAATACATTAACAAATGATGAATGAAGAAGCTATCATCTACAAATGGAGAGGGAAGGTTGCTTCAAAATACTTGTAGCATTATCAAAGAAGAAAACATAGATCATGGAATGATCATATAAGGGCCATCATGATCAAGGGGTCTTCCATGGATCCTTCCTAAACTCACAAGCCAACTTGTGCTCTTCCTAAGGGGTGTGTGTAGCTTACTTATGCAATGACTAGTGCACATGCAAGTGTAACTAAAAGATGGGTACATTGATAGGTCTTAGGGTGACAAGTCATTGGAGCAAGCTCAAAATATCCTATCCTTGATGTGCTATGAGATTGTGTTGTGAGGGCGAGGGCTAGGGCATTTAAAATTGAGCTAGCCAATTACGACTATCAAAGGCATCAAGCTTCAAGACCCCTAGGAGTAGTGAATGTGGGGTGCACACTACTGATGCATCTACATTCACTACATTCATCATGTGTTGAATAACAAACAACTTCACTTTATCAATTTGATTATGGTAGATGCATGATTGTTATGATATCTTCTCTCACTTTTGTTATTTCCATCTCTCCTTTTTTCGAGACAATCATATGCAATATAAACTTCTTCACCACAATTATAGCACTCTTTATTATCATAACTTATGTTCTATCTGCCGCATACTCTATTACTCCCCTTACCTCAAGATTGGCCTCTACCACTTGTATATGATTGCTCCTATGAGTTATGATTTTGCCCATAACGACCACCATTGCAGCCTCTACAACCATGACCTCTATCTCTACATGTGTTATAGTAGAGTACCTATTCTAAACTATTATTGTTTTGTGATGAGGATGTAGTAAGTGCCAAGTTATTCTCTTATAATATTTACATGGATGTTAAGTCTGCAAAGTTAGGAATAGTATCTCTTGTGTTGATAGAGGTTTGGAACTGCTTGTACTCCTCACTACCTAGACCATCCAAACATACAACCATTATATTATCATCAACAACATACACTTTAATAGATCCAAGAGCTTTAATAATATTCTTAATTTTCAATGTATAGTCATTGATAGATAGATTTCCATGCTTGACATTGTTTAACTTAGACTTTAATTGTAAATCTTTAGCTTTGGTATTTGTACCAGATAGCTTGACCAAATTATTCCATGCTTCTGTAGGATTATCTACATCTTGTATATGCCCAAACATGTTGTTTGAAACACTAATAGAAAGCCAATACATAACTTTCTAAGCATCTTGATCCCATTCCTTGAATACCTTTGCTTGCTTAAGAGTGGCATTTTCCTTCAATAACTCTAGAGTCTCAGCATTATCTCCTGCAATGTAGTCTCAATAACCTTTGCACATAAGGAGATTAGTCAATCTAAACTTCTAAGCATGGAAGTTATTATTGTCAAGATTATAACTGACACTATGATTAAACCCCCACATACATTGTGCAATAAAACCAAAAATATGTTGTTATTATTAATAGCCAACTTCACGTAAACTACCACTTGTATGGGCCACAATACATAAGCATATGTTGAGTAACACCAATAATGTCTAACAATCTACAAAAACTATCTACCATCACATCCAACACCTACAACCTATTTGTGAAATGATAAGGTTTGCATAGTTTTCAAACCTTACTAGGCTTGTGTACAAACAACCTCTAACTCTCAAATGGACCCCAAAACATACCCAAAATGCAAATTCAATTGTATAGATATAGACTAGAGGTCAGAGATCTGTAGCACTATCTCAACCACTTAAAGTTCTCGAAGATAGCCCGTCAATCAAAGATTGTATAGGAGAGATCTCCATGTGTGCTCCAGAATAAGGCTTCCTTGTAGACTCTTGTGCTTATGGCTCATAGCTCCTTGCTTGGATACTACTCTGTCACCTTGAAATGATTGGTGAAGACATAGTTAGCTTGAGCTCTTGCAAGACACAAAAAACACATAGAGAATGCACATAAGATAGGAAGCTATAAATCCTAATCTTTATTCTTCAGCTATAAATCCTAATCTTTATTCTTCTTCACTATAATAGTGTACAAAAATAAAGAGAAATAATATACAAGCAGTTCATAGTATGAATATGCTAACTAGTAAGAAAACTAAATAGATATCTTATAGCTCAAGTAGGTGGTGGAATAGCTAATGTCCAACTGTAAAGTATCACTAAAAGCATATTTTGATATACGTACCAACCACATTAATTATATGAATGTGGAAACAATCATTCGGGTATATGAGTGTTAGCTCATGTTGAGCTTGCTTGATGTCTTAACAAGCTGAAGAGCAAAAGGAAATGTGCACATAAAAAAAGAACAATAGTGAAAGAGGAAGAGCAAGAAAAAGTTTCAATACTCAAAAGGAAGCAAATGAATTTTTCAAAAGCGTGGTTGGGAATGAACCCATGCAAATTGCAAAAGATTCCATAGAATTCTAGAGGAAGTAATTGTAGTCTCAAGTGCAAGAGTCTTAAGGCAAAAATGATATAAAGGGTCAATAAGGATATGTGTACCTAATGTAAAAGAGTCTTCAAAAAGTATCCGTCTATATAAGTTAGAAAAAATAATGAAAGAATCATTCTTGTATGTGTGACAAAGCTTCTAAAATAATGAAAGATTCATTCTTTTATGTGTGACAAAACTTCTTACTCTCTTACTCATGTTTGCTTCTTGCTTGTCTCCATTGCATGAGAGAGAGCGAGTGAGAGAGTGTGGGAGAGAATGAGAGGGATTGATGTTGAGAGTGTGAGGGACAAGGTTAAAGTATTTCTCTACTTCGCCTCCTCCTCCTCCTCCTCCTCCTCCTCCTCCTCCTCCTCCTCCTCCTCCTCCTCCTCCTCCTCCTCCTTCTCCTCCTCCTCAACTTGCTACAGTGGTTGGAGCTTCAAATGGGCTAAAGCATAGATTGGGCTCATGAGGTAGAAAGGTATACACAAGGATCATGAGTCCATCTCTACTCTCATTTGGATCAACTATAATAGTATGGTGCTCAACGTGTGTCTACTATAATCTTAGAATCACTAGGTTGCTTGCCTATGAACTTATTGGTTTGGAGAGGAGAGGAGAGTGATGAGGTGAAAGCTAGTCAACTAAAGGAGCGACTAGTTTGCTTGCTTGTGAAATTATTGGTTTGGAGAGGAGTGACTAGATGGAGAGTTAGTCCATTGAAGGAGGTTGAACTCCTAAAAATAATAGGAGCTCCATTCAAGTCCCATTATTGAGTGTGTAGGCAACTTCACACACACACACACACACACACACACACACACACACACACACACACACACACACACACACACACACACACACACACACACACACACACACACACACACACACACACACACACACACACACACACACACACACACACACACACACACACACACACACACACACACACACACACACACACACACACACACACACACACACACACACACACACACACACACACACACACACACACACACACTCTCTCTCTCTCTCTCTCTCTCTCTCTCTCTCTCTCTCTCTCTCTCTCTCTCTCTCTCTCTCTCTCTCTCTCTCTCTCTCTCTCTCTCTCTCTCTCTCTCTCTCTCTCTCTCTCAACCTTCGTGAGAAAGTGGAAGACGATAAGAATAAGAAATAAAATCTAGAAATCATGGTTTTATGATTTTTTGTGTGTTTCACTTTTAGAATACCCAACAATTAACAGAAACTGACATTATGTCTATTTTGTGCTAAAAGCTTGTCAAATGCTTCTTATGCTTTTGTAAGCATACCATGATCCTCTATGTGTATGTGTGTGTGTTTATGTAAAATTTTCCTACCTAAAAAAGAATCATATGAATCCTCACTTATTAAATTTAAGGAAACATATTTTGTTTATAGGAAAGTATAATGTTTCTACCATAGAGAAAATTTTTGAATAATGTAATTTGATTCCAAAAGAAGTAAAATAAATCCATTGAAAATGCTAAATTTGAATCTTTATATATGAGAAACAATAAAGATAGAAGTGATTCATGGGACTATATATTCTTCAACCATTGCACATTTACATGACCAAGATTATTATAAATACTATTTGTGGAAACATAGCAACCTTAAGCTAAGTATACTTACATCTAAGGTAAGCATTCTACCCACATGCTTGCCTTCTACAACTAATGTATATCCATTTTTGAAATCTTCCACAAAACAACCGTCCTAATAAGACTTTAGTTGCAATCCTTGCTCAACTATTTGGCCAATAGAAACCAAATTCTTTTTAATGTTAGGCAATGCAACACATCAATCAAACACAACTTTTCCATCATGCATAGATCATACGATACTCCCAACATGACCTTTCCAACAAAACCAAGCATTTTAGGATTTTGCATCTCTCTAAACTATTCGCCATAGGATGTTAGATGGTCAGGCACTTGAATCCACATACTACACATCATCACTCACTATTAATGCATTTTCATGCACTCCATTCATGACTTGCTATATAGCAAATAACTTCTCATTGTCAATCTAACTACTAGACATATAGTTCTTATATAGTCTTTTTCCATATTTATTATTTCCACCTCTTTTTTTAATAGAAAAGCATATGCAATATGACATTTTTTATCACATGTATAGCATTCTCTATTACCATAACATATATGTGTTCTATCTACCATGTCATTTACGACTCCCCCTACCTTGAGATTGGCCTCTACCATCTATATATGACTACTTCTGTGAGTCATAACCCCTAATTTTTCCCATAAAAGCCACCATCGTGGCCCAAGTTTTGTTGTTCTAATGTCAACATAGATATTAGATATGCAAAATCAAGAATGGTATCTCTTGTGTTCATGAAGATTTTGAATTTCTTAGGCACATATAGCCACCCATCACATCAAGATAGGATACTCAACCCTTTTTCTCCTCCAAAGATTCACCTTGCACACAAGCACACCTCTTGGTACACTTAGGACATCTTAAATAGGCCCATGGTGTTAGGCTCCTCCAGGTGCACTTAGGCACATAGGAATAGCAAATTAGACACATAGAAAATCGACTTGTACATTAGGAACATCTCACAAGGACCAACAACCACACACTCATGCAATAACCTTAAGCTAAGGTATATCTACCATTGATACACACATGAGGGAGAGAAACCTTTTCGCACTTAGGAGCATACATACCTTACCTTACAACACAGCACCACAAGCATAGGGTTAAGGCACACAATTAGCATCATCTCTCTCATGGTAGGGTTTCTAGGATACCTTTGTACATTAGGGCACCCATGCACACACTTGGCCGTGCACTCTTGCATAGGGACGTATGAACAAAGAGCACACAATTCATTAGGTGACATGGACACCCTAACCAAGAATTTTTTCAGTTAGGCCATAAGCTAACATGGTCACCTAAAAACTATTTCTTGCCTTAAGAGCATCGACCCTTAACCTGTGTCCTAGGAACAGTAGATTTCTAACACATAGGCATAGCTGTAGGCACATTCACTTAAGCATGCATGTAGGCACATTCATTTTAACCCTAGGTTAGTCTCTTGCATCTCCTCAATCTACACCTCTTGCACATAGGTATGCAAGCACACTTTGCATGAGGATACTACAACTTAGGAAATCTAAGTGGAGCCTGTCCACATGTAGCCTTAGGTAGGGTTCATCAATATCTTGGGAGTTGCTAAGACACCTATAGTTTTCACACATATAACCTTAGGTGCACTTCTAGTCACACCCACTAACACATCCTAACCTCTTAGGTTTCACTCAAGGTCATTAAGTCCTTAGACCTAAGCCTACCATACTTTCCTCACACTTGGGGCATGACACTCTTAGGTTTTCATCATTAGGATGTAACTCCCATAACAATGAGGTAAAATACACTAGGTTGAAATCATCTAGCTGTGAGGATCACAATTCACAATCCACCATAATTACTAAGGTGTTTAGGCACAAGCACACTACATTTCTAGGGGAAATCATCCAATCAAGCTACAAAGTGCTAAATTCAAATCATTTTTGAGTCACTTCCAAAGAGCAATAGTTGACCAAGTTTCCAAAAGTAAGGTGATAATGTCCAATCATTGCTAGGCCACATTCAACAATGCACTAAGATCAATACTATGAGGAGAAGCCAACATTTGAGCTAACACTTTCAATATCACCACAGCCAACTATGGACAAAAACTTGCAAATTTGGATGATTGAGTGAAATCTATCAAAAGTTATCTGCTAAGACCCAATCCTACATTGTCATTGAGTTGAACTCAAGTGAGTTTACTCACTTCATTGACCAAAGGATCTATTGATTGGCATGCCTAAAGAATTTCCACTTGAGATAAAATTGGACCAAATCATCCAATAATACACGATTGCTCATTGACCCTACCTACTCAAGAAGTTTGATTGTTTGAAAGCCTGAAAAGGTAAAGCATCACAAAGGACTAGGCATGACTACATCAAGCTCACAAGGCCAATCGAATCACAAGTCCAAGTGATCCAAAATTATCAAGAGCAAGGTCCAAAAAAAAAAAACTAAGGAAGAGTCACTGACTAAGCCTAGAGTTACAAGGAATAGAAGCACACACACAATGTCAAACCACATGAGCAATTTAACATTGCAAGAAGAGTCAATGGCTTTTCTTTTGACTATTGAGAGCTTGATACTCTGTTGAGGTGCCTAAATAGTAGACTAAACTACAAAGTCTACAAGTCCCCAAATCTTATATGTCAACAAAAGATAGAGAGAACATTCCCGTCTACCTATCCTTTTACAAGATGCTAGAGCTAGCAATACAAGAGCCAAGGTCAAGGCTAGTGAACCAATGGAGACCAAAAATTTCACAAAGGTAGACCCAAGATGCACTATGGCATCACTCACATGTATCATGTCTATTTGACATGCAAGGTATCTACTAGTACCCCATTCAAACCTATAAGACGACATCCAAAAGTTCAAAGCCATAAACATTGACCTAGAAGATGAAGAGCTAGTACCACCACATATCTTAGGGTCAAACTCATTGCCAAGCAATAGCTTGCCATTGATACAAATGAAGGTTGTATCTCAACATCTTGTCCTATGTTGTATGTCTATGATGTATGGATTGACCTTGTCTCAACAAACACAACTGCCAATCTTATGGAGGATCACCATATTCCCTTGTAAGATCTCTTTCTCCCTCTCTCTCTCTCTTCGTTTCACTCTCCTTCCTCTCTTTACCTCACCCTTCTTTTCTATGCTCTCCTCCTCTCTTCCTTCCCTCTCCCTCCCTCTATTTCTCTCCCCCTCCCCTCTCCCTCTCTCTATTTCTCTCCCCCTCTCTTTATCGCTCTATTTTCCTTTCTTTGTTTCCTCTCTCTTTGTTTTCCCCCCCCCTCTCTCTCTCTCATTGTTTCTCTCACTCATCCTCTCTCCCTCCCTTCATCTCTCATTTCTCTCTTCCTCTTTCTCTTTATTTCCTTTCTCTCCCTTTTTCTCTCTTTCTCTCCCTTCATTCTTCTCCCTTCTTTCCTCCCTCCCTCTCTTTCCATGTATCACTTTGCAAAGAAAAACAAAAAAAGAAAACAAGAGAACACAAAAATAAAGCAAGAAGAGGCAATGTACCTACCTCAAAGGCCTGAAGATGAAACCCTTTGTACCTTCTCTTTGCACCTTCCCTCCCTTCTCCGTTGCACACTTCTCTTTCTTCTTCATGTATAGCGGCGGCGGCAGTGATAATGGTGATGAGCTCCCTCTCTCTCTCTCTCTCTCAAAGCTTTAAGCTCTCTCGCTCTCTCTTTCATTCTTTCTTGCAAATGTTTTCTCGGCAAATGTTACGCTCGGGTTTTCGAAACTTTTTCCCCAGACTGGCGTCGCTATATGCATTGCTATTTGCGTCACTAATAAAATTAGCAACGCATATAGTGACGCTTTTAGCGACACCGCTTTTTTGCATTGCAAATGGCCATCGCTATTGCCCCATTTCCTTGTAGTGATAGTTTAGCTATGGAGGCTTGAACTCATAAGCAAGGGACATGAAGACTGATGACTAGACACATACTTTCACTCAAGTGAATTAGGTTCCAAGATAGATTAGCTTGGACTCATAAACACAATCTTGAGTGGATAGGGTTACAGACTCTAAGTACAAGGTACAATAGCATTGCATTGAAAAGTGAACCAAGTACATGCTTTTATAGCTTTCCAGCTTCTCCACTCTCCTCAATATGCTTATGGGTTTCTGAGCATCTCTTCCTAGAGCATACATTATTTATCTATCTTATAGCCTCTTCGGGACACACATCATTTGCTATTCTCAACACCCCCTCTCAAATGATGAGTTCCTACACTTGCTCAATTTTGCCCCCCTACATGATGACATGGCCCATGAGACTAGCTCATAGACAACCTAGTCAAGTTAAAGCTTGAAACTTTACATCTTTGGTAGGAGTTTTTACAAAGAAAACCCACCAAGGGAAAAACTGTTGAGATATCGAGCTCCACTCGTGATATGCCAGGGTGACCGTTGTGCATTTATGTTACCGACGTGTCAGTTGTGCAGATGCGGTTGGTACACCGCCCATGAATAATAGCTAGATGACAGCTATCCTTATCTACTCTAGTTCGTGGCTCAGTTAGTATGCCACCTTAGTTAGTTGAGTTTGGTTTGAGACCCATATATAGGGTTCTTCTATTTCTTTGTATGAGACTTCTTTTTGGCTTACACAACTAAGAAGAGGAAAACTGTTTTCAGCCTCCACCTTTGTGTGTATTCCCCCATTGTGCAAGCAAGAAAGCTACAAGTGAGACTCCTTCCTTCTCTTCCACAATCTTGACATGGTATCAGAGCCTTGTTTGTGGTAAGGACCTCAAGAAAGCAAGCCAAGCTCGCAGTGTTCTGGTTGAGACGCCCTTCGCGGTAAAGCAAGAGGGCAGTATATGCTGCGGGACAGGGCTTTAGCCCTTGGCGACCCTGTTTTTTTTATTTGAGGCCATTTCAGGGCCTGTTTTGGAGGCGGAAGTTTTCTGCACACACTCAGGAAAAGGCCCTGTTTTATGCTGTGCGACCACTGTTATACAGGTCGGTGAAAAGTTACCACAGAAATTGCATCGTATGCTTGTGTACGGAGACATTGGGAGTTACAAAATCATCCTTGGTTCCTGTTTATGCAAAATCGTCACTAGGAAGTGACTGTGTGGTCAAATACCACTTTCGCCAGTTTTGAAGATTCGCCCTTGTGAGGGTGAAGCTATGTTTTTTGCAGTGACAGAATTTTTTGCAGTGTTCTGTAATGGCGTCTGATTCTCTTTCACAGATTGTCACTGAAAAGCTTGACAAGAACAACTTCCAAGCTTGGAAGTTTAGAATGACGAATTTCCTTATGGGAAAAGGATATTGGGAATTTGTACCACTTTCGCCAGTTTTGAAGATTTGCCCTTGTGAGGGTGAAGCTGTGTTTTTTGCAGTGACAGAATTTTTTGCAGTGTTCTGTAATGGCGTCTGATTCTCTTTCACAGATTGTCACTGAAAAGCTTGACAAGAACAACTTCCAAGCTTGGAAGTTTAGAATGACGAATTTCCTTATGGGAAAAGGATATTGGGAATTTGTTGCAGGAAATGAAGAAAAACCAGTTCTTCCTGATGTTCCCAATCAATAGCAAATGCAGGCATTTAAAGCATGGCATGAGAGAGCCAGGAAAGTTATGTATTGGCTGTCTATCAGCATTTCAGACTCTATGATTGTGCATATTCAGGATGCAAGTACGCCAAGGGAGGCATGGGATACTTTGTCAAAAATGTATAGCACAAATACGCAAGCCAGGAAAATGCAGCTCAAGCAAGAGTTGCATAATGTGCAAAGAGAAAGTATGAGCATCAATGACTACCACATGAAAGTGAAGAAGATTGCAGATGCACTTGCTTCCATTGGGTCGCCAGTGGAAGATGATGATTTAGTTTCTGTGACCTTGAATGGTCTAGGAAAGGATTATGCACAGTTTCGGACATCCATTTCAGTTCGTGAAAGATTTCCTGATTTTGAGGAGTTAATTGCTCTTCTAATTTCTGAGGAGTAGAGAAATGGTGGTGCATCTTTTTCAGGAAAAACTTCAAAAGAAGCTATCTTCCACTCAAATGCTGGAAGAGGTAGAGGCAGAGGTAGAGGAGGCCGATCTGGAGGCCGTGGTAGAAATCAGAATATGCAGCAAACTCAAGAAAACCAGTCCTATGAAGAAGGACATGGTAACTCTAGAGGCAAGGGGAGCCAAAGAGGTCGTGGTGGATGGCAAAGAGGCCAAAATGCAAACAGTAATGTTGAATGCTACTACTGTGGTAAAATGGGTCATATGGCTAAAGACTGCTATAAAAAGCAAAATGACATCATGAATGGAAAATTGCAACAAGGGAATTATGCATCTTCTAGTAGACAGGGTGATGACAGAAATGAGCATTTGTTCATGGTGCAGCACATGAACAATTCTGTGACAAGTGTAGAAGAAAGCAACGATGTGTGGTATGTTGACTCAGGTGCATCAAACCACATGACAGGTCATGCAGAATGGATGGAGGATGCAAGGAAAATGGAAAAACTAGGATTTGTGGAGACTGGTGATGATACTGCACATCCGATTGTGCAGATTGGAAAAATTCCTTTGTCTATGCAGAATGGGAAAAAGAAATACCTGTCGGATATATTTCATGTCCCGAATATCACCAAGAATCTGGTTTCTGTTGGTCAAATGGTTGAGCAGGGCTTGCAGGTCAGATTTAATCCTCATGGATGCTTTGTTGAGGATATGAAAAATAAAGGTCGCTTGATAGCAAAAGGAAAGAAGAAGGGCAGAATGTTTACGTTGGATGCAGACATGTCTGAATTGAGTGCAGCAATGTTTGCACATGGGACCGGTGTAGTTGCAGATATTGATATCTGGCATAAACGCATTGGTCATGTTAATGTACAACGACTTAAATCAATGCAGGCCCAAAATATTGTTGCAAGATTGCCAAAATTCAAGGTTGCAGAAATGCATAAGGTATGTGAAGCCTGTCAGTTTGGAAAACAGGCAAGGAAACCATTTCCTAGACATGTTCAAGAGAGTTAGAAGCCATTGGAATTAATCCACTCTGATGTGTGGACTACTAAAGCTGCATCTCTTGGAGGCTGTCATTATTTTCTCACTTTTATTGATGACTATAGCAGAAAAGTTTGGGTGTATTTTATGAAAAAGAAAAGTGAAGTTTTTGGGCATTTCAAAACTCTTAAAGCTATGGTTGAAAAAGAAACAGGCCTGCAAATAAAATGCCTAAGGTCAGATGGAGGGGGAGAGTACCTCTCAAATGAGTTTGCAAGGTTCCTGCAGGAGCATGGCATAAAGCAGCAATATTCATGCAGTCATACCCCACAACAAAATGGAATTGCAGAAAGGAAAAATAGGCATATTGGAGAGGTATCTCGTACCATGCTCAATGAAAAAGACCTGCTAGATTTTTATTGGGCTGAGGCAGTTGCTACAACAGTCTACATAATGAACAGGACTCCCACTGCAGCAATACATGGGATGACTCTAGAGGAGAGGTATACTGGTAAGAAACCAGATATTTCTCATTTGAAAATTTTTGGTTGCATTGCCTATATTCATGTGCCAGATGAGTTGAGATCCAAGTTGGATCCAAAAGCTGAGAAGTGCATCTTTATTGGTTACTCTTTGCACAGCAGAAAGGGTATAGATGCTATAACCCTTCTGCTCGTAAGTTTACAGTGAGCAGAGATGTTGTTTTTGATGAGATGAGTAGCTGGTATAAACCAGTAAATGTGATTGATGATGTAGATGCACAAAATGGTAATGCTGCACAGAATTCACAGCAACAGTCACAAAATATTAGTGGACATGGAGTGTCCTCTAGCAGTGGTTCATATTCTTTGCCATGGACAGGCAGATTGAGATCAGGAGAATCTCCTCAAAACAATGCAAATAGTGGTATGCAGGTTTCACGAAAAGGAAAAGAGAAGGTAGATCAGCCCATGTTTGATGTGAATGCAAGTCACTCTTATGTGGATGGTGAATCCAGTGGCTTAGAACAGAGCATTGATGATGAGTTCGGTATTCCTTCTATTGTTACACCTGGAGTAAGGAAGACCAGGGATGTTTTGAGAGCCCCTGGGAGTGAGCCTACTTTGTGCAGGTCTACCAGAGCTAGGTATCCAGTGGATAGGCTGAAATATGATGGATTTACAGCCATTCACTATGCATATATGGTCAAAGTGATACATGAACCAGAACCCACTTCTTTTGAGCAAGCCATGGAAAAAGAAAAATGGGAGAAAGCCATGGATGAAGAAATGGATGCCTTGGAAGCAAATGCTACATGGGAGTTGGTACCTTTGCCTAAAGGTAAGAATGCAATTGGCTGTAAGTGGGTTTATAAGGTGAAGCACAATGCAGATGGTTCTGTGAACAGATACAAGGCAAGATTAGTAGTCAAGGGGTATGCACAAACATATGGCATTGACTATGAAGAAACATTCAGTCCGGTTGCAAGGATGGCAACCATAAGAGCAGTCATTGCTATGGCTGCATCAAAGGGATGGTCTTTACATCAGATGGATGTAAAGAATGCCTTCTTGCATGGTGATTTGCAAGAAGAGGTCTATATGGAGCAACCACCAGGTTATGTGCATGCTGTTCATCTTGAGTTTGTTTGCAGGTTGAAGAAAGCCTTGTATGGCTTGAAGCAAGCACCTAGAGCATGGTTTGACAAGATAGGACAGTATCTTGTCACTATTGGCTTTCAGATTTCCAAGGCAGATTTCTCACTTTATGTGAGAAAAACAGAGAAAGGTATTATGCTACTTGTCATTTATGTTGATGATTTGATTATGACAGGTGACAGTGATGAAGATATCCTTCACGTGAAAATGCTATTGAAGCAGAAGTTTGAGATGAAGGATTTGGGAGAGCTGCGTTATTTCTTGGGCATTGAGGTGGTTAGATCACCAAGTGGAATATAGCTCTTGCAGAGGTAGTATGGATTGGACATGCTGTCCAAATGTGGGATGACAGGCTGTAAGCCTATTTCAGTTCCTTTGGAGCAGAATGTGAAGCTGAGCGCGCAGATGCAGGTGAGCTTCTGGAAGACCCTACTATGTACAGACGCATAGTAGGAAGTTTGATTTATATGACTATTACCAGGCCAGATTTGAGCTATGCTGTTGGATTGGTAAGTCAGTTTATGCAGGCTCCAAGGAAACCACATTTGGATGTGGCTAGACGCATACTTAGGTATGTGAAGTCCACATTGCAGTATGGACTATTTTATGAGACTGGGGTTCAGATACAGTTGCATGGATATACCGATGCCGATTGGGCTGGTAGCATTTCTGATAGACGATCTACCAGTGGATATGTGTTCTCTTTTGGGAGTGATGCAGTCACTTGGAGTAGCAAGAAACAGCCTACAGTTGCCTTATCGAGCACAAAGGCTGAGTACAAGGGCGCAGCAATGGCTGCATGTGAGGTAGCTTGGTTGCATAAGCTACTTTATGATATGCATCAGCCTACAGATGGGCCAATTGTCATTTATTGTGACAACATGAGTAGTATACACTTGGCAAATAACCCAGTCTATCATGCTAGAACCAAGCACATTGAGGTGCATTATCACTATGTGCGAGAGAGGGTTTTACTAGGTCTTATTGATCTAGTTTATGTCAGCACAGAGGATCAGGTAGCTGACATATTCACGAAGGCATTGGGCGTAGAGAAGCTGCGCAAGTTCAGAGACCTACTTGGTGTGCAGAAATTGGGATTGAGCTCGAGGGGGAGTGTTGAGATATCGAGCTCCACTCGTGATATGCCAGGGTGACCGTTGTGCATTTATGTCACCGACATGTCAGTTGTGCAGATGCGGTTGGTACACCGCCCATGAATAATAGCTAGATGACAGCTATCCTTATCTACTCTAGTTCGTGGCTCAGTTAGTATGCCATCTTAGTTAGTTGAGTTTGGTTTGAGACCCATATATAGGGTTCTTCTATTTCTTTGTATGAGACTTCTTTTTGGCTTACACAACTAAGAAGAGGAAAACTGTTTTCAGCCTCCACCTTTGTGTGTATTCCCCCATTGTGCAAGCAAGAAAGCTACAAGTGAGACTCATTCCTTCTCTCCCACAATCTTGACAAAAACATATGAAAGATACAATGAAAATTCTTTTAGAACAGTCTATTAGAGTTGTTGATGGTAGCGGAAGCATCTTCTTCTTTTTCTTCATTCACAAATTGGTTCTGGTGGTGATCATTCTGCATCTGTTGTGCTCTTTTCTTGTGGAAACATTCACTGGTTGTATGACTAGTCTTACCACAATAATGACATATCATCCGATTTTTGTTGTCGGTGTTGAATCCTTGAACTCTTCCTTTGGGTCCAGCAGCTCCTTTGGTGTATAAGAGATTTTCCCTAGATGATGGGATACCATCTTTTGAATTCTCGTTTTTCTATTTGTTCTCTTCATCAAGAAGAGAGTGCTCAATATCTTTAAGAGAGGTTGGGAACATTACTTAGTGTTAAAACAAGGTTCTCATATGGTTCATGATTAACACTAGCAAGTAGCACTGCTATTGCCTCATCCTCATCAATGTTCTTTTTAAGAGTTGCAAGCTGAGTTTTAAGGCTCTTGAACTTATTGATGTGTACAGTCATAGACGAACTGTCTTTAACATCCAACTTATTAAACTGCATGAGTAATTTTACCTTTGACTTATTTACTTGTGTACCAAAGATCATGTCAAGTTCTTCCCATGCCTTCTTTGCATCCCTGATGCCAAAGATGTGGTGTAATACATCATCTGATAGACCCTAGGCAATAAGGCCTAGAGCTTTGTTATTCATCTTCTTCCATGCCTTTGTTTTAGGCTGCTCTTCTACAGCATCCTCCTCTTTAGCATCTTCTTTCGTGTCATCTGCATCATCTTCCTTAAAGAGATCCTAGAGGTCTTTCCTCATGAGATGGTACATGGTTTTCTCCTTCCAAGCGTGGAAGCCTTCACCATTAAACTTTGCTATCTGCTCCAATTTAATCATCTTAGAAGGAGGTCTTACCACAAGGACATTCGCGCAGTGTCTATCCTATTACAATGAGATTGAGACTTAAAAAGAATTGGATCAAAATGTCAAATCATTACAGACTCAAAATAGGCTTTGAACCAGTTGAAATGAAATTATAAGATGAGTTACTCTTGATTAAGCTAAATCCCTAAGTGCCAAGAAGCACTAGTCGAGTATTAATAGATACTATGTCTTGAAGATCTTGATATTTGGCTCGATGTTGCTAGGTAATTTTTAAACTTACTTGGTCACTTCTAGATCTACAATAGGCTTCAGAGGTAATGTCAGAGTGATCAAAGTCACTATTGATGATGGCAATGAGAAAAGAACAAGGTTGCCAAGCTTTTTAAGTTTCTGGCTATGGCTTCCATTGCTTAACATTTTAGGCATCCCTGATTTTTTTGTTGCCACAGGAGATAGGTGTAGCCATTCGGGCCAAGACTTGGGTGGAGGGTAGCCTATAGTATAGGCTTTGAATACCCCATATAGGTAGGACGAATCACAGCCTCCATAGGTAGCATAGACCATATGACTGTCACAGGGTGCAATAGAGACAATGGGCTAGTTTTTTTTTATAATGTTGCCTCATATGCACCTCAATGTTGAGGTCTCAGGTAGTAGGATGTTGCTCCCTGAGTTGCTAAGCAACTTCCCTAAAGCAACCTCAGTGAGATATGCCTTTTATGGATAGATCCAAAGGCTCCAAGGTAAGTGGGTGCAGGTTGGCTATGGTGGCCAAGAAGAGATGTGTGAGAATGAAGTAGGAGATGAACTCAAACACTTGTCCTGAGCTAGAGCTGAGCTATGAGAAGTTAGAAGAGCAGGGAGAAAAGCTAAACTGAGCTAACCATGGCTTTGATACCATGTTGAGAAACATGGATCTTGAACACAGTTTAGCTATGGAGGCTTGAACTCATAAGCAAGGGACATGAAGACTGATGACTAGACACATACTTTCACTCAATTGAATTAGGTTCCAAGATAGATTAGCTTGGACTCATAAACACAATCTTGAGTGGACAGGGTTCCAGACTCTAAGTACAAGGTACAATAGCATTGCATTGAAAAGTGAACCAAGTACATGCCTTTATGGCTTTCCAGCTTCTCCACTCTCCTCACTGTGCTTATGGGATTCTGAGCATCTGTTCCGAGAGCATACATTATTTGTCTATCTTCTAGCCTCTTTAGGGCACACATCATTTGCTATGATTAATATGGGTCTTGCTGATGGTGATATGATTCAACTTGCTTTAGTGTAGTATCCCTCTTGGAAGGAGAAGAATGAGCATCTCTTCCACAAAAGCATCTTTGTCTAAGAAAAAGTTCTCCAAAACCTTTCCCTAGAAGCAATTGCAGTCATGCCAAGTGCCAACTTGTTCCTTCGTATAATTTTGTTACAAAAAGTAAGAACTATTGATGATCCAAAGAAAAAGTATAATTCTAAGAGTCCATTCTTGAAGAGCTGGTACTCTCATGAATTTGAGTTTGCTTGTGTCGACAATTGCCTCATGATGATGACTTAGCAACAACATATAGTCAATGCACTTCAATCCAACCATTTTATATACAACCACTTCACTTCATTCTATTCTCCTTGCTAATCTAGATTTACCACTAGAGTTGCAACATCGCCCATTCATTGATAAGATTCTAATTGAAGGGAAATTACATGTAACCAATTGCTTTGAAGGACCATTCTTACTCCACAATATGACTACTTACCTTTGTATCAAACCAACTAACTCATATGCTTTTGTTGGATTAGAGCACAATTCACATTTCTACAATTGGTGAATTCATGAAATTGTATAATGCTAACTTTTGTATTCAACTAATCCTAGTTAACCCTCAATTAACCTTGTGCATACTTTATAACAATGTGGAAAAGTTATAAAGTTATTATCACTTTCTTTTATTTTTTGAATCAGAATCTATTGTGCAGTACTCTTAAAGTTTCACAAAGTGAATGCAAGATAACAATATGTGGAAAAGCACTAAAAACTTGACTTAAAGAGGACATTAGTAGAAGCATTCCCAATATATTCTAAGGTGTACCTATATTCAGACAATAAGATCACCCTAGAATCAAACAACCTATAAAGATATGAGGATACCCTTAACAATAAGATTTCAATTTGTTTAACCAAGATATACCTTGACTTCAACATATAATGAACATCTACTTTCTTTAGTGAAGTTGCAAATTATTTCACCAAAGAATACATAGTCTTCATCAATGGTATGGTTCTTCTTCAACAATACTATTGGGGGTAAAGGAACATGTGCCTACACTACTTTGTATGTAATTCACACAATGTGACTACATAGCTATACGCTGCATGTGGTGAATGCCCATTACTATCACTTTATTGTTTATTCTTTTAGGGACTATTGAATAGGGAAAGTCCAGTCTCACATTGTGATTATTGGAGTTCACACATACAATGTCTCTCTCTCTTGCTCTCTTGCTCCATTTGCTATAGCTCTTTCTTTGCACTTGCTTCTGCTTGTGTGCTTCCACTCAAGCTCAATTTTTGACTAGTATCAAAGTGGATATTCAATGAGCTTCTCCATCCTTTGCTTCAGCTCGGATTCAAAGCTTTAGCTCAAGGTTTCATGGCAGTCATTGTTTATTTCTCTCGAGATATGTATTGAGTCTTCTCTTCTCTTGGCTTGTTCTAACTTGCTCCTAGCTTATCAATGAGCTTTCTAGGGCTTTGTTGAGCCTTGTTGAGTGCTTATTGAGTTGCGAAGTAGCCATTCTATCCATTTTTAGTATATACCAAGCATGTTACAAAAGTCATGGATAACCATGGTAGCTTGACAACACTTTCGTATTTTGGCCATAACTTTTGCATATGATATCACATTCAAGTGTTCTATAGCTAGAAATGAAGAGCACAACGAGAGCTACAAATGTAAGCAATCATAGAGTTAATTTTGTATAGTTTTCAATCCCCTATTTTACATAGAATATAATAGTTCTAGTTTGGATAGCAAACAATAAATTGTATAATGCATGTTTGATGCTTCTAGGATGTTATTTTGGTGCCGGAATGGTATGGTTGTGCTTTAGGATGCTATTTGGATTGTTTAAAGCTTGGTTAGCTCACTTTTGTAGAGATCTATTGCTATCATAATAGTTTGGATAGCAAGCATACAATAATGAGCTTCATGTGGGAAATATACATGGTATTTTAGGTATGCTATATGTATATGGTGATGTCTAGCATTAATATATGAACCTAGATATGGTTATGATATGCTCACTTACTCACAAGTATTGAAGCTTCATTGGGCAATTATATTCCAAGATATATTTATGATGTGCTTAGGCTTCCTGGATGCTTTTCTGTATATGTCTTGAGCTTTTCTTGCTCACTTTGCATTTTGGTTTTGCTTCTAGTGGGGGACACTAGTATACTTACTTAGCAAAGCTTCATTCTTTGACACAATGGGACTCTTGGTTCATGTATGTGCTCTCTTATATGATATTGGATATAGTTAGCTTTGCTTGTGGGTTGATTTGATTTCGTATGCTATGACATCAATTTGTACTTGGTTGCTACATTGCTAGTTACATCCTATACATCTCAAATTGCTACCTGGATATCCCTGGCAGTGGGAGCTTGCTTTCTTGGCTATTTGCCCATAGTTGGATTGGCATATCCTATTGCCTTTATTTCATTGTTGTAATTACATTTTTTAGCATTGTCTTGGGGAGAAAATATTGTACTTTTGGTAGTCTATTACTTATAATTAGTGGGCATATCTATACTTTGGTATTCCATCCTATTATGCCCTTGTTTTGGCTGAGTTTGGGGAGTTGATTATAGTCATTTACAATAGCCAATTCTCATTATGGCTAGTTCTTCTAGTGATAATGCTATTTTCAAAATTCAAAACCTTGATAGCATAAATTTCACCTATTGGAAGATGTAGATATGGGCAGGTAGTGGTTTGAAAGAAGTAGTTAGGCTATTGAAAACCAAGAGTGTAAAGCCCGAAGGCATGGATCAGGATGATTGGGATGAGTTGGATAAGCTATATAAATCCACCCTTATATTGTAATTGTCTTAACATATTTACTTCAATGTTGTTGCACTTGAGGATAATGCTTGACAATTATTAGAAAATATATGCAATCTTTATGACAATTAAAGTCTTATATTGCATATGTATTAGTTGAAACTTCTTATGGACCTTCGGATGAAGGAAGGGACTAGTGTGTCCTCGCATTTGAATGAATTTCATTCAATTTTTAGCTAGTTGAGTTTGCAGGCCATTGAGTTCAAGAATAACTTACTTCTCTTATTCTTGCTTATGACACTTCCTAAGTCATGGGACACTTTTCATACTACCATGTATGTTAATATGCCCAAATATGCCTTGAAAGTCCAGGATGTTGAATGCTTTACTTATAGATGAGATAAATAGAAATAATGTGGATGCAACTCGTCCTTCTCATGCATTGACAGTTAGGGGCAAACATGATGGTAAGAGCAGTAATGACCCCCATGGTAGAGACTCATAGAGGTCTCAGTCTCACAAAGCAATCTCATAGTAAGTACTGTGGTCGTAAGGCCTCCTTGACATGTCATTACTATGGGAGTGGAGCCATATTTAACCAGAGTGCCATAAGATGCCTGATGATAAATGCAAAGAGAAAGGCAAGGGCAAAGTGCAAGAAAAGTCAGATCATTGCAACATTGTCCCTACTAATTCTAGTGTAAAGATTGAAGATATAAATATAGTGCAACCTCAGTCAAATGATGAGTACATCTTAGAAACTTTATCCCTTGATGCTTCTCAGCTGACAGATGCTTTGTCTACATATTCTCAATGTTGATTACTTGATTTGGGGACTTTCTTTCATTTTATGCTGCATAAGGATTGGTTTCAGTCCTATCGTAGCACAATGGATTCTATGAGGTTGGGAGGCATTGCATATTATTGGCATTGGGGATGTACTACTATAGATTCCTTCAGACGGCTCTTTTACTCTATATAATGTACGTCATGACTAAAAGCCTTTTATGTACTCGATAATTGGATGATGCACACTATTATATATCTTTTAACAATTATGCATGAAACATTACCCTTGCAAATCTTATCTTTGTTTGAGGTGCCAAGGCTGGCAGCCTCTATCCTTTGTTTGTATCTAGGTCTCTTGACCATGTTCTGGCTATGGGTGACATATCACATGTATCTTTATGGCATTGTCACCTTGGGCACATATCCTTAAAGGGAATGAAAACACTTGCTCTTTGCAGTATCTTCAACCTCTTGATTACAAATGTTTTGATTCTTATGACCATTGTCGATGGTGGGTGGACCCGCATTCTCATAAGAAGTCTGGCATTATACACATGAGTGAGCTTCTAGCTCTTATGCATTTCATTTGTAGTGAGAGTTGTGGCATGCTATATTGTTATACATGGCCTAACATTGGGGTGCCACGAAGGGTATCATGAGGTACCTAAAGGCACTACAGATATGTGCATTTGCCATGGTGGCCAATATACTATAGTTGCAGGTTACACTGCCTCCAATTATGCAAGACATGCAGATAGTCCACCTCTGGGCATGTCTTCACCTTTATTGGAGGTGATGTTTTTAGGATTTCCATGGTGTAGAAATGCACAGCCTCGTCTACTATCAAGGCAAAGTATATTGCTGCCATTGAGGCTTATAAGGAGGCCCTATGGTTAGGCTGTCTAGTGGGGTAGATCTTGGAGTTATCGTTACTTCTACACTGCATTTTGAATTTTATTTATGCCATTCAATTGGCCAAGACTCTGGTCTTCCATGCACAAGTTCAAGGTTATCAAAGATATTCAAAGTTCAATGAAGATTGGAAGAATATAAAAGAAACTTAGATTGTCTTGATTCATTAGTACAATCTATGTTTTTGAAACTTTCACAAAACATATTTGTCCAAAACCAAACCAATGTGTTTGGGTAAGATAGTTACATCAACCTCATTGAATAATACCTTTGGACTAGACTAGAAAGTCAATGGATAAGATATACAACGAGAATGCAGTTTTCTTCAAAATTTTTAAGGACCTCATTATATCATCATGTAACATTTGAGGATCAACACTACATCTGAGTTTGTTTTATAGAAGATAGAAGAAGAATAAGGGTGCATGAGCCCCTTTAGACTCTTAGGACATCGATTCCTTTGACATTATCCATTTGGATGATGAAGGTGTGAAGTGTTTATTAGTGAACAATGAATGTACATTGGCAAATGTAATAGAAGATCTTGAAATGTACCTACAATCATATGTGTGAGATCTAGATTCTTTGTCAATGATGAATTGATTGGAAAAAGTGAATAAAAAACATATGAATATGATGAATTCGTTGGAAGAATCACATAAGAAATATATAAATATGATGAGCTACTTAAATAATGTGATGTAAAACTTTCCACATAATAAAACTATGTATTTTATCAATTTACATATTTGAAATGTGAATTTAGCAACATGGATCTTTCCATTGCTTTGTTTAGTTTAAAAGTTAGGATTTAGTGTTGAAAACTTATATTGAACAACACAACTCAATACTCACAAAAATGAAACTCGAAAACTCTCAAAAAACATAAGCATTACAAAAAATCATTCAAAATGTAATGGTTTAGATTAGGATAATACAAAGGTTCATATAAATTTACAAACAGTAATATTTTGTCCAACAATTTTCTTGGAGATCCTTTGTTGGAGTCTTTCCAAAGGTTCTTCTAAGAGATGACTCACCCTTTGCCTCCTTGCATGGTGTTCTCCTCAAGGTCCTTGGGAATATTCAACTATGTGCCTCCGTCTAAAGAGTATTCTTTAACTTCTTCCTTAGACTCTTTTTTGTCATTACCCATCTAAGTTTATAGCTTCCTTTTTCAGTGTTTTGGTCTTTTGTACCTTCCCTTTTTTGTGTTCCATATTGGCCCTTTTTGGAGCAAATAAATCACACTTGAAGGTTTTCTCCCATTTATCTATCTTTTGATTTCTTTTGTTGTGCTCTTTGTAGTTTTCTTTTGGCTCAAGTCTTTTCCTTTTTTACCTTGTGTTCTCAACCTTTTGAAGTTACCATTCCCTCTCTAAGACCAAGGCATAGAGAATTCGGACTTTTTGGCATGTCCACATGCCTATCAAGGAATATCTTAATTGATTTAGCTCTCATAAGCCAAACATGGAAATGTGTGTGAACTCCATAGATAAGACTATGGATATTAGAAACGATGCAAAATTTATTCCAAGTTATAGGGAATTACTAAGGTAGATCACTTATAGTCATCCTCTTTTACAAAAGTATATATTTTTCTTCAAGAAAGCTCTAGGAATTTGCTATTACTATACATCCACATGTAGAGCTATTTTTCTGGTGAGGGACTTGAAGAATATACACAATATCCATTTATCCCTTTTTAGTGGGAGACATTTCTCTTCCACTACATTATATACCCTTCTAAAAAAACTTGCTTAGAAAAGTACTAGGACCCACATAGCAATGCAAACATATTAATGTACCAAAATTGTACCTACAATTCAATGACTCAATGCAACCCAAGAAAGGAATTCATCTACAAAGTCTTTTTATATCATAGTTCAAGAATGGCAACATTCCAATGTAAACTACATGAGCCAACAAGTGAAATTGAGCCACCAAAAGAATTCACATCATTTGGCATGTGCTTCTTGGAAACCTTAACTTATCCATCATGGTAGGGAAGGATGACATCATAAAACTCCTTGAAAACTGTTTCTTTGAAACCTTAACTTAGCCATCATGGTGGGGAAGGATGACATCATAAAACTCCTTAAAATCCATTTCTTGGAAAAAGGAATCTATAGTTTTTACCTTTTCTTTGCTTGAGATGAGGGAGTCAAGAATAAACACCTAGTTGATTTGCCAAGTGGAAGTATGTACATTAAGCATCTTTATACAAAAGATGCAAAATCAACTTAAAGAAGAATCAACCATAATAAAACACAATTAATAGTAATGATATTGTAAGATTTATGTGTATCGAAGCATGCGGTGAATTAGTGACCCTTCCAATCAAATTGAAAAGGGAATTTGTGTGAAATAGTGTCCAACTAGAGGAAATAGCCAAACAACAATAAGATCATCGAGATATTGACTATGTAATAAAATGTGAGGACCACATACCATCAAAGGACCAAGATGGTTAGTGTCATTGATCTCTTTCTATGCAAAACTATGGCGCCTTTTAACAATATAGTTAAATAATATAGCATACTCTCTCCCAACATCCACCACTACTTGTCTTGGAATTCGTAGGGACCTCTAAGAGTTTTGATTTTTTCAAGTTCCATAAGCTCAATAAATGTTTCTTGATTTTTCCTAATTTTCTCCTTGCCCTTTCTCTTTTTCTTCTCTTTCTAATTTTTTTTCCATTCATCTACATTGCTATCCTACCTAGTGGCATCCTCCACTTTGATAATGCTCTCCTTTGGCTTTCTTGTAGGGGAGATGCTTAAGATGTTATATGCCTTTTTGTCTACTATAGGCCTTGGTACAACCAACTCATCAAACCTATACCTTAGACGCTTGGTTGTGTGCATGTCCTTATCCATAATGTGACCGTGTTAACACAAGTGGCACATGCATAACTATCCTGCATGAAACCTATCAATGTCTTCTACTTTTAAGGTATGCTAAAGCACTACTCTGATACCTCACAAGGATGTGATATTTGTTACAAATACCCTTCAGCAATCTCAATAATGTTCATTTGGGTATGAGCATATGGACAGCTTTCTAAGTCCTTTTCATTTGGGTATTGGAAAGTGCTAATGATATTTTATTTGGTATTGGCATTCTATCCAAAAGGGATTTTGGCTTCTAGGGCTTAGTTTTTGCATGGAAAGAACCACCTTACTTTCCTTTTCCAAAATTTCCAACCTTCTATAAACTTCTTGTGGTTTTGTCTAGCACTAAGGGCTTCTGATCTTGTTGTGATTTACTTTTGATCTACTATGTACTTGTTGTGGTTGTGCCTAACACTAGGCTCTTGTTTCCTATTGGCGTATACTTTTGGCATTGAGAAAAGCATCCCGCTTTCCTTCCCCAAAGTTCCCAGCCTATTATAAATTTTATTTAGCTAGACATGCCTCTAGAGGGATAGAACCCATTAGGAGTTTAAGAACCTTCTTGGAAGTTTGTCTCACTCTTGCCATTACATGCACCTTGGAATTATTTACAAGACTAGAAGAACCAAAAAAATATCATAAATTTGTAAATAAATATGTCAGACCTTCAATGTTTAGAGAGGGCATACAAAACTCTCACTCAGTTTGAATCCATGCAATATGGTCTAACTAGAAAACAAGCATGTATATCACTCTTCAACTATAAATTAACATGCATAAAGAATTAGTCTACAAATTAGGGCATGTCAAATGATTATTAATGGATGTGTTGGGATTATTTGATCATAAACCATGAATCCTTTGGGATGATGATTGAAGCTATGGAGAGATCACCTTATTGTATGGGCCTAATGGAGATGCCTAATGGAGGAAAATACACTAATGTAAGCTACCTCGAAGTAATAAAGTAACACTACTGTATCTAAAATTACCATAGGCTATCTCAAAATATAGAAGTAATAATATACTACAAGTAACTAAGAGGGATGCAAGGTAGAAGCTATGGAGTGCAAGAGGGTTGAGAGAGAGAAGAACATAAGAGAGCTATGTGGGTACAAAATGAATGGTACCCTTATTCTTTATTATCTTCACTTATACATGATTGTACAGTGTATACTATACAAGGAATACTCACATGGCTATAGGCCATTGACCTTTATATCTGGCCTTTATCCCAACAACCTCCCACTTATAGGCCAATGTGATTTTATGGGAGTATAAGAAGAAAGTGAAGATACTATCCAATACCCATCAACACTCTACAATGTGCAAAGTGCTCAAAAGATAAACTATTAGTGGGAAATGTATATCTCCAATGCCAACAATACTGTATATAAAGTTGTTTCCAAGGTAAACACATCCTCTCTTTCCAACGTCATAAGTAGAGAACCACTCCCTATGTGAAGTAACATAAAATTATGCTCAAGAATCCATAAGTTAGTTCTAAGACATGCCATTATCCATGGCAACCAAGAATGCATCATCAAAAGAGGATACAAATAAAACATCACAATCATCGCTGCCACATCCATTAATCTCCTCAATGTTTGCCTTGTGTTTCTCTTTGCCAATCATCATCATTTACTTTCTTGCCTTTTTTTTTTCTTTCATTTCAAGTAATCCTTCTTTATGTGCCCTTTCTTGTTATAAAAGTAGCATTTCACATCCTTTTTGCTATGTGACTTGCCTCATAGAAGTTTGCTCAATATACTATCCAACACAAAGCAAGTCATTTTGTTAAATGTGTGTTACTACACATAAGAGTTTCACACCTTCAAGGATTAGTTTGAGACTAAGAAATGGTTGTAAGAGTCCAAGACCTTTATCTAGGAGGGAAGGATTGTACTAAAAAGGCTACATTAACTTCCAAAGGATTGTTTTAGACACTTTGGACTATCTGTCTTTTGAGTAGATGTGGAACTTGTATGAGTTTTGTTTTGGGTTTTTATGCTTCTTTCTTTACCAAGACGAGCCACTAGTCTCAACAAGACTTCATTAGTTGGGAGCCACTTGTAAGAGAATGGATGATGTTGAATGCAAATATGGCTATTGAAGACATCTTGCCCATTGCTGAGCAGAAGGCTTTGTTAGGGAATCTTAACATTACAAACTCTAAAGGTTCCAATATGATTGAAGATAAGGAGAACAAAATCATCCCAAAGGCTTTTGGGTCACTTGACAAAGCCTTTCTTTTTATTTTTTCAAGAAAAGTTTCCTTAATATTATCAACTTGAAAAAATCATTTTAAAATTAAAATCATTATTTTAAATTTGTGTAGAAGATTGTATATGAAATCCAACCAAATTTCTCTTTATAAATATTAGCATTTCAAACTATTTGGATACCTCCAATGCTTTAGGTGTTTGCCTATAACAAGAGTACTCATAACAACTTCAAGTGAAAACGACTTTATGGATAGTTAAGTAAGACTTGAACTTTAGATGATGGAAAAGGAGGTGGATAGAAGCGTTAATATAGAGAAACCTGAGCTAGGATTTATCAACCTTTGAGAGAAAGACTAGTAGAGAATGAGAATTAAAAAAATGTGAGCTCCATTGTTACATTGAGAAGTACAATTCAATGAAGCTAAAATCATCCATTGCACAATACTTACTCAAATTTTCAACTATATACAATGTATTGGTTTCCTTACCTTGTGAATCTTAGTTTCTGATCGAAAATTCCAACAATTACAATATCCAAACACACCATTGTTAAGCAACCTAATTATGTCATTTCAAGTGGCTTGTGTTAATGGAATTTGTTAGGTATAACCGTGCATCCACCCAAAAATCAATGTACTTTTTGGCTTCAACTTGTAACCTTTCAACTTGGCTAATAAGAATTGTGGTTTCTTTCTCTCAATGTGGAATACAATTCCACCACTACTATGTGAATACAACTCATTGTTTTATTGAAGCTTTATCTATGTCTTCAAGCTAAAAGAGGAAAATATGCAAACTTCAAGCACAGCTTTGCTCAACACTTCACATATCACAAGCACAAATAGAGGGAGGGAGGAAGGAAGGGATAGAGGATTTGGATGCAAGTTTGAACTTCCTTAAAAATGACGTAGTATCCCAAATAACACCTTAAAGAGTATCTTGCTTCTTGTAATTCAAATGTGTCAACAAGCCAATGGCACAAAGGAATACATGAAGAGTAAAAGATAAAAGGTAAGGAAAGGAGAAAAAGGTGGACAAAGGTAAACAGAAAATTAAAAAAGTGTTAAATTTTTTAAAATAATTATTTCGAAGAAATTGGATCATTAATATAAGAAAAAAAGCTTTTCAAATATCCTCACAAGGGGAGAAAAGAGATTATGTTATTTAATGCTAATACAGTCCAAAAGTTTGAAGAAAACAAACAATTAATGAGATAGGCTTCTTTCCTCTTCCTAATCTAGTAAATATGTTAAAATTTTGATCAAGCTCCCTCTCAATTCATTTTGCCTCAACTTTAGTGGTTTAGTTTAATTGCATGCATGTAGCTCTATATTTAAGATGTTCAATACATGGAGGACACCATGGAGATGCAAACTTGCCAATCTTTAAAGACTAGGAGGCTCCATCCTCCATGGTAAGAAGTCCTCCGTCCAAGGTTCTTGAGCTAGATGCGTATAAGGGCATCGTATAAGCATACAAGGCATTATGACAAATTCTACACATTGAAGCAATGCTCCTATACTTTTATCATTGGTTATATACATACATATGACTAATAATGCATTGGTGAAGGCACTTCTTACTATGCACTCCATGTGCACAAAAGCAATGGAACCATACACAATACACAACCCAAAACTGTACATGATCCTCCACATAAAGGCTTCTCATGGAAATGCAGTCCCACCTAAGAGCTTCAATTGTGTGAGGTGTCATATAGGTCAAGGTACAAATAGGGCCTCTGTGTCCCAAATAGACTCACATTATCTATAGACTTTGTTTAGCATCTTAATGACAAGCTAATCCATATGTGAAAGAAGTAACTAATGTTTGAGTAATGCTCCACACTAGCAATACTAAAAACTAGCCTTAAGAGTGCTTCATGTTTAACACCTATTGAATATACTTTCTTTTCTCACAAAGTCCAATTGGAAGGTGCTCCATGAGCACTATCCTTAACCATGATCAATGGCATGGAACACCTCTATGATCATACAAGATTGTGATCTTTGGTTAGTGACTACTTCTAGAGTCATTATTCTTATTGTGCCTCATTGCTCACTTCAATTGAACATCATTGCCATTATTGGCAACATGCTTTGGGGACAATCATTTTTGACATTTTGAAGAATCATTATCATAAGAAGTGGCTTTACACTTCACACTTTACACCTTGCTCTCATTTTTGCTTTACTTGGTCTACATATGACATTGTGATGCATACAAGCCCATGCCATGTCTCCCAACCTCTTGACCCCACCATGATTTCAAAATTAAAAACTAACATCCTAAAGCTGTAAAAATTGAACTTTCAAGCTTTATCCAAGAACATGTAAGCACTTAAATCAAAGCCTACTTTTCAATCTTACAAAAAATTAGGGTCTACGCACAAGGTGTTCGAGTGATGTAGAGTGCAAGTGTGGAAAGGAATCCATGAAGCACCTTTGGAACATAAATATTGCAAGAGATACTACCTCATTCGGGCTTCAAGAAAATGAATAGCAACAAAGGGTATTTTGGTATTATTGATGAGTCTAATCCTCGATAGGATTAGGCTGTAATTGCAAACACTCAAGATATTGACCCTGCAAGAACTTTGGCAAGCTAGGAAAAAGCTTCCATTTCAAGAAGTTAGACAGGATCTTAGCTGGATAAAAATTGTATGCAAGGCAAGGCAAAGTGCTATTTTGTATGTAGATACTATGATGGGCAAAACAGGGGAGATTAATTCATGCCTAATCTTTCAAGAAATTAGGTCTAAAGATGGAAAATGGATACTAACATTTGAAGCCTAACATGTGCAAACAAGATGCAAACTATCTATTTAACACATAATTTAAATTAAGGTTTATGGAATGTAGATATGTACTTCATGTATGTTTCTAGTGCAACACACTGGCTAGGATCTCAAGTCAAGACACTGCAATTTCAACATTAATGGCACTTTTGCAGCCTCTATGAGACCTACATAACAAACAATTTAGAAAAATATACTCCCTATTGTACCAGGTGAAAATCGTTGGAGTGCTAGTGAAAAACATATGCTTACATGATCAAAGCAGCTACCAAAAGTCAAAGGCATCACTCCTAAAAGAATTACATTTTGATGCAAGTAGTCATTACAGTTTTTCAAACAGCACAGTCCACAACACATCAAGCTTGTCCATTAAAAAGCCTTGTCAAACCCCAAATCACCATAATTGCAAACATAAATCCAGAAGAAACTGATAGATTGCAGGCCTTGTATAGAAATATGATAAGTAGAAAAGAAGACTTCGTTGCACAGCATAAGTGCCCAGTACAATGAAGTGTGGCTCCTGCACTCATTATTTTAAAAGTAGTTACCATTTACCTAATTCTAGACAAAACACATAAAGGCAAGGCACTGAGAGTGAACATTCTATTAGTTAATTGCTCATGGAACTACATAATAAATGCTGTGCCAGATCCCATGGACGAAACAGTGATTTGACAATTCTATTAGTTAATTGCTCATGGAACTACGTAATAAATGCTGTGCCAGATCCCATGGACGAAACAGTGATTTGACAATTCTATTAGTTAATTGCTCATGGAACTACATAATAAATACTGTGCCAGATCCCATCGACAAAACAGTGATTTGACAATATATATAAGCAAAAGTCGAGAGGTCAGAACCTTCAAACATGCCTGTAGGAAGGTTCAGAAGGACTGATAGGATCTTCAAATAAACCTTTGTTAAGCAAACAAAGTTCTTCAGCCCCTTTGCAATGGGTAGTAACAAAATAAATTTTAAATCTAGTTCCTGCGCAATGTATATCATCTCTACAGAAACTGCTTCCTTGCTATCATCTCATTCCACAGTATAAATGAGAATTAGAAAAGTGTGCAATAGCTACCATACAGTATAACAGGATGTAATTTGAAAATTTATTCACAACTGGAGCATTAGGAAAGTGTGTGACATCTACATTGGACTCCAGTTACTTTTCATGTATAAGTGAGCTTTCACTCGCCAAACCTTCAACAATACCAGCACATGAAGTTGATCCACTGAAACTTTTTTTGCTTAAGAATTTGTTAAACCATTATCTGTGCAGAAACTCCTCGGGATGATGTTACCTAGAGTAGGCAAGCTTGGCAGAAGAAAGGCTTGCAACACACGTCTCAGGTTGGATAATCGGAGTTGATGCCAAAAATTCTCACTCTATGCATGGTTGGAAATTTAGCAATCACCAGCACAAAAACAGCCAGTGTGTTGAGAACAAGCCAAGGGTTGCTGTAATTTGTTGTGTGACAAGCAATCAGATATCTGCCATAAATTACCACACAATAATTTTCAGGCATGTACACAAATCATTCAGATTGAATTTACATAATAGCAGACTATTGAACAACTCAGGGAAAACATTGCGGACAAAGGCCTACTGCATATGATCTTGCATATTTAAGAAAACCCAACACAGCACATGAATGCAGCCTTTGAAGATCTTGTAAGAGTTGTACAAGTAAAACATTAAGAAGAAAAATATACACAGAAATGCTAACTTTGCAGTAAGGAACAATCAGACTTGACAGAGAATCCTATATTAGAAAACATAAGTCCTTAGATTTGCAGGCCTGCCCAAAAATATGAACATATTGGTATGCTGAATCAGCAGAAAATTAAACCTAAGCAGCAAAATATTCTCTATCTACAGTTCAGGCACAAATGTCAAAACAGAAAATAGAAGGCACGGGATCCTCGACTCACAAGACCACTGGGACTACCATCAAAAACTTTCTGTTCCGGGTTAGTTGCCTTCCATTATCCATTTGCTCCCACCACGTCAGCTTGTTGTAAATTCCTTGGTCCTCCGCAAAAGGTGTTCCCTTCTTCCAATGAAAAGACCAATATGTAATCTGTAAATCATGACAGCACAGGACTTGGTAAAAGTGCCAATCAGCAGTCTGCTTCAGTAAATGTCTGCATAAACAACTTTAAACTTACACTGTAGCTGCATTCAGCTTAAAATATCCTCGAATCTCATTTATTAGAGACTAAAACAAAATACAATTTGCCCAGCCGCATAATAACAACTCAGTTTAGAACACTTGGGAAAGACTTCATTGCCATCACCCTCATGTAGAAAGACAAAGTATTATTAGACCACTGCATGAAAATTGGCTTGTGTGATAATACTTTTAAGTATTCAGGTCCTGGCAATCATGCTGATGGCACATTCATGGATTCAGATGGGTGCAGTGCAGCTGAGAACATCTAGGGGGAGAATGTATTAAGCCAGGCAATGGGTTTGAGGATGCATGTGCAGGTGGTCAGGCACAAGCAGGTGTAGTGGTATAACAACAGTCAGCAGACATCATGCCACATAGCAATTGACAGAAGGTTCACCGCATTGGTAGGCTGATCAGCCAGTTCCATGGGCCCCTCCTTCAAAGGGGCACTTCCCTTTTCCCACCATCATCAGCGAGATGGAGAACCCGACGAAATGAGTTCATGGCTAAAGCATTATAGCTGAGAAATAACCACCACATCCACAGTCCTCCAAAATTACTGTAGACCTAGAAAATTCTACCAAACAATTGATGGAAACAAAGATGAGGTTGAGATTGGGCAGGTTAGAGAAATGACCTTAAGCTGCAAATGTAAGAAATAAACAAAGGAACTTGAACCCATTCCCCATTTCTTCCAAAAAGAGACTTATTGTGCAAGATTTCCAAGAATGCAATCTCCAAATATGCCTGACATGGTACTTATGGTCACCTTACATGTCCAAAGTTGCTTAATGGCATTGTAGAGTCCCAACAGTTGACAATAGGTGGCTTATCTCAAGGCTACATATACTTTCTGGGTACAGTTATTGACCAACAACCCCTTGCACAACAAAGAACATTGGCAAGGTCTTTGCCTGGACATTGGAGATCACTTCTTTGATTGACAAGCTGCCACATGATTAAGTGTATCATACGATAGGGTTCAATGACATAGTGCAGGCCTTTTCTGATACACAATGATTTGAGTATGCAAGGGAATGGCATATTATGGAAGCTTGTAAAAAAGCTTGCTTTAACAATTTGATTGACAAGCTGCCACATGATTAAGTGTATCATACGATAGGGTTCAATGACATAGTGCAGGCCTTTTCTGATACACAATGATTTGAGTATGCAAGGGAATGGCATATCATAGAAGCTTGTAAAAAAGCTTGCTTTAACAATTAACTAGCTGTAGAGAATAAAGGACCACCATGCCTTTTATACATGCTCAGGAGTGAACACACCCTTACCACCTGTACTTTACATATATCTATCACAAAAACCTAAAACAGGTACAACTGTATTGTCCACACATCGTGCATCTCCTATGCACCTGTCACTTGAAACTGGTATCAGACCGTAGTATTGCAAGCCCGCTTCCCGGAGTCCATTCAAGCTGTTCAAGCTGTCACCATCAGTTCTGACCAGGTGCAGGTCACTAGGGGCAGTTTGCAGATCACGCAGGGTGCAGGCACTGGTCACGCTGACCAGGCACAGGTGGCAGGTCGAAATCAGGAGCAGGTCGCAGTCACAATCAGTCGCAGTCCAGTGCAGGTGTCACAGTGGCAGTCAGGTGAGTTCGACGCAGGTTGCGGGCAGCATCCTGACAGTCAACGGTTTTCTTTTCAAGCAAAAAATTCACGTTTTATTTTCCAAAGGCTTATCCTTGGTAACTTTTGGCGGGCTGTCACGTGCGTGTAAGCATAGTTCGAAAAATCTGAAAGATTGGGCATGCATTTACTCCCCAAAATTGGGGCTTTTGGCATATGTCCAAATATTTTACTCAGCTGAGTAAAATTTGTGGAATTTGCACACATTCGGGTCTCACAAATTGGGGCTTTTCATGTATTTGGGGAAATTGCAATGGGACATGTAAAATTTCCTGAAATTTTGACACACTAGACCCTGCATAATTTGGGGCTTTCGCAAAATTTGCAAAATTTGTGTCAAATTTGGTCTTGGTATGTACTTTTGATGTAATTTCTATGCAAATTGAAGGATATTGGACCCCAGGAAAATTTGGGGCTTTTGCAAAATTTGTGAAAATTTGGCAAATTTGGATTGTGGAATCTACTCAGGTGTCACTATTGATGCAATTTGAGCCTGTGGAAATTTGGAGCAAAAATTGCAGCTAAAATTTGGGGCTTTCTCATGCAATTGATGTATTAGCTCATGGCACAACTGCAATTACTTGTGGTGCGCTGTAGTGCACATTTTGTGACACTGAAAATTGATTTGCAAATGAAATTTCTGTAATTACTTGGTTTTTCATTGCTAGTTGGTACTTGTTTTGTACCTTGGACCTTGGTCAATCGTGTGACAATTGAGCTTACATTTGTTGACTTTTGAGTCACTGCTGAGCTGTAAATTATGGCTGGCAGCAGTGATAACAGCAATCTTTTGCACATTATGGCAAAAGCAATGTTATAATGTCTTGGTGCAGAAGAAATAGGTGAAGCCCATAAAGACAAAAGGAATAAAACCAGCAACCATGGATCAAGATGAGTGGGATAAGTTACATGAGCTTGCATGCTCTACCACAAAGCTTTCAGTGTCAGACACTTTGCTCTTTAACATAGAGAAATTGAAATCTGCTTATGATATGTGGCAAAGACTTGAGGAGTTATATGCTCACAAAAGTGCAACAAGTAAGGTTTATTGGTTGAAAAATGTAATGGACCTTCATATGAAGGAAGGTACAACCATGCCTATACATTTAAATGAGTCTAACTCTATTTTCAGCTAGCTGATTGCTTTGGAATTCCACATTGATGAGGACTTCAAGGCAACATTTTTACTATGCACTTTGCCTGAAAGTTGGGACACTTTTATGATAGCAAGGAGTAACTCCAATGCCATGCTATTATATTTAGATGTGGAGAGCTCTTTACTCATGGAAGAGCTAAACATGCAAAATAATTAAGCAAACAAGTCTTTCAATGCACTGCATACTGGAGGCAAATTCCAACAAAAGGGTAATTCTGAAAACAAAGCATGTAACAAATCTCGTGGAAAAAATGTAGAGTGCCATCATTGTGGCAAGAAAGGGCATTCCAATCGAGATTGCTTTAAGTGAAAGAAAGAGAAGGGCAAGGGCAAAAGCACTGATGATAGCAAAGATGAGAAAAAGAATAGTCAACATGCATAGAAGAGCAATGTAAAGATAGTGAGGAAGTCAATGTAGTCAGTCACGAGAGTGATAGTGGCAGTGATGTACTCTTTGCTTCTTCTTTTAGCACACAATCATTGGTTGCAGATTCTGATAATGACATGTACACTTGGATTCTTGATTCAAGTGCTTCATTCCATGGGGCACCACATCACGTACAACAAGCCTTCCTCCTTGGATAGGATGGTAAATAGCTTGATTAAGCATTATTTACAGCAACTAACACATTCACAAAAATGAAATGCACACTTTACCATATAATCTTGGACATTGGACACCCTGTTGGCCCCAAAACTAGCACCCCTTTCGATATTTATTTAACTTAATTATTGAAGAAGTTGATGTACAATGGGATTCTCCCAAACTCTTTCGGTATTCCAACTCCCCTTGCTGTCCAAAATGACCAACAAGTCTTCAATCTGATTTGTCCCTTCATTCAGGCAATCAATTGGCCTTCACCCGCTTTGATGGAAATGGAAAATGCCCCAAATTCATTGATTTGGTTCCCCCCACTTGAACTTCACTAAAAACAACTTCATCCCTGTTGAATCCAAGTCTTGGAGCTTCCAATTTTTGGCATGCTTCCCGAGGTTGCTGCTAAACCCTAATTTCTACTGCAGATTAGGGTTTACACCAGAGATATCTGAAATTTCTCAGCCTTTGGTAATCTCAATGCTGTAATATTTGGAGTAAAGCTAGGAGATGAGAGAGAATGTTGAGAAGAGAGAAAATTCAGACTTTCTTCGCAAAGAATTGAAGAAAATATGTCACTTACTATTGCAACATTGTCTCAACAGCTTGTAGATGTAAAGAACTGAAGAAAATCAATCATTTACTGCTGCTACACTGTCTCAACAGCTTGTAGATGCTGTCGTCTACTGTTGATTGGTCTTCTCCTACCTTTAGCTACCTCAAAAGGTCCTCCAATGGCTACAAATACGACCAACATCATCTCCTCCCTCCCTCTTGCAGGCTGAATCCACTCAAATGCCTCTCTTCAACCTTTAAAAACGTTTTTCAATCTTGTATGGGCATTTTTTACGAGAGATAGCCTTTCCAAATGGTATTTTCAACATTATCCATAATTAAATATTAATTTTTAATCTTTCAACCCTGAAAAATAACTTGACTGGCCAATAATTAAATTGGCTGGGCAACTTTCATTCCCGAGTGTCTCTACACCATCTTTGACCATCACATTGGTGTTAGGTACTATTAAATGCCACTTCTCTAGTGTCACCACAACTGACACTTATAACCAAATGAATAACCTAGGCTAACAACTAGTCTCACTAACTGACACTTATAGCCAAATGAGTGACGTTTTTCAATCTTGTATGGGCATTTTAGACAAGTGGCAGCCTTCCCAAATGGTTTTTTCAATATTACCCATAATTAAATATTAATTTTTTGTCTTTTAATACTTAAAATTAATCTAATAATTATTTTAGTACCCTGAAAAATAACTTGACTCGCCAATAAATAAATTGGCTAGGCACTTTCATTCCCGAGTATCTCTACACCATCTTTAACCATCACATTGGTGTTAGGTACCATTAAATTCCACTTCTCTAGTGCCACCATGACACTTATAGCCAAATAAATGACCTAGGCCAACAACTAGCATTAGATACCACCAAGTACACGTGCCGCATAACTTACAACAACTTTTACATTTAACATCCTGTAATTTCCTCAGGTCTCAAGCTCGTAAATTTATTCTAACCCTAGTTACACCTCACATGTGCAACATTTACTTAACCATGTGGTTAAAAATTAATCCACATGTTAAGTGAGGTTTCAAAACTACATGTTTTCATGACATCATGAGTAGTTTTCTGACTACCATGGTGGTAGACATAGTGTTGTCTACTTAGGAAACAACTATGCATGTGACATTGCAAGGATTGACAGTGTGCAGTTGGTATTTCAACATGGTTCAGTATTCACCTTGCATAATGTGAGACATATACCCTAGCTCAAAAAGAGCTTGATAAGCACATGACAACTAGATCATGAAGGCTATCACACCACTTTTGGGAATGACAAACGGAAGATATGTAAGGGATCTAGGATTGTTGCTAAGAGCTCTAAGAGTGATACTTTGTATCCATTATATGTATCTAGTGTGCATGATCGTGTTGTCATCAAAATAGAGCATGCAAGTGTGTCCTTGTAGCATAGCCAATTGGGACACATAAGTCAAACTAGAATAAAAGTGCTTTTTTGTTTAGGTTATTTGCCGTGTTTGAGGTATGTTGATTTTGATCATTGCATATTTGGTAAGCAACTCGAACATCATATAAAAAGTCTCTTTCATTAAAATCTTCGCCCTTAGAGATGGTACATTTAAATGTATGTGAAATGCCAAGGTTGTCTTTAGAGGGAAATAAATAATTTATCACATTTGGTGATGAGGTCATACACAAAGGATAGGTTTATTTGATCCGTAGTAAAGACAAGGCATTAGATAAGTTTAAAAAATTCCGAGCACTTACTGAAAATATGATCAACAAGACATTAAAGTGTCTACACTTTGACAATGCTAGGAAATGTGTCATTAGCTTTTCAAGCCTTTTGTGACAACAAAGGGATAAACAGGGAGCTCATTGCCCCTTATTATCCACCCCAAAACGGTGTTGCAGAGCGTATGAATAGGACTATTTAGGAGAAGATTCATACCATGTTGTCTCATACTGCATTACCTCCTGGATTTTCGGCGAAGGTTGTTTTTATAGCTGAAAACTTGATAAACCGATCATTGAACAAGCCTTTGGAGAGAAGAGTCCCTCAAGGAGAAGTGTAGTCGAGCAAGCCACCTTTGTATGCACACTTCAAAGTATTTGGTTGTAAGGCTTTTCGTGCACATACGTAAGCAACAAAGCAACAAAGTGGAGCCAAAGTCATGTAAATGCATTTTTCTAGGATATGGTGACAAGGGTGAAATGGGGTATAGATTATGGGATCTTGAGAAAAGGAAAATTGTATGTAACAACAGCATTATATTTCAAGAAGATCGCATGCATAAACAACCCGAAAAGACTGAGGAAGTTGGAAGGGTTGTATTCCGAGAAGAGATACCAATAGGATAGCAAAGAGTATCTACTGTACAACAACAAATACCTGCTGTAAATGACCCTATAAATGCAGGGAATGATGCTGAAATTAAATAGCAGGAAGTTGCCCATGCTATATCACGACTTCAACAAGAAAATGTGCCAGTATAATAGTTGGAACAAGCAAGACAGCATGCTGCACAATTTGAACAACAAGCTGCTAGTGCAAATTTGCAAGCTGAACAGCCAGCAAACACTGATCATTGGGTCTGTAGGTTGACCAAAAATACCAAACCGCTAGAGAGATTTGTTCCTGGCGCAAATTATGTTGCTGATTATGTCATGTTGAGAGATTGTGGTGGACCATCATGCTTCAAGGAAGCAATGGACAGCAAGAAATGGCATAAAACTATGCTGTTAGAGATGGAATCTCTAAAGAAGAATGGTACTTGGGATTTGGTGCACTTGCCAAAAGGGTAGAAAGTCCTACCATGCAAATCGGTTTACAATATGAAAGCCACTTCTATTTCCTCCCCAAAGTACAAAGCACGACTTGTTACAAAGGGGTACAAGCAAGAACATGGGATTTTTTACAAGATCTTTTCTCTTGTAGTCAAGATGACTACTTTGCGAACCATATTGGGCTTGGTTGCATGTGAGGATATGGAACTCATACACATGGATATAAAGATTGCTTTCTTAGATGGTGATTTGCATGAGAACATATATATGCAATAGCCAAAACGTTTTGTGACCAAGGGGCAAGTAAAGATAGTATTTTAACTCAATAAAAGCTTGTATGGGTTGAAATAAGCACCGCGTGAATGGTATCATAAGTTTGATACATTCGTGCAATCTCAAGGACATAAGGGCCTTACGGAGGCCCTGCCACACACGGAGCAAGCTGCGTAGAAAGGGTGATCTTGGGGGTGGGGGATCTGGGGTGACGTGAAGATCCATCTCAGGGACGGCCTCCACTCACCGCCAAGCCTCGGTCTACAGTCCTGAAGACCCTCCTGCAATAGGGCCTTCCAGATCTGCCCTCCCGGTGTGAGGCCGTAGACAACTAGCTTGCCCAGGAGGGCCATACTCTGATACTCTGGGTCTATGATCCCAAGCCCTCTCTCTGACTGATGTCGTATAATGGTCGCCCACGCCACCTTGGCCCTGGAATCCCTAGAGCCATCTGAACCGGACCAAAGGAAATTCCGCGGTAGGCGGCGAAGCTGCATTACGTAGGAGGAGGAGAAGCACTAACACGAGGCGATGTACCAGGCCGTCGCTAGGAGGACTTGGTTAACTACCAGGGCTCAACCGGCTAGTGAGAGGCGAGCCGTGCTCCAATGGGTCAGCTTCCTCCGAATAGAATCGAGGACTGGAAGAAACTGCTGGGCGGGAGTGATGTCGAGTCCCACTTGGAACCCTAGGTACCGGACAGTCTGTCCTCTGCTCACCCATCTAAATCCCAGGTGGACGCCCCACTCCGTGCTAGAGTTCGGATCTGTGAGGAAACCAACCGACTTTCGCCAGTTGATTTTCGCTCCCGCTGCAGAACAGAACACCTCAAGAGCCAACCTCACTCTTTCCAGCATCAACTCGTCATCCTCTATGTAAAGCGTTGTATCATCTGCATACTCTAAGTCTAACAACTCGGTCTCCTCTCTTACTAGAAGTCGCAGGCCATGTAAACTGCTCACACGTGACCTGAGAAAGTGAGACATCGCCTCTACAAAGAGAAGGAACATGAACGGGGCCAAAGGGCAGCCCTGTAGGACCAATCTCTCCAGCCAAAACTCCTCCCCTCGCCTCCCTCCTACGAAAACCCTACTGATGGCCGATCTGTAAAGTGCGGAGACCTTGGAAATCCAAGCCTGGGGAAAACCCAACCTCACCATGGTGCCCTCTAGAAAATCCCAATCCACCCTGTCATAGGCTTTCTCAAAATCCAAGAGTAGTTCGGCCAGTCTCTGCCCACTGTACTAGGGCCACTCTGTCGCCTCAAAGAAGGTGAATACATTGTCTAGGATGCTCCTATCTTGGACAAAGCCTGTCTGTGTGTCATGGATGATGTCTGGAAGCAAGGGGCGTAGTCGCCTACCAATCATCTTTGCCAGTGTCTTATAGGCCACTGACAGTAAGGTGATCAATCTCCACTGGGAAAGCTGCAACCGGTCTCCCCCTTTGGGGAGAAGACTGATAAGGCTTGCCGATAGACTCCCTAGCATCTGTCGTGAATTGCAAATCTCCTGAAAGGCCAACAGTAGGGGGTCCTTCACCGCTTCCCAGAAGGAAGTGAAGAAAGCCTTAGAGAGGCCATCCTCTCCTAGGCATTTCTGCCCATCCTGTGTATGGAAAGCCTCCTCTAGTTCCTTCTCTCTGAAGGGGGCTAGGAGGGAGCGTCCCATCTCCTCTATGACAAGGGACGAGATATTATCCCAAACCTATTGTCTACATCGTTGTTCTTTAGCTGAGGCTGTCTCCTGCTAGAAGAGGCGACGATAGTAGTCGGTGGCAATCTCCATCACCTCGTTTGGGCTAGAACAGATCCTCCCATACTGATCTCGGAGGCTGCATATCTGCTCTCCTGAGGTGCGAGGCTGGTGTACCTGAAAAAACTCCCTGTACATCGTGTCCCCCTTCCGCGCCTAGAAAGCTGCTGAGGTGCGGAAAGAGAACTCAGAGCACCTGTCCTCTAGGCCAGCAAGGGCTGCTTGCGCACGCACCTCCTGTGTGTGGAGAGCAGGATCTGCTGGTGCCACCTGTAATAATCTCTGCATGGCTGCAAGGTCCCGCCGGAGTGCTCTCTCCTCCTCCCAGCTCTGCTGCCTGGCCTGTATGGCTGCCTCTTGGCAAATCCTGCTCGACCCAACTAGGGCCTCTACGACCTCCTCTGCGAATTGGCCCCTCTTGCCCCACTCTCTAGTCCAAATCTGCTCTATCTGTCTCGTCATCTCCTCCCTCCTGTAGCTCAAGTCAAGGATCCGACAAGAACGTGAATCTAGGGCAGATGCTGGGGGATCTAGTGTCAGGAGAACCGGGCAATGATCAGACAACATGGTGCCCCGCCAACTGCCCAATCTGGCCTCCTTGAGAGCCTCCCCACTCTCCCACATAAAACCTATCCAACCGCTCCAGCAAGGCTCCACCTAGCCGTCTGTATCCCCAAGAGAAGTCCAGCGACCTCTCCCTCTTGTGGAAGGCAAGGTCTCTCCAAGCATCGCGTGCTCCTACTGCCAGTAGAAACACCTCCCATGCCTCCTGCTCCTCCCCGGCCATACCCTAGTAGTTTCTCCCTCTGCCCTGCTGATCCTCCAAAGCCTCTAGGTTGTTGAAGTCTCCTCCAACAATCCAGGAGTCCACCTCTGGGAGTCCTTCCGCAATCTCCACCCAGAACCTGCTGCGTGCCCTAACCTCCGTACCCAGAACCTGCTGCGTGCCCTAACCTCCGTAGGGGCATAGATATTGAGGACTCCAAGGCAGAGTCCCTAATATCCAATCTGATCCATAGCACCCTCCTTGCCACTATTGTCTCGTGGTCTCAAACACAAGCGGTAAGACTCGGACCAATAGAGGTGCACATGCCTCCACTCCTACCATGGGCACCTATGGCGTGCTCCCAGTAAGCGTGCGAGCTGCCTGGGAGTACCTTCCCTACCCGCTAGGCCTGGGCGAGGGTGAGCTTGTGCTCCTGTAGAAGTAAGATATCGATCCGTCCGGCCAGGGCAAGCTGCAACTCCTGTCAAACAATCAATTTCTTGGAACCACGTGCCCCACTGTAGTGGAGGCTATTCACATTCCAAGATGCAAGGTGTAAGCTCATAAGGAAACCTGTGACTGCCCGAACAGGCATCTGTTCGGTGTGGAGGCTGCTGATGACGAGGAGAAGCTATGAGGCATGCAGGTGCGCTTTGCCGTTGGTCTGAATGGCGAGCTCCATTCCCCCATGGTGGCCCTCGGCCGGACCATAGGGGTGATAGAAGTTCCAGGTGGTACTATCAATGCATCTATCAGCCATGCAGAGAGTTGAGACTCTATGTACTGGTAGAAACGGGCCGCCTGTGCCAGGGGCCACTTGATTGCATCCCTCGGACCCCTCCACTGTGGAGGGGCTCGAAAGATAACGCTGGGGTGAGGGACCTAAGCTCCAGCCCACCAGTTAATGTCCATCATGCAGCTAGGCCACTATTGTGCAAACAATGCTAGTCCTTCTCCCATCCACTGGGAGGTGTAGTCCGCCACCTGACTCTTCAACTCTTCCTCTACCTGTGTCGTCGTCCACTCCCCTGAGTGAGAGGACTGAAGAAAAAACGCATAGTTTGGTCCATCCAGTGGTGCTAGAAGATGGACCTTGCTCCTCCTTGACTTACGAACCACGAAGATCCCCACCTCTAGAGATAGTGGGAACTCTCCGCGCTCCGCAACTCTCAAGTGAGACCATTGGCCACTGCAGAAGAACTCCTGTGGCAACGTGTGCCTGTCTTGGGAACATGTGACAGGCGGCAGGGGTGGATGAGCTAGTGGTTGTATGGGAAGGGGAGGACTGCTAGTGTGAACAGGATATAGGCGTGTGTGGCTCATCACCTCTTGTGGGCGAAGGGGGGGTGGGTCTGGGGGCGATCGCCTTAACCAAGTGCAAATCAGGGGGGATGCTCGGTACAGGAGGTGGTGGGGGGAGGATGATCGAGGAATGGTGGGATGAACGGAAGTACATCGAGGTGTGTGTGTGTGTGGGGGGGGGGGGAAGGGGGAGGAGCCATGGGATGTGGAGGGCGGTGGGTGTGGGGACTCAGGAGAGATAGTGTGTGGCACGGGTGGTGGATGTAGGGGGATGTGGTCTTGCCAGGTGGGGCAAGTAGGGGGGGCTGTGGAGTGCTCTGCCGAGGGGGCGTCACGCACCCTTCTACTTCCTGTCGAGGCTGGGTTTGAGACACTGGCTGCGCCCCCCTGCTATTTCCCTCTCTGTCATCTTTGGACCCATGTAAAGCCATCAGCATCCACCTGCAGGCCTGTCAACAGAGCCACATTGGCTCCGAAACGCGTGTAACCTACTGCATGATACCCAAAGTCGTGGCAACGCAAGCACTGCCCTGGTTGCCCCGTCACAATGACCTGCTGCCTAAAGGAGTGTCTGCTTGCCTCAATCTCTAGGAACTATGGGATATTCTTAACTACTTTCATTGCCACCCATACCTTTGAGACTCTTGTCGCTGTCACTGCATCTGTGAAGGGCGCAAGGAGGATAGTGCCGAAGAGCCGACCAAAGTCTTTCACTAGAGCTGGCGATACTCTATCACCAAGCCGAGGAAAAGAAGGGTGACTGGGTGCCGGAGAAACCTATTGTGGAGTGCAAACGCCTCCACAGTAAAGCTGTTGTACCAAGGGACCATGTATATGACCCCCTTCATGGACGCATATGGTTAACTGGCGAGTAACTCGCGAGCTGCGTCCACCGAACTAAGCCGGACCATGAAGATCCCTTGGCACATTGAGACCACCTTCACGATCTGCGCTGTGCCGATGTGCAACGTGGAGTGAAGCCAATCCCGAAGCTAGGCCCTAGCTGGGGAATGTCCTACTACCTGACCATAAATCACTATTTCCTTTAGCTCCAACTACTTAGCTCGGACGGCTAAGAGCTGCTCCTCAGAGAGGACAACACGTAAGGTGTTTGACTGGGGGACACTTGCTGAGTGTGTTGGCATCCAACCAGAGGTTTCCATTGCGCGTACCTTCTACAAGGACTACCAATCACGTCGCAGTGCTACCTGAAGGGGAGGGAAGTTGCTGCAGATCAAGGGAGCAACTTGGAGGGTGGGGAATCAATGGCGAAGGGAGGAGATCGCTTCTATTTCAACACACAGCAAACGGGTTCGGGGTTGCGGATGGAGGCAGCGCACTGAGGGGGGGAGGGGAGGGAGGAGCGAAGTATAAGGCGGCGCGATGGCGGCACGCAACGACGTGACAGGGTAACGGGCAGTGATTGAGTGAGGGTGGCGTGGCGAGACAGTCGAGGCGGGGGGTAGCACGCGACGCGATGGGAGGAGCTTGGTCAAAGTTCGAGGATGCTATATCTCCAACTTTACTTAAAGGTGAAGCTCTAACATCTTTCCACAAGGCAAGACTAGTTGCCAAAGGGTATGCACAAAAGGAAGGGATTGACGTCCAAGAGGTCTTCTCACTTGTTGTGAAGATGACCACTCTACGTGTGGTTTTTGCTCTCACTGTTGTATTGGACTTAAGAGCTGTATCAAATGGATGTAAAAACACCTTTCTTGCATGGTGACATTGATAAGGAAATCTACACGAAACAACCCGAGGGCTTTGTAGTTCCTAGAAAAGAGCAGATGGTGTGTAAACTAAAACGCAACCTCTATGGACTAAAGCAAGCACCACGACAGTGGTACAAAAAGTTTGACACTTTATGCTATCTCATGAGTTTACACACAGTCATGCAGATCATTGCTTGTACATGAAAAAGGATACAGATGGCAACCCCATCGTACTTGTTTTATATGTGGATGATATGTCGCTAGCTGGGAAAATTAAGACTAGCTTGGATGCTCTCAAAAATCAGCTGAAATCAGCTTTCTCCATGAAAGATTTAGGGAATGCAGAGCATGTTTTGGGCATGAGGATTTGTAGAGATAGAATGCAAAACTTGTTTTTATCTCAAGAAAAGTACATTGAAAAGGTACTGGACAGATTTAACATGGCTGAAGCTAAGGAGCACACAACTTTGCAGTTTGGCAAAAACAATGCTACAATATCCTGTTGCAAAAGAAGCAGGCAAAGCCGATTAAAACCAAAGGGGAAAAGCCCACGGCCCACGGACATGAAACAAGAAGAGTGGGATGAGTTAAATGAGCTTACATGCTCAACCATCGAGCTATCAATTTCTAATGCCTTGGTGTTTAACATTGAAGGTTTGGATTCTGTGTATACTATATGGACTCAACTGGAAGAATTGTATGCACAGAAAAGTGCTGCAAGCAAAGTGTATTGGCTGAAAAAGCTTATGGATTTGCGTATGAAAGAGAATACAGCAATGTCTACTCACTTGAGTGAGTTTAACTCTATTTTCAACCAGTTGGTTGCCTTGAAGTTCATGATTGATGAGGAATTTAAGGCTACTTTCTTGCTTTGTACTCTACCAAAGAGTTGGGATACATTCAGGACTACTATGAGCAATTCAAATGCGATTCTTTTGTATGCTGATATAGAGAGTGCTCTACTCATGGAAGAAATGAATCGGTAGAATAATGCATCCAGTAAGTCTTCTAATGCTTTGTATACTAGGAATAGATCACAACAAAAAGGTAAATATGATAGCAAGGGATGCAATAAATCAAGTGGCAAAGATGTTGAATGCAATCATTGTGGCAAGAGGGGTCACTTTAAACATGACTGCTGCAAATGGAAAAAAGAGAAAGGAAAGGGTAAGACGACAGATGATAGCAAGGAAGAGAAGAAGAACAGTCAGCCTAAGAAAAGCAGTGTAAAAATCAAAGAGGTAAATGTAGTCACTTATGACAGTGATAGTGGGAGTGACGTACTCTTTGTCTCTTCACACTTTAGTGCACATGCTTTACTTGCAGATACAAATGATGACATGCATACCTGGATTCTCGATTCACGTGCTTCCTTTCATGTCACCCCTCATCGTGAGTGGTTCTCTACCTATACAGGGACTCTCCACATATTCTCCATATGATTGGTGCACACACACACACAAAGGTATCCTTAAGCACTTATCCTAGTAGTATGTGAGATTATTATGCTTGTCGCACAGTGACTCAATGGAACAAAAACTAATTTGAAACCATCACTTAATGCTAAATCTATTGGAACAAATTACACAAAAAGCCCTAAAAAAGAAAACACAAAAAAGTCCATTGTCAATTCCATCTGCCTTTGCAAAACTTAGTAGGCCCCTAGGCAACCGACGTAAATCCTTGGTCCGATACCCTAGCCTCTTTGGGGTGATCACTTGGGCTCTCTCGGTAAGATCACCATCACCTTTGTAATCTCGGTAGGCCATTAGGCAACCAACATGCACCCTTTGCCCGATGCCCTAGCTACTTTGGGATGGGACACCTTGGCGTAAAAGAAAATTCTATATCAAGGATTTATTTCTCACAGCTAAATTTTGGGCCTAAGAGGGGGTGTTGAGCTAAAAATGCATTAGCTCGACTTAAACAGTCCCAAAACATGCTTAGTTAACTTAAAAACACCTTATTTTTTAAGAAAAAACACGATCTTATAGAGTTACTGTGTTCCACATGCAAAAAACTAATTTTGATATCCCAAACTTTCTATAAATAGACATGCAACCCACCACTCTCCCTCAATCTCGTTTTTGCAAGTTTCAAGAGTTGTATCTCTGTTGTCCACACCCCGTTCACGAAGGACACCACGGTCAAAGCTTCCCCCAACCATCTACTACCATCCGCTGCCTGAATTAAGTCTTTGTCTAGTACCCTAGAGCTGTCACCTATGGTCCATGTGTTGCATTTGATGCTAACATCAACACTCGGTGTTGTCGATAGCAGTCTCGAGATATCGCCCTAATCTTCTCTCCTCCACAAGTTGCGTTTAGAATTTTTGGCTGCTACCTTGATATTCTCTCCTCCACAAGCTATGTTTGCACCTAATAGCTATCACCCAATTTTTCTCTCTCCTCAAGTGCCTACGTTTTGTCTTTCTCTCTCCTACACTACCATCTACATCAAATTCGGCCTTCCTTAGCTGCATTTACTAGTGTTGGAGGCTACCTTTGCTACAATTTGAGATCTATTCGGAGTATAACACACTCTACAACTCATAAACTCTATCTTGATCTACAAGATACGAGAGTTCAAGATTCAGTATTCACTCCATAGTGTTACATAGTGTGTTTGCTACATGAGCATAGCATATTCACTATTCATTCATTTATCATTCATTCTCTTTACTATCTCTGAGTTACCCTAACCCTAACCCTAACTCTGTTATGCATTTATCAATCTATGCTTTATCATACAATTATTCTGCATTTTTTGCGTTTCGAGCATTTCTTCAAAAGCGGTAGCTCATAATAGAGCAACCACTTCATTGCCCTTCAATGCATTTTTCTCCTCCAATCGGAATTTTGTGTGCATTTCCTAGGCAATTTCTACATACATCAGTCTACTTTACCTACTGCACATTGTCCACATTTGTCAGGATTTTTCTATACTCCTGTAACATTCTTCCAGTATTAAATGCTGGTCAGCCCCCTCAAATGCAAGTTGGCCAATTTTTAAGATATTTGGCTATATATAGCCCCTAGTTGGCTGAGCTAGCTGGTTCTTAGCATTCCTGTGTCTTCTCTTTGGCAAGTGCATACTTTGACTTCGTGTCCATCATCTTCCTCCATTTTCAGTGCTGCCATTATTATCAACTTGATCTATGAGATATGGAGAATCGAAGCTCAGCTAAGTACACAGTTGATAGTGAAGAGAGTCAGAAAGTGAAGACACAACACGATTCCCAATACAATTATCAAAAAGTAATGAAAGTACAAAGTATAACCCTTAAACCTTAGGATTGTTAATGTGCATTCACACCTGAAAGGTGTAAAATAGGATAACTGTCCAAACTATGTAACATAAGCACATAAAATAGAAGATACTATAACTAGGAGAAAAGACCTCTCATAAGGAGAATAAAAAGTGTCCCACTGTTCTACTGCGATCATCAACAATCCTCTATGAGCATAGGCATGAGTCAAACCCAACAAACCCCCCTAGATTGAAAAGTGATTAGCATACAAGGATCATCTCACCACAGAAGATCAAACTTAAAGCATTGCGAAATGCTCCAAATTTGTCATGAGAAAGACCTTTGGTGAAGATATCTACTACATTACTGGTGGTAGGACAATAAACAAAGCTAATATCTCCTGCATGTAGCCTCTCTGTGACAAAGTGATAGCGAATCTCTATGTGTTTCGTGTGTGCATAAAACACTGGGTTTCATGCCACTGCAATGGCACTTTGACTATTAGTAAACAAAGAAGTAGGCTCAGTGACAAATACATCAAGATCAGCCAACAATTGTTTGTTGATAATGCAAGAGATGCAAGATGAGCCAAGAAAGAAACACTTTTTTCTCGTAGAGTGACATAAATCAAAATCACCAACCCAATCTGAATCACTGTGAGTATGTAGTTGCAATGGTTCTCCCTTGGTATAAAGCAATCCAAGAGTGCTAGTACCCTGCAAGTAACGAAACACACGCTTCACAACTTGCCAATGTGATATGCACCGGCTGTGCATATATCTATCTGCTCAAGGCTGAAATTGCAAACTGAATATCAAGCCTCGTATTGCATAAATAAATGAGACATCCAACTGCTGGAACATATGTATGGATGTCAAACAAATCACTGTCATCATGCTAAGACAGCTTGAGTTCAATCTCCATCGATGTACTAATTTGCTTGCAATCTTGTAAGCCAAGCCTCTCGAGGATTCTACCAATATATCTGGACTATGACAATCCAATGCCTCTAGCCTCATGAATGAACTAAATGCCCAAATAGTAATGCAAAGGCCCCAAATCTGGCAATTTAAAATTTTGTTGCAAATTTTTCTTGAATGCCGAAGGCTGATTAATATGTGCCCCTATAAGCAAAAGATCATCTACATAAAGACATATGACCAGCAAGAATCCCCCCTCTTTGCATACGTAAAGAGTAGGCTCTAATGGGCTGCTAATGAACCCTTGGCTGAGTAAAAAGGCATCAATTTTTGCATATCGAGCTCGTGGAGCTTGCTTTGGACCATACAAAGCCTTTTTCAACTTGCATACCAAGTGTTCGGATCCCGTAACTGCAAAACCAATGGGCTGCTTTACATACACTTCTTCTCAAAGTTCCCCATGTATAACTGCAATCTTAATATCAAGTTGGTGCACTATCCAATCATGATGGGCAGCCAAAGCAACCATACACCTAATGGTAGTCATACAAGATGTAGGAGCAAACGTCTCCTCATAGTCAATGCCCTTCTTTTGCGTGTAGCCTTTGGCCACAAGTCTAGCTTAATACTCATCAATGGATCCATCCACTTTTCTTTTCGACTTATAGACCCACTTTGTGCCAATGGCTTTCTTTCCAACAAGCAATGTCACTAAATCCCATGTTTGATTCTTTATGATAGAATAAAATTCAGCTTGCATTGCTGCCATCCAATGCACACTTTGTTGTGCATCCTCAAAAACATTCAAGCTCCTCACCTTAAGTGTGTGTGTTGCCATAATAAACTCCATTGTATTAGCATGACCATGCAGACGAGCTTGTCTTCTAGTATGACCAGCAATAGGAGCATCCAAATGACTATTTTTCATAGTCTACAAGTACCATCTGGGCATCTGCCTAGCTTCCTAACTATGTACAAGCTCTTGCTGAACCTCAAATTCAACATCTTGCTGAATATTCAGATCAGCCACAAGCTGAATTTCTACATTGCTCAATGGAGCACCTAGTTGAACATTGTGTTCATTTACTGAAAGTCTAGTTGTATCACCAATAGAAATGGGCATCAGCCCTTCAAACACTTCATTTGCAGCTTGATATGTATCAAAACCAGCAAGGGATAATTATAATTTTTCATCAAAAACCACATCCCTACTGACAAAGTTCTTGGAAACAAGATCATATAGTCTATACCCTTTGCTCTCACTATTGTACCCTACAAAAATGCATTTGACAGCCTTGTTGTCCAACTTCTTTCTTACTACTTTGGAAATATGAGCATACACTAGACACCCAAAAGTATGAAAGTGGCCAACTTAAGGTTTTTGGCTGTTCCAAGCCTCAAAAGGCATGACATTTTTTAATGCCTTGGTAGGGCACCTGCTCAAAACATGACAAGCACACATAATTGCTTCCATCCAAATGCCATGTGGCAAACTCTTAGCTTTCACCATACATTTGGCCATCTCCATGAGTGATCTATTCTTCCTTTCCGCAACCCCATTCTATTGTGGAGTATGTGCAATAGTGTACTAATGAACAATGCCTTTCTGCTTCAAAAAATTATTCAGCAATGAAGACATGTATTCCACCCCTCAGTCCGAACAGAGAGTCTTAATCCTGCAACTAGATTGATTTTCAGCAAGTGCAACAAAAGCCAAAACTGCACCATACACCTTTGACTTTTTCACCAATGAGTAGACCCAACAAAAACGAGTAAAGTCATCAATGAAGGTGACAAAATAATAAAATCCACCCAATGACTTTGTCTGCATAGATCCACATACATCTGAATGCACACTCTATAATCTGGCGGTTGCCTTAAAAGCAACATCACGAGGAAACGAGAATCAATGCATCTTCCCCAAAATGTCTCTCTCATAAATATGCTCACAAGGTCTCCCCAAGAGAGGTAAGCCATTTAGCATTTGAGTACGCTGCATAAGCATCAAATTAGCATAGTTGTCATACCCCATGCGAGCATGCCATAACTCTGTGTGTGACATAGCAGGAGTAAGAGTAGATACTAAAAAGACTGCCTGATCAATCGAATAGGCATCTAACTCATAGAGCCCATGACATAATGTGATAGTCAAAACCAAAGTCAAGAATTCTTTATCCTTGACGATGCATTTGGTATCATCAAATGTGACTTGCATACCACACTTTGCTAAAGAAGAAATGGACAACAAATTATTCTTTATGCTTGGCACAAATAACGCATCCTGTAAACGAAGAGTAGAGCCATCAATGGCTTTCAAAGCAATCTCCCCAACACCTCTAACAAGGTAAGATGCATTGTTGGCATACTGCACAAACTTACTAATAGGAGTTGCAATAACACAAGAAAACATATCCCTAAGAGATGTAATGTGCATAGAAGTACCACTATCAAAGAACCAAGTGCTACCATCCTTAGTAGAGCTAAGTGCTCTATCAACCCAAGAAGAGCCATAATTGCAAGATCGAGGTCTACAACAAAAGATGCGGACTCTATAGCAATAGAAGGTGCATCAGAAACAAACATCCCTAACTTCTTCTTCTTCTCCTTGGCAATGTGCTTTTTACATTCCATGATGTAATGACCTGGCTTCTTACAATAGTGGCACTTGCCCTTCTTGGCTTGTGTGCCCCTTGTTTCTTGTTGCTTTGTGAAGTACCTGAACTTCCAGAACTCCAAAGAACCAAGTGCTACCATCCTTAGTAGAGCTAAGTGCTCTATCAACCCAAGAAGAGCCATAATTGCAAGATCGAGGTCTACAACAAAAGATGCGGACTCTATAGCAATAGAAGGTGCATCAGAAACAAACATCCCTAACTTCTTCTTCTTCTCCTTGGCAATGTGCTTCTTACATTCCATGATGTAATGACCTGGCTTCTTACAATAGTGGCACTTGCCCTTCTTGGCTTGTGTGCCCCTTGTTTCTTGTTGCTTTGTGAAGTACCTGAACTTCCAGAACTCTGCAGAGCATATTTCGACTAGCTGCCCTTTCCCTTCTATATCACCATAAAAGCTTGTTCAAAGGCTATTACATCCACCTCACTGTTCTTTTTTGTTTGCTCTTCTTTTAGAAACAAATTAACAAACTGAAGAAAAGTAAGTGATTGCAGAGTAATTCTCATGGTGAAATCTAGGGCCATATGAAAGACCAAAGAAGAGGGCGACAAAGAATTCATAGTAGTAGAGATCAATTGTGCATACAAATAATACTCATCTACATTCATTAACTACATACACAAGTCCTGAATTTTGTTAAGATAATCATGCATGGAATCACCTTCATCCATCTTCACATGCTCAAGCTCTTTCTTCAAGAAAGAGATGCGTACTCATTTTTTCCAGCAACCATCTGCTTAAGTGCAAGCCATGCTTCGCATGAAGAAGCTACAAACCGTATATGCAGGATTATAGACCGCTAACCTATAATGCAATCAATGTCAATGCTTGAGCATCCTGTGTGTCCCAAGTCTTTTGTGATGCTCATCTTTGGGGAAGTGGTTGAGCGGGCATTTGACCACCTCCTCTTAGAGGAGATATTATAGGAGCCACAACTCTAGGATAAACTTCTTCACCACTAACATAATCCCAAAGATTTTTTGCAATCAGTACATTCTTCATCATGAAAGACCATAGAGAATAATTATTGCCGTCCAATCTATCCTCCTTAGATACATATGTGAATACATCACTCTGTCCCTGATCGGCCATAGTAAATGTCACTATTTCAAAGAGCACAAGAGCAAGAGCTAAAGCTGGAACAACCAAGAAATCTGAAAATTTCCAAAAATTGCAGCATGCACCACGTTGTAATTGACAAATTTGTGTCACACTCTGTCAAAACTATCCAATGTACATGCTATCCAATGCACAAACAATGCTTAGTAACACAACCAATACAAAAGCCCCAAATTTTTCTTGTCCAAAATGCACAACTTCAGTCTATTTCAGATTGAAGCTTTAGTACATATGTTAATGTCTACACTAAACCCAAAAGCCCCAAATTTTTTGGCCCAAATCCCAAGAAATTGCTGCAATGTGTGTGCCCAAAAGCACTTCCAAGAGCACAAATGCACTCCTCGGGCAAAATCCCCATGCTATAGCTTGGATTTTGCAAATAAAAAACTAATAAAGTATAATTGTCACCTAAGACAAGAGCTGGATCGCGCTGAAGGACCTGGCAGAGGTGGCAGTTGCTTGGCGGTTGACAAGCAAAGCTCACAAGCAAGGTGGTAGGAGGTGGAAGGAGCACCAGCGACCTAGAGGAGCGAGAAGATGCTGGCCAAAAGGCATGCATAGCTGCAAGAGCAAGCGGTGGCAACGCTACAAACCTGGGGGGCGCTTTGACCAAGTGGAGCTAATAAAGAAAATACCCTGACACAAAAGCATAAACAGAAACCGTACGACAAAGCATAGACTGATAAAAAAACACAGTTAGGGTTAGGGTAACTCAGAGACAATGAACACAATGAATAAATGAAATGATATGACTACTAATAATACGATGCTCATGCAGCAAATACACTATGCAGCAAATGAATACTGAACCTCGAACTCCTGTATCTCAAGGATCAGGGGAGGGGTAATGAGCTGTAGAGTGTGTCGTACTCCGAACGGATCCTGAATCGCAGCAAGGCAACCTCCGGATGTCGAACACCAGAAAACGCAGCAATGTGAGTTGGATCTGATGCAAGCTGCAGTCTAGAAAGTGTGTGCTGAAAACGCAGGCTGTAGAGGGAGATAGACAATAAACACAAGCAATATGGAGGCTGGTGACAACTGAGGAGAGAGAAAAACTGTCAAACGCAGTAGGTAGAGAGAGAAAACTACCAAATGCAGCTGTGAGGAAAGAGAAAACTGCTGACGACAACTGACAGCTGAGAGAAAAACTGCAACGACTGCAACAGGAGAGAAAACTGTCAGGGCAGCAACTGGGGCCTGCAAATGCAGCAATTTGTTGATGTGGCAGGCTGTACGACAACAGTGCGGATGACCAACAGTCAGTCGCCAGGTAGAAACAGCAGCAATCAGCGTGTGGAGGGCTGGAAACAGGCGCCTGAACGGATCCCGAATCGCAGCAAGGCAGCCTCCGGATGTCGAACACCAGCAAATGCAGCAATGTGAGCTGGATCTGATGCAAACTGCAGTCTAGAGAGAGAGTGTGCTGAAAACGCAGGCTATAAAGGGAGGCTGGCGACAGAACGCAAGCAGTGTGGAGGCTGGCGAAAACTGAGAGAAAAATTGTCAGGCACAGCAGGTAGAGAGAGAAAACTGCCAAACGCAGCTGTGAGGAGAAAGAAAACTGCAGACGACAGCTGGTGACAGGTGAGAGAAAAATTGCAGCGACTGCAACAGGAGAGAGAAAACTATCAGGGTGGCAGCTGGGGTCTGCAAATGCAGCAGTTTGCTAACGTGGCAGACTGTACAACAGCAGTGCAGATGACCAGCAGTCAGTCGCCAGGCAGAAACAGCAGCAATCAGCGTGTGAAGGACTGGAAACAAGCACCTGACTGTAGGAAACAGTGATGGACAGCAAGGGCTGAGATGTCCTCCGCGAACGGGGTGTGGGCAACAAACTAGTAACACCTGAAACCTGCAAAAACGAGATTAAGGAAAGAGTGGAGGGCTGGCTGCCAATTTATAGAAAATTAGGGTTCTAGATCCTCTCCCACTTAACTCTCTTGATCCGCTCCCCATTTTAGGGTTTTGGCTAAAATAAGCCTAAAATAAGCATGTTTTGGGGATGTTTAAGTGGCTAAGTGCATTTCTTAGCACAATAGAGCTTGCGCTCGTGGCGGGGGCATTGGAGCTAACAACATTGGTGGCAGCTGGCGCATGCGACATCCAAGCTACGGGAGCTATAGCAAGCAATTGTGGCACTATGACAAGTGCAGTTGGGGCTAGGGGCAGACTTGCATGTGGTGTAGGTGATTGCACTAGTGGTGGAAGCTGCAAGTCCGAACGACCAATAGCTAACTAGCAAGATGATACCGGCCTAGTGGTGACGCAGTGAAGCTGGAGCTAACCCACAGCTCTAATACTAGATGTGAGATATGGAGGATCGAAGCTCAGTTGAAAGTACACAATTGGCGCTGAAGAGAGTATAAGAGTGAAGACACAATGACTCCCAATATGATAACCCAAAAAGTAATGAAAGTACAAAGTACAGCCCTTAAACATTAGGGTTGTTAATGTGCGTCCACACCCAAAAGGTGGAAAGCAAGACAAGTGCCCAAATTGTGTAACATAAGCACATAAAATAGAAGATAATATAATTGGGGGAAAAAACCTCTCACAAGGAGAGTAAAAAATTGCCCCAATGTCCCATCGTGGATCACTGGCACTCCTTTGTGAGAGTAGGCGTGAATCAAACCCAACATGATTTGGTGCCCTCACTAATGCTCTAGGCTGCATACAAGGACTGATCAATCCTCCTCCTGTATTTAGCATTTGTTCCTTATTCAATGCAAATTTACTTCTTCTTCTCTTGTAGTCTCTCTCTATCCTTTTGTCTCTATGTTTATGTTTCCTTTCCGCAACAAACTTACATGGCATTAGAGTCCAAGAGAGAGAGAAAGCTAATTTCTTGGGGAGGAGACCACCCTAGATTGCGAAGCAGCCTTGCCACATCAGCGTCTGCTGAAAACGCAATCTTGTGCTTCGATGCTGCAGCTTCTTTGTGCAAGGCAACAATATTTCTCCCCCAAGTGGCCTCTACATCAACTTCCTTGTGATCTTGTAGCTGTTTCGCTCCTATTTTGGGGCTGTCTCCAGCCAAAATGCAAATCCTTGTGATCTTGTAGCTGTTTCCCTCCTATTTTGGGGCTATTGTGGGTGTCTTGCAAGATATCAAAGATGTCTTACAACCAATTTCGTGGCTTTGATGATACAAATGAGGAGCATTCTCAACACTCCTCGAATGGTAGCGAGATTATCACACAAAGACTATCATGCGGATCATGAAGAACGGAGGTCACCTAGCCTGTTTGTATAGGATCCCTCTCATATAGAATCCCTCTCCTCCCCATTCTCTCTATGTTTCATAGAAGACCCATTTTGTTGGCCTCAAAATGCCATCTATGGCACCCTCTATACAAGTGCCCGTACTCTCTTCTTTGGCCAAAGAAGGCCGACTGGATGGTAAACTACTCACTATGGTCATGTAAGATGGAGCGTACCCTTGATACCTTCAATCTTTGGGAGTTTGTTATCCTGTCGACGTGTCCTCTGCGACTATTGACATGGCACTCTGGTCGTACTGCTCCACCCACGGTTGTCCAAGGAATGACTCTAACATTAGACACTAGGCATTGATTTAAAATTTTAATGCCAACTCAAGGACCAATAAATGTGTAAGACTACTTGGGGGTTAAAATCACCTAGCCAAGTTATTGTCGATGGACACTAATAATTTTATGGGCAAGGACAAAGGGCTAATTTATTTTTCAGAAAGAATTAAAAATGGCCGAAATCCATCTCAAAGCTACCAAGTGGCAAAACTTTCCCATGCAAGTGACAAGAAGTTGGTTGGGATCTGAAGGAGCTATTCAGTGAGAGGGAGGACAGGCTATAGATGCTGTTAGCACCTGCTGCCAAGAGGCTTTCCAGCAACCAAGAGGTCCACCAGCAGATAGTGACTACATCAAGAGGTCACTGAGTTGTAGACAACTATCATTTCAACCTTTGGGGCTGCAGGTGACAAGCTTTTGGAGGTGAACACCAGCAAGCGACAGCATTTTTGCTGTCATAAATCAGGCAACAACTGATTGTGACATTGTTCTCACAATAGAAGTTGGAAATTTTTCTTCTCTCAACACTCTCTTCCATTCTCTAGCCAATTCTCAGAAATTCTCAAAAGTTCTCAGCCATTCTCAAGTCCTAGTAAAGAGCAGCTATGTCAATCCTGCTGTGAACCCTAATTCACAGCAGAATTTGGGGTTTACCAGCCACCTTGAGTGCCATGCCAAAGAATTGAAGGCTTAGCGCTTGGAATCAACTGCTGAAAACTAGGCATTTTCAGAGATTCTAAGAGGTCACTCCATCCCAATTGAATTTGGGTCTAGATTTCATCGGTCAAGGATCAATTGAAGACCAATCCCTTGTTAAATCAAGGAGCAAATTGATGTGAAGGTTTGCTAATCATTTATGACAAGCAGAAGCATTGGATTTTGAAGGAGATTGGATCAATCTCATTGCACTTCTAAAAAGATTGGAGTACTTTCATTGCACTTCTTCCAATTGCAAAAGAAATTCTACAAGGGACGCCACTTTTTGGGGCCGATCAGGTGTCAATTGTCCAGGATTAATCCAATAACATTTGTATCAGTTTATGTGAATTTATTGCTTGTTGTGATTAGTGTATGATCAGATCATTCACCACCCTTTTGGACAATGAAGGCTGGTTTCAACTTGACCCACCAAGATGCCTTGTCGAAAATGAAAACTCACCACAACTTTCATTTAATACAAGACACATAGGTTGTTTGGCTCACCCCAACTTTTGGTAAGCCACAAACCATCTTGTCACAAGCTACCTTTTCAAGGCACTCATGTTTGAAGTGATCGGACTGAGCATATACTATAATTTGAACCGAGACTGAGGAGAAAGAAGATAATGAGAGAAAGTCATCATGTTCTTCAACTTGTAGAATGAAAGCCAAGGTTGGGCCATGTCCATCCAAAATTATCTAAATCTTTCCAATGCTACGAATAGGAATTGGAAAACTACCATCGATAAAGGCATTACCTTGCATGGAGCGCAAGTGCTCAATACCTTTGTTTGATGAAGCTGTGTGGCAAGAAACACCACCATCCACAAATCCAATCTTGAAAAAGGAAACCATCACCTTGTCCTTATCCAACCAATTCCTCTTGAAGTGGCCTATTTTGCCACACTTGCAACAAGTGGAGTTCTTGGATTTATCGTCCTCCTTCTATTAGTAGATTTGTCAATTCATGAGTGAGTTTGTGCATGTCCCAATGGGCTGCATACTTCCAATTGTGATGTGGTTTTCGGATGCCAATTTATTTTGCACACTTAAAGCATCCCTGGTCTTGCAGGTTTCAGCCATTAGCTCTCCCTCTAGTGGCTGTCCAGCCCATCACCACTACTACCACCTCATTTCTTTGAGTTTATCACAGGTTCTTTGTGTTTACAGCAGATCCATCAACACCATCTCTTTGCTTCTATTGCTCCATACTTTCCTAAGATAACCAGCCGTCCCCACAGAAGACGCAAAAGTAGAAAATGCAAGGTACAGCCATCCAAAGAAGGAGCTTTTATAAAGTAGCAAAGTGAGTGTCGTGATCATCATGTTGCTATTATGAGACTAAAACACAAAGTCGGGTTACTATGACAACAGCATCCATACAATGATCCACACAAATGTGAGGGAGCAAGAAATATAAGTAACCGAAGAACATGAATAAGCAATTGGACCAGTAAAACAAAGTAGAATAACATCACACAATTCACCTTAAGACAAATAATAATCAAGGCCAATAGCTCTATGGTGCAAATATTATTAATCCCATGTTCAATTAGCACACAAGCATTACAAAACATATGCAAACATGAATGGGGTTTTGCATGTATTACAGCCCATCCAAGTTTTCTTTGGCCCACAATAAGCAAGAAGCAAATGTAAAGTTTGATAGTGCATAATTTGTGAGAGTAGAGTCTACATCTCTACACTAATGTCACCACATGGTACATCAATAGCAATGACGCATTGATACTTGAACTTGCATAGATTAAGACTCCACCAAATGGTGGTAATTTTCTTACCGATACCTTCTTGTATTCATAGCACGTTTTTAAAACCATATTCATAGCACGTTTTTAAAACCAGCTAGCAACTGCTGTTCAAGCAACAGATAAAGGCAATAAATGCATACTCAAACACATAAATATAAAGTGTATCGAAGTAGACGAAAGAATCGCATATTTCCCAATTCAACCACACATACTACACCAAATGATTTAGTGCAAATAGGAAAATCTGCAACCTGCTGACCTTGTCGCACCTCATCAACTGAATTATATTCCAGAGAACACTAAATCAATGCTCAACTTCAAACACCATGGCCACAAACGTGAAATGAGGCTGCTGTGAGAATTTCGTGCTAATCGATTAAAGGGGAATGCCTGCAACATGATAATCTTCACTGACAGCGTAGGCATCCATTCTTGCAGTCTTGATTATCCGTTTCTTTTAAAGAAGGAGACAGAATGAGGTACTTACTGCAAAATGCACCAAGTGAACGATCGACCAAGCGCTACCAGCACCGCAGCCAAATACGGAGAGAACCACAAGCCAGCCAAAGAATATAAGGAGGATATACGTAGTCCATACTCCGGGGTACTGGAACCAAGATGTGTTCTTATTGAGGTCCGGGGGAGGCACGGCCTGCACGTACAAACTGCGCAAGGTGGGAGAACCAAGATCAGCCATGGGTATCGATGGAGACGACGCTCCGATGCTAGGGTTAGCAGAACCAAAAAAAGTATGCCGCGAATGGGAATGGCTGGGTGGCGATGCGAGGGGTTAATATTGCTCCAGGGTCACCGGAGGCGAACTGCCGATTCGGCTTCTTCTTCCTGTAGTCTTAGGGTCAGCACGGAGAAGACGAGCTCTTCTTCTTCTTATGAGACGAGGAGACGCTGTGTCTGATCGCGGTAGAAAGTTTCTGTTCATGTCTGTTCTTGTTGTTGTATGTTTTGTAGTACAATTGGAACCTCTATGGGGGTGTAAAAAAACATAACGGACTTTTAGGTGAATATTCGTGTAGTGCAATCATGGACCTGTTAGTACTCAACATTAGAGGCTTGGCCTTACCTATTAAATGACCTCTCGTCATTCCTTTGTGGAGACTTGACTCGAGAGTTGAAAGGCCACGCACATGATGTACCCATCATCTATGGGGACCTAAAACTCATGGACAAGTGAAGTTGTAATGCATGAAGGCATGTGCACATGAGCTAAAGTTAGTCTGCTTGCCTACGAGAAATGAATGTGCTCGATGATTTACATCACAAAGCTTGTAGCCACCTCATTAATCCTTTCAAGAAGGCACAATACCCCTGGCAATGGAGATCGAAAGGCTTTTAATCGATATTTGTCAAAATATAGAGTGCACATTGAGCATGTGTTTGGCATATTGAAGAATAGATGGCAAATTTTGTGTGACCTTACATTGATTTGTCATGTTATTACTAGGCGCTCCGCTCCTAGACTCGCCCCGGCGCCAGGACGGGCGCAATTTTTGCGGGCGGGAGCAGGTGCGGACGCATGGCACCCGCCCCCACGTTCTCTTTTTTTTCTTGTAGGGAGGTGGGGGGCTGCCACGTGGCACCCACCCCTACCTCTCGTTAACTAATAGTATAGATGTACATAGTAGCTTGTTGTGTACTACACAATTTTCTCCTAGATACTTGTGACAATCGCTCCCAAGGTTAACCTCCCTCTCTCCTATTGATTGCTACCCCACCTCCCTCTCTCCCACTGATTGCTACCCCCATCCATGCTCTCTCCCTATCAACATTCCTCTAGATAAGTAATTTGCCTTTAAGTTTAACAATAAACATGTATTAACTAGTAAGTATTAATTTTAACTATTCATCAAGTATTAGCTACTAACTATTATAACCAGCATGCATTAACTAGTCAATTTATTAAGTATTCAATTAAATTTTATCAAGTATATTTTTAAAATTTTATTGAGCATTAAGAACTATATAGGTTTATTATTCATTGTATATTAAATAAAAATGTTTAGTATGTATTATGGTTTAGCAAGTTTAGGATTTTAAAGTACGAAATGCTAATGTTATTTGAATAAAGTTTGAATTTGTTTTAAACATGTATTAGTTTTTCTTTTTTGTTTATTTTAGGCTCATGAGGTAATATTTTTTTTGGTTTGCAATTGTGATTAGGTATTGAATATATCATGGACAACACCAAGCTACTTCATCCTCTTGTGAGTGCCTTCACTACATTTCAACCCCATCAATATGGCCCACTAGCCCGCTTTCTTCTCACTCCTCGACTACATAAATGGACAAACAACATCATTTTGTGAGACAACACTTACATATTGTTATATTCATAAATCCTCTAATGAGTTTCCATCCAACAACGCTACCAGCCAAAACTTCATTAGACACCAATTCCAATCCTAATTGGAATACCACTTGCATGTGGAAGCATCAATTTTGGACTCTTAGTATAATGACATTAACACTTTTGACCTCAGGGAATGCATGACTATAATGTTGGAATCCCAACCTTTTTCTCAACCTCAAACTTGTAATATTTCAAACATGATGTTGCCTTCTAATGTGTCAAGTTGATTGCAGCCTTCTTATGTGTCAAACCCATGACCATCTTCTAATGTGTCAAATTCATTGCAGCCTTCTAATGTGTCAAACCCATTACCACCTTCCAATGTGTCAATTTGACTCTAGCCTTCTAATGTGTCAAACCCATGGCCACCTTTTAATGTGTCAAACTCATTGCAGCCTTCTAATGTGTCAAATTCGTTGTAGCCTTCTAATGTATCAAACCCATTACCACCTTCCAATGTGTCAAAACCTAATGGTGCCAATGTGTCAAACTATTTGTCTCAAAACTAGTTGGAATATCCCATCCTCTCTATCCAATATCATAATCCTACACAACATACAGATCGTGGGCCAGTACATCATCATCATCAACAGTTGTAGGCTATCTAATTGGGGTTGATTGTATGGTAACATGAGGCTCCTCCTAAAAGATCACCCTTTGCACCTCGATCATTGGCTTAGATTGCTCATGCATCTTTGTCCTCATAAAAGGCAACATCATGGTTGTGTGGATAACCTTCCAAGCCTACAGATCCCAAAGGTGATAACCCATCTTACCTACATTACCATATCCAAAAAATATACATTTGATGGACTTTGGATCCAGTTTGTTGTGTTTATTTTTTGAAATATGGCATAATGCCTCACATTCAAAGACTCACAAATTGATATATGAGGGAGGTTCTCTAGACTATACCTCCTATGCAACTCTACCACCAAGAGCAATGCATGGGGATCTAAAAATCAAGCGAATGATAGTACTAATTACCTCAACTAGTATGTGGTAAGCCTATCTGACTAAGCATACTATAGAATCTTTATTGAATAGTCTTATTCATGCACTCTGCAACACCATTCTAGGGTGAGGTGTAAGGCACAATCAAGTGATACTTAATACCCCTCTCATCACAAAATTACTCAAAAGCCTTGGAGACATATTCACCTTCATTATTAGACCGTAGGCATTTCAACCTATACCTAGGTTGGTTCTCAAGAAAGCACTGAAAAGTAGGCAAAATGTTTGGCTTTTGCTTTATGGAATAAGCCTAGAACCAATGCAAATAATCATGAATAAATATAGCAAAATACTTTGCACTATCCAAGGGCTGACAGGGCATGGAATCACAAATATCCAAATGAAATAGAGCCAAAGGATCATCACTGTGCATAGAGCCAGACTTTTTGTGCATGTTACGAGTCTGCTAGCCATATAAACAATGATCACATGAATCAAAACATGAAAAGTCTAGGGGCGGGAGATACTACAAATGAGTCAAGACTTTTATTCCTTTTAGCAACATGTGCCCAAGACAATAATGCCCATGTTGGGGGTAAAGGCACCTTCACCTAGCCACCCATGTATTACTACACTGACAGTACCCGCCACTGCACACTGCAGGTGGCGGGCGCCCATCACAATCACTTATTCTTTATTCTTTTAGTGACAATTTGAATAAAGGAAGGCCCGGCCACACATTGTGGTTGTTGGAGTTCCCATTTGTGTCTCTCTCTCTCTTATTGCTCTTGCTCTCTGCCATAGCTCACTTCTAAGCAAGCTTCGATCCTTCTCACCTTTCAACTGGTATTAGAGTGAGGCTTTCCAATTTCTTAAGCTTGGTTCGTGGCATTCTTAGCTTCCATTCAAATACCTACAGCATTGGGTCTCCTTCCCGGCAGCCATAGCTGACCTTCCCAAGCTCCCGTCACTCCCCAGCTTCCCAAGCACCTTCCCGACCTATCAAGGCACTCTCAAGGCATTGCTACAGAGGTATTGAAGTGTTATTTTAGTGTTGTTCTTCAGTTCTCAAGTTGCAATCGATATAGGCAGCCATAGCTCAAACCCTTGGAGCTTGCATCTTGCTCCCTCTTGCATTTGGGCACTTGAGGCTTATTGTGGGCCTCCCTGGGCACCCCCGGGAGCCTCCAACCACTACCATTGAGGCCACATGGATACATAGGAGCAAAAGAAGGGATCGGCAAATTTGCGTCTTTTTTTTTAATGTTCTGGACAGCACACTATAGCAACTCACCTACTCCTCATTGATGGCTATGTCATGCTTCTTCGGGCTTGGCAGTGCACTTGGCAATGGTCTCTAACTTCAGTTGAAGCCTCCTTGATCATTGGCATCAGTTTTGGGTCTAATCTGTACATTCGCAGGGCTGTTTACAGTATTCTCACAGCCATGTTATGCAGAAGTAACATTGGCATCTAATGTTATGCTTGTTTGGCCACTCCCACTTAACTGGTTTAGTACCTATTGATGCCCAATTGTTTGGGGGATGCAAGGCACATGTTATGCCATCATTTTGGACTGATTTTATTGCTGAAAATACTCAGTTTTGAACAGTAAATCACTGTTTGTACCACAGTGGGTTGAAGCCTATTATCTCATGTTTGGTTATGCCTATTGGTTTCGGGCTATGTCTTTGGGATATGCAATGAAGTATTGAACTTCGAGGTACGACATCGAGCTTATCTTTGGTTCCGAAATGCTTTTGAGCTTGTATTAAGCTCCAACTTGGTTGTTCTTCACTAGCATTTGGCTTCAGTTGGCATGCTTTGGACCGGTCTATGCCTATTGTCATTGCTTGACATTTAAGCCTCTTGCATTTATGCTTTGGTCAGATATGGATGCCACTTGGTTTGCCTATGCTTGACAATTACTTGGAGCTTCATCTTCAGATGTATTTGAGCATGTTGGATCTACTAAGCATTACATTTGGTTGTCAGTTACATGCTCTTTGAATGCTTTCAGGCTTATGCTTTACGGATCTAAGATAGCTTGGGATTTATGCTCCAGATATACCCTATTGGGATTTGGCATGTCTGATGCTATGTATTTGATGTATTAGAGCATTGCTTGCTCTCTTTGCATCTGACTTCACTTCTAGTGGGAGCTTCTTGGTATATTCGGATGTACACAAAGTTTTATTTATAGATGAGCTTGAGCTTGTGGGACAGTTGCATGCATTTACTTTCCTGAGAGCTTTATGTCTACAGTTTGTCTGTAGTGGGCTGATTTGATACAACTATTGAGGCAGGCACCTATCTCAGTTTTGTATGCATCGTGGATGGTTATGCATTGAGCTTCTTGCTCTATCAGTTGTGCTTGTGCTTGATCTCTTCTCTTACCCCGAGACCCATTACATGCATGACTTCTGGACCTATGAGATGTCTCTTGCCTGACATGTTTACATAATGCTGTCATTTATTACAGAAAGTTAAAATCTGCGGATTTTGAGCACTTTTATGAGGGTAATGCTTACTATTTGATGTTATCTTGGTCATATTTGGTGGACATGTGCTTTTCTTGGTGAAATCCACCCTTTCAACCATTTTTAGCAGTGGTTTTAGTGCATTTTTTGCTAATTACAACAATCTGCAATTTTACTTTTTTGCTTTGATTTGGGACAGTATGCCTGGTCATTTTAACATTGCCAAGTTGGATGGTACCAACTATGGGTATTGGAAGTCCCAAATATGACAGGTTTTGGTGTAGAAGTTGCATATTAAACCCTTGCATTTCAAAGGTGTCAAACCTCAGGATATGGATGATGATGTTTGGATGGAAGTTGATGAGCTATGCAAGTCTGCCATTATTTTGTCACTCTTAGAAGAGGTCCATCATAATGTTGTTGAAGATGATAATCAAAGTGGAGAAGATTCAAGAGCTTTATGCACAGTAGAGTCCTGCATCACAGATGTATTGCCTAAAGCATTTAATGGACCTTCGCATGAAGGAGGGGACCTCCCTTTCATCTCATTTCAGTCAGTTTCATGCTATCATGAAGAGTCTGTTGTCACAAGGTATTGAGTTCAAAGACAACTTGCACCCGTTGTTTCTGCTTGGCACCTTGCCTGAATCGTGGGATGTATTCCGTACTGCCATATGCACGAACAAGCTTGGTGGGCTGAAAATCAAAGATGTTGAGAGTGCTTTATTGACTGAGGAAATCAACAGGAGAAACAATGATGCTTCCCGCTCTTCATATGCATTGACCGTTAGAGGTGGCAGAAATGGAAGGCATGATAATGATCATAAGGGCAAGGACTCTCAAAAGTCCAGGTCCAAGTCGCGTGGTCGCAGTAAGTCTTGTGGACAGAAGTCTGATCTTATCTGTCATTATTGTGGAAAAGCAAGACATATTAGGCAGTAGTGCCATAAAATGTGCGATGATAAGCGCAAGGAAAAGGGAAAAGAAAAAGTGCAAGAAAAGTCTTCTGAGCGTAGTATTTACCTGCAAAGTCCAGTGTGAAGATAAAATGTCATGCAGACCACTGATTTCCATGATGATTACATACTTGTAGCTTCTTCATGCGATGCCTTACAGGCTTCTGAGATACATTCTATGTATGTGCAATGCTGGCTCTTGGATTCGGGTGCATCCTTTCATGTGACACCCTATCAAGATTGGTTTCATACCTATTGTACCATGTCTGGTTCTGTGTGTCTTGGTGATGACAGGTCTCTTGACATTGTGGGCATTGGAGATGTTAGGCTGCAGTTTCCTTTTGGCAGTTCTTTTGTTTTGCATGATGTATGCCATGTACCTGCGTTGACTCGTAGCCTTATGTCAACTGGATAGCTTGATGATGCAGGGTATTTTGTGTCTTTTGGAGACTCTGCATGGAAGATTACTCATGCAGGCTTGTACTTGCAAGAGGTGCCAAGTTTGGCAGCCTCTATCCCTTACTTGTATCAAGAGCTACATTGGATCATGTTTTGTCTGTGGGTTCTATTCCCCATGTATCCCTTTGGCATGTTTGTTTGGGGCATATGTCTCTTAAAGGAATGAAAATGCTCCGTTCTTTGCAATATCTTCCACCTTTTGACTCTTCGCATTTTGATTCTTGTGATCATTGTTTGTATGGCATGCAGACTAGAAATATGCCTAAAAAGTCTAGTAAGAAATGCATGGGTGAGCCCTTGGCTCTTGCGCACTCAGATGTATGTGGGCCCATGCCATGTCAGTCACTTGGTGGGGCAAAGTACTTTGTTACTTTCATAGATGATTACTTACGTAAGGTTTGGGCTTATCCCATAAAGAGAAAATCCGATGTCAGACACATTTCAGCGTTGGCTTGCATTGGCAGAGAACCAGTCTGGGAAAAGGCTCAAATGCCTAAGGTCAGATAATGGGGGTAAGTATGTATCACGTGCTTTTGAGCAATTTTGTGACAAGTAAGGTAGCAAGCGTCAGTTGACCGCCCCTTACACCCCACCCTAGAATGGCATGGCTGAACGCATGAATATGACCATTTAGGAAAGGGTCCATAGCATGCTTAGTCAGGCTGGCTTACTATTACCGTGTTTCCCGCAGCACAGAGGAGTGAAAAATGAAAAAAATGGAAATAGCAAAAAAGGCGTAGGATAAAAGAAGAAAAAGGCACCTTGATCGGTAACCAATCCCTGAAAAATTTAAATATTCGGGCACGACCCTCAGAAAGCCTCGGTGTTGGCCCGAGACAACAAAAGAGAAAAAGGATGCACTATTAAAATGTGGGAACGCCCCCGAATCTTTGTAAAAGAGTACCAGGCTCACTCCTATGCAAAGTGTATGCATTAGTTGGGAATATGATAAATTAGAATGGTGGGGAATGGGAAAAATGGCCTAGGCTACGGCCGGCCATGTAAAAGAGGGAAAAGGGGATGACTGCCCAAAAAGGATTCAGGGCTTTGTATATAAAGTTGAAAAGTGAATGAGAAGGTCATTCTTTTGGTGTGTGGCAAAAAGAGTCTTCTTCTTCTCTCCTTCTTGCTTGTGTGTGCACTTGAGAGAGAGAGTGTGAGAGTGTGAGGGAGTGAGTGTGTGAGAGTGAGGGATCAAGACGGTGAAGCTCTTCACCATCTCCTCTTCTCTTCTTCTCTTCTCTTCTCTTGCGGGCGTGGCTATGGAGGATGGAGCTTGGATATGAAGGAGGCTTGAGGATGCTTGAGCTAGCATCAAGAATCGTGGAGCTACTGGAGTGCAAGGGAGAGGAGGGTACTCGATCAAGCATCAAGGTAAGCTCACTACACTTGTAGGATTGACGTCGCATCGGCTAGGTGAGAGATAGCCATTAGAGCTCACTTGGAACGCTTGAAACAATAAGCGGTCCGTGGGTCTTGGCGGTCGAGCGAAAGCTCCCACATTTTGGTTCCGTTGCCGGGACCAACGGATTCAAGCTTGAGCACTTGCGTGCCTCACATCGAGCATCGAAGTAGGGTATTCATCCCCGAAACGGAGCTTGAGATAGGTAGGAAGTTGGGTGTTTTTTATATTCAAAACAGGTAAGTATTTTGGGATATTCTGGTTGTTTGATGATTGGAAAACATGGAGAAATTAGTTCAGTATTTTGCTTTCGATTTGTGTTGTGTTTAGAGTAGGTTAACAGTAGGAAATCACACCCGAGAGGCATAGGGTTTGCTGCTGTAAAACAGGGAGGAAAATCAGGGAAAACATGGGAAAAATGGAGGAAATGCGCATTTGAATGTGTAGGAATTGCTAGGAGAGTGATTTGTAGTATCTGGGGAATGACCAGCAGGGTTATAAGTTCTGGAAGGGCAAGGGAATCCTCATTTGCAACCAGCTGAGAGAGAGAGAGAGAGAGAGAGAGAGAGAGAGAGAGAGAGAGAGAGAGAGCTTGGGAGATCGTTCGATCGATCAGGGCACAGAGTGATGTTGCTATCGGCGATCCCCAGGTATATAGATCTCTTTCCCCATCACTCCAACATCACTCCTGGTGAATTTGGTAGTCTATAATCATCAATGTCTTGAGATTTTGGACGAATTTGTGCTTGAAGTGCGTCGGGCTGGCGAAATCGGACACCCGACTCAGTGTCCGATTCTCAGAATCGGACGTCCGATTTTGGGAATCGAACGCTCGGACAACCATCCGATCGGACCAACCCGTCCGACTCGGACACTCGAACGCTCGGACTCGGACACTCGGATGCTCGCACTCGGACCAACCCTATCCGATCGGACGAATTAGGACATGTCAGCAACAATCGGACCACCCTGTCCGGTCCGATTCCCAGAATCGGACCACTTCGAAAATCGAAGTGCACGGCTCAAACTTAATGTACAATTGGGCCTTAGCCATTGACGAGAAGGAAAAACCCTATCAAGACCTAGGAGATGACGAGTAGTCAGAGGAGGATGACTCTAGCAAAGAATATGATGATTGTTGTTCCTTCAATGATGGAAGCAAAGGAGAGTTGGACATGGTAGAGCATGATACCGACAGAAAGGTGATAGAGCAAATTCAAGCTGACTCCAAACTATGTAGGAAGAATGCCTTTAGAATCAAGAGAGGAGTTATGCACATGGATTGTGATTGAGCCTGGCTAGATTACGTGAGGGCAATCAACTGCACACCCTAAAATCTTGTAAAAGAATGCCGGGCTCTCACCCGTGCGATTTGTAAATATAGAAGGGTAGTGAAAAGGAAACAAGGAAGATAAAAGGACAATGGAAAACAGGGCCTGGGCTATGACCGGCCATGTAAAAAAGGGAAAAAGGGGATGACCGCCCAAAAGGGAAGTAGGGTTTTGTATATAAAGTTGAAAAGTGAATGAAGAGCTCATTCTTTGGTGTGGCAAAACTAGTCTTCTTCTTCCTCTCTTCTTCTCTCCTTCTTGCTTATGTATGCTCTTGAGAGAGGGAGTGTGAGAGTGTGAGGGAGTGAGTGTGTGAGAGAGTGAGGAATCAAGAGGGTGAAGCTCTCCACCATCTCCTCTCCCCTTCTCCTCTTCTCTTCTCTTCTCTTCTCTTGCGCGCGTGGCTATGGAGGATGGAGCTTGGAGATGGAGGAGGCTTGAGGATGCTTGAGCTAGCATCAAGAATCGTGGAGCTACCGGAGTGTGAGAGAGAGGAGGGTACTCGATCAAGCATCAAGGTAAGTTCACTGCATTTGTAGGATCGACAGCGCGTCGGCTAGGTGAGAGATAGCCATGAGAGCTCGCTTGGAACGCTTGGAACAATAAGCGGTCCGTGGGTCTTGGCGGTCGAGCGAAAGCTCCCACAACATCCCCTAAATGAAGTGGGAATTTATCAGCATGGACTTTGTTGTTGGGTTACCTTTAGCGCAAGGAGGCTACAATTCAATTATGGTTATAGTAGACATACTCACCAACGTTGAACACCTCATTCTAGTTAAGACAAACTATAAAGCTTCAGATATTTCCAGATTATTCACCAAGGAGATATTCAGTCTCCATGGGTTGCCTAGAAGGATCGTTAGTGACCGTGACTCCCTCTTCACATCTCACTTTTGGAGAGGGATATTTGGGGCCGGTGGAACTCAACTCTGTTTTAGTACAGCATATCACCCTCAAACTGATGGCCAAAAGGGGAGGGTCAACCAAGTCATTGAAGATATCCTTAGAGCTTATTGCTGTTACAAACCAGGAAATGGATCCAATATCTACCATTGGTAGAGTTCACCTATAATGCTTCGTACCAACAAAGCATTCAAATGGCACATTTTCAAGCTTTGTATGGGCATGATTGATGTACTCCATTGAACTTTTCAAATCCTAATTTAAGGGTAGAAGCTTCCAAGGAAATGCTCGAGGAAATGGATGAGCAGGTCAAGGCCATTAGACAAGACATTAGAGCTGTCAAGGATAAGTAGAAAGCCTATGCAGATCTAAATAGACAAGAGCGACTCTTCAATGAGGGAGATATGGTTTTTATTTGTGTATGACCCAAGAAGAGTTCCTTATCATTGAGAGAATTTAAAAAAATGAGTCCAAGGTATTACGAACCCTACAGGATCCTCAAATGCCTAGGGCCCAATGCCTACAAACTCCAACTCCCTGAGAACGTAAAGGCTCACAATGTATTTCATGTTAGCCTACTAAAGAAATATGTATCCAATCCTAGCCATGTACTCAATGATCAACAAGTTGTAGGGCCAAACCAAGGAGTCCTTGAGCTCAGGCTAGATAGAATTCTAGACATTTGAGAAATTGCATCATCGTCTTAAGAAAGACTCACATCTAGATTGTGTGGTATCATGGACAGTTTCGGTTACATTGCTAGGGATTCATCTCAAAGATAGTTATAAGACGTGCATATGAAGTGTTAAACTTAATTGCTCGAGGCAGTTCGATAAGATAAATCCTATATACGTAAGGATAGGGCTTAACTTGACTTATTTAGGGTTTAAAAGTAAATGAGACAAACTATTGTTATATTCATAGGAGGACCTTGAGACAAATAAATTGCTGATTGGTCTTTATCCTACATCTCGCCTCGATAAAGAAAAAACAACCTTGAAGATATCACCTTTAACCATGACACAACTCGATGTTAATACAAGAAGGTGCACCAAACCACCCCCAGTTGGCCGTCAACCCTAGCCAAGGGGGTTTTAAATAGCCATGGCGAGAACCTGGACCAAACCTGCCATGAGAGGTCTCTCCGTGGGTTGGTTTGAACATAGGAGGATGCTTGGATGCCAGGGGGGCTTTGGCCATAAATTCCTTGCCTTCGGGTCATACTCAAACAATTTGCGTGACTTGAGATAGTTTCTTGAGGCCCTTGTTACTAGTGCAAGGGCAGAATCTTGGAGGAAATAAGATGCATCTTCATAGATTGCGAAAATCATCCCTTTTTTAATAAGAATTGTATCTTAGCTAAAATGCTAACATTAAGTTTACTTCCAAGGAACCTGTCTGAAATTGTTCTTGTGTCAGTGCCATAAGATTACGTGAACGAACCTTTCTCGCTAAAAGGCTTGATTAAGAAAGCTGATTTTAAATGTCGCACATAAATGTGATAGGGGCTAATTAGATAACTAAAGTACGCCTATGGAGGGAAGTTGGTGGGCATGGGTCCATCCTATGACAGGGTGGTCCTAGAGAATTGGGAGGCTTCTCACAAGGTTCGACCTTTAGAAAACCCGATTCATATCATCTTAGGGGATCAAAATGGGACTATGCCCTACGTGCATAGAGGTTGAATGGCACATCCCTCTCAATTCTCATTCTCTTTAAACCAAGTGTATTATGGATCTGCTTTAGATTGGGTAGCTGTGTGTAAAGTAGGATATCCAAGATCCGACGTTAGAATGCTATCAGGAGACCTTGATCACTAGGGACCCAAGTTTTAGGTCAATCCTAGTGGGTTCGGCCGCGAATGTTCTGTTGCTAGGTGGGCTTGAGAATCCCTAGGTGACAAAGTGCATGACATTCCATAGGAGTGCCGAGCGATGACACTTAGATTCATTTCTCGATGGACTACTAAAACGTGCTTGGACAGTCAATAGGCGGCCACGTTATATTAGGTGATAGGTCTAACCATAGGTGGCAGCTATGTTCTGCCCTTAATGTTCCCTAATCAAATGTGGGAAAAATTGGAAGGGGGGATAGGGGATTAGGGATGAAGATGGCCGACCAAGGCCACTTGATATTCTTAACTTCGAGACCCCTACATACAATGTTGTGATCATGAAGGTATGCTTTTTTCTTTTATTTTCTCTTTTTTTAAAAGAATTAATAAGCTGCCATACATCGAGGCTTTCAAACTTACAAAAGAGACTAGAAATGCTTAGAATTTGGAATATATTGAGCAAATAATTTGTAGATATGATTGATCCATGAGCCTCGATGTTGGAGAACTTGTTGCCAATGGAAAATTATTGTTTGAGAGATTATTGAACTCTCTATAGACCTATTGCACTTCCCTACCAGGGTTATAGAGGACTTGACATAGCAAGCAAAGTATATCCTACTTGAGCTGAGGTGTTTGATAGTGACTACCTCTCTTTATTCCGTTGAGGTCAGTTAAGGATCATGTACATATTGTGCCTTTAGCCTTCTCGTGCTTTTCAAAAGATGTTGACTAGTTTCCTAAATTTTCTTGCCTTTAGATTCAAGTGTACCACTTGTCACATATTTTGCCTATATTCATTTAATAAAATGGAGGCCACATGCAGTGAGTTCAAGAGGATTTAAATTTGAAAATTTTAACAACTTGCCACTTACTAATTCTACTATAGAGATTTTTTATTTCACTTATCAATTGCTCCCCTACATGAAAAATGTTGCAATGCTTCCAAGCATTGCAAGGGAATCATTTTTTATGGTGTGTATGGTTTAGATTTTGGTTTTTGAAGAAATATAATTGATCCTATTATCTACAATGATTACACTGAATTAATTGTTCATACAAGTTAATAAGATATGTACAATGTTATTGCTCCTAGAGGGATAAGCTGATTATAGAAGTTAGGATTGTATTCCAAGTATAGCATAAGCATCAAGGAGTTGTGAAGCTTTTCAAAAGAACAATATATATGCAATGGTATTGAGTACTATATTTTCATTGACCCAATTAGCTATAGCATTGTGCAATTCTACCTCTATGAGAAGCTTATTCAACAAAGTGTGATCTATATCAATAGTGTTGTCTTGTTATCAATCTCCTTATAGCACTCCATCACTAGTTGATAGCCTCCAATTTTGTCATCAAAAAGGCTAAAAGATTTGGGATCTACATCAACAAGTTATTCACTTTATCAAAAATATTTGTGTTATTGTATCTAAGTTGTATTTCATTGATACACATTTATGCATTGTAAATGCTTGGCTTGGAGCTATAAAAGCCATTGCATATGTTCCTTGATTTTAAAAAACCTTAGGAATCTTGCCTAGAATACATGTAACACATAAGGGCTTCAACCTTAGTCTTTTTGTATGGTCAAAAATATTTGATTTAATAAAGGTTCAAAAGGGTGCAATTGGGGTTCTTGGGAAAAAGTGGTTGAGGAGGTTGGAGCACGGCAGATTGTGGTGCCTCTTTAACTTCTCTCTTCCCTCTTTTCCAAAACTCTCTTTGTCCATCCTTCTTCTTGCTCTTCCTGTGTGCTGCAACTATGGATCTTGAGTGTGTAGAGAAAGAGGAGGAACCTCCTGATCTTGTTTTTTGATTGGTGAGGGTGTGTCTTGAGTCTTTTGTGTGTGTGTATTCATGGCAAGAGAGGCTTTTTTGCAGGTTTCATGGTGAGGAGCAAAGCTCCAAGCATATACTTTGCTGCTTGGTACCCTGGTTTTGTGCTTGTTTGAATGCTGGGTGAGAGCCAGTCACTAGTTGAGTCTCATCTTGTACATTTTCTTTTGCTACATCCATAAGATATTTTTTTGTTTACTTAGGTTTCAAGTTTGTGGGAGATTCTAGTCGAGTGGAATATGTCTTACCCCCAAATGTTTGGTTGATGGTACCTCCAAATTCAGTATTTGTATCTTGCTTTGTTGAACTAGTATGGATTTGTTCTAGGACAAAGTTTTCCATTCTAATAACAACAATGAAGGGGTGCGACTATGGGTTTTCATGTTGGATTTAGAAGTAGTAGCTACAGGATCGGTGGATTTGATTGTGGCAACAATTGAGGAAAATTGCACATGTGGATTCTTAGATAGTTTGGAAGTGCTTTCAGATGTGCTTTAATGGTTGAGGTGGGGCTATCGCTTCTATGTCGTGCATTTGTATTCTGATGATAACGGCTTCAATTTAGGAGACTTTGATGACTTGGTTGCACTAGTGCGGTTGTGCTACTTGTCTACCTTTGATGTTTCTATCGTCTCCTTATTCCTTGATTAGAGTGTGTGGTCTTGCTAGGACCTAGAAGTTATGTCTCTTCATCTTGAGAAGATGATCTCTTGGAGGTTTTTTATATCACCTCATTGTTTCTCTCAAAGAGTGTTTTTTGGCTCTTAAGAGTGTGCTTTGTTTTCTTTTATGTGCCCTTGTTGGTAAATTGAGCAGCTGGTGTTTTTGAAAACCAACTAGGCTTGGTAGGGTATGGAGAATATCAATGGGCTTAAAACCTTAAAAATCCACTATATATAGAGGACCTTGATCACATTTTTCACTTTTTCTTTCATCTTTGGGTTGAGTCTCTTGGGGAGTGCATCCTTAGTGGGTGAAGAACTCTCTTATTTCCATCTTCGAGTTGAGTCTCTTGGGGAGTGCATCCATAATGGGTGAAGAAACTCTTATGGAAAAACCCCAAGAGTATTTGTGCATCAATGGATGGTTCTACGAATCTTCAGATAAGCCAAGTTCAATTCTTTGCATAGAGATACTTAAAAACAATTGGGTTAGACAATATCAACTGAACTTTTTTTAATGGGCTAACATACTAGATTTGGAAATGTTCATGGTATGGTTGTTGTTTGATGCTATTTGGACTATGTTGTCCCTAATTGGGTAAAATTAATAGCATTTGTTTGTCTTTAGTTTAAACATGTGCTTTAATGTTATGTTTATTTCTTGTAAGTTGTATACATAAATTGCTTATTAATTACTTATGTAAATTACAGCATGAGTGAACTACAATGTAAATATATTGTGTAAATTACATTATATGTATACAACTTTGTGTGAATTTAAAGAAGCCTTAGGGATGCACCAAATGGACATATGTATAAATTACAATGTAAAAAAGTTACAATACATGTAAAATACTTATCTAAATTACAATATAAGTATGCGTACACAATAGATACGCATGTTCTATGCATATTCATGTGATAAAAAAGTTGTCAATGTTCAAAGTATTATTAATATTAATGTTTAGATCATTATTGCATGTTTACTTATTTTTTTTATAATTCTTTCATGTAAGATGCATTATGTGTTCATTAAAGGTAGACAAAGGTTTTTTACAAATTTTTATTTTTACAAATGAGTAATATGTATTGAAGGGATATAGTAATAGCATTCACATGTGGATCCTTGTATATTAACTTGTTTATCTACTTGTTTCTCAAGATTTAGTACCTTCGTGGAGGCACTTGCACATTTTTCATTGCATCTTCTTCATCTCTATATCTGAGCAATTGTGGATTGTTGATATCCAATGAGAAGAGTTTCAAAATAAAGAAGATAGCATAAAGAACATTCAAGAAGCTAAAGAAAGAGCAAGAAGAACTTTCTAGGAAAAGATATGGTTTAGATTGTTGAAAATTTAATTCTTAGATGATCATGAATTCAAGTGCAGTCTAAAAACTTTCATAGACATTACTAGGACCATCTATTCATAACTATTTTGATGATGCATTGAATATGCTTTCAAGAATAACTAAATTTACGAACAATAGTTTTTCTCTCTTTAAATTTTTTTTTGAAAGAGAGTTGATGGTATATGTAGAGTTTGCCAAGGTAGAAGGCCAAGCCCATTTTCATACATACACCTCTTATATTTGTAAAATGGCAATAACTGCCTACTTTGAGGATTAGACAAGCTTGTAGCAAAGTGAGCTTAACCTTCTACCCCAACAAACTCTATGCATATCATCATTTGTCTTTCATAAAATTCTTTGAAAATGAGAAAAATATCATTTGTGAAACCATTTATTCCTTAGAGTGCTTTCAAGGCATCACCAAAATAATAATGAATGAATAAGCTCATCATGTCTCTAAAGATTTCCAAACTACTTTTGAATGTGCATTGATTAACTTAGTATAAATCTTTTGTTAATACAAACCTATATTTACCAAGAAGGTTCTTCTTGTTCTTGCTCCACTTTCTTAAGCACTCTTTATGCTCTCATGTTTATTTTGGAACTCTCCTCATAGTTTAGCTACTGATGTATGCAAGGTGTTGGAGTGGAATCTAGTATTCCATGTCAACAAAGACAAGTATCAAGTCTTTCCATGTGCCATAACACAAATACATATACACACAAAAACTTGAAAGTCCAACTTATGCACATGCATGTGCAATGTGCCTGCATACACACAATAAGTGATGGAAAAGGACTACCTCACAATTTATACCAGTTGGATGGTGCTATCATCACGCACATTTGTATATGCATACATACATACACATACACACTCATGCATGCGTATTAAGTGGTAGGAGAATATTGCCACTCATGACATGCATACATCGAATTCATCACACATGCTAATTGAAAGGCTTCTCCTACCACAGACACCACACAATGTGTGTGTGTGTGTGTGAGGAGAAATTACCCAAATGAGAAAGAATGAGATCTCAACTATCCCCCATTGACAAAGACAAGTATCAAGTCTTTTCATGTGCAACACAAACACATATACACACAAAAACTTGATCATACAAACAATGTGTAACAAAGGAGACTCCTCTCATGACATGTATAACACATATCAATTAGCAAGCTTTCTCTTATCATGCACATGCATATGGAGTGTGCAAGCATATGCACAATGTGTGATAGAAAAGGATTATCTCATTAGTCTTCATGACATGTCGAGTTTGCAAAGCATGCCAGTTGGATGGCCCTTTCATCATGCATGTGTACATATACATATACATATACATATACACCCTCATATATGTATATGAAAGGGAGCGACGGATCAAAGGTTGGACTCGAGAGTTATGGCGGGAGAGCAAGAACAAGAAAGGGAGAGACTAGAAATGGGAACTCCAACCATCACAATGTGTGACTGGGCCTTCCTTTATTCAAACTGTCACTAAAAGAATAAAGAATAAAGTGACGGTGACGGGCACCCGCCACCTGCAGTGTGCAGTGGTGATGACTGTCAGTATAGTAATACACGGGCGGCTAGGCAGAGGCGCCTTTACCCTCAACAACCTCCCACTTAAAGGTGAATCTGCCCCAGTGAGGAGTGAAAAGAAAAAGAAAAAAAGACAGTACAACATGTACACATGTGCAACAGGATGAGGAAAGACGTCATCTCATCCCACGCCCATCAACCTCTTGAGGAAGGCAAAGCGCTCTATAGAGAGGCTTTTCGTGAGTAGATCTGCAGGGTTCTGGTCAGTCGAGATCTTGACAAGATCAACATACTTGTCCTCAACGACCCCACGTATGAAGTGATACCTCACCTCAATGTGTTTTGTCTTCGCATGGAAGACCCGATTCTTGGCTAACTGAATAGCACTCATAGAATCTGAATGCAGTGTAGGGATAGCATCAATAACAAGGTCAGCAACTAAACAACCCAACCAAATGGCCTCCTTGCAAGCCTCAGTGTCTGCAACATACTTGGCCTCTGTAGTAGAAAGGGTCATGCATTTCTGCACCCTGGACATCCAAGAAACAACACCTCCAGCATATGTGAATACATAGCCGGAAGTGGACTTCCTACTATCTGCATGTCCTGCATAATCAGAGTCAGTGTACCCCACGACTCCTATATCCTGGCTGCCATAGCATATGCACATATCTACAGTGCCCTTCAGGTACCTCATGATACCCTTTACGGCATCCCAATGCTTCTTGCCAGGTGTAGCCATATAGCGTGCCACAACACCAACTGCAAAGGCAATATCTGGACGAGTGACTATCATGGCATACATAAGACTGCACACTGCGGATGCATAGGGAATCCTGGCCATCTCGGCACTCTGCTCATCTATCTGCAAACAATCAGCCTGTGATATCTTCACATAAGAAAGCAATGGACAGCTAATAGGCTTTACGTCCTGTATACGGAAACGCTCAAGGACTTTATGAATGTACTCCCTCTGTGACAAGTAGAGGAGTCCCTAATGCCTATTGCGTCTAATACGCATACCAAGTATGTGAGCGGACTATCCCAGATCTTTCATCTCAAAGCTCTTCTTGAGCTGAGCCTTAAGAGCATCTAGCTCATCATGAGCTTTCCCTGCTATCAGCATATCATCCACATAGAGTACCAAAATCAATAAAAAACCATCACGGGCTTTCTTCATGTAAAGACATGAATCCATAGCACTCCGGCTGTAGCCCTGTGATTGCATAAAGGCATCAAACTTATGATACCACTCCCTAGGTGCCTATTTCAAGCCATAAAGACTTTTCTTCAGTTTGCACACTAGGTGCTGCCTGCCAGGTTCTGCAAAGTCCTTAGGCTGCTCCATATAAATCTCATCATACAAGTCCCCATGTAAGAAAGCCATCTTGACATCCATCTGGTATAAATCCAAGTCAAGGTGAGCAACCAAAGCCAAGACTAAGCGCAGGGTGGTCATCTTAACCACAGGAGAAAAGACCTCGTCAAAGTCCACACCATGCTCCTGCTTAAAACCCTTTGCTACCAATCTAGCCTTGTATGCTGGATTGGAGTGTCCATGGGTACTTTTTAGCTTGTACACCCACTTGCATGGCAAAGCCTTCTTGCCCATAGGCAAGGAAACCAAATCCCAAGTGTCATTCTTATGCAAGGAGTCTATCTCAAACTGCATAGCCCTCTCCCAAGAGTGAATGTCACCCCTACGCATAGCCTCATCATAGGTGAAAGGCTCTCCTGCATCTGTAACCAAGACATAATGCATCGAGGGCTGAAATCTATCAAGTGGACGTCTCTCTCTAGTAGACCAAGCTTTGCTACCTGTCCAACACCTTGACCATGAGCATCTGCTGTAGGCTATCCAACTGGCTGTGTGGGAGCTCTCGGCTCCCCCTGAAATATGACCCTGCAGATCTCAACAACTCTCTCAGACTGCCTATGCATTTTGTCTTCATGGAAGACTACATCATGACTGCGGATGACTTTCCACGCCTGCGGATCCGAGACATAATAACCCATCTCGCCTGCATCCCCATAACCAAGGAAAATGCATTTGACACTCTTGGGATCCAGCTTACTTCTCTTGTCCCTAGGCACATGGCAAAATGCCTCACATCCAAAGACACAGAGATGCGCATAAGAGGGAGGTTTTCTAGTCCATACCTCCTCTGCAACCTGGAAATCCAAACCACTAGAGGCTGATCTGTTTATGATATGCACAACTGTACTAACTGCCTCAGTCCAAAAGCTCTGTGGTAGGCCTGCATGACTAAGCATATTGCATACACACTCCTGGATGGTTCTATTCATCCGCTCAGCCAAACCATTCTGGGGGGGGTGTAGGGGGCGGTCAACTAACGCTTAATATCCCTCTCATCACATAACTGCTCAAAAGCACGTGAGACATACTCACCCCCATTATCTATCCTTAGGCATTTTAGCCTATACCCAAACTGGTTCTCAACCAATGCAAGCCATCTCTGAAACACTGCCAAGACATCGGATTTCAGCTTTAATGGGATAAGCCCAAACTTTTCGTGAAAAATCATCTATGAACGTAACAAAATACTTTGCACCACCCATAGACTGACAAGGCATGGGCCCATAGACATCCGAATGTACCAATGCCAAGGGCTCACTCATGCGTGGCCTACTATACTTCTTATGCGTAGACCTAGTCTGCCTACCATAAAGACAATGCTCACATGAATCAAAACATGCATAATCAAGGGGCGGTAAGTACTGCAAACCAGAAAGCATTTTCATTCCCTTCAAAGACATATGGCCCAAACGGGCATGCCAAAGAGATACATGTGGGATAGAACCCACAGACAAAACATGATCAAGGGAAGAAGCTGATATAATCAAGGGGTAGAGACTGCCAGCCTTGGCACCTCTTGCAATCACAAGTCTGCCACATGTGATCTTCCATGCAGAGTCTCCAAAAAGATACATGATAACCTGTGTCATCAAGCTGTCTAGCTGACATGAGACTGCGTGTCAAAGCAGGTACATGACGTACATCCTGTATAACAAAACTGCTGCCAGAAGGAAACTGCAGCTTAACATCACCAATGCCCACAATATCAAGAGAGCTATCATCACCCAAGTGCACAGAACCCGGAATAGTACGATATGAATGAAACCACTCTCGGCAAGGTGTCACATGAAAGGATGCACCTGAGTCCAAGAGCCAACACTGTGCATACATAGAGTGTATCTCTGTCATCTACGAAGCACTAGAAGAAGCTGCTAGGATATAATCATCATCATTAACATTCTCAGGTTGCATAACATTGATCTCTTCAATTTTAACACTGGACTTTGCAGGTACTATGCTGTGATCAGAAGACTTATCTTGCACTTTGTCTTTCCCCTTATCTTTGCACCTTTCATTGTGCAATTCATGGCATTGTGGCCTAATATGGCCCTTTTTCCCACAATGGTGACAAGTAACATCTGCATTCCTACCACGGGATTTGCTACATGACTTCCCACAAGACTTGGACCGAGACTTCTGAGAATCCTGTCCACGGCCACTACCACTGCCATGCTTTCCATATCCATCATTCTTGCCTCTAGCTGTCATAGCATGAGACACACGAGAGGTATCCAAATTCTTACGGTTAACTTCTTCTTACAGAAGAGCACTCTCAACATCACATAATTTCAAGGTAGCAGTAGAGGCACATAATGCAGTGCGGAATACATCCCATGACTCATTAAGAGTACCAAGCAAGAAAAGAGCAGTGACATCCTCTGCAAAAGTGATGTCCTGCGAAGTCAAGTTCTTGAGTATAGCATGGAACTGGCTCAAGTGAGCAGACATAGTCACATTCTCCTTCATGCACAGATCCAAAAGCTGCTTCAGCCAATACATCTAACTCGTTGGACTTTTTTTGTCATAGAGATTTTTTATCTTTTCCCACAACTGCCAAGCACTCTTTTCTTCCTCAAAGATATTATAGTGAACCTGTTCTGTGAGAAACAATACAATAGTGGACTTGCATAACTCATCAAGCTCAAGCCATTCCTCATCTGACATAGTTGCAGGCGGATGCCCGCTTAACCTCAAAGGTTTGATCTGCGATTTCTGCACCAACACCTACCAAATCTAGCTCTTCCAATAAGAGTAATTCATACCATCAAGCTTAGTGATGTTGAAAATAGCATGATCAGTGGACGAACTTGCCATAATGCAGGCTCGAAGATTGTAGACAGTTCAAAACTGCTTGCTGTTTACTACAGAAAATGACCAAAAAGTCACCAAAATCGAAGAAAAATAGCAAAGAAAGTGGAACCAAAGTTGCTTCCCACCTACTAGTAAAAGTACATCATTTCAGAGTGTTTCAGCATGAAAATTCCATGTCAGTCCATACATATATGCTTGCTGTAATAAATTTCAGATTTCAGTAAAAGAGAGCTAACAGTGCCAAAATCGGATCCCAAGGCAATCAGATACTACCAAGACCAAGCCGGCATCATGCAGGCATAGCATAAGCATATGACGGTCAATAAGCATGAATCCAACACCCAAGTATGTCATACAAACATCTGCCAGTGAGTAGGCACACTCCCGAGGCAACGGGGCAAAGTGTTCCTGCCACTACCAAAACTTGACACAAGTAGGTGTCAGTTCACAAAGATATGGATCCAAAACTGAAATTTAGCTCATAAGCATATAGTGAACCAAGACATATGATGTATCATCCCAAAAGGTAAGAAGTCCCAAAGTCTCAAGTGTCTGTAACTGCTCAATAGCATGTAACGGCTCAATGCATAAAAGTACCACCTGCTCAATGTCTGATAAGAATTCAAGAATGCTCCCACTGGCACAAAATCCGTATGTACGAGCTCAAGATCTCAAGCCAAGGCAAGACATAGTGCCAATGAAATAAGTCCAAGACAATACATTAATAGTACATCCCGAACATGTAGGTGGTAGAGCATCTGTATGTAGCATCCATAAGCATGTAAGACATCAAGTACATCCCAAGATACAACTTTTGCAAGCCAATAAATAGCTCAAGTAAGCTCCGAGAATCCAAGGTCAAGCCAAGACCGAGCTCCAGTAGCAATAGGCTCCAAACAATGTAACTAGCATGTAGTAATGGCATAGGCTAAGCATGTCAAGACCGGTCAGACATAAGTAACATACATGCCATAAGTACATCCAAGACGGAGCATCCAAATGCTTTGTAAAGCAAGCTCAAGCTCAACCAACGATCCTGAATCAAAACCAAGCTCTATATCAAGCCCCAAGTGTCAATACATCACCATATATGTTCGAAACATAGCCCGAAAAGCATAGGCATAAGTATACATGAGTAAAATGACTTCAGCTCAACTATGTACAGCAATGATTTACTATTCAAAACTGAGAATTTCAGCACCAAAATCAGCTCCAAATGGTTGCCAAACAATAGGCATACATTCCCCTAACATCCGGGCATCAAACGGGACCAACCGGGCATCAAATGGCAATGCCAAACAAGCTGCAGCATCAAATGTCAGTGTAACACTGTCATAAACTACCTGTGGACTGTTATGACAGTCCCAAAATAGTGTTAAATCAGTCCAAATGCTATGCCAACACATCAACCATCAAAACCAAGCATCAAAGCATGTTCATATGCTCGAAATGGAGCCTTTCCAAGTGCCAATGGAGGGGGAGAGCTGTTGTTGTGACTGTCAATGCTGAAGACACATATGGGAGGGCTGCATGATTCCGCTAAGTGTAAATGTTGGTCCTGGGGCTGCAAGAAATGGTAGCCAAGCTTCGGAGGGGTCTGGTTAAAGCCAAGGAAGGCCTCAAACAAGCTCCAGCAAGTCTTGTTCAAAGGCAAGTGAGATATGAAGCAAGGGAGCTTCAATGGTGGCTGCCCCAATCTTGTTTACAGCCTGTGAGACCTGAGAACTAAAGTAAAACCTAAAGAAAATGATCAAATACCTCTTATGTAATGCCCTGAAGGTGCCCAACAATGCCAGGAAGGTGCTCGGGAAACCGGGAGTGACAGGAGCTCGAAGGAGTTGGATATGGCTGTCGGGAAGGAGACCCAATGCAAGTAGGGAGTCGATGGGATGCTGAGAATGCCACAAACCAAGCTCAAGAGTCGGAAAGCAAAGCTCTGATACAAGTTGAAAGGGAGTGATAGATCAAAGGTTGGACTCGAGAGCTATGGCGGGAGAGCAAGCGTAAGAAAGGAAGAGACTAGAAATGGGAACTCCAACAGTCACAATGTGTGACTGGGCCTTTCTTTATTCAAATTGTCACTAAAAGAATAAAGAATAAAGTGATGGTGACAGGCACCCGCCACCTACAGTGTGCAATGGCGGTGACTATCAGTGTAGTAATACACGGGCGGCTAGGCAGAGGCGCCTTTACCCCCAAGAGTATATACATATACACACTCATGTATGCATAATAGTAAGTTGTATGAGAAGATTTATACTCATGATATACTATTGTGAAATTCATGGCACATGCCAATTAGTAGGCCTTCCCCACCACATACCACAAATAGAGAGAGAGAGAGAGAGAGAGAGAGAGAGAGAGAGAGAGAGAGAGAGAGAGAGAGAGAGGAAATTACCCAAAAGAGAAAGAATGAGGGGTCTAACCTATCATACATGCCTCTTATATAGGCCTTTAAGTCACCTTCAACTTGCTCAAGAGTAAGTAACAATCAATGTAAACTTGTTAACATGGTAATCACACACCCAATTTACATAAATTTTTAAGTAATTACACATCCAAATGTTATGTGTGTCCTAAGAGGCCATTATAGCTATTTCCAACAAAGCTCACTAAAGATGTACCATCCTTGGACAAAGGCATAGAATTAATCAAAGAATCTTTTTTATAAAAATTTCCATCAGTCCATAGACCTATATTTCTCTTTCCTTGTGACCTACACAGTTCTTTGGATGCACAAGACATTAGACAAGGTTTGTTTTTCTAAGATAGCGGCTCAAAGTCATGGTCAAGCTCAATGTGAAGGTGATATTTTTCTCTCTTGTAACTCTTTGATGATGAGCATGGCATTGCCTTGCCCATTGTGATGTTGAATCTAGCCAACCATCCATCTCATACATATTCAATCCTTGCCATTAGTGCATACATGCTATTAGTGTTTCCTAGTGTTTGTGTAATGACGTGGGGCTAGTGCACTAGTACATGTGCACTGTAAGGGAGTTTTACTTAATGCACTAGTACACAAGGATAATGGGCAAGGACAATGACATATGCTAGTGCACAAGTATAATGGGCAAGGAGGGTGAAGTACACAAGGTATGTGCAGTAGTATGTGGAACTAGGTGCACTTAGTGCATGTATGCACGAGTGTTAATGGTGTTAGTATTTCCTAGCACTTGCGGAATAGAGTGGGGCTAGTGCACATGCACACTAGAGTTTTGGAGTAGAATCGTGATGCATGTTGGGCTAGGTGCAAGGATGTTGTACACAATACATGTGCACTAGGGTGCATTAGTGCACAATGGGCGCAAGTGGTGGATGCGCACTACTGCACAATACATTGTGGTGAATGCAAAGTGCATGGCTAGCTTAACAATGAACTATGTGCATCTAGGTGAAGGGGAATGTGCACAATATGCATAGGGAGCACTAATGTGCATACACTAAGGTGCAAAGGTATGTGTGTGTGTGAGGGTAATATGTGCATTAGTGATTGGTACACTAGTGCACAGTAATTTGAGTGGTGCACTAGTGCACTAGGGTGGTTGGTAATTTGCACACAAAGTGAGATAGTTGCACAAGTCTTGGTGCACTAGGGTCACTACACAGTGTATAGTCATACACACTTGTCTTGAGATGAAGATGTGGGCTATTACACATAAGTGCACTCTTGTGGATGTAGTGGATGTAGGGTGTGCACTAGTGCATGTGTACTAGTGTAATGTGAAGGGGTGCAATACACTGTGGTAGGTGCAAAACCATGTGTGCTTTTGAATAAGTTAATGGACAGAGGAATATGTTTGGTGATAGCACAGTCAAAGTTTTGAATGTCATAGCAAAAGAATATGTCAAACAACAGCAACCAAGTTCAATAAGTGCCATCTTCCTCTTGCTCGCTTCCTTTGGGTCTCCCTTGTGAGCAAGGTGAGTATTGAGGGTGAGAGAGAGAAGAGGGACCCTTATCCACACAATCTAGGTTGCTCCTCACCCTCGCACACAATAATTGCATAATGGGCCAAGAAAAGTAACATAAATGACTCGACATACCTTGAGTTAGGAGGTGATTCATTCTTCTACAACTCCTCCTTTATACTCTTACCCCACTAGTGTCAACTTCTCCCTTTATGGTGGCTTTTTCTCATGGTAGTTGGATAGTGGTTACTTCCTTTCCTTGCAGTGGCAGTGAGGCAATGGAGATAGAGATTAGTGGAGGAGGTTAGTGGAGATAGAGATTAGTGGAGGAGGAAGAAGTAGAGTTGAAGAGATGGAGGTTAAGGATGATATGATGATGGTGGTAAGGAGGTGATTGACTTGTGTAGAAGAGAATACTAAAGAAGAGCAATTGTCTCCCTAAGATAGTGAAGGCGAGAGATGGTAGATATGATAGATGTTTACTCTACAAGATTTCCCACACCTAAAGTAGTGACTAAATTTTTTCTCCTTAATTCAATGAGACTTAGGGTAGTTGATTTGTGACATTAATTCTATGTCAGTTCTAGGCTGCATTGATTAGTGCAATGGTTCCCAAAAGATGATGGCCCAAGAATTGCTAATGTATGCTTCCACAAGCAATGGACTTTGGCATTCAGCATGTGCACATGACAATTTCATAGAGATGGACTCCAAATTTCAACCTATGCCTTGTTGACCTACGGCAGCACTAATCCCTTAATGTTGGTATGCAATAGAAGGCAAGCAAGAGAAACACTTGATACATGTTCAAACACCATGCCCTATTACTTATGATGATGGAGCTTGTTGTGGATGATGGTCTTGCTTCATTTGCATGCTTTCCTAAGGTCTATGAGCTTTTGTATGATGAAATTAGATAGAGCACATTTCTCTTTCCTTGGGAGTCTATCAATTTTAAGACAAATTGCATGGGATTGAACTTGACTCTTTGAATTATATTGCAAAATAATTAATGAAATTTCTTCATGGTTTATGTTACAAAATAATAGCACAATTGCTTTGTTATGCACATTGCCGATGGTGATCCTTTGCAATCTAAAAATACAATCGATCCTAATTAATAATGACATAGTATGCCCTTGCTTGACTTGCAACCTATTACTTTATGTAGTACAGCATTTAAAGAGAGTTTTAAGCATGCTATTGACTCTCATTCTTACATATAGGTCTTCTATTACACTTTGAATGGGATAAGGAGAGAGAGAGAGAGAGAGAGAGAGAGAGAGAGAGAGAGAGAGAGAGAGAGAGAGAGAGAGAGAGAGAGAGAGAGAGAGGTTAATTAAAGTTATCATAGCAAAGCACATGGTAAAAGATCTAGTAAGATCATGGCATTTGTATGACAATCTTCAAAGTTAAGAGAGTTAAATTAGTAAGAGCATGCCATGTGTACATATGAAAAGAGTCATGTATATGAGTATGAGAGAGAGAGAGAGAGAGAGAGAGAGAGAGAGAGAGAGAGAGAGAGAGAGAGAGAGAGAGAGAGAGAGAGAGAGAGAGAGAGAGAGAGAGGTTAATTAAAGTTATCATAGCAAAGCACATGGTAAAAGATCTAGTAAGATCATGGCATTTGTATGACAATCTTCAAAGTTAAGAGAGTTAAATTAGTAAGAGCATGCCATGTGTACATATGAAAAGAGTCATGTATATGAGTATGAGAGAGAGAGAGAGAGAGAGAGAGAGAGAGAGAGAGAGAGAGAGAGAGAGAGAGAGAGAGAGGTATCCCAAAGAGATTTTATGGTCTAGATTTAGGTCTAATCTCTAAGAATTTCCAACAATGTTTGATTTCCTAAGTACACTACATCCATGAGGAAAATCTTTCTAGCAATTATCATACTTGCAAATGTAGCTTGCACACATAAATAAAACTTGCAACTAAATATCCATATATCAATTGAGTTGCACATGTAAATCCAATTGTCAAGTCCATTTAGACCTAAAAATCTTGTTCACCTTAGTGAGAATAAGTATCTTGGAGAGTGTTCTAGATGTGATAGCACACTTTATGACCCTTTAGTGGTCTCTAAAGACTAGTAACCTCACTAACATATGGCATCACCTTCTCTTGCATGCATGAAAGGGGCAAAGAAAATTGTTGATGGCCATTCTACTTTGAAGCATTGGAAGTCATATGAAGCCATGGAAATTGATTATGCAAGGGTGCTCCTACAAGTGAAGACATCGAAGAGATCAAGAATAGGTTGAAGAAGTTCATGTGGCATTCAAAAACATGAAGAAGGCTTCTATTGAATGTTCCAAGCACATTCTTTGCACTCTTGTTGCTCTTTTCTTCCTCATATTTATTAAAAGTATGTACAATAAACTCTTGTAGCTCATACATGTTTTTCATGGGTAAACCTCTTATGAAAGAGGAATTTGCATACTAATTTAGTATCCTTTGGCTCAAGAGCCTCCCTAGCTCACTTGAGGTTCATGAAAAGGGGCTTTTTCTTAGCCTTTATTGCCTCTAAAGCAACAAAGAGAGATCTAGTATTGGGCTTTGTAGTGGGGCTATAAGGGTAACTCGATTTACTCTATGCCTTGGAGGTCAAACTTTAACCCAAAGGAGGTGCTTCAAATAAAGTGTTTGATATGGGTTAGTTTGCCCAAATTACCTCTTTGGCCACATGGGGAGGTTCATATTTTGGCAAAGACATTGGATAGAATGTTGTATGTACCTTTAGCTATTGCTATCAATGGAGCTCTCAAGCCAAAGAAGCGTGCTTGCATATTATGGGATAGAAGACCAAAGAGACCTCAATTCTTTGAGCTCTTTGATCCTAATGATATTGAGGGTGGTTGATGTCAAATTCTCAGTCCCTAACTCTTGTTCTATTTGTAAAGATATAGGTCACTATGCTAAAGATTGCCCATTCAAAGAGGATGTTGATGATGCAATGCAAGCATTAGGTTCATCCATTGAGAAGGAGAGTCAAAAAGTTACTTCAACTATTACTATGCCTAAGAAGAAGTTCAAGAATCAATTGAAGAAAACAAAGCCAAAGCTAAAAAGGAGAAGTAAAAGGAAACTAAATGGAAGTAAGTTAACTCAAATAGTAAAAGGAGCAAGTTAAAGCATGATAAGGAGAACATTCCCCCTCTAGATGCAAAAGGTAATGGTGGGAAGAAGAAACAAATCTTACTTATAAGAAGCTAGTCAAGAAAGCATTGGTGGTTGGATAGGAATGTCTTTGCAGTACTTGATGAAGATGGGGAAGCTAAGGAGGATGGAGTTTTCATCTACAAATAGAGCCATGTAAAGACTTACCATGTTAACCTAGAATGGTTGAGGGTTAGATGGTGAAGCCAAGAGAGATGTTTGTTCATGATTTACTGAGGAAAAGAAAGCATGATGTGGTGGCCCTCCAAGAAATCAAATCAGGTTTCAGAGAAGCATAACAAATTTTCTACAAAGGATATAAAGTGACACGAGATTAGTGCAAGTAAAGGAAGAGAGGCACAATGTTAATAATTAAAGGTTCTCTCAAACCCACTCTCTACTAGAATAAGGGGGATGGAAGTATGATTGCAGTTAGTATCCAAGTAGATAATGAAAAACACATAGTTGCCCCTATTTATGGGCCAAATTCTTCAATCAATAAAACTAATTTATGGAATAATCCTAATGGGATCTCCCCAAATGATAACACAATATTTTTGGGGGATTGGAGCATGACATTATCTAACCAATTGCTCACATGGACAAGGGTGCATGTTGGTGGTGGAGCAAGAGAACTGAAACTTCACCAAATTGATAGATCTAGTTGTAGTATTTGGTATTGATATAGCCTCCTCCTATATGTGGAATAACAAGCAATGCGGTACTTCATAGAGAGCAGTAAGATTGGATAGAATCTACTTTACTCATGGAGCATGATGAGTGGTACTTGTTATTATATGAAGGTTGCTCATTGAAGTAGTAGTCTCTAATCATGTTCCTCTACTTTGCATTATAAGTATGGCTATGAGAAGTTGTAATCAATAAGGACCTCCCCTTTTTATATTTGATACATCCTTTTGAAGTAAAGAGTCATTTTGTCAGCAACTTAGAGACACTTGGTGTTATGGAATTGTATTTATCGTGTGGATTTTGTTTATTTGTCACATGATCCATGACTTATCTCACAAGTACATACGTGTGATAGTGGTTAGATTATGCCTAGTAGTAGATTGATGGAAGGATACTAATGTGTGTTGTGTTGTGGTGACCAAATAATTGGATGGAGTTATGTGAAATAATTATTTTTAGAGTGTGCAATTTAATGTGTGAAATTCATGCACTCTACTGTATGAAAAAGTATTACTAGAAGTATTATATTTTGTATGCACTTATTAGCATAAGGACTTTGCATACGCACATGCACAATAGATTTATTTGTATGTATTTATTAGAGAAAATAAAATATTATTTTTTATAAAGCTATTAGAATAGAGTGTATTTTCATTTATTTGTACAAAAGCAAGAGGTGCAAAGTGAGGAAAAGCAAAAAACACAAAAAGGATGCTTCAGTATATTTTGGGCACAAAAGCTTATTTTAATGTCATAAATGCATACATGGAAGAGGTGCTCACCCATGCATCGAGGGTGATTGTACCCAATCTTGTGTAATACATGCTTTTAGTTAATTTCTCTTCTCTTGTTCAAGTTTGTGTTTCTTTCAATTTTAATTAATAATTGGTTGTTGTATGGTGAAGGGCTATAACATTGGTATTAGAGCATAAGATTGGTTGGCTTGTCACCATCAAGGAAGAAAACATATACCCATCTTGCATGATTGCCTCATCATCACCATGAAGGCTCATCTTATTATCTGTCGGATGCTAGCTTTATACAAGCTTTATACGGTCCCCTTTCAACATTTATTGGTACTACCTTTAACCTTTGGATGAAAAGGATGTTTCTAAAGGTTTCTTTACTCTTCTTTTCCCCTAAGAAATCCATGGTAGGTTGATGTTTTTTCCTTAAGCGGTTTTCCCTCCAATTAATGGTTTTGCCAACAATAGGTGAGAGACGGTTAGATATGAAGCCATCAATCTTCTTTAACCACCTCCTTGGTTTCAAAACCAACCTCACTACTTCTTCCATCATTACCTTCGCTTCGACCACCCAAAATCGATGGGGTTGTCTCTTACTATGTCTATGTCGTTTTTGTTTTAGGTCATGATGATTATGCCTACGAAAGCTTAATGCTTAAAGATTTAAAGCTTTAAGGCTTCTTTTTTCAAAGCATTGGGCGGCCACCTAATGAATTTCTGCACCTGGCTCAAAACCGCTCAGAGAAAGGAGGGGAAAGCTATTGAATTTTTGTGTCGGGCTCGAAATTGCTGCTAGAACCACCCGAGTTTGTCAAAAATTTCGCCCTTTTTGTTGGATGGCTGCCGCCTCTTGCCACACTGCTGCCCTATCTAGATAGACGTTGAATCTGGTCGATTCATAAGCTTTAATAAGCTTCATTATTAAAAGCTATAGCTTAAAAGCTCAAAGCTTATAATTATTTTTTTCCTATCCAGCGCTTGCTTACTTTAAAAGAAGGGAAGAGTCCATTACTTATTCCATAATCCCTTCCCTATTGTACCCTTAACTCCTTGCCCTAAAGGCCTTGTTTATGCATGATGGTCTTCGACTTACTTTCAGCATTCATAAGGAAAATATTAAACTTTTATTCCTGCATTCAAGAGGTTTTGGGTTATTCCCTGTTCACATGCAAGCCGTAGATGTGTCCAAGCTTTGAAAAACCAAGGATCAAACTAACAATGCCTATTAACCCTATGGGCATCCTTCTATTTGTAAGATTAACGCAGGAGTTTCCACCCATCTTTTCTTCTTCAAATAAAATCCTTATTTTGCTTCTAAAGTTATTATTGGTATTCATTACCATCTAAGGTTAGTTGATTTTATATTAGTTCCTCTTAGGAAATCAAATTATTATCATAGACCCCAATAAGGGTTCATTATAATAAACTAACTAAATAAAATTTTATAGTAACATTACAACATTTCTAGAGGAGTGCACAATTTGTTTTCAGACTTGAATTATAGAGTATATGATTTATTTATTTATTTTTAACTTTTTAGAGGAGTGCACAATTTATTTTCGGGATTGAGTTATAGAGTATATGATTTATTTATTTTTACTTTTGATCAAGATGTTATGAGTGATTATCTTATGATTTTTCTATTTCAAGTCTTCATCAAGTAGACCCTTTTTTTTAATTGAAAAAACCATGCTACAAAAAAAAAGTGTTAACTACATGGAGCATTATTAGATGAAACCTAGTAATTTATACTTCACTTTACTTTTACCAAGAAAAAAAAACGTAGCCATACTTTTTCAATAATTATTTATTAGAATTATACATTTACATTAAATAGATCTTATTATTATCATGTGCTTATATTTTAATATCATCACTAGGTCCTAAATTCCTATAGACAATCTAACATTTATGGCTCTATGTCTATTTAGGCTATTAATCTAGTCCCATTAGAATCTTTCCTACTAGATAATTTCTTTGTGTTAAAAAATTAATTGATTCTAGCCTAAGTTTTGAACACAATTGTTAAAGCCTAGCAACCTTACCCAACTCATGCTAATAGAATTCAAGGTAGATAATTTAATATGGTTATGAATTGAAAGAGGAGGCTAAAACATTGAAAAGCATCTAAAGATATATTATTACTAAGAAATTATGCATTATTTTACACCCGATAGATAACAATCTATATATATGGGCATTCCTCCTCATTGGCAAATTCATAATTCTTTGTATGTTGAAAACTTTTTAAGGGAACATCTCTAGTTACTCTTGTTGTTAATTACCAACCTTTGTTAGAAGCTGATACTGAAATTTTAGTTCTTCAAATAATCCTTGGGTATAACCACACTACTACTCGAGCAAGAAATCAATACCATATGTATTTAGTCAAGTAAAGAAATCATTCTTTGAAAGAATCACAATGGATATAGAAATCAATGCTAACTCCACAATATAACAATCTAATTAATGCCTACCACTCACAATCACATTAAATATCCCATGAACACAAATTTGTCACATAGTAGGCAGTGTTTCGTGCAAAATCCATGGATTTTATAGTGCAGATTTGTTGCAATAGGCACCACTAATGTACAAGCATTATATTTTGTATGCACCTACTAGTGCAAGGACTTTGCATAAGCGCATGTGCAATATATCTATTTTGATCTAGTTATTAAAAAATATAAAATATTATTTTTTGTAAAGCTATTAGAATAGAGTGTGTTTTGATTTATTTAAACAAAAGCAAGTCCTGCAAAGTGAGGAAAAGTAAGAAGCACAAAAAAGATACTTTCAATGTATTTTAGGCAAAAAAGCTTATTTTAAAATTATAAATACATGCATGGGGAAGGTGCTCGCCCACGCATGGGGAGAGATTATACCCAATCTTGTGCTATGCAAGCTTTTGGTATTCTCTTCTCTCATACTATTTATTCACTTCTTATTTTATTCTTAATTATTATCTATCTTAAGGTGCAGGCAAGCAACACTTCATAGATGTGTAGCAATGCAGGGATTGTTCCTATTAAGAACTACTTGAACTACATTGCTCATATTACAAAGGTTACAATGAAGCATGGTATGTCAAGCTAAATAATTTTATACTAGTAGTCATCATTGCAGAAATTATCTTATTATGGCTCTTAGTGTTGACCAACTTGAGGCATTTTTGTAGGTTGCCAAAGGTTTGATTGGATTTGAGAAATTTTTCTTATTGAGGAGACTATTCACTATGAATGAACTTAAATATGTGGCAGACACGATGAAGAAAGGCAAGTCTCTAGGTATGGAATGGCTTGCCTATTGAGGCATTTCAAACTGTATGGTCCTCTTGTTCATAAGACATGTGTAGGTTGCTCAATAGAACTAGGTTGGAATGGGCTATTCCAAAAGAAATTAACAAAGGGCTAGTCAAACTTATCTTCAGATATTTGGATGGGGTCAAAAAAGAAGGTTGGAGACCTCTTACAACACTAAGAGTCAAATATAGATTGTAGCCAAAGCCATGGCTCATCACATTAAGTTCCTTTTAGGACGAGTCTTACATTTGTAGCATCATGGATTTGTCCATGGTAGGAGAATCCATGATGCAATAGTCAACTTAATTTTCTCCATGGATTATGCTCTTTCTTTGGATCATCAAGTTAATTCTCTCCATAGACTATGCTCTTTCTTTTGACTTGGATTTTATTTTAATTATCATAGACTTTGATAAGCATTAGGGAGAGTCTAAGGTCTTGAAATAGTCCTCTAAGAGAGTTTGACCAAAATATTTCCTAAAAAATGAGGGCAGGTTTTGCAAATGAACTCCAAACTTGTCATACATTGTATTTTTACAACCTACTCTCCAAGAGCTTTTTGGTGATATAGGGGTTGATAGTGTTATGAAGTGGGATAATGAAGTTATACAAAAGTTTCTCTTTTGCCTAGGGAGTATTACTGTAATAGAATCTTTTATGGAATCCAAAGCTTCATCCAAAATTGAAACCCCATCATGCCATATATCATTGGAAAGCTCTTGGAGAGTAGGTTCTAAAAATGTAATCTCTGACAAGTTTAGAGTTCATTTGCAAAATATGTCCCCCATTTTCTAATTAAATATTAACTCCCTTAGGGGGCTATTTTGAATGTTGCTATTTTTTCTTTACTTCTTGTTTTTCACCAAAGTAGTTGTACTAAACTCTTTTGGAAATATGCAAAACTTTGTTTCATGTTCTAGCCTTCCACAATTTTTGCAATGATTTTTTAGATATCAAAACTCTGATTTATGGAAAGTCATTTTGCAATACTTGCATGGATCCATCTTCTTCTAGACCAACTCTCCACCATGAAATGTAAGTCCTATGTTTTTTTCTTTTCTAAAAGATTTTATTGTATTCTTTAGACTTGGTATTGCTTCCTTCTCCTTTAAAATTTTGACCCTTTGATCAAAATTAGATGGCATGATTTTTAATATTGAAGCAACTGCATTTGAATCTTTAACTAGTTCTCCAACATTGGAAAATTGGATCTTCAAGCACTCCATTTTGTTGTCCATTGTTGCTAAGATTCTCCATCTTCCATTTTTAAACCATAAAGACCAATTTTAAGACTTGTAATGAAATCTTTACCATTGGTTCCAAATGTACTCTACAGTATATACAAGCTTGAAAGGCACTCTTGGCTCCATCCATAGGATATACAAGCTCATCTATAAGACTGCTTACGATAATTCCTAGAACTTGTTCATTTTTTTTCCTTTCACTCAAAATTTTACCAAGTTGCTTAAGCTTGAGATTAAAATTTTGTGGTAACTCTAGAAGAACTTGATGGTTTTTGACTTAGAGTTGAGAAAATGGCAAGGCAAAGCTTCTTCTTCATAAGATAACCTTTCATCTTGGCTTGTCAAGTATGGAAGGCTATGCCATCAAACTTGTTGGCCTTGCAATCCCCTGATGAGGCTTTGAGAAGAGAAAAATTTATATGCAGACCTAGCAAAGTTTTTAAAATGATTTTTAGCAGAAGAGAATTTTAAAACAATTAAAGTGAAGAATAGTAAGCTTAAGAGAAAAATGGCTATGGTTGAGAAGATAGTTTGGAAAAATGGATAGTATTACATATGAAGAGGATTTTGGGGAGCCCTTTTAGTTGAGATTAGACAAATATAATTAAAAGCCAGAGTCAAGTGGAAGCACGCAAGTAGAAGCAAGAGCTATGGCAAATGGAGTAAGAGAGCAAGAAAAAGAGACACTATATGTGGAAACTCCAAGAGTCACATTGTGTGACTCCAATCTTCTCTTATTCAATAGTCACTAAAAGAATAAGAAATAAAGTAACATTGATGGGCACTTGCCACTTGCAATGTATATGTATGCAATCACAATGTGTGAAGTAAATACAGGGCAGTGTAGGTACAAGCACCTTTAGCCCCCCTAACAACCTCCCACTTAAAGGAAAATGTGCCTCTAGTGAGGAGAGAATAAGAAAAAAGTGACAATGTAAAAATATACATAAAGTACAACAATATAAATAATAAGCATTATCTCATCCTACCCCCATCATCTTCCTAAGAAAGTCAAAACATTCCTCTAAGAGACTTTTAGTGAGCAAATCTATAGGATTCTCGTCAGTCTAGCTGAATAGGCTTGTCCACTACCACCTCCTTGATGAAGTGATAGCACACCTTAATGTGCTTTGTCTTCGCATGCAAGATCAAATTCTTGGCTAATTGAATAGCACTCATAGAATGTGAATGCAGAGTAGAAGTAATAGTAATACCAACGTCTAGCCTAACTATAGTGCTCATAGAATCTGAATGCAATGTAGAAGTAATAGTAATGCCAATGTCTAGCCTAACTATAGGGCCCCCTTGCAAGTCTTAGTGAATGCAACATACTTTGCCTCAATAGTAGTAGATAAGGCCATGCATTTCTGCACCCTGGACATCCAAGAAACATCACCTTGAGCAAAAGTAAAGACATGCCAAAGGTGGGCTTCCTACTATCTACATGTCCTATATAGTTAGTGTTAGTATAACCCATGATAATAGTATCCTAACCACAGTAGCAAATGCTTATATCTGCAATGCCTTTTAGGTACCTCATGATACCCTTTATGGCATCTCAATGTCGCCAGCTAGTTGTAGCCATATAGTATGCCACAACTTCCAATACAAATGCTATTTTTGAATGAGTGGCTATCATGGCATACATTAAATTGTCCACTGCGCGGATGCATAAGGGATCTTGGCCATCTTGGCCTTCTACTCATGTGACTAGGGACAATTTGCCTAACTGACCTTCACATGGGAAGGTAAATGATAGCCAATAGGCTTAACATCCTACATATGGAAGTGCTTATGGAACTTCTATATGTAGTCCTTCTATGACAAGTAAAGGAGCATCTTAGAGCGATTGTGGTGGATAATGCACATTCCAAGAGTATATGAGACTTATCCCATATCCTTCATCTTAAAGCTCTTCTTGAGCTACCTTTTCAAGGCATCCATCTCATTATCATGAACTCTCCCAGCAATCAACAGATCATCCATATAAAGTACTAAGATAATAAGGCTGCCATCACAAGCCTTCTTCTTGTAGAGACATGGATCCATATCATTACGTGTATATCCTTGTGAATGCATGAAAGTATCAAACTTGTGGTACCTTACTTAAGGCCATAAATACTCTTTCTCAACTTGCACACTAGGTGTTCCTTATCTTTTTCCTCAAATCCCTTAAGATGCTGCATATAAATCTCATCATGCAAGTCTCCATGTAAGAAAGATGTCTTTACATCCATTTGATAAAGGTCCAAATATAACTAAGCAACCAAAGCCAATACCAAGTGTAGGATAGTCATCTAACCACATGAAGAATACCTTATCAAAACCAATACCATGATCCCACTTAAAAACTTTTGCAACCAATATGGCCTTATATGCTAGCTTGGGGTATCCTAGGGTACTCTTTAACTTTGTATAATCACTTGTATGGCCAAGCACACTTTTCACTAGGCAAAGAAACCAAATCCCACACCATAGGTAAGAGGCTCACCAACATCTGTCACCATAATATAGTCCAAGGAGGGTGCAAATTGATCAGGTTAATATCTATCTCTAGTATACTATGGCAAAATAGGCTGCATGATCATGGACCCCGAGAACATTAGCTACAACTTATCTAGCTGGTTGTACAGTATAACAAGAGGCTCCTCCTAAAATATTACTATGCGTACCTCAACAAGTTATGCATCCTACTTATGCATCTTCTCCTCATGGAAAACAACATCATGGCTTGGATGACCTTCCTAGTATGCGGACCCCATAGGTAATAGGCCATCTCATCTGCATCCCCATAACCAAGAAAGATACATTTCACTCATTTAGGATCTAGCTTATTGCATTTGTCCTTCAAAACATGGCAAAAGGCCTCACATTCAAAGATACATAAATGATCATATGATGAAGGTTTTCCAAACCACATCTCCTCTACAACTTGATAACCAATAGCAATGCATAGGGATCTATCTATGAAGTGTACAATGGTAGTAATTGCCTCAACCCAAAAATGTTGCAGTAAGCCTACCTAGATAAGCATACTAGAGACTCTCCCTTGAATTGTCATATCAATACCATTCTGGGGTGGGGTGTAAGGGGTGGTCAACAAAAGCTTAATACCCCACTCATCACAAAATTTCTCAAATGATTTAGAGACATATTCACCCCCATTATCTGACCTTAGATATTTCACTAGTTCTCAACAAGAGCACCCAACAATGAAAAGTAGCCAATACATCTGATTTCTACTTTATGGGAAATGCCTAGACCTTATGTGAATAATCATCAAATGAAAGTCACAAAGTATTTCGTGCCACCTAGTGATTGACATGGCACGGCACCACATACATCTAAATAAAGAAGAGCTAGAGGCTCACCCATACGTGTAATGTAGACTTCGTATAAGAACTATGTGTCTACCTACCATAAAGACAATGATCACATGAATCAAAATATTTGTAGTCAAGAAGCCGAAGACATTGCAAACAAGAATGCATTTTCATTCCTTTTAAGGGCATATGCCCAAGGTGATGATGCCATAAAGATACATTGGTATGTCAACCCATAGCTAAAACATGGTCAATAGATCCAAATACATGCAAGAGGTAAAGGCTGCCATTCTCCTTGGCACCTCGATCAAAGACAAGATTTCCACAAGTAATCTTCCACATAGAATCACCAAAAGGTACATGATACCTTACATAATCTAACTGTATAGTAGAGAGTAGGCTTTTGGTCAAAGCCAAAACATAGCATACATCATGAAAAACAAAAGTACTGCCTAAAGCAAACTACAGAGTCTAAAATCACCAATGCCAATAATATCCAATGCCAAGTCATTTTCTAGTCTCACAGAATGTGTCATGCTGCGATAGGAATGAAACCAATCCTTATGCAGGGCAACATGAAAATATACCCTTGAATCAAGTAGCCAACATGAAGAAAAAGTGGATGAGGCATCATCCATTGAATAGCATCAAGAGAAGAAATTGCCAAGATGTAATCATCATCAAAATTGAGCTCCAATGCATTTATTTCCTCTTCACATTGGACTTATTAGGACCAATGCTACAATAATCAGACTTATCATGCACTTTGCATTTGCCTTTCTCTTTGTGCTTATCATCGTGGATCTTATGGCACTATGTCCTAATATGACCCTACTTTGGTGGTCATTATTACTCTTACCATCATGTCTACCCCTAACAATCAATGTATAAGAAGTACGGGTTATATCCACATTCTTTTTATTTATCTCCTTTGTGAGTAAGGCACTCTCAACATTCTAGAGTTTCAAACCATCCTTAGGCATATTAGTACACATGATAGTACAAAAACTATCCCATAACTCATGAAGTATCACGAGCAAGAACAAGGGAGAAAGATTATTCCTAAACTCAATGCCTTGCGAAGTCAACTGGGTGAAAATCAAGTGAAACTCATTCAAATGCATGGACACATTGATCCTTTCATGTGAAGGTCCATGAGCTATTTCAATCAATACATCTATGAAGCATGACTTTGCTTATCATAAAGATTACATATCTTCTCCCATAACTACCAAGCGTTATCCTCAAGTGCCACAACATTGAAATAAACCTGTTTAGACAATGATAATATTAGAGTAGATTTACATAGCTAATCCAACTTATCCCAAGTATCCTCATCAATACCTATAGGCTTTACATTCATGGTTTTCAAAGGTCTAATCTACTTATTTTTTACCAGTACCTACCATATTTGCATCTTTTAATAAGTGAAGTTTGTGCCATTAAGCTTTTCAATATTAAAAATAGCACTATCATTTGAAGAATTGGTCATAATGATAGTATATCAATGTAAAATCCAAGAGAATGGTCTGCTATAAATCAGTCCCCCAAAACTCAGTCAAAACAAAGGAAAAATAAGAGGGAATACCAAAGTATAAAGCTATCCACCAACTACAAGCAATAGGCTACCAAAGTACAATCTCTCCTCTCTATGACAATGCTGAAAAATATAATTGCAACAATGTCAAAATAAAGACAATTTGTCAATCCAATTGTGAGAAAATAGCTAAGAAAGCAAGCTCCCATTGCCAAGGATATAAGAGTAGCAACCAGGATATAAAGAATAAAACTAGCAATGACTAAGCATAGACCACTGGTACCAATGACTGTCACAAACTCAATTTGCCAGTAACAAGCCATACATCCCATAAGTATATACATCACTGACAAATTGCTAATAGAGATAAGTACCAATGTCCAAAGCATACAAAATCAAATCAGCCCGCAAGCGGAGGTAGCTGCATCCACCTATAGCATACAAGAGAGCATATACATGGACCAAGATTCCCATTGTCTAAAAGAACCAAGCTCTGCCAAGTATAAGTGTCTCCCACTGGGATCAAATGTGGAATGCAAAATGAGCAAGCAAAGCTCAAGACATATACATCAAAGTATTTGAGAAGCCTAAGCACATCACAAATACATCCAGGAGCATAAGTGTCAAATGGAGCTTTAATATCTATAAGTAAGTATAAAAGCTCAAAGCAGCTGACCAAAGCCTAAGTACATCAAATGTAGCTCAAATACAAGTACCAAAGCATGTCATAAGCATATCTAGGCTCATACATCAATATTAGACATCATCATAGACATTTAGCATACCCAAAATACCGTGTAGACACAATATGCATTCAAGGCATAAAGCTTATTGTTGCATGCTTACTATCCAAACTATTATAATGGCAACAAAACTCTACAAAATTAAGCTAATCAAGCTCTAAAAAATCTAAATAGCATCCCAAAAGCATAAGCATACCATCTGAGTACCAAAATAGCATCCCTAAAGCATCAAACATGCATTATGGAATTTACCATTTATTGTTCAAACCAAAATTGTTTTGCTATGTGTGAAAAAAAGAATAAAAAACTACATAGAATCAACTCTGCGAATACCCAAATTTGTAGTTGTTTTTGCTTCTTTGTTTCTAGCTATAGAATGCTTGAATCTGATACCATATACAAAAGTTATGGCCAAAATATAATAGTGGTGTCAAGCTACCATAACTCTCCATGACTTCTATAGCATGTTGTATATCCACTCAAAATGGATAGAATGGTTGCTCCTCAACTCAATACGTATTCAACAAGGCTCAACTAATCCCTAGGAAGCTCCTCGACGTCCAAGAACAAGATGGAACAAGATAGTAGAAGAGAAGACTTGATGCATACCTCAAGAGGAAGAAACAATGGCTACCATGAAACCTTTAGGTGAATCTTTGAATCTAAGCTAAAGTAAAGAATGAAGAAACTCCTTAGATGGTTACCAATTGGATGGTAGAGCTCGAGTGGAAACACACTAGTGAAAGCAAGAGCTATAGCGAATGGAGCAAGAGAGCAAGAGAACAAGAGAGTAAGAGAGCAAGAGAGAGAGAGAGACACCATATGTGGGAACTCCAATAGTCACAATGTGTGAATGAGCTTACCTTATTCAATAGTCACTACAAGAATAAAGACTAAAGTGACAGTGATGGGGACCCCGACAAGTGCAGTGTACAAATGTGCAATCATGGTGTGTAAAGTAAATATGAGGTGGTGTAGGCATAGGCCTTTACCCCCAACAATAATACCTATAAAATCTATATGGTAACCCTCAGGATAATTCTCTATAGAGAGAGAGAGAGAGAGAGAGAGAGAGAGAGAGAGAGAGAGAGAGAGAGAGAGAGAGAGAGAGAGAGAGAGAGAGAGAGAGAGAGAGAGAGAGAGAGAGAATAGCATGAGTTTTTTAGATCAAAATTTGCACCACTTTTGGGAGAATTGCAATATTGCTCAATACATGAGTCGATCACAGTAATTTTCATGTTGAGTCTAAGCTTCTTGGTCTCAATAAGACATCTACAAAAGTATATGGGCAATGATGGAGTGAATCTCGAGATTTGACTCCTCCAATGCAATAGATAGAGAGAGCTAAAGATAGTGAGAATAAAGTAAATGAAGTGAGTGTGCTTGTTTTTTACATTTTCACTAAAAGGAGAGTCTTCTAGACTTAATGAGGATGCAAATGCATGAATATACAATGGGAATCGACTTTGATGCCATGTTGGAATTTTTTTGGATTCATTACTCTAATCACATACTCATTATATGTTATTCATATGCTCACTACATGTGTCGAGATGGATGAAATTCATGACAACCATGATACAAATGCATAGAACTTAATGCAATGTAAAATAGACTAAATGAAAATGTTTTACTAATAAAGATATAGAATTAAAATCATATTGAAGTTTTTGTAGATACAAAGAATACTCACCTCTTGCTCTCAAGTTTTTGGCATTGCTAGATACAATAAAACTGCTCTAAGTGAGCTTCACTACTACCTCTTATATAGTCAAATGCAAGTTGAGTTACAACTAGGGTAATGGTATCATGGATGAGAGCAGTTCAGTGTTATATAAGTACTTATGGCATAGTATTTATCTCTAGCTAAGTGTTCTTGATATGAGCTTGTTAGAAGGGTCATATTTTAACATGTATTCCAAGTAATAGGGCCCCACATACCAACTAGAATTATCAACAATAAGCATTAGATACTTGGCATTCCCAAGAGAGACTATAGCCATAGTCCACACATTGGTGTGAACCAAGTCTAGAGTAGTAGCCCTCCGTGAAGCAACTTGTGGATGAGGCTACCGATCCTACTTGCCCCAAACACAGTTAACGCACAATGAGGTGATGGAAGGAAAATCAAGAACCCCCTCCACCAACATCTTTCAAGAATCCCATCATATGAAGTCAAAATTCATGTGCCTATACAGGCATGCCAAAGTAGCCCAAGCTCATGAGAAGTCCTTGCACAAGGTCAATGAGCTTGTAGAGCCCACCCTCCTGTTTACTTGTCCAAAGGAAAGCACTTGTGAATCCTCAAGGATGATAGCCTCCTCGATGCAGACCACTAAAGTACCTGACTTTGTCAAGCCATGGACCAAAAGAAGATTTTAATTCAAATTTGGTGCATACAAAACATTGACAATAATAGAATCCTAATGATTTAACAAAAGGAAAATATTCCCCACTTTTTTAAACTAGGATAAACGAGTTGTTGCCATAATGACTTTCCTAGAAATAAGTATAGCCCCACCCCATCTCCAAATGGACCATTAAAAACAATTGGCTCTCCCGAGCCAGGATTTTGAGGTCATCATGGGTCAACTATGCTACCCCACTCTCTTCGAAATGCTACAAAGAGTGGTCCTCCCAATGGAGAAGCTTGCCATATTGGAAGAAGCACACCAAGGAGTTGCCTACTGTTACTTTGCTTCTGAGGTCAAAATAAAAAAAATCCCAACAAGATGGACTATGGTGGCCAACAATTCAGGGGGATGTTTGGAGCAAACAAATTCGACAGTGTGATTCTTGCCAATGGATGGGCTTGCCTAGAGCCAGAGATTGCTTACCATTCCAACCAATCATGCCCCTAGAACCTGTCTAGAAGTGGGGATTAGACTTTTTTGGATCCATCTCTTCAGCTACTTTCTACAGCCGCAACAAGGACATAGTGATGGCAAACATATTACTGCACCAAATGGGTAGAAGCCTAGACAACACCACCAAGTCTATAGCCAAATGCCTATTCTAGGATATCTTCACCGAATTGGCACGTGGATTAAATTGGTTAGAGAGCGAGGTACATACTTTGTAAATAAGGTCATAAAAGATCTCACATCATTCTTTCTAATTGTCCATAAAAAGTTGCCTCCTTGCTATCCGCAAGCTAATGGTTTAGCAGAATGCACCACCAAAATTCTATGCAAGATTCTAACTAAATTGGTAGATTAACACCGGAAATATTGGGATACCAAGCTTCCTACCACACCTTGGGCTTTTTAAACATCTTTCAAGGTCGCAACCAACATGACTCTACTACAAGCTAGTCTTTGGATTGGAAGCCATTACACCACTGGAATTTGTAGTCCCCAGTTTTTGACTGGGTAGTACGAGATTGGCTTATTCCAAAGGAATCCCTCCCATCTCGAATGGAAGCCATTGCTTAGCTCAAAGAAGATCAAATATGTAGCACCTACATCCTATCCAAAGTCCAAGATCGGCAGCAGAAATTCCAAGTTGACCGACTATCCAAAGTCCAAGACCAGCGGCGGCAGAAATTCCAAGAAGCCCTTATTCAACAAAGGCCAACTAGTCCTAGTTTTAAAACCCAAAAGGGAAAACTCCTCGGCAAGCTCAAATTCTGGTGGAGGGGTCCGTTCTAGGTATTTCATGGCTCCGATACTAATTAATTGTATTTGACCAACTTACATGGTAAGTTGCTCCCAAGGCATGTTAATGGATTCTAGCTACGGCATTACCATGTGGAATTTCGTGACTCCGGTGTAGTACTAATTAATTTCATAGTTAATTTTATTTGATGTACTTATAGGGTAAGTTTGTCCCAAGGCATTCAAGGCATGTTAATGGATTCTAGCTACAACATTACGATGCAAAAGGCTTCGAGTGCCCATTCCCCCTCAATCTAGATTCTCCCACTTCTCCTTCTACACCCGATCCCACATTGTCTCTTCCAATTGTTGCATGCCTTCAATGAATTTAATCCAAAAGTTGCAAGTGTTGCTAACATGGCTTGCAATTATCACATCCACTCATTTTAGTCCAACCACAACATAACGAAGTTAGGCATTGATGCTCAACTTTAGACTCAACTAATCAAATCCAAAGTCCTCTCCCTGAAGTGATGGCATAGCATTATTGCCCTCCTTAGTATCGAGACCATGTACAAGCAAGAAATCGACACTATGCATGCCCAACATGCTTGAGTGTCCTTCGAGTGGGACTAGCTCTAACATTAGATCTGGCTTGGCACAATCCATTTGGAGAAGCTCATTGCTGAGCTCGTCTTCCACAACACCCTGCAACTGCCCCTCTAGCACCACCACCTCCAATACAACCCTCTCCCTCCATTATGGCCACCGCCACCCATTGGCCCTTGCCAAACCCCAAACGTCACTTTATTCATTATTCTTTTAGTGACAGTTTGAATAAAGGAAGGCCCGATCACACATTGTGACGGTTGGAGTTCCCATTTCTAGTCTCTCCCTTTCTTGCTCTTGCTCTCCCGCCATAGCTCTCGAGTCCAACCTTCGATCCGTCACTCCCTTTCAACTGGTATCACAACTTTGCTTTCCGACTCTTGAGCTTGGTTCGTGGCATTCTCAATATCCCATCGACTCCCTACTTGCATTGGGTCTCCTTCCTGGCAACCATATCTGACTCCTTTGAGCTACCGTCACTCCCTAGCTTCCCGAGCATTGTTGGGCACCTTCAGGGCATTACATTAGAGGTATTGGATCATTTTCTTCAGGGTTTACTTCAGTGCTTAGGTCTCACAGGTTGTAAACAAGATTGGGGCAGCCACCATTGAAGCTCCCTTGCTTCATATCTCACTTCCCTTTGAACAAGACTTGTTGAAGCTTGTTTGAGGCCTTCCTTGGCTTTAATCGGACCCCTCCGAATCTTGGCCACCATTTTTTGCAGCCCCAAGACTAGCATTTATACTTGGCAGAATCACGCAACCCTCCCATATGTGTCTTCAGCATTAACAGTCACAACAGCAGCTCTCCCCCTCCATTGGCACTTGGAAAGGCTCCATTTCGGGCATATGAACATGCTTTGATGCTTGGTTTTGATGGTTGATGTGTTGGCATAGCATTTGGACTGATTTAACACTATTTTGGGACTGTCATAACAGTCCACAAGCGGTTTATGACAATGTTACACTGACATTTGATGCTACAGCTTGTTTGGCATTGTCATTTCATGCCCTGTTGGTCCCGTTTGATGCCCGGATGTTAGGGGAATGTATGCCTATTGTTTGGCAACCATTTGGAGCTGATTTTGGTGCTGAAATTCTCAGTTTTGAACAATAAATCACTGCTGTACACAGTTGAGCTGAAGTCATTTTACTCATGTATACTTATGCCTATGCTTTTCGGGCTATGTTTTGGGCATATATGGTGATGTATTGACACTTGGGGCTCGACATAGAGCTTGGTTTTGATTCGGGATCATTGGTTGAGCTTGAGCTCACTTTGTAAAGCATTTGGATGCTCCATCTTGGATGTACTTATGGCATTTATGTTGCTTATGTCTGACCGGTCTTGACATGTTTAGCCTATGCCATTACTACATGCTAGTTACATTATTTGGGGCCTATTGCTATTGGATCTTGGTCTTGGCTTGACCTTGGATTCTCAGATCTTACTTGAGGTATTTATTGGCTTGCCAAAGTTGTATCTTGGGATGTACTTGATGTCTTACATGCTTATGGATGCTACATACCGATACTCCACCGCCTACATGTTTGAGATGTACTATTGATGTATTGTCTTGGACTTATGTCATTGGCACTGTGTCTTGCCTTGGCTTGAGCTCTTGAGCTCGTACATACGGCTTTTGTGCCAGTGGGAGCATTCTTGAATGCTTATCAGACATTGTGTGAGTAGGTGGTACTTTTATGCATTGAGCCATTACATGCTATTGAGCAATTACAAACACTTGAGACTTTGGGACTTCTTACCTTTTGGGATGATACATCATATGTCTTGGTTCACTGTATGCTTATGAGCTAAGTCTCAGTTTTGGATCCATATCTTTGTAAATTGACACCTACTTGTGTCAAGTTTTGGTAGTGGCAAGAACACTTTGCCCCGTTGCCTAGGGGGTGTGCCTACTCACTGGCAGATGTTTGTATGACATACTTGGGTGTTGGATTCATGCTTATCGACTATCATATGCTTATGCTATGCTCGCATGATGCCGGCTTTGGTCTTGGCAGTATCTGATTGCCTTGGGATCCAATTTTGGTACTGTTAGCTCTCTTTTACTGAAATCTGAAATTTATTACAGCAAGCATGTATGTATGGACTGACATGGATTTTTCATGCTGAAACACTTTGAAATGATGTACTTTCACTAGTACTTGGTGGGCAGAAGCTTTGGTTCCACTTTTTTCACCATTTTTCCTCGATTTTGGTGATTTTTTTGTCATTTTCTGTAGTAAACAGCAAGTAGTTTTGAACTGTCTACAGTTTCTAGCCCACATTATGGCGAGTTTGTCCATTGATCATGCTATTTTCAACATCACTAAGCTTGATGGTACGAATTACTCTTATTGGAAGAGCCAGATTTGGCACAGGTGTTGGTGCAGAAATCGCAGATCAAACCTTTGAGATTAAGCGGGCATCCGCCTGCAACTATGCTAGATGAGGAATGGCTTGAGCTTGATGAGTTATGCAAGTCCACTATTGTATTGTTTCTCACAGAATAGGTTTACTATAATGTCTTTGAGGAAGAACAGAGTGCATGGCAGTTGTCAGAAAAGATCAAAAATCTCTATGACAAGAAAATTCCAATGAATCAGATGTATTGGTTGAAGCAGCTTATGGATCTACACATGAAGGAGAATGTGACTATGTCTGCTCACTTGAGCCAGTTCCATGCTATACTCAAGAACTTGACTTCGCAGGACATCACTTTTGCAGAGGATGTCACTCCTATTTTTTTGTTTGGTACTCTTAATGAGTCATGGGATGTATTTCGTACTGCATTATGTGCATCTACTGCTACCTTGAAATTATCTGATGTTGAGAGTGCTCTTCTGCAGGAAGAGGTTAACCGTAAGAATTTGGATGCCTCTCATGTGTCTCATGCTATGAAAGTTAGAGGCAGGAATGATGGATATGGAAAGCATGGCAGTGGTAGTGACCGTGGACGGGATTCTCAGAAATCTCGGTCCAAGTTTCATGGGAAGTCATGTAGCAAATCCGTGGCAGGAATGCAGATGTTACTTGTCACCATTGTGGGAAAAAGGGCCATATTAGGCCACAATGCCATGAATTGCGCAATGAAAGGCGCAAAGATAAGGGAAAAGACAAAGTGTAGGATAAGTCTTCTGATTGCAGCATAGTACTTGCAAAGTCCAGTGTTAAAATTGAAGAGATCAATGTTATATAGTCTGAGAATGTTGATGATGATGATTATATCCTAGTACATTCTTCTAGTGCTTCAAAGATGACAGAGATACACTTTATGTATGCACAGTGTTGGCTCTTGGATGCAGGTGCATCCTTTCATGTGACACCTTGCCGAGAGTGGTTTTATTCATATCATATTGTTTCGGGTTCTATGCACTTGGGTGATGACAGCTCTCTTGATATTGTGGGCATTGATGATGTTAGGCTGCAGTTTCCTTCTAGTAGCAATTTTGTTATGCAAGATGTACGTCATTTACCTACTTTGACATGCAGTCTCATGTCAACTGGATAGCTTGATGATGCAGGATATCATGTATGTTTTGGAGACTCTGCATGGAAGATCACTCGTGGCAGACTTGTCATTGCGAGAGGTGCCAAGGCTGGCAGTCTCTACCCCTTGATTGTATCAGCTTCTTCCCTTGATCATGTTTTGTCTGTGGGTTCTATCCCACATGTATCTCTTTGGCATGCCCGTTTGGGCCATATGTCTTTGAAGGGAATGAAAATGCTTTCTGGTTTGCAGTACTTACCGCCCCTTGATTATGCATGTTTTGATTCATGTGAGCATTGTCTTTATGGCAGGCAGACTAGGTCTACACATAAGAAGTCTGGTAGGCCATGCATGAGTGAGCCCTTGGCATTGGTACATTCGGATGTCTGTGGGCCCATGCCTTGTCAGTCTATGGGTGGTGTAAAGTATTTTGTTACGTTCCTAGATGATTTTTCACGAAAAGTTTGGGCTTATCCCATTAAGCTGAAATCTGATGTCTTGGCTATGTTTCAGAGATGGCTTGCATTGGTTGAGAACCAGTCTAAGTATAGGCTAAAATGCCTAAGGACAGATAATGGAGATGAGTATGTCTCACGTGCTTTTGAGCAATTATGTGATGAGAGGGGTATTACGTGTCAGTTGACCGCCCCCTACACCCCCCCAGAATGGTTTAGCTGAGCGGATGAATAGAACCATCCAGGAGCGTGTACGTAGTATGCTTAGCCATGCAGGCCTACACAGAGCTTTTGGGCTGAGGTAGTTAGTACAGCTGTGCATGTCATAAATAGATCACCCTTTAGTGGTTTGGATTTCTAGGTTGCAAAGGAGGTATGGACTGGAAAACCTCCCTCTTATGCGCATGTCCGTGTCTTTGGATGTGAGGCATTTTTCCATGTGCCCAGGGACAAGAGAAGTAAGCTAGATCCCAAGAGTGTCAAATGCATTTTCCTTGGTTATGGGGATCCAGGAAAGATGCGTTATCATCTATGGGATCCACAGGCACGAAAAGTCATCCGCAGTCATGATGTAGTCTTCCATGAAGACAAAATGCATAGGCAGCCTGAGAGAGTTGTTGAGATCCGTAGGATCATATTTCAGGAGGAGCTGAGAGCTCCCGCATAGCCAGTTGGACAGCCTACAGCTGCAGCAGATGCTCATGGTCAGGGTGTTGGACAGGCAGCAGATCGTGCCGTGAGATGGTCTACTAGAGACAGACGTCCACTTGATAGATTTCAGCCCTCGATGCATTATGTCTTGGTTACAGATGCAGGAGAGCCTTTCACCTATGATGAGGCTATGCGCAGGGGTGATAGTCACTCCTGGGAGAGGGCTATGCAGTCTAAGATAGACTCCTTGCATAAGAATGACACTTGGGGTTTGGTTTTCTTGCCTACGGGCAAGAAGGCTTTGCCATGCAAGTGGGTATACAAGCTAAAAAGTACCCCTGGATACCCCAAGCCGGCATACAAGGCTAGACTGGTAGCAAAGGGTTTTAAGCAGGAGCATGGTGTGGACTTTGACGAGGTCTTTTCTCCTGTGGTTAAGATGACCACTCTTTACTTAGTATTGGTTTTGGTTGCTCAACTTGACTTGGATTTATACTAGATGGATGTCAAGATGGCTTTCTTACATGGGTGATGAGATTTATATGGAGCAGCCTAAGGGCTTTGCAGAACCTAGCATGCAACACCTAGTGTGCCAATTGAAGAAAAGTCTTTATGGCTTGAAACAAGCACCTAGGGAGTGGTATCATAAGTTTGATGCCTTTATGCAGTCACAGGGCTACAACCGGAGTGTTATGGATCCGTGTCTTTACACGAAGAAAGCCCGTGATAGTTCTTTATTGATTTTGGTACTCTATGTGGATGATATGCTGATAGCAAGGAAAGCTCATGATGAGCTAGATGCTCTTAAGGCTCAGCTCAAGAAGAGCTTTGAGATGAAAGATCTTGGACAGGCCGCTCACATACTTGGTATGCGCATTAGACACGACAGGCATTAGGGACTCCTCTACTTGTCACAGAGGGAGTACATTCATAAAGTCCTTGAGCGCTTCCGCATGCAGAACGTAAAGCCTATTGGCTGTCCATTGCCTTCTTATGTGAAGGTATCATAGGTTGATTGTCCGCAGAGAGATGAGCAGAGAGCCGAGATGGCCAAGATTCCCTATGCATCCGCAATGGGCAGTCTTATGTATGCCATGATAGCCACTCATCCAGATATTGCCTTTGCAGTTGGTGTTGTGGCACGCTATATGGCTACACCTGGCAAGAAGCATTGGGATGCCGTGAAAGGTATCATGAGGTACCCAAAGGGCACTGCAGATATGTGCATATGCTATGGCAGCCAGGATACAGGAGTCGTGGGGTACACTGACTCTGATTATGCAGGACATGCAGATAGTAGGAAGTCCACTTCTGGCTATGTATTCACATATGCTGGAGGTGCTGTTTCTTGGATGTCCAGGGTGCAGAAATGCACGTCCCTTTCTACTACAGAGGCCAAGTATGTTGCAACCCACTGATGCTTGCAAGGAGGCCATTTGGTTGGGTCATTTGGTTGCTGACCTTGGTATTGATACTATCCCTACATTGCATTCAGATTCTATGAGTGCTATTCAGTTAGCCAAGAATTCGGTCTTCCATGCGAAGACGAAACACATTGAGGTCAGGTATCACTTCATACGTGGGGTCGTTGAGGACAAGTCTGTTGATCTTGTCAAGATCTCAACTAACCAGAATCCTACAGATCTGCTCATGAAAAGCCTCTCTACAAAGCGCTTTGCCTTCCTCAGGAGGTTTATGGGCGTGGGATGAGATGACATCTTTCCTCATCCTATTGTACATGTGTACATGTTGTATTGTCTTTTTTCTTTTTCTTTTCACTCCTCACAAGGGCAAATTTGCCTTTAAGTGGGAGGTTTTTGGGGTAAAGGTGCCTCCACCTAGCCGCCCGTGTATTACTACACTGACAGTCACCGCCACTACACACTGCAGGAGGCGGGCGCCCATCACTGTCACTTTATTCTTTATTCTTTTAGTGACAGTTTGAATAAAGGAAGGCCCAGTCACACATTGTGATGGTTGGAGTTCCCATTTCTAGTCTCTCCCTTTCTTGCTCTTGCTCTCCCACCATAGCTCTTGAGTCCAACCTTCAATCCATCGCTCCCTTTCACCAATGTTAAAGATAGTGGTGGCATTAAACACATGAGCTACCAATGGTGCATTTGAAAGCCAACAAGAGCATAGTAGTAATGGCAACTCAATATCACATATGAGTAGAGAGAATGTCTTGCCACCTTAAATGGCACATGGAAAGTGAGAAGGCCCCACAACAAGCAATGATCTATATAAGAGGAAGAAGCAAAGCATGGTTGTTGTTGTTGTTGTTGTAGCATACTCATTGTCCTAGAGGCCAAGCAACAAGAGGTCTTCTTGCTTTATGCCATATCCTTACTGAGTCTTTCTTCCAGTCTTCTTTAACTAGCATCCTTGGTGCACTCTAATAGTAGAGTTATATTGTATTATTCCCAGTCAATGTATTTGGCAATAATACTACCTTGATTATTGTATCGATCAGTGTTTCACTCTTGTATTTTGTAAAACTATGTTGCGGCCATTTGGTCCCTAACTAACATCTTGACTTTGATTTCAACAATACACTCCAAATTGAGTCTTGATTGCCTTTCCGTACTTGTTTCCTATGCTATGATTATGTGTCACTCTTCAACCTAAGCTTTAAACATCAAAATTGATGTTCATGTCTATTTGTGTTGGTTTTGAGTGCATCCATCATCATTTCTATGGTGATTGTACAATGAAACCTATAACACATGTCCCAAAGCCACTCCAATTGATAGGTCATATGTGAAAAGGCTCCACTATACATGAGCATAGGCTTATGCTTTGTGGAAGAAGCAAGTGCATTATCTTTAACCTCAAAAAAATCAACAAAGATAGACACTTGTTAGTGGGTTACCTTCAAATCTTTGGAACCCTTTTGTGGCTTCAAGTTGGGTATTTCTGCCAATATTCCTACTCTAAATGAGTACCTTTTCCATAGTATGGGCACTTTAGCTTGGACTTCTTCTCATCATTCTTATCTTTCTACTTCTAATCACTAGCCTTCTTATTCCCCACTCTTGCACCTACTATAAAAACCTTCATGGATTTGGATCCATTAGCTCTAATCTCTTTGAGTCTCTCATCATGGTCCAAGACAAGTGCAAATAGCTCTTACTAGAGAAGAGTATCACAAACCCTAGAGATAAGCAAGCTCTCTAGTCTCTTTGAGTATCTCATCATGCTCCAAGATGACTAGAGTTAGCTCTTCCCAAAGAAGAGTGTCATAAATCTTGAAGGTAAGAAAGTTGGTGTAGAAAACTTCATATTTTGGAGATGGAAATTGAGTGAGAAGAACCATTATCATGTCCTCTAATGAAATTGTTGGCAGTAAATCTAGACCCAAAGCCAAAGGAGGTTTAAAGCAAAGTCAAAGGCTAGTGCTAGGGATACTTTCCTTATTTATGGAGCTTCATGGGCATATTATTATCAATCAAGATCATTACACCCATGCACATTGTGCCATGATCCACAATTGTATTTTTGGCACCTACAACTATTGCATGGGTTGTGTACATGGAACATGTAATTGCAATAGCATAGGCTAGGCCCAAATAGGCTAAGATATAAGCATGCACCAAGCAATGACTAGCCAAGGACCCACAAAGTGGGTAGGACACCCAAGAGAGGGTGAAAATTCTAATTCATAGTTGTGAAAATTCTAAAATGTAAACCGGGCACCATCCTAAGAAGGGGTTTAGCCTTAACTCTAATTTGGTCTCTATAAGAGTGGGACATCTTAGTTATAATCATCCTTGTATACATTTATGCTATGGAAGCTCTATTACTGTAACTATTGAGCATTCATTTTCTTTTTCTATTCTATCATCTTGTCTCAATTTTTGAGAGGGAAGAAGAGAGAGTGAGATGTGTGTTGAGTGAGGAACATGGGATAGTGAAGCTTTATATATTCTTCTTGCTTTTCTTCTTCTTTTTTCTATTCACAATAAGAGGAATGAATTTAAAGCTATGTGTGAAGTTGTGAGATTGTGAGAGAGTGAAGTACTGGCATGAAGACACTCTTCTCCATCTTATTTCTTACCTTTTTCTTCTCATGATCTAGGCATAATTGGTGGTAGATGGAAGCATTGATGACATTCAATCTTGTTACTTGGATCATGGAACCATGTATGAGCCTTCAAGTTTTGGGACTGAAATGTGAGAAGGTAAGATAGGTAAGCTCACTAAATCTCAAAGAATCTAGTCTCATGTTCTTGCTTTTAGGGAAGAGAGAAGGGTGCATGGTTAGTTTTGGCAAAGTGCTGAGAATACAAGGCGAGAGATTGTGACTTTTTTAAAAATGAAGAAACTTGACGTTTTTAATGCCATGATTCAATCACCTTAGGTAGTGGTTGAGTCCATGATCATTGTTCAATCCACTCCCGCTTACTTACCCCTTATGGTTGAGTTACCCATCATCTAGTCACATTGCATCATGTCATGTCATGTTGTGTTGTGATGTGTTAGAGAGGGGGGGGTATGTTATGTTGGGGAAAGGGGGAGGGGGAAGTGTGGCATCGCGTCGTGTCGTGCTATGTTGGGGGTGCAGGAGGGGGGGATGTCACATGATGTTGGGAAAGGGGGAGGGGGGCGAGTCACACCACATCACGTCACATCGTGTCGTGCCGTGATGTGTTGGGGGGGAGGGATGTCACATTATGTTGGGGAAAGGGGGAGGGGGACGCGTCACATCGTGCCATGCTATAGTGGTTGGACATTTCAAACTTATGGTCAATCCAAGTTGTCATTGTGTCATTCAATTCCATGATGTACAATGTTATCATCAAGTTTGTGGACTATTGTCAAGATTGTGGCAATCATCATCACGTCCCAAGTAGTTCTATCGAGCGATCACTAAGTCATCATTATCAACATTGTGTGTCAAGTCTCTTGCCTATGGTCAAAGTCTTTTGGCCATGGTTGAGTCTTCAACCCTATGGCTAAGTTGGTCATCAAATCATGATCATAGAATGCTATGTCATTTAGTAAGGCATGTATGTCTTCAAGTGTTGATAGCAACATTTGTCAAAGCGATATATGGCAGTCAAGTCATCATGTCCATCAATGAGCCAATCTTCATAGGTAATCATCACAATCATGAAGTTGTTGCATCCACCTAATTGTGTACATTGGCTTGTAAGTTTATAGCCACTAAGGTGAGATGAGGATTGTTCATTAGGGTGTTCATCACATGCCACGTGGTCAAGTGACTCGAGTGTCACTTGATGACACATGTGTTAGGTAGTCAACTTAATCACATAGATGTAGCCAACTTAAGACATAGTTCATGGCATAGTCATATAGATCAAAATTTAGTCACAGAAGTCATAGGTTGGTCACTTAAACATATTGGATTAGGTTATATTAGTCACATTGGTTGCATACACACATAGGTTAGTCACAATTACTAGGTTAATCATGACCTAACTAGGTTAATCACACTAAATCATTGGATAGACACAATACTTCATATGTATGATAGTGTCACCATACTTAGCCTCATGTATGACTTAAGATGTGTCACCTTTCCACAATAAGATTTAGGTAGGCATCATTCATGTGCATTATTCCCACCAAGATCCACAAAAGTAGGCTATGGGGACAATCTTATTATCTGCCTAATGAACATCAAGCAACAAGACAGAGTGCATGTAAGTTTATATGTCCAAATTGAGAGGGTTATACAAGAGAATATCACTAATAGAAAAACCAATCACCGAAGCTGTCGTGAAGGATTTCATTCAACAACATCCACAATGAAAAGATCTATGAGGCATTAGTTGGGAACTCAATCCTTATTATTCAAGGGAAATCTCACCATTTGGAAAAGATGGATTGAGGAAAGTGACAAGACCCAGACTAGTAAGGAGAATTCACAAAATCCTATGCCTAGATTCCCATGTACCCTTGCACTTGGTGCTCTAGGAGTTTCCATGTTTTGGGAGGTGTTGAAAAACAAGCAATTCTACTTATGGAAGCCTTTGGTGATTCCATGAGAAGAGGTATTATCAATATACAAATTAGTGTTGTTATCATGAACCAAGACGTGCTTAAGACATGGGTAAACCCTCCGATTGGGCTTCTACATTTCAATCTCACATCATCACACTGATGGTTCCAAGGCACACCCTCTGCGAGTATTGAAGGATTGGTCAATGAAGATTGTTGGTGTCCTATTTTTTTTCACATTTGTGCTCATCAAGGGAGTTGACTATGGCTTATTGCTTGGTCATCCATGGATGGGCAATACATGACTCGTCGAAGAGTGGTGTAGTCTTCTTAGAAAATCAAATTAAGTCCATGCATATTGAAATGAATAGCTGGATGTTAACCCCAAAGTCGAGATGGCAAAAAAAGGAAGGAAAAAGTAGAAAAAACATGGAAAAAGAGCAAAGATACGTAGGCGACCTCCAAAGCTAAGCCGGGGCAAAAAACGCAATTTTAAATGAAGGGCGCCTCAAAAAACTCGAAAAACTCTTGTAAAAGAGTGCCAGGCTCCCTCCTGTGCCAATTGTAAAACACTAGACGGGTGTAGGCTAGAGACATAAGGCTAGAAGAGGGAAATGGAAAAAAGACCTTGCCACAAGGGCCGGTCATGTAAAAAAGGGATGGGTGCCCATGGGATTTTAGGGTTTGTATATATAAAGTTCAAAAAGTGAATAAGAGCTCATTCTTTGGTGTGTGGCTAACAAGAGTCTTCTTCTTCTTCTCTTCTCCTCATCTTCTTGATTGTGCGTGCTCTTGAGAGAGGGAGTGTGAGAGTGTGAGGGAGTGAGTGTGTGAGAGTGAGGGATCAAGAGGGTGAAGCTCTTCACCATCTCCTCTTCTCTTCTTCTCTTCTCTTCTCTTTTCTTGCACGCGCGACTATGGAGGATGGAGCTTGGAGATGGAGGAGGCTTGAGGATGCTTGAGCTCACATCTAGGATCGCGGAGCTACCGAGGTGTGTGAGAGAGGAGGCAACTCGTATCGGCATCAAGGTAAGCTCACTACACTCATAGGATCGACGGCGCGTTGGCTAGGTGAGAGATAGCCATTAGAGCTCGCTTGAAACACTTGAAGCAATAAGCGGTCCGTGGGTCTTGGTGGTTGAGCGAAAGCTCCCACATTTTGGTTCCGTTGTCGGGACAAACGGATTCAAGCTTGAGCACTTGGGCGCCTCATATCGAGCGTCCAAGTAAGGGATTCATTCCCGAAACGGAGCTTGAGATAGGTAGCAAGTTTGGGTGTTTTTGATCTTCAAAACAAGTATTTTGAGATATTTTGTTTGTTGGATGATTGGGAAACATGGAGAAATTATTTTCAGTTTTTTGCTTTCGATTCTTGTTGCATTTAGAGTAGGTTAGGATTAGGAAATCGCACCGGAGAAGAGTAGGGTTTACTGTTGCAAAGCAGGGCAAAATAGGGCACAGATCGTGCAAAACTTAGTAAAAAGCTCGCTTTTGAGGCCTAAGATCGACAAGTGAGTGATTGGGGGCACCAACACCATACCCGAGAAGGGGCATAAGAGCCATGAGGCCAAGGGAGAGCTCATTTGTGACCATTTCAGTGAGAGAGAAAGAGAGAGAGAGAGCTATCGCACTATTCGATCCAATCGCACCATCGACGAGCCTACCGCTCTATTTAGGTATATGAATCCCTTCCCCTATCCCCCTAGATAGGATCTGGAGGTTTGCGATTGCTATGATTGAGTAAATCGCAAGAAACGAGCGAAATCAAACTCTCGTTGTCGACGTTGCACCGCTTCGGTCCATCCAAGCGATGACTTCAGGGCCGAGTCCCAAAATCGGCCCTCGACCCTTTTGTATTTGGCCCACTCGGCCCAGACCTACTCGGCTCGTCCGAGTCGACCATTCGGACCATTCGGCCCTCGGTCGTCCGAGCCAAACCGTCCGAGCCATAGGATTTGGCCCTCGACCACATGTCATATTCGGCCCTTGGCCCAAGTGCCTCGGCCTGTCCGAGTGACCCCGTCCAAGTGACTTCATCCGAGTCTGTGCCTTGGCCCGTTCGAGTCTACCCTGTCCGAGTCCTAAATTCAGCCCTTGGCCCATGTACCTCGGCCTGTCCGAGTGACCCACTCGGACCTTGCAATTCGGACCAGCTGGGCCAAGTGAAACTTTTTATCAAATTCTCAGAAATTTAGCCTGACCCGGCTGGAGCTCAGTAGCGCAAACTGTCGAAAGTCCTTCTAACGATCAGAACTTGATTCTCGCACATGGAATAGACGGAATCGTAGGGAGCAGCCGCTTGGCAGCTTAAAGTAGGCAGCAGCGAGACCTAGAGACCTAGACGCAAAGCGCTGAGTAGTTAAAACCTGATTGGCCAATAACAAACGAGGCAACATACTAGAAAGACCCTGAACCCTATCAAGGTGGCCAGAAAATTGACCCCAACAAGCCTATCAGGCCCGAAACAAAGTGAGAGTGCATAAGACGCTTCGAGGTTGTTGCTGCACTCACCTTGAATTTCCGCACTTGAATGCACTTAAAGAAATTGAAAGCCTGGTTGAGCACAAGTGCATGAGGAGCGACAGCACGTTGAGTGACCATAAATTGAGGATTGTATTCAATAACTGAAGGAACTCACTCAGATAAATCACTCAAGGAACCCACCAATAGGAGAGGACCCAAGACATAGACAAACCATCAACGCACAAAGTAGGACCAAGCAGGTGGCGTCAACGATGTCGAATTGACAAATCCACTCAGCCTGATCGATAGCTTGGCGGAGCACGGCAACATGACTATGGCAAAAGAAGACTCAGAACATAGGTCTAATGAGGAACTCGACTTAAACGTCTTCCCGGAGACTATTCAGCAGCTAGTCAACGGCTACGATGCACTCGCCCAATACAAGCACCGCGGTAGGACGGTAGACGCTATCATCGTAGACCTAGAAGAAGAGAGAAAACTAGCCTGCAAGGCTTTGCAAAGCATAGTCGAATACAATAGGGACCAATAGGCTAGGAGCCAAAGGCAAAGCACGGAGTTGCGTGAGATACAGCAAGTGCTAAACTTAGCAGGAAGAAACCGAATAGATCACGAGAGAGCCCTAGAAGGAGACTTGACGTTGAGCGAGCTTCTCATGAAGCGGCTGCTAGATAACACGGCAGCAGAGCAAAGTGCTATAGTACTAGCGACATCTCTGCTCGCAAGATTAGGAGCGAGCCAAGGCTCAAAGAGCCAATCTAAAATCCCTATCGTTGCCAAGCAACTCGACAAATACCAACCCCACGACGATCCATACAGTTTTGTAGAGCAGTTTGAGCAAGTCTGCGAAGCCAACGGCCTCAACGACCTGACTCAGCGCTCTCAAGCGTTCGGGCTCTGCTTAGGTGACAAGGGAAGGACTTGGTATACAAGCCTAGATGCCACAAAACAAGCCAACTTCAGTGGCCTCAAGGATCTCTTCATTAAGAGATTTGCTGAGCCTGGATACTCCGAGAATCTGCTAGTAGGCTTGATGAACGTCAAGCAGAAAGAGAAGGAGGACATTCGCGACTATGTAACCCACGTGAGGAGTCTCTTCAAGAGAATCCCTATGGGCGAGCGACCGACTGAAAGAGCAGTTTTGACTGTATTCATCAGCAGAATTCGAGATGAGGAGTTATATAAGGCTTTGGCAGGCAATCCGAGCTTGCAGCGAGATGCGCTAGCTAGAGTGTTTGAGGAATCCATCAGAGTCGATGATCAGCTGAAGGAGCAGAGCTCCAAGAGCATGAACCTAGAAGAGACCAACTCGCAAAGCTCAGAGAGAGCGTCAGCCTCTAGTGAGCGATCGATCCCAGTATCCCAAGATAAGGGGAAGGCCAAAGACTTGGCTGATGTAAAGATGGAGCTAGCCAGGTTACAAGACATGTTGAGACGATCAACGCGCCCACATGTCCAATGTGTGTACTGTGGCAGAAACCACTTACTAGCCGAGTGTCAAGACCCTAGGTCAAGACCTTGTGCTAACTGCGGTAGGTTCGGTCATGATGACGTGCATTGTAGATTACCAAGAAGACTTCCGTACTCGCAACCCTACGGCCAGCCCTACCTAGCGAATAGGCCGCAGCCATTCTTCGGAAGGGGAGCCCCATTAGCCCTTCCTACGCCTTACAACATTAAGCCAGCTGTTCCCAGGATGGACATAAACCCTACTGGCATACCCAGACCACCTGGTCCTTACGTGACCCATCCACCGAGTGACGCTCCAGTCCACTACGTGGAAGAACCAAATGAGGAAGAAACTTGCATATGCCCTTACATTTCACATGACGATGAGGGCAACGCTGTCCTCATGGATTATCGCCCCGTGCCAGTGATGGCGTTAGGGAGAGGACGAGGTAGAGATCTAGGAGGGCAGACGCAGGAGCCAATCACCTGCTAGACTTGTGGTCACCCAGGTCATGTCTCATCACGCTGCCTTGAAAGGGAGCAGCAAAACAGACAAGGCCGACCAAAGGTGTGCTGAGTGCGGAATCACTCATCTCTTCGTCGATTGCCCAAAGTGAAAGCCGTCTTCTAGCTCAGCCAACGTACCATCTGTCCCATTGGGGTTGTTTGGAGTCGAGAACCTCGATGGGGAGACGACACCTATTCCATTACGGGTCATGACCCGTGCCCAAACAAAGCAGGCTGGCATATCACTGCCACGACCTAGCAACCTTGACGCAACTTCAATAGGGAAGAAAAGTCACAGGCGGAAGAAGAAGAGATCGGAAGCTAAAATCGAACTAAAAACAGAGAGTGCTACAACTCTGCCTGCTGGAAGGAAGGTCTATGACGTAGAGGCAGAGACTTCATCCCCTAAGACGGCCGAAAAGGGAAGTGCTAAGGTAGGGGAATACCCGCATCCTAAGCGACAGTTAGAGGCCATAGAAAAAGTGAAGGAATGGGTGAAGGAGGCTCAAGAGCATCTAAAAGATGCTGAGCCCATCATAGAAGACGAGATCGATGATCTCTCCAGCATAAGCATGCCAATCTCACCTCCTCAACCAAAGTCGAGAGAAGCAACTGCACCACAAGCAGTGCCGCTAGGGCCAAGCCTTGGTGCTACAGGGCCGCGGATCAGTCACAGCCATTGGTCAGGACGATCCAAGTTAGGAGAGAGACAAGCACCCAACGATCTCCTGACCACGTTGGTGACTACCCTTGTAACACTTAGCCTGGGAGATCTACTTAGGCAGTATCCCACCCTATGGCAAGATCTTAAGCAGTGGGTTGAAGCTTCACGAGAGCAGGTCACAACAGACCCTCATGACCATGATGCAGAGATGCAAATACCGAGTTTGACGCTGCAGTCTATGCCTAAATCCTTACCTTTTAGCTCTAGGCAATACAACAAGAAAGGGAATCGTGGACACGGGAGTTGGGGTTAGTGTGCTTAGCCACGCGGTGCTTCAGATCCGCGTGTCGAAACTGCTAGGTTTAATGTCACATTAGCAAATGGCATGAGAGTCAAGCCATTCGGGGTGCTTAAGAATTGGCCAGTGAAGATCGCAGGTGTCCAATTCTCTATGGACTTTATAGTCATGAAGGGAGTGGACTACGATATCCTATTAGGCCGACCCTGGATGCGCAATGCTAGAGTCATCGAAGATTGGGGTAATGGCTTGATCTTCCTTGGCAATAGAACGGACATCGTGAGAATAGAGATGGACACTTGGAAGACCTTACTAGTCGACTTAGATGCCATCTCTACCATGCTCAAGGGTAACGCCCAGGTCAAGAAGTCCTACGGGCTCTTGACCAAGTATATCCCATGCCTAGAGGACGAGCGAGATAGGATGCATGTTCTCGCTACAATCGACCTGCCGTTCTCTAATCACGAGGCGTATGAGCAAGCCATCAAAACAATCGGCAAGTCTAACGACACACCCTCCACACCAGTCTGCATGATGGCAGGAACCCTTCGGGGGAAACCTAAACCTGTCAACTTCCAAGTCCCAACCAACAAAAGGGAACTCCAGGAGATACTGGAATACTTAACGGACAAGCTAGCTGGCAATCTAGCTGCTAACTTCAAACCACTCCAGGATCTCCTAGATGAATCCAAGTCGCAATGGACCAGAGTGCATGACTTAAACCTCATGTATAATTGGGCCCTAGTTCCTAACCAACGACAAGAGATATACCAAGCCCTAGGAGACGACGAGCTGTCTGACAGAGAGGACTCTAACGACGAATACGAGATTGCCAATCCTTCAGCGGAGCGACGAAAGCGAGGGTGAGGTAGACACCGTGGAGTATGACACTAAGGGGCAAGAAATAGAGCAAATACGGGCAAACTCCAAGCTGCAGAAAAAGAGTATCTTCAGGATAGAGCGAGGAGTCATGCTCATGGAATGTGATCATGCCTGTTTGGAACACGTAGGGGCCATAGATCTTGAGCAAGCAGGCCTAGCCCAGCTAGGAATGACATCAGTGCTTAGGACAGAGTCGCCGTCTGAACTACGCCCACCAGGGGAGACCACCTCTTCTAGTGACGGCGGGGAGTTCAACTCTGAGTCGGAGATTAGTTCGGATAGTGATCCAGAAATCCCTAGGCCGCCCACGGCCAGACGCATCAAGGGGGATCTACCCGTCCACCTGAGGCACAGACAATTAAGGCGGAAAAAAGCAAAACAACCGAGGGATACACAAACGGAAGAATAACAAAAACCGCAGGACCTCCCTAAACAATTTACGAAATTCAAAAAAGGGGATAGGGTGGTAGTTCTGTTAGGTGCCAAGCATCAAGGGCAAATAAGTGAACCGATTGAGGGACCAGCCAAGGTCAAGGAGATGAACCTAGCCCAGGAAGGGAAAACACCCCGAGTAGTCTTCATCGCCGATGACTTGACTGAGGAAGAAGAAACGAGTCTTATCGCTCTCTTACAAGAGTACATAGACGTGCTCACCTTGTCCTTAGAAGAGCTTAAGGGGGTAGATCCGAGTGTCGTGACTCACAACATACCCATGATGCCAGACGCAACGCCGGTCAAGCAGCGACTGTACCCTATGAATCCAAAACACGCTCACGCTGTCAAAGAGGAGATCGATAGCTAATGAGAGCGGGATTCATTTACGAAATTGAACACACAGACTGGGTATCACCCATAGTCATCGTGATGAAGAAGAATGGAAAAATCTGAGTGTGCGTCAATTACAAGAAAGTGAACGCTGCTACTAAGAGAGACAACTATCCATTGTCGTACACCGAGCACATGCTTGAGAGAGTGGCGAGCAAGGAAGCCTACAATTTTCTGGACAGCTTCTCAGGGTACAACCAGGTGCAAGTGTATCCTACGGACAGGCACAAGACTGCCTTCGCCACTGAGTGGGGTGTCTTTGCTTACATAGTCATGCCCTTCGGGTTGACTAATTCCCCTGCCACCTTCCAACGCCTCATGTGCACCATCCTTAAAGACATGCTTCGCAAGGATTTGGAAGTCTTTATTGACAGCCTCTATGTCCACTCGACCTGGATCGAACACTTAGACAAACTCCACACAGTCTTTGAGCGGTGTCGCTTATATCGTCTCTCCTTGAACCCCTTAAAGTGCCAGTTTTGGGTAAAGCATGGATGCATCTTAGGGCACGTGGTGTCGAAGAACGGCATTGCCACTGACTTCTTGAAAGTCAGGGTTATTGTCGACCTTCCACCCCCAATCAACTACAAGGGAGTTCAATGCTTCCTAGGCCATACGGGGTACTATCGACGGTTTATACTGAACTATGCATTGATCACCAGACCCTTGTACAAGCTACTGATCGTCTTCGAATGGACCGAGACATGCCAACGAGCATATGAAGAGTTGAAAAAGGCTCTAACCATAGCACCAATTCTACAAGCCCCAAATTGGACCATTACTTTCCATGTGCATATCGATGCTTCTAAGTTTGCCATGGGGGCAGTGTTGTGCCAACCTGGTGAACACAACTTAGACTATCCAGTGAGCTTTGCTAGCAGACAACTCACTGAGATGGAAATGAACTACTTGACGACAGAAAGAGAAGGGTTAGCCATGGTGTTTGCTGTGAAGAAATTCCGGCACTATTTATTGGCCACACCTTTTACCTTTTTTGTGGACCATCAAGCCCTGCTCTATCTAGTAAACAAACCTTGCGCTATAGGACGCATAGCTCGGTGGCTCCTTCTGCTCTTGGAATTCGACTTCTCTATGGTTGTACGAAAAGAAAAATAGCACTACATGGCTGACCATATGTCACGTATCCCCACGGGAGAAGCCACTGGACAAGGTATCATTGATGAATTACCCGACGCCCATCTCTTTAACCTGTCTAGCGAGAGAAATTTATTCAAGGCTTATCTAATGCCATATTGGGCAGATGACATAGTCCATGTGCTTGAACACGAACTGCCTAATCGATCGATAGAAAAAGCCCGACTTAGGCTATTAATCCTTAAGATCCAACCCTATCAGCTGATCGTAGGCCCACTCTATAGGCTGGGGCAAGACGAATTGCTGCGTAGGTGCGTATGCAAACATGAGATGCATGATGTGCTCTCAGAGGCGCACAGTGGCATTGTTGGAGGGCACTTTAGCGAAGACACGACAGCACGAAAAGTATTGCAATCTCAACTGTGGTGGCCCACGCTTTTCTGTGATGCAACCCGATTCGTTAAGCATTGTGACGAGTGCCAATGGACAAAAGTCCCTATTCACAAGGATCAGATGGAGTTGACCCCTGTTATTGCATGACAACCCTTTGAAAAATGGGGAATTGACTTCATAGGACCCATCAGTCCTGCGGCCCAATATTCACAGGCCAAGTACATCATTGTGGCCACGGACTACCTCACGAAATGGGCAGAGGCAAGAGCGACACGAAAAAACAACGCGAGGACAACTGCCAAGTTCTTATGGAAGCAGGTCATCTCACGATTTGGCTGCCCCATCGAACTAGTCAGTGATCAAGGCACGCACTTCACCAACAAAGTGATAGCGCATCTCCTGTCCATCTTTCTCATCATCCATCGCAAATCCTCGCAATACTACCCTCAAGCAAATGGTCAGGCAGAATCCACGAATAAGATTCTTATCAATGTCCTGACCAAGGTGGTCTCAGCCTCACGCATCGACTGGGACAACAAGCTGATGGCAGCTCTGTGGGCTTACCACACAGCTTATAAAACGGCTGTCGGTCAAATCCCCTTCAGGCTGACCTATGGAACTGAAGCAGTTCTACCATTAGAATTCTTCATTCCTAGCCTGAGAATAGCACTGCAAGAATGATGGGAAGGGAAGGAGACATGGACACAATGCTTGGTCGAGAACTCGAGCACCTCTCAGAGACTCGCCTTCTAGCCACCCATGCACTTATATGTGAGAAGGCCTGATGCAAGACTTGGTTTGACAAGCATGTCAAGCGGCGCGACTTTGACCAAGGCGACTTAGTGCTCCTCTACTCAGTTAAGGGGCATAAGCAGAAAATGAAATTTAGAGGTATTGGGCCTTTCAAGGTTCGTGCGATCAGCCGCACAGGCAATGTCGAGCTCGAGACCTTAGACGGTCAAGGCATAGGCTTCTTCAATGGTAGTCGTGTCAAGAAGTACTACCCTCCCACCCATCCTTTGTACGAGCCCCCGATGTTAGAACCGCCTGTCAAGATACGAGTGGCCACAATCACAGAGATTGACGATAAGGATGAGGAAGCTGTAGAGCCCGCATACCTCCATATCATGGTCTCCATATCACGGTCACTGCAAAACAAACATGCGCTTTCAACGCCTTGATCGACGAGGGAGTAGACTTCAATGTCTTAACTCACGATCATTGGACTCAGCTTGGCAAACCATCACTTCAACCCACTAATGCAAAATTAAGCCCATATGGGGCCCATTCCTACGCACTTCTTGACAAGTGCAGAGCAGTCGTTTCTATTGAGTTTGAGACTATTCCAATGGTTTTTCACGTGTTGCCAAATGCTAAACACACAGGCACGGAGTCACTGCTGGGGTGAACTTTCAAAAAGCAGACTCGCTGCAATGTTGATTATGAGTCACAGCGCATCCACCTCACAATAGGCAATGTTCGCATTGTCACAGCCTTCAACAAGGGCCGCGCGACCTCACCATTGTCCGCAACGCCACCGGTAGAAATATCCGTAACCAACTCCAAGAAGGGGGGTAGTGTGTGACTGCCACCTCCCAGAATTCATGAATTCCACAACAGCAAAACCTAAAGCCCAACAGCCTAGATTTCAATGGCAGCCTAAGTAGCCGCAACCGCCACCTAGAAATCGCCGCTCCTATCCTCATAGAACCAAAAATGCTAAATCTAGGAGGCCAAGACGCAATCACAACAAGCGCTGCATGATCAGGCAAAGATGGGTCCCTAAAACCCTCTTGCATGCGCAAGGCTACTACATGGGCAACACCTGTCTGTGGATCCTTAGGGCCTACACGGCCAAAGGCACTACTCATACGCCACCCTCAAGCTTGATCGATCCAAGTCCCATAAACCCTCCAAACCATTCGCCGCAGCACCCTCCAAAACCACAGCCATCCGACTCATTCACGCCTAAACCCAAGAACATCACAGAAGCCTATCGGCCCAAACAACAGACTCCGTCACATAAGTCATCACCCAACCAAGTCAACCCGACTCCCCAAATCATCCTTGAATGCAGTAGTCCGTCCGTCGTGGCTGCTCCTAATCCACCCGTAATCCAAGTAGCCCAACCACAGACTCAAGCACACACCCAACCGCAACTCTTCGTTGTCACCGGCTCTAGTTCTAGCAAACCTCGACCACCCGTCGGCCTTACACCCTCCTATGAACGCAAATCCTTTCTAGCACTGGCCGCTGACCTCGTTGAGGACACCAGGGATGACATGGTGGAATGCATTAAACGACTAGACACCACCTTCATGTCGTTAGCACTAAGTTACGACCGCTTGGACTTAGGATTATTGGAGGAACCCTTTGCGATTGAAGTTCAAACCATGCCCTACTCCTGGGAGACCTTTGAATTCGCATTCACAAACGCTTCTCACTCCGCCGCTGAATTGCTCAATAGCGAAGTCTCCAAGGAGCAAGCCATCAAACAGCGCCTCATCACGTCATACGATCAGTGAACCACTTCGACTATCACTGATCAAGAAATCACAGTGTTATCAAAGCTCACTAATACTAACTCCCCATTCTTGAGGCATTGGTACACTCTTAGGCTGCAATGGGAAGTCGAAGGGTGCCGCATAATGACCAATGCTAAGCAGCGCCATGCTATCAAAACAGCGGAATATGACCCCACATATGTCATGCCAACCTCGTATCAAGTGTTAACCACTCTTCGGGGCTGCCCCATGGAAGAACACATCAAAGGACACCTCTACCTCGATCGCTTGTTGACTGAGGAAGAGTTGCACATTCCTAGCCGTGTCAACTCTGGTGACTTCCTAACAGATTTTCTTACATACATCACGCAAGTGGGGATTCAACCCTCTGATCTGGACCGTGAAGCTCACTTAGAGTAAAACCCTCAGTTCTATGATTGGCTCCTTCACAAGTAACTCCTACGCCACCATGCCAAATGCCCTTGCCCTTCTGACCCTAAATCCTAGGAAGGATTCTTCTCAAGCTAGAAGGGGAGGGGGTGAGGTGAATCAAATCATGCCAACCAAATCAAAATTAGTGAAACACATAAACATATATTATGAAAAACGGGCAAAAATTCAAAGGCTGAAAAGGAAGATCTATAGTGGTTCTTAATGAATTCATTCAAAAAGCATAGAGTTTCTCTTCAATCAACAAATTACCATGTGGAAAGCACTAATGAAAATTTCGGTTTATGACAGGAACGAAAAATGTCGCAACAAGACCGTGCCCACTGGCTTCCATTCACGGAAGAGGAGAGAGCACAGTATAGCATCACCCTGGAGATCCGCGCCTACAACCAATTAAAATTTCGAACTATTCATAATATAGAAGGATTAGTGGCCAAGGAAGAGGCGGCCAGGAGAGTCGTTGAAAGCTGCAACTTCAACAAGTATGTGGAAAGATTCGCACAAGAACCCAACCACACAAACTGTGTGGAATTTCTCAGGTCTTATGACCCCGACAATGAATGCGGCACCGTCACAATAGGAACGGGACAAAATGCCAAGCAAGTGTTGGTTCGCTTAACCCCCGCCTTGGTGGAAAAGGCTCTAGGACTAGAACCAAAAATGGAAAAGAAGCAGAAGAGAGATGTGTATGCCATGCTGGGGATGAGAAAGGAGGACGTGTTGACAAACGACGGCATCAGCATCCAAGATATCCCTGATGCAGAAACCAGACTGCAGGCAAAATTGATACATGCGCTCTTTTCCAGCCAGCGCTACAACGCATTGATGCACCGAATCAGTGTGCTGGTATTGGAGAACGTGGCGGCTCATACCCTACATGAAGTCGATTGGAACGACTACATACGTAAAACCATCGACCAGGCAGCTAGAGCGCTGGCATTAGGAAGCATGCCTATAGGAGGAGAATCCCTAGCGTTTAAGGCCACGGAAAGGACGAAGGCCTCCTCCAAAGCCTCGTTTATCGCCTATGGAAGCATCCTAACAGCGCTCATCCAGGAGGCCGTGAAAGAGACGTAGGATGCAAAAGAGGGGGAAGGGGAAACGCCTGACAGGTCACCCCCTCATCAACACCAGGAGAGGTCCAGTGACAGGACTGAGACCGAGGAAGAAAGGGAAGAATAGAAAAGCAAAAAGCAAGTCAAGGAAACCAAGAAGAAGGCAGTGCAGAAGAAAAAGAAACAGGATGAAGGCCGCATCAAGGAGAAGGAAGACTTGGAAAAAGCAAAAAGACAATCCCTCAGGGAGGCCGAGGAGAGAAAGGAAGAGGAAGCAAGAAGAAGAAGAAACAACAGATCAAGTCAGGCGGGCTAAAAAGGCATCAAAGCAAGAGGCTAAAAGGAGAAGAAAAGAAGAGCAGGAAGAAAAGGAGAAACTAGAGGAAGAATACAAGAAGGCCGAAAAGGAAAGAAAAAGAAGAGTTATGGAGGAGGAAGAGGAGTTAAGAAGAAAGGAAGAGGAGGACTTGGCCAAGGCCACATGCCGTCCATTGAGCAGCAATGCAGGGCGGATGATCCAGAAGCTTGGAACCAGCTGAGGGAAGAAGAGCGTAACTCCAACACGCAGGCACCAGAAGCTGTGCTGCCCGCAATCCTGGAAGGAAAAGGCAAAGCACCCCTCCATCCTATCACCACCCTCATGGCACCCTCCACTAAACCCACTATGCTCACCCCTACATCCCCACCAGCTTGGAAGTTTCCAACCTGGTGGCCTAGATGCAATACTTCATCAGTAAAGAAATGGCCCAAGGGAAGAGCATGGAAACCATGACCACAGGGCCAAAAAGGCCAGCCGCCGTAGATGCAGAATCGAGGCAGGACCAGAAGCATCTGCATGTGGAAGCCTCAACCACCCCCACCCACGCAACAATGACGCCACCAATCAGTTACGACGAATACGTTGCCGAGCTGCTCTCCCAACTAGAGAGGGCGAAGGAGGAAAAAAGAATGGTGATGGCTGAGTTAGTGGAAGAGTCAGTGGCGGCCTTCCAACTGGAGAAAACCCACATCATAGCCATGCAACAACGTCAAATATTTGAACTCAAGCAAGAATTGAAAGCAAAAGAGAACATGGAAGAAAGCTACAGACAACGGCTTGAGGATGAAAATCAAGAACTTGTGCAAATGCAGCGGGAATACAAGCTCCTCTTGATGCAACATGGGGAACTGGAGGCAAAAACCGCCACCATTGAGCAAATGATGGAGGAACTAAGCGCCAAAGAAGAGGAGAGAAGACAAGAGAGGGAGCAACAACGAAAAGAGATTGACTGATCAACTACACCTCTGAAAGAAAGAACACGAGAATATGAGCAAGGAACTCAGAGCCCAAGAGTAGAAGCTCGTAACCCTAGCACAAAAGCAGGGGGAGAGCATGGAAGGAATGAGCAAAAGGGCTGAGGAATGGGCCATGCAGAACGAGAAACGGGTGAAGGCACTGGCGCGGTGCCTCACCTTGGTGGAGAAAGAAAAAATCTTGGCAGAAAGAAAAGCGGACACCACCCAGATAGCCTTCACTGCCCAGCAACAAGCCCTCCTCAACACATTACTAGACACAAACCGGCAAGAGGAAAGGAGTCGTTGGAGGTGGTGCAGAAGAAACTGAGCATCACACGCAGAGCCCTGCATGCGGGGCTACAGATGCCACCCCAACCTGCGAAGGCTAGGCTGGGCTTAGAAGAACAATGAAAGTACCTGGTATTGGCTAGCCTAACCCCCCAGGAGGCGAATACACTCGGCTTTGAGGAAGGGGCACAGCTAGACGACCGGCAAGGGGAGGACACTGACATTGAATTTGTCATAAGAAGAACCAACGAAGAAATAATCCCACAACCCCCCTCACTACATGATCAGGAACAACAACAACTTGACCCGCCCCCTGACAGACAAACCACGCTCAAGGATCGACGTAGAAAATTAGTGAAAGAAGCTAGAAGGCAGTTGCAAGCCAAACCAGTCGTGCGGCCATCCGCATCCCTCCCACCATGCCCCGATGACCTCCCAACGCAATTCCACGTGGAGCTGGTGATCTGGGAACGGCAAGAAATCGAAAAGGACCCTTTTTCTTTCAGTTTCCTCATGCCTAACAGCCTGAGAAGGGTCCTGACAATTAAGGTAATGGAGGAGTGATCACGGCTGGCAGCCGACTGGGCCAAAAATGGCTGGAAGATAGCGCAAAGACCCCCACTCTATGGGGCATGGAGGAATCAGAGTTTTGGCAAGACAAGGTATTCGAGGTACCACACATAGTAAGGGGTTACAACTGCCAACCTCTCTAGAGAAGGCGAATATGCGATATTAACATGCTAGCCTAGATGGCATTTTGCAACACCCTACCCTACGAGAGGAACGACCCCACATTCATGGCATATCCTCATAGGGTAGGCGTGGATTTTGTTGCCACCCTCCATGGGTGGCATGACTTCCCCATCATCTACAACTCCAACGCCACCTCCTTCGAGAATGCCCTCCTCTTTGATTTAGGAAGCCTAAGCGACTCCATGATGCGCTTTCTCGCAGACTTCTCCTCCTGTCCAAAGGTCGCCTTTATAACTACATGTAATTACCTTAGGCTTCTTAAGTTATTACTCAAGCAAGATCCGACACCACAAGAGAATGGCTTGCCCCCCCTCTTTTTTTATCCCAATGCTATTGATAGCTGCGCTATGGCACGCCTAATGATGAGAGCTAGCCTACTCCCCTCCTTTTGCCTAGCCCTCCTAGAGGACATGAATAACAACCAATTTACTAGGTGTAATCACCCCTTCCTCTCCACCACCTCTCTTCACATCCGCATGAACCTAAAAGGGTACATGCAAAGCCACCAATTTTTGCGCAAATCCCTCCGACCTCTTTCCCCCCTCATTCAGATGAAGAGAATTAGGCCTGGCTATCATTCCACTACTGTAACCACAAAAAAAAAGGGAGAACAGCACGAAAAACACTTTCCACTGATGACTGGAAAACATTGCCCACATGCAGAAGCACTTACCACTACATAAAGCATGATCACAGTACCTAGGGGTTCTTAAGTTAGGCATATCCGGTGGCTTCGGTCAGCCGGCTCCACTCCCAACCCCCTAGCCCTTTTTGCTCCCTCACTTCACGCTTAGGGCACATCAAGGGCAGGACATACCTAGGGAGGTAACACTCGCCTATGGTTAGACCTATCACCCTGAGCCACTTGCACTGCACCTCCCTTGGCACAAATGGGGTCCTCAAGTGTGGGACATCACCCAGGCTACCCACCTCCCCATTCCACTAGCACGAGCACAATGCACTAACACGATGAGGTAAGCACTCCCCTTAGGAATAGCACCACACCTTCTCTTTTCAAACATGAGAGAAAGCAACAAACCATCGACTTCGGAGGCCCCATCAACCACGCAATACCCATTTGGCTCCTCCGACAAAAATTTCACCGCTCCTAAAAGCACCTAAATATTCAAGTGGCCCTCACCATTGCACCACTTGGCCAATTGCCTGCCAACCTACAACAACACCGACGTGCCATGGGACTGGCATCCATCTAGGACGGGGGTAATGTTAACCCCAAAGTCAAGATGGCGAAAAAAGGAAGGAAAAAGCAAAAAAAAACATGGAAAAAGAGCAAAGACACGTAGGCGACCTCCAAAGCTAAGCCGGGGCAAAAAGCACAAATTTAAATGAAGGGCGCCTCAAAAAACTCGAAAAACTCTTGTAAAAGAGCGCCAGGCTCCCTCCTGTGCCAATTGTAAAACACTAGACGGGTGTAGGCTAGAGGCATAAGGCTAGAAGAGGGAAATGGAAAAAAAGACCTTGCCACAAGGGCCGGTCATGTAAAAAAGGGATGGGTGCCCATGGGATTTTAGGGTTTGTATATATAAAGTTCAAAAAGTGAATAAGAGCTCATTCTTTGGTGTATGGCTAACAAGAGTCTTCTTCTTCTTCTCTTCTCCTCATCTTCTTGCTTGTGCGTGCTCTTGAGAGAGGGAGTGTGAGAGTGTGAGGGAGTGAGTGTGTGAGAGTGAGGGATCAAGAGGGTGAAGCTCTTCACCATCTCCTCTTCTCTTCTCTTTTCTTGCTCACGCAGCTATGGAGGATGGATCTTGGAGATGGAGGAGGCTTGAGGATGCTTGAGCTCGCATCTAGGATCGTGGAGCTATTGAGGTGTGTGAGAGAGGAGGCAACTCGTATTGGCAACAAGGTAAGCTCATTACACTGATAGGATCGACGGCGCGTTGGCTAGGTGAGAGATAGCCATTAGAGCTCGCTTGAAACACTTGAAGCAATAAGCGGTCCTTGGGTCTTGGCGGTTGAGCGAAAGCTCCCACACTGGAAGGCTACCATAGTCAACCTAGATGCCATTTTTGACTTGTTGAGAGATTATATCATGCCCTCCAACTATCACTTGTCCTCCAACATAGAAGTCATTGATTGAATGTGTTCCACATCAAGGATGCATATCCTTGCCACCCTAGATCTACCATTCACAAATGAAGGAAAGTAAACAAAGAAGCCAATGAATACTCGAGTCAACAAGCATAAAGGAGTACCCAACATGCTTTATACCATTGAAAATGCCTTCTTTGTGCCATTATTGTTATGAATCCTAGACCATCCACATCATCTAAGCCTAATTGTTTTTCCACACCTACTGATAAACTTGAATTTTACAAAATACTTTCTATGTGGTGGACATGTTTTAAGCATTGGATAGAGGGGGCTAATCTATTAATCTTTGGGGAATTAGTTATGTTAGCCCACAGTCCTTTCTCTATGATGGCCATGTTTTCAGCATCAAAAAAAGGGCACTAATTTATTTAGTTTCAAGGAATTACTAGTTATCCCACAGTGGCAATGGATAGAGTTGCATTGCTAGCTATTTGATTATCATAACAAGCTCTTCATCTCAATCATGGATGTTAAGGACCCAAATATTAAAGATGAGGGTGACTTTGAGGAGATATCAGGAATTGAGTGTGAAAGTGGCATCGTTTCCACTCCCAACTATGATAATAATAGACAAACCATTGAGCAAATCATAGTAGATCCATAACCCTCAAAGAATAAGCCCTACTCATTGACATAGGCCAAGTCATGTTAGAGTTAGAATGGTTGGAATACCTAAAAGCCATGGATTAAGATCAACTAGAGGTATGGCCTTTTATCCAACCTCCAACCCTGACCTTTTCACCACTAATCCATTAGATCACCTAGCCTTTGATACTCCCATGTTGTCATAGGAGTTTGATTTAGAGTCAAATGCTAGCATTGACTCAGATTCAAGAATACCTTAGCCTATCCTAGCTCCTTGCTCAAAAACCAATTTGTTGATACACCTAAGAATGAAGCATCTTAAGATAGCTCCAAAGGAACCCAATTCTAATGTAGTTCTCAATGTAAGTCTTAGGATCTCCCCAAATTCTTTACCAAGTTCAAGTAGGGGGACCAAGTTTGTTATCATACTTTTGCTGCCAAATGACAGGGCACTAGCAGTGAACCCATCAAAAGCCCAACAAAAGCAAAATAAGTGGACCTTGTGGAGGAGGGGAAAACACCTAAACCTATGTTCATTTTACTAAGAGTCCAATCTATGAAGATGAGGAATCACTCATCCAATTACTCAAATGAGTTTTGTGAGGTATTTTCCAAGAATGCTCATTCATACCATCCCTTTGCAACCCGACACCAAAGAACAACTTGACAAATTGCAAAAAGAAGGATCATGAAATTGGGCATACCACCTAGGTATCACCCATTGTTGAGATACTCAAAGAAAATGGCAAAATCAGAGTGTGCTTCAACTATAAGTTATTGCAGCAGCAATAAATAAGACCTACATGGATTACATTTTTGAGAGAGTGGCCAAGAAGGAGGCTAATAGCCTTCTTGATAGATTCTCTAGATATAATCAAGTTCAAACTCACTCAAATGATAAGTATAAGACTACTTTTGCCATTGAATGGGGCATCTCTGCTTATATTTTCATGCCATTTGGGTTGACAAATGTCCTTGCCATTTTCCAAATATTGATGTGCACCATCTTCAAGTACCTGTTGCATAAGTGCCTAAAAGCTTTGGTAGATGATCTTTGTGCTTACATCAGAGGATGAGCACTTAGCTAGGCTTCACCTTGTCTTTGAGAGATGTTGATAGTATTAATTATTCCAAAATCCATTGGAGTGTCAATTTTGCCTAAAGCATGAAACTATTAATCCCAAAGGTATTCAATGTTTTCTTGGGCACAATGGCTATTATCCTTTCAAATTATGGTTCTATTGATGGGCCATTTTATAATATTTTGATTATGTGGGAGTGAACTACTAGAATGCCTGGAAGCCTTTGAAGCCCTAAAGAAGGCACTAGTCTTTGCACCTGTTTTACAAGTCTTAAATTAAACAACTACACTTCATGTACATATTCATACATCCAAAATGGCCATTGGAGTTGTATTGTGCCAACTTGGTGAATATAACATGGACTTTTTGGTGAGCTTCACAAGTAGGCAACTCATTGAGATCAAAATTAACTATTCTACCACTAAGCAAGAAAGTCTAGGGATAGTTTATGCCATCAAGAAGTTTTGGTGTTACTTTCTTACCACTCCCTTTGCTTTCTTTGTTGATCATTAACATTGCTTTATCTTGTAAACAAGCCATGTGATATAGGGAGAATTGCTAAATGGCTATTGCTTTTGCTTGAGTTTGATTTTTCGTGATCATGTGCAAAGAAAAGTAGCATTATATGGTTGATCACATGTTTAAATTGACAAGTGGAGAAAGGGCTATTGGTATGGATGATAATCTACCCAATGCTCACTTGCATAGACTTCAAAAAGAGGCTCAATTATTCAAGGTTGACCTTAGTCCACATTGGCCTAACGATATTATTGATTTTTTGGAAAATGGATTTCTAAATGCCCAATTGAGAAGGCTGCCTCACTTGCTTGTTGATTATGACCAAAAACTATCAAATCATTACTAGAAAACTACTTCAATTATGGTAGGACAATCTTCCTTAACAATGTATGTATGAATGTGAGATTGAGGATTGCCCCAAGAGGACATGGAGGCATTGCCAGTGGTCACTTTGATGGCTAGACTATAGCTCCCAAGGTGTTATAGTCCCCATTATGATGGCCTACATTGTTCAAGGATGTGGCATGATTCATTAAAGCATTTTGATTATGAGTGCCAATGCAAAGAATCCAAATCAAAAGGGTAAGATGGAGCTATCACCAATTATTTCTAGGAAACCCTTCAAAAAGTGGGGAATTGACTTTATAGGACTTACCATTTAGCTAGTTAGAACTCATAGGCATGCTACATCATTATGGAAACAAATTATTACATGAACAAATGGCCTAAGTTGCAAGCCACATACAAGAATGAGACTCTACCATGAGTTAGTTATTATGGGAACAAGTGATTTCTCAAGTTGATTGCCAAATTGAGCTAGTTACTGATCAAGAGGCACATTTTCTAAATGATTCATTAAGTATCTACTCCTATTCTTAACTATACACTATCACAAGTCATTTACTTACTATCCCAAGGCATCCCAAGGCAAATGGTAAAGCTAAATCTACAAATGCAATATTGCTTACTATCTTAGCTACAATTGTCGCTACTTCACACTCAAACTAGGATAGTAAGCTCATGGTAGCTCTCTAGGCTTATCTCTAATAGCTTTGAAAACCACAATTGGTCAAAATTCATTTTAGGTTACTTATGATATTTATGCTATTATGCTAATGGGATTTGTGATCCCTAGTCTCCACATTGGAATGTAGGAGTCTTGGGAAGACATCGACTCCAATTGCCTTGTTTGAGTTGGAATGTATCGCTAAATCTCATTATTTAACAACACACATCCTCCTCATTTAAAAGGCTTGACAAAAGGCCTAGTTTGGCAAACATGTGCAAGAGTAATCCATTGCCAAAGGTGACCTTGTGCTCTTCCATTCTCTCATAGGTTATAATGAAACATTGAAACTTTGAGGCATGGGAGAGTATCACGTTTCTCAGATCAGCAAGACTAGCAATGTTAAGCTTGAGACCCTGGAGTGGGAGAGCATTAGACACTTTAATAGTAGCCACATTAAGAAATATTGCCCCTAGGCTAATATTTACATGAATGACCCATGCACTCTCCTAATGTTTCTATCAACACAGTCATGGTGGCTGAACAAACATTGTATGAGCAGCTTGAGCAAAAGGCTTCTACTCATAAGTTGACAACATCATGCCTCACACTAAACTCTTATTCCTTCTTTAATGTTAAGATAGTCTATATCACTCTCATGGACTGTGAGGATAACCCTAGCATTCCTTTAGCCTTTCTTCAAATTCAGTTGATCCCTACAATGCAAGTCACTACCAATGCTCTAATTGATAAAGGCTCTAATTATAACAAATTTTTATGATATCTAAATGCAATTGGACCAACCCACCTTGACCTCCACTCACACTAAGTTGAATCCATATAGTGGCCAACATTACTTCTTGCTTCAAAATGTAACCTATTACTTATTGTTGATATTGAGAGTGTCCTCCTTCTTTTCTACATTCTCAAGAATGAAGAATATGCGGGAAACTTACTTCTCCTGGGCCAACATTCAAGAATCAAGTTCCATGTAATATCAACTATGTTGACCAGCACATTCATTTGTAATTTCCTAATGGCCAAATTGTTTCTACTTTTAGCAAAAGGAATCTCTCTTCAAGGCACACACAGACCCAAGGCTATTACAAAGGGTAACCCATACATTTAGATCTCAAAAAGATCTAAATTCCCATTTTCCCCTTTGGTTAGAGCTCCACCTCATGGTAGCTCTAGTAGTTCCAAGCGTTGAGCTTCCTTGGTAACCTCACACAATGCCAACTCAACCATCTATTGCAATTGGGTCCCTCGAATTGTTCACCAAGCATCAATGGCACAACTCTAAAGAATCTATAGTCTTGCTCCAATCTAACCACCCTTTTACATCTTATGCCAATTCTTAGGGGTAGAATTCTCATTCTAATCCTTCTACTCCCAAACCCTCCCTGTGAACTTGGAATCATTTGGGGTGGCCTCCTTGGCTTCCTCTCAGCTAGACCATTAGTTGGATGTGGCACAAGAAGCTAAATTTCAACATGCCCATGGGGAACATGTACAAACTCATCTCCAAATGAGTTTCATTACTGCCAATCCACCTTTTGATCTTAAACCTCTACTAGTTTGCCACTTTCTTAACAACATGACTATGGATTTCTACAAGAAGGACAATTCATCTAAGGCTAGATGGTTACTCCAATTTGACTCTGTGTTTACAACTTTTTCCAAGTTGTTCACCATGATCGATTTGGGACTTTAAAACAATGAGGCACTTGAAATTACTTCTATATGGAATTCTACTTGGGAGGAGAACAAATATCACTTCCAATAGTGCCTCTTAGTGTAGGCCAAAAATGTCAATACTCTTCCCCAAAAGTGTCTCCAATTCTCTTCTTCCATATCTTCCTATGTTTCTAGTCCCTTCTTACACCCATTGTGATCTAGTTCCCATTGTATGGGCATTGGCTCGTGATCACCTATGTTGGCAATTGCCTTATGATTACTACTAAGTAACTCCATTAGCACTCTTCAAGTTGATCCTATGTATCACTCCAATGTTTCCCTCCATAACATCACTTTAGCTTGCGAGCTAGAACTACCATGCAATTTGCAATATCATCCATTATTCAATAAGATCATTACTAAGGAAATACATGGCTAATCGTTTTGCTGGTCCTTGTTGATATCACCACTTATTTGTTGGGACTTGGCCATGTGCCCATTTGACATCAATGCATTTGCTAAATTGGAGTACAATCTAGATTTTTATACCTAATGGCTTTCCACCCTTCCCTCTTCTTCACCTTCTATAAGGTTCCCCTACGAACTTTTCTATATATAATATTTCTTCTTCTATTTGAATTGACATCCTTTCATATCCTCTACTTGTTACATCTACAAACTAGGAAGCTTGCTCACTTTCCTTAGTTCAAGGGAGGAAATAGATGGTATTTATGGTAAGATGTGAAGCTATGCTTTGTCTTTTATTTTATTATTTTTTGATTGAATGAAATTTTCTTAAGATGTGGTCTTATTTTTGTAGGTGCAAATGCTAGCTATGTAGATCCCACTAGTCGAACCAATTGACATATCTATATTAGTGTCCATTAAGGACTCTTGCAATGATGATAAGATCGTATTCACTATGGAGCAACACAAAGAGTTTAGTCTTCAAGCTAACATGTGGGGCTTTAGAGCTTTGAGGTTTCACCTACTATTCAACTTGGAAAATATTATCAGTAGGGTATCTTGGAACTAGAGAGTCTATGGCTAAGTGTGGGCTAGAAGACTATGTTAGGGCAACCAATGGACCAATTCACTTTGCCAATTGTCACAATTTTATCTAACCCTACAATCCTTAATCTTGGACTAGCGTGATGACATACCAAGTAGGTAATTAGCAAAAAGTTGAAAAGTTAGTTCTCACCCCTAGACTAATAGAGCAAGCTTTAATTTGCTAAGGAGTTAAAAGATGTGCACCTCTCTAAAAAAATCATTTGCTAAAACAAAGATGGCCCAATAAACTTGAGGCAACTCACAATGGAATACTTTTTAGAGAAATAAAAGATGAAGAGTTGAGGATTCCTACACAAGTATTTCATCACTTATTCACTTACAACAAAACCACTACCGTGGCCATAAGATTACCAAAAGGTCTCATGGATGAGTTTCTCTCAATGGAGGTTGCTAATAAGAATTTGAATGATTTTTGGTTGGAGGTAGTGTTGAGTATCTTACCAAGGCTCATAAGCCACTTCATAGGGCCCTTTCAGATGGTGTTGCACTATCTAAAGTCATTACTTTGGCTTTGGAACTCACCAAACATGCCATTGTTGCAATTGAAAGCACCACCCTACTTGCAAATCTTGTTTAGTTAAGTAAGAAATCTACATCAAAAGATGTGATTCAAGAATTGTCATAATCAACTCATGACAGGAATACTCTAGTCAGAAGATGAATGAAATACTAAGAGAGGATTAACAACCCAATAATAAGCAGCCATTTAAGAAAAGGAGCCAAAAAGGTAGCAAGAAGGAGAAATATTAGAAAGAGCTATGTATAGTAATTAAGGAGACCATGAAAGAGGTGCAACTCATTAAGGAAGCTTTCCAAAAGGAAAAGGAGGACATGTCCACTACCATTTGGGAACCTTATGAAGAGGTAATGAGGAAGAAAGAAGCATCCTTTCCACAATGAGTAGAGGAAGAACTTGGTAAGAGAGCAAGAAGCTCTAGTAAGAGGGAAGACAATGACATAGAAGAGAAATTTTTAGTTTGAGATCTTCAAGTGTTCAAGACCACTCTTCAATCTATGTAGCACAATACCAAAGAGTTGGAAAAGGGTAAGCAAGATGTGGATGTCATTATAACTTCCTATAAAGAAAAGCAATGTCTTGCAAAGTCTACCACTAAATCAAAAGAATGCATAGGAAGAATACGCACAAAATATTGGTGGTCTTAGCAGCTTGGAACACTTACATGAGAAATGGAAGCAAGACAAAGAACAAGCAATTTAATAGGGGTTGGAAATATAGAGGAAGTACGGCGTGAGGAAAGAACTACTCAACTCAATAGCTACATGATTTATAGGCTCAGATTAAGGAAACAAGCAAAGGAATGGAAGAGCTCAGATAAAAATTGCAAAAGTAGTTGAACTTTTGAGGGAACATGGTAATTTTGTGTGATTTTAGATTGCAAATCTCATGGTGCAGCTAGAACAAGAAAAGTTGGTCAACAGCTCTCATCAAAGCATTGTTAGATGCTCATCAAATTCAAGCACAAATGAAGGCAGCTTTCACAAGCTTGGAAGGCAGAATTAGAATGAATCTAACTCATGCAATCAATTATGTAGAGAAAGAACATAATAGAGCCTATGAGAAAATTTGAGAATGCACTAAGAATATGAACCTGTTGCTAGGCTATATATGCAATGTCTTCTAAGAGAACATAGAATGTGGAAGCTTTGAAGGTTTAGTTGAGTAGTGCTATAAGCACTTTGGCCAATATTGACCATGGTAGAGAACTTACATTGTTGACTTCTAATCCAAAAAGCTCTACTAACACATATGTTGCATTAGAGCCACTTGAAGTTATGACACCTTTTTGTGACTATATGGACCCATTGGATTTTGATGAAATTGGGGAGGAACCTGAGCTAGAATCACAAGAGTTACCACCAATTATATAGAATTGTCATTTGATTCTCGAGAACATTATGGAATAATGTTTGAAACCCTTCTAGCCTCTACTCAGATAGTGTCAAGCCACCCAATTGGCATGCAAGAAGTAGAAACACAAAGGGAAGATCTAGATGAGATTATTAAGCAGTGCCATTAGAAGAAAAATACAAAGTTGACTATAACATTTGACTTCAATGTGTCTAAGGATGCTAAATTTTGGAAAGGATGCCTCTTGATAGAATGAGAAATTCATAAAAGTTGGGCCTTTCGAGAAGAAGAGCCAAAGAGAGCATCTTAATAAGAAACCACGACAGGTGTTTCACCAATTGGGTCCAAGTGTGGGACAACACTTTAGGCTTCAACCAATCTTCCAACTACACTTTTACATACATAGATCACTACATTAGTAAGCCCAACACACACCTTAGGGATTGCAGAAGTTGACTTGCAAGAATTTTTTAGAAAGATGATCTAAAGAACCAACAACATTGGTAACCTCTACATCATCATCATTCCATGGTCTATTCTTCTTCTTCAACAATCCTACCCCTTTCTATCATTATATTACAGCTTTCTATTCCTCATCTACCAAAGTACTAGGTTATTTGTTGCATAAGTGGGAATATCAACCTCTTCACTTTCATTACTTTTCCATTAGGACTACTTCTTCATCAACCATTCTAGCATTCCACATCTACCCTTAACATGACAACGGCCATGGAATTGTAATCGTCTCATAGGGAGATAATGTTAATAATAAATTTGAAAGGCAAAGTTAATGAAGGTTTAAATTCAAAATGCTAGTGATTTTTTTTTTTGAAATGACATTTTTTTAGAGCTTCAATGTCATATTTTGGGCACTTGTATTATTTCTGAGATTTTATGGGACATTTTATTATCATGGTCGCACTATTTTGTGAGAATTGGTCTCTTTATACCCATGCACATATATTTTGTGAGAATTGGGCTCCTTACACCTGTGCACATTGTATTATAATCCATAGTTGTATTGTTGCACCTGCTACTCTTGCATGGTTTGCACACATGAATATGGAATTACAATAGTGTAGGCTAGGGCATAAGCATGCATCATGACCAAGAAACCCCAAAATGGGTAGGATTCCCAAGAGAGGGTGCAAACCTTAATTCACAATTGCGGAAATACTAAAGAAAAATGGGACACCATCCTAGAGAAGGGACCGAATCCTAACTCTAATTTTGGTTTATTTAAGGGTTGAAGGTTTGAGTTATAATTATCATTGCATACATTCATGCTATAAAATCTCTATTCGTGTAACTATTGCACATTCATTCACTTCTTCTATTCTATCATCTCACCTTGTTAGGGTGAGAGGTCTTATTTTTTATAATTATCCTTACATACATTCACGTTGTAAAATCTTTTTCCATGTACCTATTGAGCATTCATTCACTTCTTCTATTCTATCATCTTGTCTCCATTAATGGAGAGAGTGTGTGTGAGAGAGGTGTGTTGTACACTCTAACTTTTGGCCTCTCTATCTCTAGTGTTATTTGTCGTAAACGTGATCTTGTGCCCTCAATAACACCTTGGGATATGTGTAGGATTGATAAGTCCACTCTTTCTATTTAGCTTCCATTTAGATTCAATGCAAATTTATCACTTTATTTTCTTCTTTCTTTGTAGTCTTCTCTTTCTTTCTCTCTCCTTATTCATGTTTCTCTTCTGTAGCACACTCTCACATGGTATCATCACCAAAGTGAGGACTTGGAGGCTCTATGAAGAGAAGACTACACTTAGCTTGCTATTTGGAGCAAATTTATCAACAAAGAATGTGAGTTCTTTGCTTTGTTTAAGTGTTCTATGAAGTGTCCATGACATCTACAACTCCTTGCAAGGTGTAGCCAATTTACCCTTCTCCGACTACTCAACTCCAAAGTGTGTATTTTTCGAGTGTGTTTGTAGGTATACAACTTATGAACTACTACTAGTTCAATACCTTTGATGACTCAAACACTATCTATTCTTCAAAAGATAAGTGCTCTCAACTATCAAATCATCACAATGAGCAACATGAAGATAGAGGAGCAAAGCCATCGCATTTTGACATGTCTCATAGTTTGGATTTAGCCTTCTCCCCCTCCCAATTATTTATGTGTTTCTCATGGAGTTGATACTTCCAACCTTTGTATACCAACTATGGCACCCTCATTATAGGTATTGGTTCTCCCATCATTGTCAAAAAGGATCAAATTGATGGGTCGAACTACTCCCTAGAGGATCCCAAGATTGATTCTACGATGGACCATGCTACCTTATGGAATCAACTCAACGCTTAAGTCCAATCCTTCTATTCATAAGGTTAGTAGGATTCCATTCTTATATATGTGTACATCGTGAAGGTGTGGACCAATTTCTCTTCTCTTTACCATCAAAAGACCTTTGTGCAATGTATTATCTGAAGAACACAAGACTAGCTTTGATGTGGAGTGAACTCACCTATCTTATATTTCTACACTACTATAGTTCAAGAAATTGAAGACTCAAAGATGATTCCATGATCCAAGCAACAATATCCCATGTTGTCACTTCCTTGCATCCACCACCAAGTATGCCCACATCAAGAGAAGAAGATGGGAAAAGAAAAAGGAGATGGAGAAGAGCTTCTTTGAGTTGGTCCTTTGATCTTTTGCAATCTCACAACCTCACATACAACTCCAAACCAAATGCATTAACCCACACACTACCCATACTATTAAGGAAACCATTTAGAAATAGGGGATGAGGTCACAACCCTAATTTATAGGCACATGACTTCCACATAATAACTTAGTCATCTTGCATGTAACCATCCTAGGCACTTGGCCTTAGATGATCCACATCAATCCTAGGCCAGCCCTCTAGCACCCACTTTGTTCAAACCATTAGGATGCAAGTGTGAAACCACATACCCACATAGGATACACTACTATTTATATTCCACTCTAGGTGGGCTTAGGCCACACCCTAGGAATCTTTAGGATCATTGGTTCTTAGATCCTTTAGGACATACTCTACCCTTGCTTAGGAGCTCAAGGTTTGCACCTCATCATCCAAGCAAACCCTTTCTACAACAAATCCTTTTATTATGAATGGGAAGAAAAAGGGGGGAAGGTAGAGGCATTGCAAATAGTGTGTCCCAATTTTCTAACAATAAAGTATACTAGCTAGCCTACACGACATTACTGGTGAAGCTCGTAAATATGCTTCACACAATTGGAATCATTGCAAAACTTGCAAGGCTACAGTTCATTCACTTTCTCCCTTTTATTGGCAAAGAAAATCAACCCTCATATCACATGGTTACTCCTATTTTGCTCACAAAAACTAAAACAAACAATGTGCTTTGTTCACAACAAAATGACACATTGTCTACATGAAGCTATGATATATTCTTGGATATTCAATGTTGGTTTTCTATGAGTCAAATAATTCGGTCATGTGATAGCTTTTACATCTTCTTTATTGTTTTAGCATTCAAATGGTGCCTCACGTATTGCCACTCTATTAGCTTTTAAGATTTGTGCATACATGCATCACAATGAAGCTCATGAGGTTGTGTCTCAATAGCTTCATGTCTTTCTAGTATTAGGGGTTCTTCCCTTTGCCATAAAACATGAAGATACTTATTGCATTGCATTTTACAAGCATACTTAAGTCTAGATTATAAGATTTAGCTATCATTCCATGATTTGAGAGCACACCAAATAAAATCTCTCTCTCTCTCTCTCTCTCTCTCTCTCTCTCTCTCTCTCTCTCTCTCTCTCTCTCTCTCTCTCTCTCTCTCTCTCTCTCTCTCTCTCTCTCTCTCTCTCTCTCTCTCTCTCTCTCTCTCTCTCTCTCTCTCTCTCTCTCTCTCTCTCTCTCTCTCTCTCTCTCTCTCTCTCTCTCTCTCTCTCTCTCTCTCTCTCTCTCTCTCTCAATGTCATTCAAGTTTCCAACAACTTGCATGCATTCAAACTTAAATCTTGAAGGTGCTCAAACTTAAGCTCTAGGACAATTGATATGTGCATTCAAAGTTAAAGCTAAATAGGTTGATCCATGTTGTGTATGCCAAAAATTCATATGAGCCTATGTGCGCATGTGTGTGTGTTTGTTCCCCCATCATTCAATAGTCAATATCCCATAGTCATTCAAACTTAAAGCTTGATCACCAAAAGGGAACCTCAGTCCATGTTGCTATATCAAAAGATGTGTGTAACTTGGTAAATTAGTCTCTCAATTCCATATCATCCATATTTTAATTTTTAAAGGTACGTTGACAAGCATCTTAACACATGTGTAGGAAAGGGGAGACATCAGTCCCAATGACTATGGCTAGGTAAACTCAATAAGTTGGGTAATTTTTAAACACTAGATAGAGGCACTAGAATCTGACCCCCAAATCCTGCTAACTAGAATTGACTTAATACCATTTTAGGGGATCAGAGTGTGGTTGAGTACTAATTCTAATGGTTATGAAAGTTTAAAACAGAGCATCACTCTCTATGAATCCAAGTGTAGTGTTATCCCACTCTCACCTTTGACCGATTACAAAGTAACACTCCTTGGGTAGCCACTAGATTGCTATTAAGAGTGACCATCCCATGCTTTCCCTATGAAGAAGAATTGAAACTCCGATCTCCAACTAAGTTTGTTGTTGTCCAAGGGGAGAATGGACAATGTTGTACATGGACTTAGAGTTTTGGTTGACTACTAAAGAACTCCTATAGAGGAGGCACCTCACATGTGGTATCAAAGCAATGGTTAAAGATAAGGGAATCCATAAATAAAAGGAACATAACTACGATAACAATAGCTATTTGAATAAAAACTTTGAGATTGATTTCCTCTAATTTCTTATGCACACCAAAATTTTTAAGAAACCAAAGATGAGGAGGCAATGTAGTTGAGAGAGATTTTCCCACTAATGCACAAGTGACCTTGAGTCGAAAGACTATATATCAAGAAGTCCTATTTGAGATTATGGAAAAGGCATTCATTCCTTTAAGTGTTTTACATCCTCATGGGGATTGATATATGCTTGACTTTTGGCCATGCAATCAAACATGTCAAGATTGTGGGAGAGAAGGAAGGAGTCTCGCTTGAAGCTTTCTTGCTTGCACAATGGGGGAAGACACACAAGGGTGGAGGCTGAAAACAGTTTTCCTCTTCTTAGTTTTGTAAGCCAAAAGAACTCAAGTACAAAGAAAATAGAAGAACCCTCTATATGGGTCTCAAACCAAACTCAACTAACTAAGGTGGCATACTAACTGAGCCACGAACTAGAGTAGATAAGGATAGCTATCATGTAGCTATTATTCATGGGCGGTGTACCAACCGCATCTGCAACTAACACGTCGGTGACATAAATGCACAACGGTCACCCTGGCGTATCACGAGTGGAGCTCGATATCTCAACACTCCCCCTCGAGCTCAATCCCAATTCCTGCACACCAAGCAGGTCTCTGAACTTGCGCAACTTCTCTGCGCCCAATGCCTTCGTGAATATGTCAGCTACCTGATCCTCTGTGCTGACATAAACTAGATCAATAAGACCTAGTAAAACCCTCTCTCGCACATAGTGATAATGCACCTCAATGTGCTTTGTTCTAGCATGATAGACTGGGTTATTTGCCAAGTGTATACTACTCATGTTGTCACAATAAATGACAACTGGCCCATCTGTAGACTGATGCATATCATAAAGTAGCTTATGCAACCAAGCTACCTCACATGCAGCCATTGCTGCACCCCTGTACTCAGCCTCTGTGCTCGACAAGGCAACTGTAGGTTGTTTCTTGCTGCTCCAAGTGACTGCAGCACTCCCAAAAGAGAATACATATCCACTGGTAGATCGTCTATCAGAAATACTACCAGCCCAATCAGCATCAGTGTATCCATGCAACTGTATCTGAACCCCAGTCTCATAAAATAGTCCACACTGCAATGTGGACTTCACATACCTAAGTATGCGTCTAGCCGCATCCAAATGTGGTTTCCTTGGAGCCTGCATAAACTGACTTACCAATCCAACAGCATAGCTCAAATCTGGCCTGGTAATAGTCATATAAATCAAACTTCCTACTATGCGTCTGTACATAGTAGGGTCTTCTAGAAGCTCACCTGCATCTGTGCTCAGCTTCACATTTTGCTCCAAAGGAACTGAAATAGGCTTACAGCCTGTCATCCCATATTTGGACAGCATGTCCAATCCATACTGCCTCTGCAATAGCTGTATCCCACTTGGTGATCTAATCACCTCAATGCCCAAGAAATAACGCAGCTCTCCCAAATCCTTCATCTCAAACTTCTGCTTCAATAGCATTTTCACATGAAGGATATCTTCATCACTGTCACCTGTCATAATCAAATCATCAACATAAATGACAAGCAGCATAATACCTTTCTCTGTTTTTCTCACATAAAGTGAGAAATCTGCCTTGGAAATCTGAAAGCCAATAGTGACAAGATACTGTCCTATCTTGTCAGACCATGCTCTAGGTGCTTGCTTCAAGCCATACAAGGCTTTCTTCAACCTGCAAACAAACTCAGGATGAACAGCATGCACATAACCTGGTGGCTGCTCCATATAGACCTCTTCTTGCAAATCACCATGCAAGAAGGCATTCTTTACATCCATCTGATGTAAAGACCATCCCTTTGATGCAGCCATAGCAATGACTGCTCTTACGGTTGCCATCCTTGCAACCGGACTAAATGTTTCTTCATAGTCAATGCCATATGTTTGTGCATACCCCTTGACTACTAATCTTGCCTTGTATCTGTTCACAGAACCATCAGCATTGTGCTTCACCTTATAAACCCACTTACAGCCAATTGCATTCTTACCTTTAGGCAAAGGTACTAACTCCCATGTAGCATTTGCTTCCAAGGCATCCATTTCTTCATCCATGGCTTTCTCCCATTTTTCTTTTCCCATGGCTTGCTCAAAAGATGTGGGTTCTGGTTCCTGTATCACTTTGACCATATATGCATAGTGAATGGCTGTAAATCCATCATATTTCAGCCTATCCACAGGATACCTAGCTCTTGTAGACCTGCGCAAAGTAGGTTCACTCCCAGGTGCTCTCAAAACATCCCTGGTCTTCCTTACTCCAGGTGTAACAATAGAAGGAATACCCAACTCATCATCAATGCTCTGTTCTGAGCCACTGGATTCACCATCCACATAAGAGTGACCTGCATTCACATCAAACATGGGCTGATCAACCTTCTCTTTTCCTTTTCGTGATACCTGCATACCACTATTTGCATTGCTTTGAGAAGATTCTCCTGATCTCAATCTGCCTGTCCATGGCGAAGAATGTGAACCACTGCTAGAGGACGCTCCAGGTCCACTAATATTTTGTGACTGCTGCTGTGAATTCTGTGTAGCATTACCATTTTGTGCATCTTCATCATCAATCACATTTACTGGTTTATACCAGCTACTCATCTCATCAAAAACAACATCTCTGCTCACTGTAAACTTACGAGTAGAAGGGTTATAGCATCTATACCCTTTTTGCTGCAGAGAGTAACCAATAAAGATGCACTTCTCAGCTTTTGGATCCAACTTGGATCTCAGCTCATCTGGCACATGTACATAGGCAATGCAACCAAAAATTTTCAAATGAGAAATATCTGGTTTCCTACCAGTATACCTCTCCTCTGGAGTCATTCCATGTATTGCTGCAGTGGGAGTCCTGTTCATTATGTAGACTGCTGTAGCAACTGCTTCAGCCCAATAAAAATCTGGCGAGTCTTTTTCATTGAGCATGGCACGAGATACCTCTCCAATATGCCTGTTTTTCCTTTCTGCAATTCCATTTTGTTGTGGGGTATAACTGCATGAATATTGCTGCTTTATGCCATGCTCCTGCAAGAACTTTGCAAACTCATTTGAGAGGTACTCTCCCCCTCCATCTGACCTTAGGCATTTTATCTGCAAGCCTGTTTCTTTTTCAACCATAGCTTTAAGAGTTTTGAAATGCCCAAAAACTTCACTTTTCTTTTTCATAAAATACACCCAAACTTTTCTGCTATAGTCATCAATAAAACTGACAAAATAATGACAGCCTCCAAGAGATGCAGCTTTAGTTGTCCACACATCAGAGTGAATTAATTCCAATGGCTTCTCACTCTCTTGAACATGTCTAGGAAATGGTTTTCTTGCCTGTTTTCCAAACTGACAGGCTTCACATACCTTATGCATTTCTGCAACCTTGAATTTGGGCAATCCTGCAACAATATTTTGGGCCTGCATTGATTTAAGTCGCTGTACATTAACATGACCAATGCGTTTATGCCAGATATCAATATCTGCAACTACACCGGTCCCATGTGCAAACATTGCTGCACTCAATTCAGACATGTCTGCATCCAATGTAAACATTCTGCCCTTCTTCTTTCCTTTTGCTATCAAGCGACCTTTATTTTTCATATCCTCAACAAAGCATCCATGAGGATTAAATCTGACCTGCAAGCCCTGTTCAACCATTTGACCAACTGAAACCAGATTCTTGGTGATATTCGGGACATGAAATACATCGGACAGGTATTTCTTTTTCCCACCCTGCATAGACAAGGGAATTTTTCCAATCTGCACAATAGGATGTGCAGTATCATCACCAGTCTCCACAAATCCTGGTTTTTCCATTTTCTTTGCATCCTCCATCCATTCTGCATGACCTGTCATGTGGTTTGATGCACCTGAGTCAACATACCATACATCATTGCTTTCTTCTGCACTTGTCATAGAATTGTTCATGTGCTGCACCATGAACAAATGCTCATTTCTGTCATCACCCTGTCTACTAGAAGATGCATAATTCCCTTGTTGCAGTTTTCCATTCATGATGTCATTCTGCTTTTTATAGCAGTCTTTAGCCATATGACCCATTTTACCACAGTAGTAGCATTCAACATTACTGTTTGCATTTTGGCCTCTTTGCCATCCACCACGACCTCTTTGGCTCCCCCTGCCTCTAGAGTTACCACGTCCTCCTCCATAGGACTGGTTTTCTTGAGTTTGCTGCATATTCTGATTTCTGCCACGGCCTCCAAATCGGCCTCCTCTACCTCTGCCTCTACCTCTTCCAGCATTTGAGTAGAAGACAGCTTCTTTTGAAGTTCCTCCTGAAGAAGATGCACCACCATTTCTCTGTTCCTCAGAAATTAGAAGAGCAATCAACTCCTCAAAATCAGGAAATCTTTCACGAACTGAAATGGATGTCCGAAACTGTGCATAATCCTTTCCTAGACCATTCAAGGTCACGGAAACTAAATCATCATCTTCCACTGGCGACCCAATGGAAGCAAGTGCATCTGCAATCTTCTTCACCTTCATGTGGTAGTCGTTGATGCTCATACTTTCTCTTTGCACATTATGCAACTCTTGCTTGAGCTGCATTTTCCTGGCTTGCGTATTTGTGCTATACATTTTTGACAAAGTATCCCATGCCTCCTTTGGCGTACTTGCATCCTGAATATGCACAATCATAGAGTCTGAAATACTGATAGACAGCCAATACATAACTTTCCTGGCTCTCTCATGCCATGTTTTAAATGCCTGCATTTGTTGTTGATTGGGAACATCAGGAAGAACTGGTTCTTCTTCATTTCCTGCAACAAATTCCCAATATCCTTTTCCCATAAGGAAATTCGTCATTCTAAACTTCCATGCCTGGAAGTTGTTCTTGTCAAGCTTTTCAGTGACAATCTGTGAAAGAGAATCAGATGCCATTACAGAAGACTGCAAAAAATTCTGTCACTGCAAAAACCACAGCTTCAGCCTCACAAGGGCAAATCTGCAAAACTGGCGAAAGTGGTATTTGACCACACAGTCACTTCCTAGTGACGATTTTGCATAAACAGGAACCAAGGATGATTCTGAAACTCCCAATGTCTCTGCGCACTAGAACAGTGGTCGCACAGCATAAAACTGAGCCTTTTCTTGAGTGCGTGCAGAAAACTTCCGTCTGCAAAACAGGCCCCGAAATGGCCTCAAATCAAAAAAACAAGGTCGCCAAGGGCTAAAGCCCTTTCCCGCAGCATATACTGCCCTCTTGCTTCACCGCGAAGGGCGTCTCAACCTGAGACAATGCACTCCTGCAATTTCCGGCTGTGCTACCTGCAGAGATCTGCTCCCAAAACAGGAAATGAAAGCAACACTGCTCCTCTTACCAGACCACCGCGAGCTTGGCTTGCTTTCTTGAGCTCCTTACCACGAACAAGGCTCTGATACCATGTCAAGATTGTGGGAGAGAAGGAAGGAGTCTCGCTTGAAGCTTTCTTGCTTGCACAATGGGGGAAGACACACAAGGGTGGAGGCTGAAAACAGTTTTCCTCTTCTTAGTTTTGTAAGCCAAAAGAACTCAAGTACAAAGAAAATAGAAGAACCCTCTATATGGGTCTCAAACCAAACTCAACTAACTAAGGTGGCATACTAACTGAGCCACGAACTAGAGTAGATAAGGATAGCTATCATGTAGCTATTATTCATGGGCGGTGTACCAACCGCATCTGCAACTAACACGTCGGTGACATAAATGCACAACGGTCACCCTGGCGTATCACGAGTGGAGCTCGATATCTCAACAAAACACACATGGGAATCTATACATGCTAGAGCTTCTTCCTCCAATATGAAAGTCTATTGGGTAGAAAGGTTAAAGATAGTCAACACCTACTTTCTATTTGCTTCATATAAGGATCACTTACTTGATATCCACAACAAACTAGTACTTAAGGGCAAATAATACTAGTGAAAAAGGTAGCCATTGTTTGGTGGAACCTTGCTTTTAGGAATAGATGATAGGGGAATCTCAAAGTGCTTGAGAAATATGTTATTTGTTGCCACACCCAAGAGAATCCACCAACATATGAGCACCATGGGGGGTTCACTCATAGTAAAGAAGACATGTCACCTGCGTGCAAGGACTTCTAAAAAAAACCCTATTTATGAAGCTTGTAAGACTAATATATCCCCCTATTTAAGCTTATAAGATATATACATGTAAGACTTTTTATGTATCCCCTTTCTTAAATGTAAGCCTTCATAGAACATATACTAACTTTCTTTTTAAAAGTTAGAATTATCCTAAGCAATTAAAAGTATGAAAATGGTCATATCACAAAGTGATTTATGTAGTGGCACTTGGATTCTACTTACTAGTGAAAACAATTGTTGATCTGCGACACAAGAAGTGAGGCATTCTCTTTTTGCAAGTCTAAAATGCTCACGCTCAAGCTGGCAGATGAAGGAAAAGAACCTGGAGCTACGAAGGACAATGATCCAAAGTTGCAGTGGGAGGAGAAACAACAGTCGATGCTTATTCACAGTTAGCTAATGTTTTTTTTTTTGTTCGAAACCTTAGGTTCAATAACCCTACTATGAGAGGGTTTAGGGTTTTAACCTTACTTGTCAAGGTCTCTTGTATGCCATGGAGAAACCAATCTATGGAGAGAGGTGATCAAATGCATCCCCCCTTCTTTTTTCCTTCTATCCCCTCCTTAAATTTAAGTTCAATATAGGAAATTAAGAGGGGTCTACCTCTAATCTATACGCTCAAGTGTCCCCTTCCAAAAAACCCCCTCCCTAACACTCACATGATACCATACAACATCTATAGTGAACCCCCTGGGATGAGCACATAGATCTTGAACAGTTCTATAGAGAAAATATTTATGATATGATAGCTTGTATGACCTGTAGCTCAACTTTTGAGTGAATGATTTTGTAAACAAGTATTGCATTAATAAAGGGAACCCTTATTATTCTTTTGAGTAATCTATGAGATGTGAATATGCTAAATGACTGGGTTATTTTAATAGGTAAATGATGAAGCTCAATCTATGTGATTGATTTTCAAAATCATGTATGCGATGGATTGTCAATCACCTGTGTTAAAATATCAAGAAGGTGTTACAAGTATCTTAGAGAAGATACACCTTTGGACTTGCCTTAGTTTATGGAAAGGCTATGGTTGGAGTGCAACTTGGGGAAGGACTAATTCCTAAATCTACCTACATGCGAGCCTCACCCACCTTAAATTGTTGAAATGGCTTGAGAATTTAAGCTAATTAGACTTTATAAGTATGATGGTCATTGTGAACATATGATGAAGTATGTAAAGAGAGAAATTGTAATGAGGAATAAGTGGATCTATGATCAATACACAAATATTATCCCTCTTGACAAAATTTGTCCCATAAGAAAAACTAGATCCTAAAACTATCATCTTTTTGAGTACCCTAATCTTTTGAAACATTATCAATTCTTTGAGACTAAAACTAGTTCCCCTACTTTTATAACTAAATAACTCAAAGAGATATATTATGAAACTTTATTGTTATCCCTAATGATTACAAATAACTATACATTCTTTATTTCCAGTGGTGCATTACGGTCTAATAGGAAATTGAGCATGCTTATTTTTTATTAAGGATATTCATGATAATGTCTCAAACTACTTATTAATTCTAAAACATAGAATTCCAAGAAATTTTGATGATGATACTCAAGAATCTTTCAAAACCACACAATTAGTCCTTAGTCCGAACTATTAACTTCTTCACAATTATTCTAGACCCCATTGGAAACCTTCGTGTGGATCTCAAGAGAATTCAATGGATAGAAAAAGTGAATCAAGTTCATTGAATCATGTTCAAATGACAAAGGATCTGTGACTCTATGACATTAATAGGGAAGCAACGACCTTGCATCATCGCATTTATAATCAAGTCATCCAAGTCTTACCTCTCAATCATATTGTAATATATAGGAGACATTTCTAAAGTGGATATGCCATAGAATAACTTCCTTTGCCACATCAACCTATATAGCCTTAAAGACAATGGAAAAACCTCATACTTTTATCACAGTACCATTACACAAAGTCCATGATTATTACTCAAATACCAATCCTCTTTTGACATAATATAGACTTATTATTATTTTAGCGTTACATATATGTAAGAGAGGAATGTCTAAATTCTTAATAAGCAACTGAGATCCACACTATTGACTTGTGTGTGTTAAATAGAATCACCAAGGCTTAAGAATGGATCGTAGATCCCACTATTGACATCTAATAGAGAAGGATGCAAAGTGGAATGCAATGCAAAATCCTAGATCAAAGCCATGTATGATTGCTTCAAGGTTGCTTAAACTGTTATTACAAACCAATACATGAATGCACAACTTTGTCTCACCAGTGAAGCCAAAGTAAGTGGAATTAAAGGTACTAAGATAATGGGGTAAGTGAAACTTCTCGTACCTAGAAACAAACCAATGAAGCTATCAAGGGAAGATATCTACCCACACCCTTCAATTCCATTAAGTTGAATGAACTTTACAGCCCTTGCTTAGTTGAACTTGACCTTGGAATGTTATCATTTGAAGTTTGTGAGCCTCCAAAAGCATTCACACTAATGATGATAAGGGCTCAATCTTTTTCTAGACACCACGTTGAGTCAATGCACAATCAATGATGGCCATATTCAAGGAGGTTGGCTAAAAAAATCAAGGGAACTGTACCATGAATAATGACTAAAGGAATTATCCAAATCATGGTGCCTAAACAAATAATGCCAAGACTAATGGATGAGCTAATGAAATCACTTAGAATCCAAGAGCATTAAGCAACAAGCAATGTTATCAATGTGGAAAGACCAAACACATGAGGGACAATCACTCAAATTATACATAGGACCCTGATCCAAATCAGCTAGATTGAAAGAGGCCATTGGAATGGAGATAGTACTAGACTAAGGATGATGAAGAGTAGGGAAAGCCTAATTAAACATTCCATCATAGAATAATGTGAAGAAGGAGACCATAACCTAGGAGACAAAATCAAACATGGGACCATTCATGTGGCCGTTGAGAACAAGGGAGCTAGTTGTAAATGCAGGATCATCTAGATACTAGGAACTCATTCTTTTCTAGTTCCAAGTACAAGTAAGAGATTACATCTAGATTTCAAGGCTACAAGGAAAATTATTGTAGACTTGGCTAGTGGAAAGGGAATCACATCTATGAGAACTATAGGGAAAGTTTGATTTGAATTAGACAAACAGAAAACAAAACCCAAATTTCAAGTCTTATGACTAGAATATTATGATGACAGTTGTATATTGGGCATGGATTGGCTCAAGTGGAATAAAGCTCAAATCTTATATGTCAAAGAGGAACTTATCTTCCAAGACTTGGAAGGCAACACCGTGAAGATACAAGGGAAAGCTAAAAGCATCGAAGTCTAGCTAGCCAAAGCACTATATATATATATATATATATATATATATATAACTAGTTTACATTATCAAATTGAACAAGGTTGAAAAGCTCAAGACAAGCACATTGCCTTCATGGATCAATCACTTTGATGATGTATTCTTGGAAGAGTCAATCCAACTATCTTCAAATAGGAAAGTTGGCCATTAGAAAGATTTAGTTCCTAGAGAAAAACTCGTATCCAAAAGACTACACAAGACATTGGTGCCATTGAACTTAAGGAGTAACTAAGATAACTAATTTAACATGGGTTCATCCATCCACCTAACTTAGCATAAGGTGTACCTATTCTTTTCAAAGAGAAAAAAGATGGATCCCTAAGACTTTGCATTGACTTAAAAGGACTAAACCAAGCGACTACTAAGAACAAGTACCTTGTACCCAGAATTGATGAACTCCTAGGCCAAATGCATGGAGCTAAAGTCTATTCCAAAGATAGAAATAAAGCTGGTATACTATCAAATCTATAAAGCTGCAATACTATCAAATATAAATTAAGGAGCACGATATACCAAAGATAACCTTTAACATAAATATGGATGTTATGAGTTCTTGGTTATATAATTCAAATTGACCAATGCCTCAACGATAGTTGTGTTGAAGCATATGGATAAGATTGAAAGATAATAAACATGAAAGAAGAGGGGGAGAGAAAAGAGATAATAGAATGCAAAAAACTATAGTAAACAAATACTAAAATGAAGGTAGATGTACAAATGGGTTGTCGGAGTATCTCTACAAGCCAATCTCTCTCTCCATTTGAAAACATATAAGTGACATGGGCTCGCTAGAGGCTACCTATAAAAAGCAAAAAATAGGCAAAATTTTTATCAAGGCGGCTAGTAAATCTAGCCACCCAATTGATCTAGCTTATTGAGCCAAAATTGGCTCATAGCACAATAAACAATGCAAAAAACTATGATAAGCAAACTAATGTGCCCTACGGCACTATCGCCTACCCAGTCTATGACCTACTCAAAATGATCTACATGCACCTAGAGACTATTGGAAAATGCCAAACTGATAGGAAATGCATAATTGTGCTCAAGAGAACTCATTGTACAATTGTAGCTTGATAATGCTAGTCTAAGTAATGAACAAATCTCTAACACCCTCTCTCAGATCTTGGATGGGGCATAGGGCTCAAGGATTTCAAGTGCTATCGAGGAATAACCTGAGGAAGTGCCTCCATAAAAAAATGTGTCAATTTGTCCTCTATCTTGCAATATACCACATCAATTGTCTCATCCAAGATCTCCTCCCAAATGAAATGGTATTATATCTCAATGTGATCAATGAGCATGAAATACAGGGTTCCATGCCAAAGCAATGCAACTCTCATTATCGCAATAATGAAGGGTTCAATAATCTATCTATGTGGGCAACCAAGCTCTCCTAGTGACAACCAAATCCACACTGTCTTAGATGTGATAGAATACATTCCTCTATACTCTACCTTTGTAGAAGAAAGGGCAGCTATGAGCTCCATGAGATAAGCACCCAAAGTGAAGCAATACCTTGTAGTTGACATTCTGTGGTCAACATCTCTAGCCCAATCTGAATATATCCAGCCTCTAGGAACCAATGCCAAATTTCTTGTACTTATTGCTAGATAATGAATACCAAGACTGAGGGTCCCCCTTAAGAACTCATGAACCCTACAAGTAAACATATAAGAAAACACAAATCAATTTGAGTATTTAGGAGCCATATCAACAACCCAATCAACTACTTGTAGTGAGTAGGATCCACCAATGTTGAACTTGTTGGGCCGTAGCCCTCCAATTTGGATCCATAGAAGTAGAAATAGCCACACCCCTCCATCTCAAATGTAGTCAAAAACTCCTACACACACCATTGTTGGGAGATACAAATCCCCCATGGAGTTTGCCAAATCTCATGACCTAAAAAGAAGTGGAGAATGACCATATCCATCATCTTGAACATCTCGTGTACTACATCCTTTGTTTGCTTGACCATCTAGACATAGTTACCAATCAAAATTAGATCATGCACACAAAGGATGAATAATACATGCCCTCTAACAAAGGTGTGGATATATAATTGGGGATTGCAAAAGGAATGTTGATATCCTAACTTCACTTGAAGGAACGAGTCGATCTTCTTGTTCCAAGCATGTGGAGCTTATCTGAGGCCATAAAGGCCCTTCTTCAACTTGTACGCCTTGCTAATGGATGAGGAACAGGTAGGAGATTGTTCAACATAGATCTCTTGTTTTAAATCTCCATTAATGAAAGCAGAGTTCACATCAAGCTAATAAGCCAGCCATCTCATATGGATGGCTAAGGCAAGAATGGTAATGGCAGCTATCTGAGCAATAGGTGCAAAGGTGTCATGGAAATCCATCCCTGGCCACTATGTGAAGCCCTTGGCACAGCAAGTCATGCCTTTTGCTTATCTAGAGTGCCATCACTATGCTACTTGTCTTAAAAACCCATTTGACTCCAATCACCTTCCTCTACGAGTGGGACAAGGCATAAGATCCCAATTACCATTCTACTCAATCGCATCCAATTCTTGCTCCATAGCCTTCTTCCAATGCTATGACTATAAAGCCTCCTTCATGGAGATGGGGTCTCTATCCTACATGGCACAAGACACTAAACAATAATTAGTACAAACAAGTTCAATGGAGTGTGCCTAGTTCCTCCAAGATCGTTGTAGACCATCCTATAGTTGCCACTCAAGAACTCCTCCAATCCCTACATTCAATCCCTACATCATGGAGTGTATCATAGTCCACTGGCATTATCTCAACGAGTGCTTTCGGTGGTGAAATAATATCCTCTTCTACTAATGGTGGAGCCTTAATAGGAAAAGGCTCCAAAGGCACTGATCAGCTACCCACTATCACTTGGATCTTCAAGTATAGGATGTTCAACATTCCCCTCTACATTTGAAAACTCCACAAATTGAACATCTCAACTCATGTATACCTCCCGTGAAATAGGATCATAAAGCATATATTCCTAAGACTACAAGCTATAATCCACAAACATCTATCTTTTAGAAGCTTGATCATTTATCCCCTTGTTTCTTTAAGATATGAATATAAGCATCACACTAGAATACCCTGAAATAAGACACATTTGGCTCTTGGCCAATATTAGCCTCAAAAGGTGTCATACCTACTACTATGGTCGATATGAGGACCGATTAAGGATGTGGACAGTAGTGGTCATTGCTTCATTCCATAGACACTTAGGTGTTTGCCAATGTCTTATCATAGTCCGATGCCACCATGATCACATTGTGATTCTGCCACTCTCCTAAGGTGTGTTTGTGTTGGTAAACTCTTGATGTATGCCATGATCTTCTGCACAAAAATCTAGCTCTCTCATCGAAGACAAACTCTCCTCTCTTAGCAAAGTGCAAGAACTTGAGTTTCTTGCCAAGTTTGTTCTCCTCGAAGATCAACCAACCATTAAAGTGTGAGAATGCATTTGACTTTAGCTCCAAGAAGTATGCCCAAGTCATGCTACTAAAATCATCAACAATTAGCATAAAGTATAAACTCCCCTTAAGGGATTCCATCCTCATCGTTCTACATAAATCTATCAAAACAAGCTCCAAGGTCTCCTTAGCCCTACATGAAGCCTTGTTGGGAATGGAAATTTATGCTACTTGCTATGAATGTAAGATACACATGGCAAGTGGTTCTGTAGTGGGAGCTCATGCTCAGCCACCAAGACCCACAGACCGCCTATTCTTTCAAGTGTTTCAAGTGAGCACAAATGGCTATCTCTCACGAGTAGCTGGAAAGTGGGGTGGGTGTAGATACAAGCCCTTGCTGAGGATGGTGTGGGTGTAGATACAAGCCCTTGCAGATGATGGAAAGTGGGGTGGGTGTAGATACAAGACCTTACTCAGGATGGTGTTGGATGGATTTACCCTTGAAATTGAAGATGGAGTTGGGGTGGTTCCCTCCCTAACACTGATAGTGGGCAGATTGGTCCTTTGAAATTGAAGATGGTGTTGGACGGAGAATGGCGGATGGATAGATCTGTCTTTGAAATTGACAATGGTGTTGGATGAATCCCCCTTCTTGGAGAATGGCAGGTGGGCCTATCCTTGAAATTGAATATGGTGTTGGACAGATCCCTCCTCGTGCCCTCCGAGGTCGATATGATGAGAACTTAACCTGCAAGACAAAGTTATGCACTTCCTAAGGGGTGTATCTACCCCTCTGTGTAGTGCATGGTGCAGGTGCCAGTGGAACTAGAAGTTGGGTTTTGGCAAGCCTGCAGTGTTTTCCCACACTTGAGAACCCAGTTTGTGCCTTGTTGAGGTGCAGTGCATGACTTAGGGAGACACATCTAACCATAAAAGAGTATGACCTCCCTAGCTATGTCCTGCCCTTGATGTGCCCCTATGTGTGAAGTGGGGGGTGGGGCTAGGTAAAAAAGCCTAGGTGCAATGATTATAGCACTCGCATGATTTCAGAGACTAAGTCTTTCCTTTTCTTTCTATTTCTTTCTTTTCTTTTCTATTTCTTTTATTTTATCTCTCTTCTTCTTCTTCTTCTTCTTCTTCTTCTTCTTCTTCTTCTTCTTCTTCTTCTTCTTCTTCTTCTTCTTCTTTTTTAAATATGTATAAATAGATAAACACAATCGCCATCATAGACATAGGGGTGCTCTTAGGTTGTACCACGATCCTCTTTTGATGATGCATTACAAGGTGGCCTAAGGGATTTGCTAAAAAAGGCACGGCTTTGCATGTAGCTTTTGAGATTAGCCCTAACATTTAGAGGTGTGGTTGACAAAAAGGGGTGTCCACACCTCGTAAATCGGCTATCGTTCATGTTTTCGAGTACCTTCATACAAAAAGAGGGTAACAACATAGCCCTCATCATTAGCCGGAACAACTATCTATTCCTAGGTTGAGATAAAAAAAGAGTGAAGGGAGCTGGGCCTCCTCGACAGCTGGCTTTTGCTTTAGTAGAAACCTAATAGTCCTAAGATAATTACAAGTTGTGATGAAAGCAGGGTCTAGACAGGATGAGAAATCCTCGAGAAAGCGCGTGATTGATGGATGGATGTCTCCTGCCTTGAAGGTTAGGCACTCCTCAGGACTCTCTGCATTTCTGAGTTTCAGGGTCTTCTCCTACTCATGGGTTCATTCAAATTCTTAGGTTTGAGTGAGTTCCTTATTATTTGCAAATAGTCCTCAATCAACCGTCACTCTGTGTGTGTGTGTGTGTGTGTGTGTGTGTGTGTGTGTGTGTGTGTGTGTGTGTGTGTGTGTGTGTGTGTGTGTGTGTGTGTGTGTGTGTGTGTGTGTGTGTGTGTGTGTGTGTGTGTGTGTGTGTGTGTGTGTGTGTGTGTGTGTGTGTGTGTGTGTGTGTGTGTCCGTGTGCGTGTGCGTGTGCGTGTGTGCGTGCGTGCGGGCGTGCGTTCGTGCGTGTGCGTGTGTGTGTGTAATCAGGCTTTCAACTTTTCTTTAGGTGCACTTCAAGTGTTGAAAAACAATGTGGGATGCAATGCAGAATGGTAAATGCAACTTCAACACTCCCATCTATGTTCTCGGCCTAATAGGGCTTTAAGATTAGTCATTGGCCACTCTCGCTGGTCTCTAGGGTTTGCATTGCGTCTTTCTGCTCAGTCAAGGTATAATTGAGGGTCTACGACTCAATTTGGCACTCAGCGGGGTGGACAGCTAGCAAGTTGGCTAGTGTTGTTGCTAGATCTGCAATTCACTAGTTCTCTCATTTCTTGCACTAGAAAGGTGTTCTATTTGTCTATATCTCTCTGGGGGTTCGTCCCAGTCAATGTCTATAGATGTCAAATCTGACATATTTTTAGATTTGGCCGAGCTCATTCAAATTGCAGGGTCCGAGTCTCAAATTCGGCCTGCCCGAGTGGCCCAAGGCCAAATTTGAGGTCAAGTGTCCGAGGGCCGACATAAGGCCATCCGAATGCCACATGGCAAGCTGGGCCAAATGCCTAATTGTCTGATTCAAACAACTCAAATATGGTGATCCGAGTGGTAGTTAGTCTGAAATCGATCGGGTTGAATGGCCAAGGGGCGAGTGAGATGGGGCTGAATCTAGTTGGGCCGAACGGGCCAAATGTGAGCAAGCCAAGGGCTCGGCCCGGAGAGGCTATATGAGTCTAGGACTCAGACAAGCTGAGTGCAATAGGGCATGGCAATAGCAAATGTAATTTTTGCTTCATTTGTGCAATCTATAGCATGCTATGTGGCAAGCACTTCCAGAATAGATCAATGGACAAAGGTTGAGGTCCGTATATACCTTACGTGCTCAAAAAAGTCCTTAGCAAATCAATTGATCCGCTACAAGGGTTCTCTCTCTCTCTCTCTCTCTCTCTCTCTCTCTCTCTCTCTCTCTCTCTCTCTCTCTCTCTCTCTCTCTCTCTCTCTCTCTCTCTCTCTCTCTCTCTCTCTCTCTCTCTCTCTCTCTCTCTCTCTCTCTCTCTCTCTCTCTCTCTCTCAGTGTTATTGTTGCAAATGAGCTCTCCCTTGTTCTCTTGGGTTTTACACCCTTGCCGATCACTCCCCTTGTTGTGATATTAACACATCTAAGTACTCTTTTCTCCCATTTCTTCCTTGTTTGTGCCCTATTTAGGCATGTTTTACAACAGAACCCTAAAGTTTTTCTTTCCTTTGATTTCTTACTCCTATCATACTCTAAATGCAATAAAAATCAAACCCAAATACTGAAATGATTCCTCCTACTTGGCTAATCATCAAAATTTTGAAATACTTACTTGTTGAGAAGATTAAAAGTCCAAATCTCATATATCTCAAGCTCTGGTTCGGGGATGAAACCCTTACTTCTTTGCTCGATTTTAGGCACACAAGTACTCAAGCTTGAATATGTTGGTCTTGACAATGGAACCAAAATGTAGTGGGAGCTCACGCTCAACCGTCAAGACCCACGAACTACCTATTCCTTCAAGCATTTCAAGCAAGCACAAATGGCTATCTCTCACCTAGCCGACGCACCTTCGATCCTACGGGGGTATAGTGAGCTTACCTTGATGCCCGAACGAGTAGCCTCCTCCCTCAAGCAACCCAATAGCTCCACAATTCTAGATGCAAGCTCAAGCAACCTCAAGCCTCCACCTTCAAGCTCCATCCTCCATAGCCACACACGAGACAAGATAAGAGAAGAGAGAAGAATAAGAGAGGAGATGATGGAGAGCTTCTTCTCCTTGATCCCTCACCCTCACACACTCACTCTCTCACACTCCCTCTCTCAAGCACACACAAGCAAGCAAGAAGGAGAGAAGAAGAGAAGAATAAGAGATCACTTTTGCCACAAACCAAAGAATGAGCTTCTCATTCACTTTTTGAGTTTATATACCAAACCCTAATCCCTTTTGGGTGATCATCCCCTTTTTTACATGGCCAGCCCTGGCCTAGACCCTCTTTCCTATTTTCCTCTTATCTTCCTAACTTCCTTTCTACCGCTCGTCTATCCTTTACAATCTGCATAGGAGGGAACCTGGCACTCTTTTACAAAAGTTTAAGGGGCACCTTGCATTTTAAAATGCACTTTTGCCTTGACTTAGCTTTTGAGGTCATCCTTGCACTTTTGGTTGTTTCCCTTCCTGCTTCTTCCTTTGTGTAAAATTTCCTTATGCGCTGCCATTCGGCTTCTGACTTGCACTTTTCCTTTTTTTTTTGCTTTTTCTCGTGCTAAGGTTAACAAGCTCACCCCAACCTTTAGCAATCCATGTACAATATTCCTTCTGGAGGTACTCATGGTGGCCAAACCAAGCATGCCATATCTCAGTTTGAGTTTGAGAAGAAAGAAGAAGATACGTAAAGTTTGATTAAATCTATATCTTGTAGACTCTATTCTCCTCATGACCTACACAAAGGAATTCGCTAAGAAGCTCCATTAAGAACTCAGAAAGAGTCCTTATCAAACTTGGCTATAAGACCAAGAGCACAAATCTTGCTCATTGAAAGAATATGATATTCTAGACCTGCATGCAAAGAACTTCTTATGTGTGGGGACCACCCTACCCATCTAGAATCAATTACATATTACCTTTGCCTTTAATAAGGATAGAAGAAATGTCACCTATGAGAGTTTTCCCATGCATCAGTTACATATAGGCAATACCATCTGAAGACGAAGTCATGTGGTGGGAAGTGCCATTATCCACAATCCACTCACAAGATTGGGGAGGCAACATTGTTGTAACAATGGCCCTCGGAGGAGCATCCTCAATCAACTCCAAATGGAGAAAGGTAGTCACCTATGAAAGAGCAACCACCACTCCTAAGTCCTTTGTAGTCTTCTTCTTCTTGGTGTCCATCTTATCCTTCTTTTAATGACCTGTCTTACCATAGATGTATGAGAAGTAGACTCCTTGGCTTATCTTCTCATCCTTCTTCTTCTTCTTATTGTTCTTCCCCTTGTGTTGGGAAGATTGACCTGTCAACACCTCCAACTTGGGAGCATTATAACTTTTGAGATATTCCTCTTGGTCTAAGACCCCATTGGAACCAACTCCTCCTACTTAAGGGCATTTGTCCCTGCCCTAAAGCAAATCAAGGTAGAATAGAATGCATAGAATCAAAGTGGTAACCTTGCAAAATAAGAGTTATCACCATATCCTTTGAGGTAATTACCTTCCATGCATTCTGGACCTGCATTTCCAATTGCCAAAACTTATTGGCATGGTCCCACACAGAAGAAGACTTGTTGGGACTCAAAGTCTACATTTGAACCTCCAAAGACACATGTTTCATAATGCTCATCCATTTATATATTTGATCCAACTCCAACCATATCCCTGGAGCCACAATCGAATGCTCCATATGAGTAGTAATGATTAGAGCACAAGAAGAAAGAGGAAAGAGTGGATGCTAGCATTCAATTCTAAATATGCATGTACGTTTAGCAATTCGGCTTTGAAGGCATCAGTAGAAACCTTGGAGGCATCATGATCTATAGGATGGTTTATAGCCTCAGTCCCTCTAACTCTACAAATGGTGCTTGTGATGATAAGGCTTCCTTCACTTGTTCCAAACCTATTTCAACCACCACTAGAGAAAAATCTCCTCCAAAAGTATAAAAACATGATCTTTTCTTCTTAACAAACAGTAAAAACATACAAAAAAAATCAACTTTGCTCCTTTTATGCACCTCACCTATTTGCATCATCCTATGGACAAAGAAAATGCAATCTTTTGTTGCATTAAAATCTTTTGTTTAGATTTTTCCATGATCAATCAACCTTTCACCATTGCTTTGATACTGTGTTAAAGTGCAATGAATGTGGAAGCGTATGGACAAGATTGAAAGACAATGAACATAAGAGAAGAGGGAGAGAGAAAAGAGACAAAAAAATACATAAATCTACAATAAATGAATGTTGAAATGAAGAAGGTAGATGTACAAATGGGTTGTCAAAGTTTCTTTGTGAGATGATCTCTCTCTCCATCTAAAAATAGATAAGTGAAGTGGGTTGGCTGGAAGCTATCTACAAATGGCAAAAGAAATAGGCCAAAAATTAATCATGTTGGCCATCTAAATATGGCCAACTAGCTATGATCTGGACAACTATGCAACAATTGGCCGACATCACAATAAACAATGTAGAAAAACTATGATAAGTAAAACAATTGATGTGCCACATAGCATTGCCATCTAGCCACTGCATGTCCAACCTACTCAAAATAATGTGCATGCACCTAGTGACTACTAGAAAATGCCCAGATTGAGAGGAAATGCTTAAATCTGCTTGAAAGACCTAGTTGTAAAATAGTAGCCTGACAATGTTAGTCTAGGGGGGATGAATAAATCTCTGATAATTTAACTAATTAATGCAATATATATTTTAGTCATACATAGATGACCTCATCCTAGTATTTGTTGATGATATTCTAGTACATTCCAAATCCCTTAAGGATCATGAGATTCATCTGAAGATTATGCTCCAAACCCTTCATGAAAATGTGCTCTGTGCCAAGAAGAGCGAGTGTATATTTTGCACGGACAAGAGGGGATACTTGGGGTATATAGTATGTGTTGAAGGAATATTAGTTGACACTACAAAGATAAACCACATCCTAGATTAGCCAATTTTTGGAACAATTAACAAAATCTGAGAATCCTTGGAACTTATGGGAAGGTTTTGAACCTTCATCAAGGATTGCTCCCTTATGGAAATGCCTCTGACTAATCAGTTGAAGAAATAAACTTTGATTATATGGGTAGCTCAACACTAGGAGACCTTCAATAAGTCAAGGAATATATATAAACAAAAAATCCTAGTGTTGAAACTTTCCACTTCAATTAAGAATTTGAAGTGATCACTAATGCAAGCGGACTTGCGATTACAGGAGACTTGGTGCAAGAATATAAAATCATGGCTTATACCTCATGGAACGTGAAAACCATCTCCATACATGATAACCCTATCCTAGAGCTTGTATAAGAAGCCATTACCCAATGACAAGGAGCATGAATTGTCTATGACAAAAGTGCTCTAAGACAAAAGCATAGAGACCAAGCCAACCAACATAAAGGATTACAAGTAATGGATGCATTTATAACTAACATCACATTTGTATTCCAAGGAGTTAGGATATTAAGACTAAAAACTTGTGGGAAGCTCATGAGAGCCTAATAATTGGACATCCATGCTATACCAATACTCTTAATAATGTAATTTAAAAGAGTTATTATTGGGTGGGAATGAAAGCGGATGTATTTCGATACATGATCTTGTGCCAACTTGCCAAAAGTTCAAGGTAGAAATAATCAAGATGCTAAGAGAACTTCAACCCTTGGATATTCCACAAATGAAGTAGGTAAGCATGGACTTTATAGTCAAATTATCCATGTTTTTGGGGCCAATATGACTCCATTATAGTAATGATAGATAGATCGCTCATTTAAATTTTGGTCAAGATTACTTACAAATCCTCCATTATTGAACGAAAATTTATTTAATAGATCTTAAACTACATGGATTGCCAAAGAGTATAATCAACCACCATAGAGATTCCAAATTCACTTGAAATTTTGGATGTGGTGATTCCAAGTTATGGAAACTCAGTTATGCTTCGATATTGCCTATCACCTCTACAAATTGATAGCCAAATTGAGAGTGTGAACCAAGTCATTGAAGATATCTCAAGATCCTATAATGGCAAAGAACCAAGAAGGTGGATTGAGCATCTACCTCTTGTGGAATTCATCTATGATACCATATATCAGTAGATGATCAAGATATCCCCATTCCAAGCTCTATATGAACAAAAATTGAAAGATACTATTGAATTTTTTAGACCCACTCTTTAGGTGGAAATTTCTTAACCTATGCTTAATGAAATGGACCAATAGGTTTAGGCCATTTTTCATGACATCAAAGCTACCCTATATTGATATACATCCTATTCAAATCCCTTAAAGACTATACACACCTTCGAGGAAGGAGACATGATTTTCTTAAGGGTAAAACCCTAGAAGAGCTTGCTATCCTTGGGAAAGTACAAGATGCTTAGTTCAAGATATTGTGGACTCTATGAAGTGATTAAAGTGATGGGAAAGGGAGCTCATAACCTCAAACTAGCATCTCATCTCTCAAGGTGCATAATGTACCCCATGTGAACTTGCTCAAACCATATGTACCCAACCTTGAGCATATACTCATTGATGAATAAATAGTGATACTAGCCCAATGGATTCTCAAAATGCAATTAGAAAATATTCTTGAGACAAGAGAGAAACTCTTGAGAAGTAAAATCTTAAGAGAATACCTTGCACAATTGAAGGGCTATCCTGAAGAAAGCACCACATGGTGAATGAGTCTATCTTCAAAAAGAATACCCTCAATACTTATAAGAAGAGCACATCTTGATTTCTCAAAGGAAGGATGATGTTACATCTCCATTACAGATAAAATGGAATGAAGTTTTGAGAAAATTAAAATAATGTGCAAAAGATGTTTAAGAAGTGTTTTTATTGAAAACGGTGGCTTATTAGCACATTTTTGTTACTTGATAGCAAGAGCACATTATAGTAAACCTACAAAGAATAAATGGGAACATGATTTTCATGCAATAAAATAATGGCTAGAATAAGAGAAGTGGACTAGGAAAGAAATTCTAATTTGCTTTTAGAGAAATAGAGAAAGGCTGAAAAATAATTTACTATGGTAGAAGGCACAACTAACAAAGTAAAAGTCAATTTAGCTTTGTCTTATTTAGAAGAAAAAACATAGAAAAAGAATGAAAACATGTTGTGCTCTTCTGTCCCCTTCCCCCAAACTCTATATAGACTTCCCTCTTTGGGCAAAAATCCGTACATAACCATACTTTAAATCAAGCTATAACCTTGCAACCATGTAATCTTGAGCTAGAGAGGAGTTTGTCAGTGTGCTCTAATATGCAAATGGTGATTTGATTGAAAGGAGTTCATCAATGTACTCTGATATCCTAAACAAAGCTTTGATCAAAGAGTTCATGATGTGCTTTGATTGGAGTACTGTAAACAATGTCAAAATCAACATACTCAAGTATCCAAAAAATTTACACATTCTTGCTGCTCACATCCTCTTCTCCCACATCAAACATCTTATGCTACTTCATTTGTAAATTCTTCTTATATGTAGACATTCCCAACTCACTTTCTATAAGTCATGTTTCTATAGGAGAGCATTGTGAGGCCATTGAGACAACCAAATGATATCATCACAAGCCAAAAAATTTATAATATTGTCATAGCCTTGGCAAGCCTAGTCAATAGTAGATTGACATTTGAAGGTCATTTCCTTTTGTGCATGTAAAAGGTATCCCAAATACTAGTTTTTATGGCCCCAAAATAACACTAGAGATTGTGCATGAACCTATAATCCCCAACAAAGGTAAACACATAGCCAGAGGTGGACTTTCTATTGTTTGCATGTCCTACATAATCAGAGTCAGTGTACCCCATGACTCCTATATCCTGGTCACCATAATATATGCACAGATCTATTGTGCCCTTCAGGTATCTCATGATACCCTTGATGGTATCCCAATGCCACCTATCTTGTGTAGCCATATAGCATGTCACAACTCCCACTACGAAAGCTATGTCAGGATGAGTGACTATCATGGCATACATCAAATTGGCCACTACGGATGCATAGGGGATCTTGGCCATCTCGGCCTTTTGCTCGTCAAACTATGGACAATCGGCCTAGCTCACCTTCACATGAGAAGGCAAAGGACAGCCAATAGGCTTAACATCCTACATATAAAACCACTCAAGGACCTTCTGGATATACTCCTTTTGTGACAAGTAAAGAAGCCCATGAGAGTAGTCATGCGTAATGCGCATCCCAAGAATATGTGAGCCCTGTCCCATGTCTTTCATCTCAAAGCTCTTCTTGAGCTAACTTTTCAAAGCATCCAACTCATCAAGAGCTCCCCCAACAATCAACATGTCATCCACATAGAGTGCCAAAATCAAAAGGCTATCATCAGGAGCATTCTTTGTGTATAAACACGGATCCATATGACTGCGTATATAGCCTTGTGAATGCATAAAAGCATCAAACTTGTGGTACCATTTCCTAGGTGCCTCCTTAAGTCTATAAAGGCTCTTTCTTAATCTGCACACTAGGTATTTCCTACCCTTTTTCTCAAAGCCCTTAGGTTGCTACATATAAATCTCCTCATGCAAGTTTCCATTTAAAAAAGCTGTCTTAACATCCATCTAATTGAGCAACCAATGCTAGTACCGACTATAGGAGAAAAGACTTCCTTGAAGTCAACACCGTGCTCCTATTTAAAACCCTTAGCAACCAATCTAGCCTTATAGGGAGCAGGCTTGGGGTGTCCCAAGGGTGCGCTTCAACTTGTACACCCACTTGCATGGCAATGCACGCTTTCCACTAGGCAAAGGAACCAACTCCCATGTATGATTTTTATGTAAAGAGTCAAAACTTTGAATGCATGACCCTCTCCCAAGTGTGACTATCACCATAGCACATGGCCTCATCATAAGTGAGAGGCTCACCTACACCTATCACCATCACATAATCAACAAAGGGCTCAAACCACTCAAGAGGACGTTTGGCTCTAGCAAAGCATCTCAAGGTAAGCTGAGGAGCCTATACATTCTGTCTAACATAATGGTCATGGGGTACTGAAGCATCAGCTACTACCACAGACTGTCTAGCTGCTATATGGGAGTAGGAAGCTCCTCCTAAAATATAACACTACGTATCTCGACTATCTGTTCAAGCTACTTATACATATTTTCCTCATGGAAAACTACATCATGGCTGTGGATGAATTTTTAAGCCTGTGGATCCCATCGGCGATAGCCCATCTCACCTGCATCCCCATAACTAAGAAACATTCATTTCACAGACTTAGAATCCAACTTTGTGTGCTTGTCCTTGGATACATGGCAGAAAGCCTCACAACCAAAGACACACAAATGATCATACGAGGGAGGTTTTCTACACCACACCTCCTTTGCAATCTAAAAGTTAATAGAACTACAAGGAGATCGATTGATCAAGTGTACAATAGTAGTCACTGCCTCAGCCCAAAACTATTGTGGTGAGCCTGCTTGGTAGCCTGCCTAGTAAGCATACTACGGACCATTTCCTATATTGTCTTGTTCATGCACTTAGCCATACCATTCTAGGGTGGGATGTATAGGGAGGTCAACTGACACTTAATATCCCTTTCATCGCAAAACTGCTCAAAGGCTTTATAGACATACTCACCCCCATTATCTAACTGTAGGCATTTCAACCTATGCCCACATTGGTTCTCAACTAATGCCAGACAATGCTGAAAGGTAGCTAAAACATTAGATTTTAGCTTTATGGGATATGGACAGACCTTATGTAAGTAATCATCAATGAATGTGACAAAGTACTTTGCACCTCCTAATGACCGATAGGGCATAGGTGATAAGCAAAGCACCTGTGACAAAGCATCTGTGACAACATCATAATAAGCCTGCTTGTTGAGTAATAGGATAATCGTGGACGTGCAAATCTCATCTAAGTTATCCCATACATCCTAACATGACCTTCAAGCTTAATGCTTTTACATTTGATTGGCCTAATCTAAGATTTCTACACCAAAACTTGCCAAATTTGAGTCTTCCAATCACCATAATTGCTGCCATCCAACTGTTCAATGCTGAAGATGGCACTGTCGTTTGAATGTCCAACCATACTACAGGAAAAAGAGGCACATTACAAGCCAAATAGGCTATTGTAATACCTACAAATAGCCCTAAAACCACTGCCAAAATAAGAGGTATGGACCAAATAATGAGTTGTCCACAAACTATGACCAAAATAGCATCAAAAGGAGGAGACTGCTCTCATAAATAGTACAACAATCTACAATTACATCATGCTAAAAATGAGATACAGCATACTCAAGCTCACTACAAATAAAATTCAAAGCTCCATGTAATATCCAAGTGTTATGTAACCCACTGGAACAAAAGTTAGATGCCAAATGAGCAAACAAAGATCAAATCCTCATGTGAGTGGCATCCAAGCGTCCAAGATACATCAAGTACATAGCTGAGAGCATAAGAGCCAATAAAAGCTTCAAGCCCGTAAGGTCATGGACCTCTAAAGCATCGAATGAAGTAGCTAACAACAAATGACAAATGTTGTAAGCTCAAATGCATTCAATAGCATAGCCAAGCATCGAGCTTCAATGTCATGCACCAATACATTAGGTAGAATGTCTTAATAGCATGAAAGAGCATTAGGCATAAACTATCCCTATTAAAAGCTTGTTGTCCACTGTATGTACAATAGTAAAATGACAGTCAAGTCTGAGCAAAAGTGAGTTCAATCAAAGCCCAAAAGCATTCTGGGAGCATGTCCAATCATGTGGTATCAACATAGACATCAATGTATTATCCGAAGTAGCCAGGAAGCATCAACAAGCAATAGGCATATACTTTCACTGATAGAATAACATTCATCCTTGCTTATTATAGCAGTAAAAACGACAATAAAACTAAGGCAAATATGGGCTCAAATCAGTCCAAAATCTTTCCAATACATTGGCCAGACATTCTACAAGTGTCCATAGTATCAAATGAGCATCTCGAGAGCATCACAAAAGCTAAGAGCATGACATTTCTCAAATAAATAGCATTCAGCCTTCTTATGACAGTAGCGATGACATCTATGAGAAAATTGAGTTAGAAGAGTGCTCAAATCAATGCAATAGCATCTCAAACCAATGACATATGATCCCCCAAGTATCTAACAATAAAATATAGATATACGAGCATCCTGAGAAGCATATACAAGCTCCAAACATTGAAGATATGGTTGTCCTTGTTTTATGATAGCATGTTACCATGTTTGCGTAGTTAATAGTTGAAGCTCAATGACTCAAAACAAATGCTCAATGTTAATGGTTAATGCCAGGAGGAGTGGTAAACAATGCCAAAGCTTGGGGAGTGGTTGAGCAAGCACAAGTGCTTGAAAATGGCCACCGCTGGAAAAAAAACATGCTTCTATTTCCATCCCTAAATATTGAGTTGAATACTCCCTGAAATAAGCTTAGTGAAGGCTCAAGCCCAATAGGTTGTGAGAAGTCCTAGAGAAATGAGAACTTAATATGAACCTCAAGAGGTGGAGCTATGGCTGCCAATGGTGAAACCTTGTTGTAGGTAACTCAAATGAGAGCTAAAGCAATGTGGATTGAGCTTAAGCCCCGAGGAGTCCACCTTATAGAACATGTAAGATACCACATGAGTTCAAAAGAAAGGATATATTTATTATGTTGACTTACAATTTTTGTAAAACATAAGGGGTTTATAAATGTGCTCAATGTAAATTCATATTATGGGTCATTTATTCCAAAATTCTCAGAGGCACAATGAGGGGGGAGGGATGTGCTCGAGATGTGTCTATTTGAGAGCCCCAAATAAAAGCCCCATCTCCTTTACCACCACTCTCTCTCTTGGTATACAAAGTGTCATTTTAATTTCAAATCACTAGCCTATTTGCATGGGATCTCCCTACTTCATAAGGAGCCTATGCCTCTTTCAACATCCACTACTAGCTATTAGTTTGTACCTTTCTCATTCAAACCAAAACAATATGGTCTATAAGAAAAAAACTAATGCTTTCTCTTTGTAAACTCCTCAGTAGCAACCCCCAAATAGCGGAAAAATAGCATTGTACCTTCATTCCACAAAAAGACAAAAGAAAAAGCTATGCCTACAAATCCTACCATACGATTTTGTTGAAATAGACCTCATGTTTACCAATGGCTAGGTACTTTCTCTTCTAATCACCTTATCATCCTCTCATGCTAAGACCACTTGCTTCAACCTATGAGGATACACCCTCCTTCGTGATCTCTCTACAAGGATCAAATTGAAGATTGAGACCCAATATCCTCCTCATAGCTAGACTTAGGAGGGATACAATTGCATCTCAAGTCCCCCTCAAGTCTTTGGATCCTTGCTTTATCTTTTAATCTTATGCATATGTGGAAGATCAAAAGTATGCTTGAGATATGAACTTCATGCTCAACCATAATTTTTAGAAGAATACAATATTTGAAAAGAAAAGCATTCATCAAACAGGCCACCAAATATGGATGCCATGAAAATTTTTAGCTTGCTTGGTCATGCACATCATGATGTCATGAATAGTACACAATACATAGGGTTCATTGAGTGACTTTTATCTTAAAGCACTCCTCTCACCCCTTTAATTGTTTTGCAAAGGGAAGAGAGGGAGAGTGTGTACATGTGTAATTTAGTGGAAATGTAATATTTTGTGAAAGCGAAGTTAGAGAGAGGGAGAGAGAGAGGCATGAATATATCATAAGCATGGCATAGAGAAAGGGTGAGCACAATCTTAGTAGGTCTACCTTCCCTTGAGTCAGTGTGGCAGAAAGGATTTGAGGTATCATCATCCATCGGATCATCATTTTTACTAGGAACATTTCTACGAGTCTTGGTAGAGAGTTGGTCTTGCAATTTGTAGCCTCCCTTTGCATTCAATCAAATCTCAAGAAGGCAAAGGCGAAGTCATTATGGATGCAATACTTCAAAGCTTCCTTGCGGTGGTGGGAGTCGAGACAATTGCAACAGCAAAGTAGTTTGTCCCAATATATCTAATTACAACGTATTCAACCTTTGCATCTAATTATGATGTATTCAACCTCTGCAAAACATGAAATCTTGTGAGCTCTCATAGAAACATGGCTTTTTCTTTCACCCGATTGCAACCCCAAGCTAATGCAGCTGAGTGAACTGAAGCCTCAAGAGGAGAAAGGAGCTACTTTTCTAGAGGAGATTGCTCATGTTGTGGGACTTTTGAAGGCTTGTGCAAATAAAAATGATCTATTCAAGGGCACAAGTCTATATGAGGACATTTGCAAATGAGGGTTTCTTGAAAGAAGCCCCTATGTTGCAAGCACTATAATAACTATGTATGCTAAATGTGGGGCTCTTGCAAAAGCATGACAAGTGCTTGACAAAGGTACTATTCATGATAGATTCTCTTGGACTACACTGATTGTAGGATATGCACAAAATGGCCACATCAACGAAGCTCTAAAATGCTTTGATAAGATGCAGCACAAAGGCCACTTTCTTGGTTTAATCACCCTTTACATGTGCATTGAAAGCATGTACTAGCATACAAGCACTCAATAAGCAAAAAAATTCATGTGATGAGATTGTTAGATTAGTATTGTTGGAGAATTATATTGTAAATGGCAATGCCTTGGTGAAAATGTGTGCCAAGTGTGATATTTTGGGAAAAGCACGAGTGGTGGATGAGCTTCTTATTCAAGTTGTAGCCACTTGGAATGCACAAATTGCATGGTATGCATGGGCAAGGCAAATAAGCAATGCAATGTTTCAATAAGATCCGACATGAGGGACACTCCCCCTGTAGCCACCTTTATTTGTTCCTTGAAGCACTTGACAAGGGCAAACAAATTTGTGATCGTATCCTTAGACTCACGTGGTTGGGGAGAAATGTTGTGCTTGGTAATGCTTTGGTGGCCCTCTCTCTCTCTCTCTCTCTCTCTCTCTCTCTCTCTCTCTCTCTCTCTCTCTCTCTCTCTCTCTCTCTCTCTCTCTCTCTCTCTCTCTCTCTCTCTCTCTCTCTCTCTCTCTCTCTCTCTCTCTCTCTCTCTCTCTCTCTAGCAGCAATTTGTTGTGCTCTTTGCATGAGGGCTGTAAGGTTGTTCCTCAACTCTCCACTATTGAGTTTTAGTGCACGTTGAACTTGCACATTAAGGTATTGTTGGTGCATACTTGTGGGCCCTTGGTTCAAGGAGCCATCAAATTGAAACATGCACTTTCCCTAGTGTGGGCAGTGCCCCCATGGTGTTGCTCATCCAACCTGTTGGTGGATGATGCCCCCACAGTGCCTCTCATCGTGTGTGTCAAGGTATTGTTGGTGCCTGCTTGTGTCCCCTTGGTTCAAGGAGCCATCGAGTTGCATGTGTACATTTTTCCTCAGTGGAGACGACGCCCCCACGGTGCTTCTCATCCAGCCCAATTGCCTTCTTATAGACTATTGGCATAGGGAGCCATTGACTTGTAGTGTACATTGTGCCTCGATGCAGACGGTGCCTCTCATCCTTCCTAGCTCCACCGATAGCTTGCTCATCACGAGGTAAAATGTTTGTATTTTTCCTTGAATCAAATCATAAAAGGAGACCGTCACCACTCTGCTTTTCAGCATGTCCACCTAGATCTATAAACCATGTCCCTCATGCTAAGTAGACTCTCTGATTAGATGACATATCCCTTGTTCAATTCACCTTTGACATTCTAATTAAGTTGGCAAGACTACATAACCCTTCTTGGTAGCTTACCCTAGTAGCTTCTCTGCACTTTGAGCATGATTCCTTCCCTTGGGCTAACCTAAGAATGGTACGCTACCTCTTATGAGAGTCTCACATAAATGGATTTATGGCCGGCTTTCGGAGCCCTTGATTGTTAATCCCTTTTTTTTTCCCTCAAGGCACCATGCCCTCCTCATTTTCTCTCCTCTTCATGCTTTTTTTTCAAAGGCTAATAATAGCTTACTAATCCTTTACCCTCCATAATCTCCATTAGCCATTGCTAAGGTTTTTTGAAGGATTTAGGGACTTAAGTTTGCTTAACACCCAAAAATCCTCCATAGCACCCTTCATGCATTGATGTATAGCTTATAATTATACCTTTCTGACTATTAGATGTCTTTGTCAAGGCTGCAAAGTCTTAGATGGGGAACATACATGATTATGTACACATTTAGGAAGGGCTCGTGTGTTTGTAGTGAGCTATATGTGTTTGTAGTAGCATTAAATGGGCTATTTATTGAATCCAAAGCAACATATAATGAATTTCTTGTTAGCTTTTGTAGGGTCGGTGGCTTGGTAAAAAATGATTGTAGTGCCAATGCAAAGTGAGTAGTAAGGTTATAACAAATGGTGGGTTACTGCCTTGTAGGGTTGGTTAGCATCCTGTGAGTTGGTAACAAGCAATGTGGTGGCTATGTGTTTTGAGTTGGCAATGTAAATGGATAACAAACAATGTAAATGCTTGTGTGTTTAGCGGGCTATGTGTTTGTAGCAACATTAAATGGGCTATTATGTTCTCTCCAAAGCAACATACAATGGATTTCTCGTTAGCTTTCATAGGGTTGGTGGCTTGGTAGAAAATGATTGTCAATGGTGGCAATGCAAAGTGAGTAGTAAGGTTATAAGCAATGATGGGTTAGTGCCTTGTAGGGCTGGTTAGCATCCTATGAGTTGGTAACAGGCAATGTGGTGGCTATGTATTTTGAGTTGGCAATGCAAGTGGATAATAAACAATGTAAGTGCTTGTGTGTAGTGGGCTATGTGTTCATAGTAACATTAAGTGGGCCATGTGTTCATACCAAAGTAATGTGCAATGGATTTGTTTTTAGCTCAAGGTTTGTGGCTTGATAGAAAATGACTATCAATGGCAATGCAAAGTGAATAGCAAGGTTACCGAGCAATGGTGGGTTAGTGCTTTGTAGGGTTGGATAGCATCTTGTGAGTTGGCAACAAGAAATGTAGCAGCTATGTGTTTTGAGTTGGCAATCTAAGTGGGTAACAAACAATGTAAGTGCTTGTGTATTAGTAGCGGGCTATGTGTTTGTAGTAGCATTAAGTAGGCCATGTATTCATTCCAAAGCAATGTATACTAGATTTCTTTTTAGCTTATAAGGTTGGTGGCTTGGTAGAACATGATTGTCAGTGGGGCAGCACAAAGTGAGTAGCAAGGTTATAAAAAATGATGGATTATTACCTTCTTCTAGGGTTGATTAGTGCTTTGTGAGTGGGTAACAAGAAATGTGATGGCTATGTGTCTTGATTTGGCAATGTAAGTGGGTAACAAACAATGTATATGCTCATGTGTTTGTGGAGGGCTATGTGTTTGTAGTAGCATTAAGTGGGCCATGTGTCCATTCCAAAGCAATGTACAATGGATTTCTTGTTAGCTTTTGTAGGGTCAATGGCTTGGTAGAAAATGATTGTCAATGGCAAGGCAAAGTGATTAGCAAGGTTATAAGCAATGGTGGGTTATTGTCTTGTAGGGTTTGTTAGCACCTTGTGAGTTGATAATAAGAAAATGTGGCAACTATGTGTTTGGAGTTGGCAATGTAAATGGGTAAAAAACAATGTAAATGCCCATGTGTTTGTAGCAGGCTAGGTGTTTGTAGTAGCATTAAGTGGGCCATGTGTTCATTCCAAAGCAATGTACAATGGATTTCTTGTTAGCTTTTGTAGGGTTGGTGGCTTGGTAGAAAATGATTGTTAGTGGTTAGTGGTTAGTGGTTAGTGGTTAGTGGTTAGTGGTTAGTGGTTAGTGGTTAGTGGTTAGTGGTTAGTGGTTAGTGGTTAGTGGTTAGTGGTTAGTGGTTAGTGGTTAGTGGTTAGTGGTTAGTGGTTAGTGGTTAGTGGTTAGTGGTTAGTGGTTAGTGGTTAGTGGTTAGTGGTTAGTGGTTAGAGGCATGGTCAATAGTGTGGCATGCGGATAAAGGATGGGTTAGGCTTTGTAGAAACCTTTAGTGGTGCTACAAGTGGATAGAAGATTGGTTATGCTTTGTGGCAATAGCTTGGCAATAGTTAGTAGTATAGCAATTTTTGTAGCAATGCTGGGTTAGTATCTTGTAGGGTTTGGGGTCAGTAGCAATCATGGGTAGAGGCATGGGTAGACGGTTTTAGGGTTGGTTTGCGATTTGCATAGTGGGTAACATTAAGTGTGGCAATGTTACATTGAGCACGAAAATGCAAGTGGGATACATTAAGTGTTTTTAAATGTAGCAATGTAAGTTGCATTAAGTGGCAATGTAAATGATTTGGTCAGCTTGCAAGGTTGGTTAGCACATTATAGAGTGACATTAAGGTTGGCAAGTGTAATATTGTCAGTAGACAAGTGCTAATGCTTAAAAGAGACCAGTTGGCATTTCTTTAGGTTAAGTTTTATTCTTAATTGAGGGTCAAATCATGCATTGAAATGGTGTGATATTCACTAAATACTCAATTTTTGGTAAAAGAGTCTAAGTCTCTTACTACATGATTAATAAAAGAAAGAGAGCATGTCTGTAATAGCTTAAGAATGGTACCTTGGTCCCAGGTCTTTGTGGCTTGGAACCGAGGGACATTGTAATAATAAGTAGAGTCGTGTGACTTATTTAAGGTTGTTATAGATTCTATATCTTCAAACTTACATATGTAAACATGAGTTTGGTTGGAATGTGCAACTTTATGTGTTTGGGACGCACTCTCTAATAGGTCATACAATCTTATGTGTGACCTTCATGGGGCATCTCTCTTGAGAAACAAGGTTTCAAGTTATATTTAGGTACCCAACATCTCATGTCCCTTGTTTTTGTTGATTGAGCATTGTAGTACATGGAATAATGCATTGAAGACCATGTGAAACAAAGCAAAAGCTTTTTAAAAGCATTACATTGGCGAGCTCATTCAATTGAAATGCAAATGTGTGTGGTTTTCTATTGTATTTGACCCAAACGATCTAAGGCTTGCACTTTTTGCTTTGTGTTGGTGTCCCAAGCTTGCTTGGCACACAAAGACACAAGGCTTTCCTCATCCCTGCATTGCTCATATGGTGTCCGCATCCCACATCCTCATGCCTTGGCACTAAAGGGGCACCATGATTAGCATAGTGTTGCACCTAACCTAAACAATATGAGGCTTGCACTTTCTGCTTTGTGTTAGTGTCCTAGGCTTTGCTTGGCACACAAATACATAAGGCTTTCCTCATGCCTGCATTGCACATGGCATTTGGGTCCCACATCCTCATGGCTCGACACTAAAGGGGCACCATGATTAGTGTAGTGATGCACCCGACCTAAATAATCCAAGGCTTGCACATTTTTTCTCTATGTTGGTGTCCCATTTGCCTAGCACACAAAGACACAAGGACTTCCTCATGCTTACACTATGTATGGTGTCTGAGTCCCACACCCTTATGGCTTGGCACCAAAGGGGCACCATGATTAGTGTAGTCATGCACCTGACCTAAATAGATTTGAGGCTAGCACCTTTTGCTTTATGTTAGTGTCCTAGGCCTCCCTTGGCACACAAAGGCACAAGGCTTTCCTTATGCTTCCATTGTGCATAGTGTCTGGGTCCCACGTCCTCGTGGCTTGGCACCATGATTAGCGCAGTCATGCACTTCACCTAAACAATTTGAGGCTTGTACTTTTTGCTTTGTATTGGTGTCCCAGGCCTCTCTTGGCACAGAAAGACACAAGGCTCTCCTTATCCTATGTCCTCATGGCACCATGATTAGTGCACTCGTGCATCTGACCTAAGCGGATTGTAGCTTTCTCATTTTAGGGAGAGAGAGAGAGGGGGAGAGAGAGAGAGAGAGAGAGATGCTTGAGTTATCTTATATGTACCTACTAAACTTAGCATGTGTGTGTACCATTGAGAAAACAAATGCATCAAGAAAATCTATGTAAATTGGATAGGAAGCTTCTTGTTGAAATATGTAAATACGAGCTATTTAGTGCCATTTTAGCTATGGACAATGATGAGATGAGGGAGGTTTGTTGGAACCTTGGAAAAAGGGACGTGTTAAGGTGCAAGGTGATTTTTGGAACTAAAAAACACACGGAAAACGAAGGCCTTGGACACTTGTTGGAAAAGATAGACTTAGATATCACCATGACTAGATGGATTTCTAGCATGATTGGGAATCTTATGAAAACTTGGAGCAAGAGTAAATCTAGTTTTAGGGAAGACTTTAACAGTGAGAGAGTACGCAAATGGGATTGCTTTTATGCTGAGGAGTTACTGAAAGCAAATCCGATAGAAGTGTCAACCAGGCAATTTCATGGTAGAAAAAGGTGCACTCTACATGCCAAAGCCTTGCATCCACTCCAAAGATAGGACTGAAGCATAAGATCTCCATAGTCTTTGTGCTCATATGCCCAATGCATATACAACAACATATCTAAGTGAAAATGAGATAGTCCATGGAGAAGAATTGGGAAGATATACATATGGTACAATTTTCAAAGTGAAAATTACAGGTGTAGTTGGGTTTGATCCTAGTAGAATCTATGCTGGAAAGTGTTATAAAGGGACAAATTATAGAAGGCAAGCAGAGTAATGCAAGGAGATCATAATGCATATTAGATACCAAGTACTGGTGCGTGTCATTGCAACCACCGCTGAAGAGCCCCTATGGACAATTACATTGTACTTTAATGGAGGTAGTCTTGGGGACTTCATGACCCAGCTCCCTTTATCGCATGGACGATTCACAATATTTTTTCACCCATGCAGTGGCAAGAGAAGGCCTGATGAAGATAGTCAATTATCAAGTGATCAAATATGATGAATTATTATATTTTGCAAATGTGTCTTGTCTATTATTCATGCTTTAATTTTGGGAATGTGTTGGCTACACAGAAATATTGTTTTGGATTTTGTTTCTGAAGTGTGTCGTGTGGGAATAATAGACTGGGGCAAGGCTCTGGATTTCTTAGAGCAACGAAGGGCATTTGCAAAGCCACCTAGAGAGTGGCGTGATGATGAAGAAACATATGCAAGAAAATTGAATCACTGCAAAGTAGATCATGCACGAAGAAATATTTTTTTGGATTTTGTTGGTAAAGTGTGTCGTGTGGGAATAATAGATTGGGGCAAGGCTCTGGATTTCTTAGAGGAACGAAGGGCATATGCAAAGCCACCTAAAGAGTGTCATGATGATGATGAAATATATGCAAGAAAATTGAATCACTACAAAGTAGATCATGTTGCACGAAGGAAATGACTAGTCCTTGAGTTAGAAGATATAGCATTGAAGGGTTATCATACACCCATGTCAGATGTTTATGCATTGGGATGGGTGCTAAGAGAGATTTTTCAGTTCTATGAGGATGCCTTAGACTACTTTGACTTAACAAAAGCTATTGCTCCCTCCTTTCAAATGATAAGACACATGTCTCAAACTTTTGAAGAAAAAATGATGAATATAGATCTAACAACAAGTAGAGTTTCCTCTGAAGAGATGAATGAGCTTGTTTGCAAGCATCCTAGCATGAATGGGGAGTTGGCTATGCACCCCTTTGAGAAAATGGAGCCAACTTCCACATGAATAATTTGTGGCACCATGGAAATCATGATAAATTACTGGTTACTGACTTCACTTCACACTATCTTAGGCCATCTCTTTTCTATTGTTCTTTTTTCTGTTGAGCAATGGAATGTCTTGCATAGAGGCATGTATCATTTTGATATTGCTTCAATTTGGTGAATTGTATCTTATTTCTAGATAACCTAGGTCTTTATCCTTGAACGTCTATTGTAAATGTAAATTAAAGAAGTAAAGTATATTTGTTTAGCGAGAAAGAATTTGTGCTTGTATACCAAGTAGTTGAACCATAAATCATATTTGCATTATATGGTACAATTACCTGTTATGCACGTACTCTTGTATAATACAATCATTTGTGAATTTTTTCGTTGGTGTGACTGCATGTTTCCTACCCCTAAGAAGCTATTGATTAATATCATCTCTTTTTCTATCCTATACCTAGATACAAGGCTGACAACTCATGGCTTTAAAGACTTGCATGAAGATTTTTGAGCATAAATCTAGTGAGAAAGTGATTTTGGGGCATGTCCGAATTGTAGCTGATTCCATATATGGTGCAATATGACAAGAGATAATATAGGATGGGCTTATTTGTGGTTCATTTAAATTTATCATTGAATATGAAGATGAAAACAGTGCATGTTGCACACTAAACCAATACAAGAAGAACATTGGCACGTAGAAAATGTCAAATTTATCACTATAAGGAGGGATTCAATCATAGTAGACGAGATTGGGGGTGAGGGTCAGCCTAGAAAACGTATGTGTAAGGACTTGGATGCTATTATAGAAGTTACGGGCTTCAAAGCAAGCAAGAAAGCTATGCACAATCAAGTTGATAACCCAAAGCAAGCTATAAATAAGCTCAAGAGCACATTGCTTTCAAACTCTACATTTGAAAGTTGGCTAACTCAATGTGAGAGTACTTGCAAGAAGTTGAGGGAGCTCAATCCACCAAGAGATGATAAGTTTGAGCTTACCACAAAAGATCTAGATGGTGGACCCTTGGTTCGAGTATGGTGCCATGAATGTGGATCTCCTTATGGATCATGAGAAAGTGCCATGCAATTTGCCTACTCATGCCTTTCCAATTTCATGAGAGCCCATGTATTGGAGAATCAAGCACATCAGAGAAGGTATCTAACAAACCAAGGGTTGAAGGTTGGAGCAATATCTAGCTTAAAGGATTTAGAAGAAAGCAATGAAGATGACATGACAACAATTTTAGTTGCTTTAGAGGAGATGAATATTTTCAATAGCACTCATGAAGGCAAGTCACTTTTTTTTTTAAATTGAGACCTTGAGTAAATTGTTTTTTTATATGTAGCAATTGCTAGTTTAGGAAAGAGATGTAATTTGGATTCATTTAATGATCGCATGTGCAAGCATTTTAGAGTTGATCCCTAATCCCTTTGGATATTAACTTTGTGATTTTAGCTTGAAATCATGCAAGATCTAATTTTGAGCTTGCTGAGGCAACCTTACATGACTATAAAGATAGAGGAAGAGTAAGAGTTGTATGTAAGTATGATGAGAATTGGTTGCACTTGTGTCCTTGAAGACCAAACTTGCAAACACTCCTTATAGAGCATTTTAAGTCAAAGTCTCATATCATGGCTATATCCAAAACATCATCCACCAACCAAGTAGTTTCAACAATTTCTCGAGTACGACCAAGAAAGATTTTTGAGGTGGATCCATGAGAAAAGTCATTGGGTGCCTTTCTCCAATCAACCCAAAAAAGTGCAACACCAACAAATTTGGAAACACCTTCTACTTGTACAGGTGACTCAAACATGTCTCCTTCGTGTGAGTTGAATTTGCTTTGTTGGGGATTAAGGCAAAGAATTGTAACTTACAAAGCTTGTGATTCAGATATAAAATCTATGCTACATGACCTTAAACTAGGGAATGTGTGGTATCTAAAGCCATACATAAAAGTTACCTTATATAACTAATCTATTGAAATCAAGCTAGATGGATGCTATAGGCTTGTGAATTGTCTTCATATTTTGTATGGTGGAAAACCCTTTGAAAATTTCACTTGTGATTATTGCAAACAAATTTCCACTTGTGATTATTTTTGCATGAGAGTGTATAGAGAGAAGGCTACTATTGAGAAGAGAGGGGCTAGGAACACAGGAGGAGGAAGACGATTAGATTATCTTAGTGGTGAAGAGCTAAAAAATGTGACAATTGAGACCAAGAGTAACTTGAAAGAGGCCAAGAGGGAGCTATGGTGGTTGCAAGCAAGAGTTCTTGTGCTTTTTGTGAGGATCAAGTCCTTAAAAGAAGCAAACTTTGAATGCCTAAATAGGAAGGACGTGTGGCGCTTTTGTAATAATATAGTTGAGGCCCATTGACAAGGTAAATTTGAAGGTAAACCAACCTTGTGGGACTTTTTTCAAGATGTAGCAAGGAATGTAGTGTGAGCCAAGTAGGTAAAACGATTCATCGAGTCTTCAAATACCATATTTGAGCTTGGGGTGGGCCATGCTTGCATGACTTTTTGAGTGCCAACCTTGGAGGGCCATCCATGTCTACTACAAAAAGGCAAGGAAAGAAAGAAATTAACTTCATACCTAGAGAACATGAATACATCTTTTGAGGCGGTGGGTAAGATATATATGGATGCAAAAATAAAACATGGATACCATCAATGGTTTTGATCATCATCATTGAAGATGAGACAACCATTGAACATCGCACAAGGTAAGCTTGGATAGCTCTAACATGTTGTGGCTTACATTTTTCTTTACTTTCCATCATGTACAGAAGGTATACAAGTGATAAAAATCTAAAGAAGACTTCACTTTGTGTAGGTGAAACACAAAGGATGACACTCTTATTGGGTTTTGTGCAAGTAAGGGAGAACATCATCAATGTTATTGCAATGATACAATTGTTGTGGGAGAGGAGGGATCACAAGGTTATGACAGGATAGTGGATGCCTTTCAAAACCGTGTGGTGGGGAGCTATGCAAGACTTTTGATATAAACCCTCTTCATGAGAGTCTTCCACAACTAGCTTTGGTGGCATAAGCCACGTGTAATTGATTTGATAGTGTTTTTGTCATAAATCAAGGGAGTCTTGTGGAACGTTTGTGGGATGCAAAGCTAAGGGATACAATAGGCCGGATAATTGGGCATGCTTTAAATGGGGACAATAGACGCTGCAAGCTTATGCTTCAAGATTATCTTGGAAAGAACCTTGGAAAGAAGAAGGACCAGTTCTTTATTAATTGGTTTGGATGGAAATTAAAAGGAAGAATTGTGGAAGGACATCTATATGGTCTACATGATCAAGACTTTATACACTGTGGAAAAAAGCTTGTTGGTACACTCAATAGCCCTATGACAACTTGCAATTGGTAAATGTTTGGATTACACTCAATCATGTACAATGGTCTACAACTCATATTCCATCGATCAACACAAGCTATGAGATGGAGATATACAAAGAGATAACCGCTAGAAGTGGGCAGTTGTCCAGAGGATTGTAAGCAAACAAGTGCAACATTGTATGAGGCAATGACAAAGGAGAGAGAGAGAAGTATACACATATAACTTGAAGACAAAATGCATAAGCAAGGAGACCTACACAGATATTCAACTTTCATGCCATTTTGTTGTGCTTCTCATAAACATGTTTTGTGAACTTTTTCATGCTCTCAAGTGTCCATTACATCTCACTGTATCAAATGCAGCTAAAATTTATTTTAGTAAAATTGGAGGTATGGTGGGACAAGAAAGAACCTTTGACTATGGAGACCTTTTGCATAGTGTTGGTATTTTGAATAAGATCACCATGCATGGATGTAATTGAAATGGGCTAATCTTCTCAAGGGCTCACAAGAAGCATGAGCAAATATGGAAGTGTTTGAATAAACAAGAAAAAAATTCAGATGTAGATCTAGGTAACTATGAATGTGTGGCTTCAAACAAAATAATAGTAGATGCATTGAAAAATATCTTACAGCAAGCACAATTGTTGTGTCACTCATTGGGATTGAAACCCAGCAAGGTAGATAACTTGAAGTGGTGGTCACAGCCTTGGGAGGATACAAATTCTATGTGGTCAAAGATAGATGACGAAATGGGGGAGGTTGATGAATATGATGACTCTGGACAACCAACTAGTGATGAAGAACAATTAGAGGATTCAAATGGGGATGATGACACCATTGCTCTTAGTGAGATTCAACATGAAATTGATGGGCTCTTAGATGAGGTTCATGTCTCAAGTATTGTTACAAAAAATTAGAAGATCAACCCAATGGTGGAAGTTGATGGAAAGTATATCTTCAAGACTACGTTGGTCATTCAATTGAATGGGAGTTTGACTTTGTCAAAGGATCGATTGACAAGAGTGAGGCAAGGTGTCTACTCTAACCCTAAACCAAAATCACAATCGTCAAGCAATGTGAATTTCTTTAGGATAGGTTCTGATTGTGTAGTATATTTTGTGTATGATAAACAAGATTAAGGAAGTGGTAAGAATCCAAAGAGAGATGGAAAAGCCACAAACTTGAATAAAATGGATGGGTCTTGTAGCATGTGATACCTTGGTAGAGTTCAAAAGATGAGGAAAAAAGTAGGAGGTAGATATGTGGATTGTAAACGAGGCTTTGATTTGACAAATCGAACCCAAGGCATAAAAGTTCAACTTGATTGGTACTAGAGGGTAAAAGAATCATGTATGTTCACATATGACTTAACAAACTTGAACATGATTTCCGTAGAGTCGGTGATCACATTGGAAAATATAACATACAATCCATCAAATGAAAAATATAAATTTAAGTTGTTCAATGACTTTCTCAAGTGTGTTGAGTAATCACATGCGTGCTCAAAGTAAGTAATTTCAATTTGGAACAATCTTTGTATTTTCTTTCTAAATAAGCTTGTTACGCTTTTTATAGAGTCTTTTTTCCTATAGGAAATGGATCTTCAAGCTAGCACCTCACAACGCTAGGACATACTCTTTGCAGCTGAAGTATAGCTACTAAAGGGTTTTTTTAGAGCTCTTCGAACTAGTCTTATGGTAAGGTACTAGGTTGACTGAAGTATATTTTTGTTGCTAAAGTATTAAGGTGATGTATTGGGATTATATCATGGCCAAACTATATTGTATGTAGTGTTTGTATTGTCTAGTCTTCTTTTGATTTTAGTTGTGCTACATGCTTTGTATGTGCTGTTGATAAGAGCTTGACACAATAGATTTGTTTTTGTCTTGCTTTCAGAACAATTTTGTGTCATTTTGATCTTTTGGGATTCTCCAACGACATTATGCATGGAGATAAATAGTGATGAAAGCAATGGGAGACAATATACTTATGTTAGCTTCTTTTATATAGTGCATGTATATGGATCTTCTTACACTATAGAGTCCAAATGTATGGGATATACTTTGGACATGTGGGTCTTGGAGATTTTCACATATAGCTTTATGTCATAGTGCTATTGTAAAATGTTGTAACATCCTTTTTGCAAAGTAGAGAAAGGATTCTTGCACATATTGTAAAGTCTTGAGTTTTTTTTAAGTTAGAATATGAAAATTTAGAATGCTTGTACGATTATTTAGTAGGTGGTGTCAATTATGGTGTTGGTTCTTATGTTAAAATGTCCTACCGTCAAGACCATGATCTTGGGAGACGATGAAAGCTTCAATTTATTTGCTAGTGATGTAATGAAGTATTGGGTGCATAGGAACATTCTTGAAGAGAAGAATCAAAGAAAACTCGAAAAAACATGGTTTTAGCATGGTGAATGTGATGCCATCTATATATGTTATGAAGTTGTATGGAAGAACTACAAGCATGGATTGGAGGTTACAATCATAAGCTTTTATTGGGGCTATCTTGAAAATTCACATGAATTCTTTATGTTTTAGTTTATCACTTTTTCTATAGTGAAGGTTGAGATTGATGCTATGCCTAAAGTTGGGAAATCCATTGGTTTCTAGAGACCCTTTCATAAATGGGAGTTTCTCACATTATCACAAAATTCTTTAAAATCTGATCCTGAGCCATGGTCTTGGTCTTGGTCTTGAATGGAAAATCTATGTTTTATATTGTGTAACTAGATCCATGGGTCTAGAAAATCCATGTAATGGGTGTTTCTTATATGGGATGTATTCACCTTTTCAAAGATAGAAACTTTTACTCAAATGAGAGCCCCTCCAAATCTCCCTAAAGGTGTAATTGATATCATTTTCTGTCTTAAGCTAGTCTAAAATATGTCCCTTGTATATTTTTTTGTATCTACTACTCAAGCTCATGACCTTGTATCTTATCTTGGCTCTTGTACCCACGATTAGGCCATGATTATCTATAGTTGTTGTGTATGGTTCCCAAAGAGGAGTTTGCCCTCTAGTAGGTGGCTCTTGTATAGGGTTGTAAAAGTGTACAAGATTGTGCACTCTAGTGTTTGGATATTCAACTCAAATTATCATGAAAAAACTTGACATAAAGTAGTGTGCCATTGTGTTTTTATTTGAATTGTATATAGAAGGGGTTATAAAAATGAACCTTGTCTCAAATTTTAGATTTACAAAAGGATATAAACATTGCCTTCAAAATTCACAAAAGGGGTATACAAAATGGTGCAAGGGGGTTTTAAAAATACCATTTGAACACATGTTATATAGAGGGTTAACCCAAGGTGGACTCCCCGGGGCTCAAGCTCACGGAGAACATGGCTTTGATACCACTTGAAGGGAGAAGCCCAAGTGGAAGCAAGCAAAAGCAAGAGAGGTGTGAGCTATGGCAAATGGAGCAAGAGAGTAAGAGAGAGAGACTCAAGATGTGGGAACTCCAACCGTCACAATGTGTGACTAGCCTTCCTTTTATTCAAATGTCTCTAAAAGAATCAAGAATGAAGTGACAATGATGGACGCCCATCGCCACCTACAGTGTGTAGGTGTGGGTATTGTCAACGTAGTAATACACGGGCAACTAGGCACAAGTGCCTTTACCCCCAACAAGCTTGAGGGTGAATTTTTTACTGATGTATGAAGCTGCTACCCTTAAAGGGTGAAGAAGCGGGCTCAACCCCGATAATAAACATTGCATAAGATAGTTAATCAATTTTATATATTATTTAGAGTTTTTCTTGAATCCTAAACCAACAAAAAGGCTCTCAAGCCTACATGGCACAATGAGAAGTCTGGTAAACACCCACATAAACAAACACACATGCATTCTCTCTCTCTCTCTCTCTCTCTCTCTCTCTCTCTCTCTCTCTCTCTCTCTCTCTCTCTCTCTCTCTCTCTCTCTCTCTCTCTCTCTCTCTCTCTCTCTCTCTCTCTCTCTCTCTCTAATATAGAATATGACCATGGAAAGGGGAAAGTGAGCCTTTGAAAAATTGTATATTGTGTGTGTGTGTGTGCGTGTGCGCGCGCGCACATCTCTCTTTGTGTTTTTCCTAGAGAGAGAGAGAGAGAGAAGAGAAGATATGAAGTTTCTTTTTTAGTGAATATATAAAATCACATGATATTTTAATGGTTGACTATGTGCATGCTATGTACACATACTTCAAAATATTGAGAATGTATATACACCATAAAAAAGGTTTAATCTTTTTAAATTGAATATATGAGACTAGATAATTGTTTTAATGGTTGAACATGTTCATATAATGTATAGATACTCTAAAACCACTCACTAATGCGCACAAACTATAAAATCGTGTGAACAATAAATGTATACATACACATGTACACCTGCACACATATGTGCAAACACATATCTACATGTACAGATATACAAATGCACATAGACCATAAAACCACATAAACAACAAATGCACACATATGTACGCATTCACACATATGTGCAAACATATATGCACATGTACACATACACACATAACTATGCACATATGCATACATGCTCATACACACGTAAACATATGAGTGAGAAAAAATGTGGAGAGAGGGAGGGAGAGGGAGAGGGAGGGAGAGAGAGAGGAGAGGAGAGGGAATGGATACACACTTACAAATGCACACATGCATACATGCATACACACATCCCCACACAAAGATATACATGTACACATACAATGCATACACACACGTGCATAAACATGCACACACACACACACACACACACACACTCTCTCTCTCTCTCTCTCTCTCTCTCTCTCTCTCTCTCTCTCTCTCTCTCTCTCTCTCTCTCTCTCTCTCTCACTCTCTCTCTCTCTCTCACTCTCTCTGTCTCTCTCTCTCTCTCTCTCTCTCTCTCTCTCTCTCTCTCTACAATCGAAGCATTATCATTTTCAAAGTCCTTGACAATTCACAACCATGTGAGTTTTCTAACCCCATATGGCCAAAGCACCCTAGTGTAAAAACTTGACTTCTGGAACACACGAGAGTGGTCACACCCATAACTAAGCCTTGACACTACTCAATGAGGGCCGATACGACAAGAATCCCTGCATTCACATTGAGCACAGAGAGAGAGAGAGAGAGAGAGAGAGAGAGAGAGAGAGAGAGAGAGAGAGAGAGAGAACAAAATGCATTACTATATTATTACGTTTTATTATATTGTCATTACATTTTTAGTATTTCATATTATACATTATTATATTCTTATTTTATATTAGAAATGATTAGTATGTACAATATTCATATTATCATCATTACATAATATATTGATGATAGCATTATCAAGATAGTAATTAAAAATAACAATATGATATTAAAAATGTAATATAGTGTATACATTTATAACATACATGTAAATAAGTATATACTCTCTCTCTCTCTCTCTCTCTCTCTCTCTCTCTCTCTCTCTCTCTCTCTCTCTCTCTCTCTCTCTCTCTCTCTCTCTCTCTCTCTCTCTTTACTCACATATTTGTCTATATGTATATGTATGCATGCATAAATATTGATGCATGACACAAAAGCTTTAGGGTCTCTCATGATTGATTTGTTTGTAACTCAACCACCCATTAACCCTCTTGCCACATGAAACATGCATTAGATCATGAAATGTACTAACTATTATTGATGTCAGTGCTTCAAACCCCAAGAGGACACATGGGTGAAGTGCTAGGAGAACATTGATGTGAAATGCCAAAATAATCTAGGCACGAAGCACCTGGTGCATTAAAAAGAAGGACTCACTTGGATAAAAAAGATGCAATGTAGACTATAAGATGTCACTTTTAAAAATAATAATGTGTGTGAAATTTATATTATCAATAAGTATTTACATTTATAGGAATGGACAAGCATAGGCCAAAAACTTATACATTCTTCAACAACTTGACATAAGCTACTTTGAAGATGTGGCCTCTCTTCCTAACAAGACTGAACTTTGGCCTCTTTTAGCCACTTGTCCTCTTTCTTGTGCAAAATCTCTATCAACAATATAGATTCCTAGTTTTCAAAGCTAAACTTGTCTTTGGCCTCTTAAAATTCTAGGACATTGAGGTTACTACTATCCCAAAGGTCTATCCATCTAATTAGTCCTTTGCCACCATCTTCTTATAAATATTTGCATTGGAAGATAATGGGGCTTTCTTGTCCTAAAATGCATAGGGGAAGGTCTAGAAGGACTACAACAATTCTATGTCCCCCTTCCTCGAGTCACCCCTTCCCCATTCCAATTCCTCTAGTTGTCTCTTCCACAATGCTAAAAGTTTCCTAATGGAGGCATGGTCTTTTAATCTAGATCCTGAAATCAACAACTAGTACATTGTCTTTCCAATTGAGCTCCTCCCATTAGCTTCCTTCCACCCAAGCTTGACCTAGAAATGACTTGGTGATTAGGGCACATGACTTTTCCAAATCCAATCTAGAGAACGACTTGAAGGCATGCCTCTTAGCCTTCTCATGCATAGGCCTAGCCCCAAACCACAATATATTGTATCTATAGTGACCGTCTTCTAGGAGATGTTGAGCCATATCTACTTCTCTCCATAGCTCCATAGATAAGCTCACATGATCTTTTCCGCCTTCTCCCATTAGGACGTTGTAAAGGGGTTAATTATGGTGACAAACCTAATTGCATGTGATGGTATTTTGTCTAATGCCACTAGCTTGCCACCAAAACTTATAGGAATATAGGCTAGCTTATCAAGTTTTTGTTGGAGCTTGGTAATTATCCACTACATTTTGGCTGATGTAGATGAGCCAAAACTCAAGGGGGCCCCAAGGTACCTAATACCTCCCTTGGCCTTAGAACCTTGAACCCCAACATTGTTATATAGTTGGGTTGGTCATCACCTCCCAAGTAGAGGAGCTTTGATTTTGTTTGCTAATGTACTTCCCCGAGGCTTTGGAGTACACCTCAAAGGTGGTTAGAAGCTCCTTGATGTTACTATTTTGTGATGTGCCCACTCTGAGGCATCCTTAGTGGTATGATTTAGTGGTCTATCGAGATGATTTTCTAGGCAATTCCGCTCAATACTCTTTCAAATAACGTAAAGTTTGCTGCCTAGACTCTCTTGAGTCTACTTCACAATGGAAGGTCTTGGCCCTTCCCATGAGAATCAACTTAAATTTTGGGTTGTAAGTAAACTAAGGTCACCTATTTAGATTAGGTTTTCGAGCATCTACTTATGCTAGATTGCTTGAACCAAAGGTGACTCATATTACACTTGATTCAAGGAGAGTGAGAAATGAGAGGGAGTATGGTTACGTTGACCCCTTTGCCCTTGCTCACTCTGTTCCCCTAAAATGATATGGAGTCAAGGTTCTAATCGATTCTATGGGTCAATGTTCCCTTTATTATAATGCATTGAAATGCAAAGAAGCTCTTAGTTTATCGAAACCACCTTGCCTTAGGGAAAATTTGTCAGGAATCTCGTCCTTTCGCTTCCATTGGTTAGACAGTTCTAGTTATCTACTTACCTAACATATTTATGTTATACAAATAAAATAAACTTCCATAATTAATTCTTTTAGTCATAGTGTTTGTCTATGTAACCTAAACCACAATAAGAAGCAATGAAAACGATCATTTCAAAGCAATCATTCATTTTCGTCCATATGGAAGAATGATCTGAAGGCCTTCATTTTACTAATATTTTTATCTCTAATTAGTACCAAGGCCCTCAATAAGTCCATCTTTAGTCACATAGGGGTTTGGACAATTCCTAGTAGCCTAAGAGTTTATTGGCCAGAGCTCCCCTAACATCCTCAACTTCTCTAGTCCAAGGATCCCCCTACAAAACTACCTCTCACCATCAAGGTTGGTCTGAACTCTTTGAGAGGCAACAAAAACCAATCCCCCTTGTTGGTGTTGGTGTTGGTGTTAGTGAAGGGATCCACGGCTAGCCTTGGGGAAGGTTTACTGCACTTTTCTTTTATCCTGTTGTAAAATTCGTACACTAGGGTTTTGGCTAGTTCAATCAAACTTCCTAAGTGCATCAAGTAAACTCCTATACACCATTTGCAAGCACAAGGAATTCTTTTTCAAGCAAAATTTTTACACAATAGGGAGGCAATCACATTAAGGTTTTAACCTAGTGGCAATTCTTTCCAACTTGGTCTTGTCCCCTTCTTGGATTTTTCTTAGGTTCCCTTTGGAATCTCAATTCTAATTAGTCTTATTCATTGAATCTTTCCTTAGTTTTTATTAAAAATTTCAAATTTTTTAAACCTTTTCTCACAATCTTTTTTGACCTAAACCTTTGTGCGAGTCGTGACTATTTTTCTAAACTTTACATGTTAGGACATTGTTAAGATTTTTCTTAGCTTGTGGAAGCTAGTTCGAAAACCTTGGAATGGAATCTATGTAAGCCAAAAAAGTGAGTATTTTCCTTAGGAATATTAGGCTTCTATTTTCTTGAAAATTTTTATATCAGCTTTTCAGTTGCTTCATGAACTAGGGTTTGTACTTCACTTTGTCATGTTGGCAAAATGAGTCAATTTGAATATCCTAGACTTCTAGTGGCTACATACGCAATTTTGTAATTTCTAATGGTTACGTATGTAATTTAATAATTTTGTCTTAATTAATAATAGTAATATTTTCTCTATTAAAGAGGGTATTTCTACACAATGAATTTAATGACCTGCTTTTAACTATCTTAATTCACTTTTTTCTATATTCATATAATTCATAAATACTAAAAAAGTATTATTGATGCAATTACTTGATTCCTAATTCTTACTAATATTTATTGTTAAATTTTCTAATCATTCTTTTTGAATTAAAAAATTAATTTATTGTATATATGTTGTTTATATGTAGCTAGAATAATAGTTTAATTCAATGCATTATGATGTCATGCAATTTATCCTACCTTTTAAAAATTAAAATCTAAATTAATTGTTCCACTTTATTCTAGCATTCTTTTCTTGTTGAATTTCTATTTTTGTCTATTTGTTGAGCTATATATTTTTAATCAAATATTGAAAGACCTTTGATTTATGCTCCTAATCCTTATAAAATGAATGAACATTAACCTATGAAGGAACCTAGGTTTGCATTACATGTGATGTTGTGTTGTGCATGCTCACAATTGTGTTTGTAACTCTTGCACTCCTCGCTCCAAGGTATTGTCTCTTCGAGGCCATTGTGAATAAGATCCTCGTACGCTAGCCTTCCAAGCTCCATCGGTCTTGAAAATATGATTGGAAAGCTTGAGTGGCTAGATGGATCCTTAATGGAGACTTTGTAGGGAGAAGAAGGAGCCATTAGAGGCAAGAGGGTGGACAAAGTTTTTGCAAGCCAAAGTGCCGCTCTCTTGTCGATGATTATGGTCTCCTCTTGCTCTTCTCTTCCCTTACTACTTTCTCTCTTCCTCTTCTATCTTTCTTATTCTCCTACTCCCTTTCCTCTATTATCTTTCCCTTCTTCATCATTCCTATATGTTCTCTATTACTTCTTTCTACCTCCTCCTTCCTCTCTTATTTTCCTACTATTTTCCTTTCTTACTCTTCTTCTTCTTTTCTCCTTCTTCTCTTCCTCTCACACATCCTATCTCCTTATTATTATTATTATTATTATTATTATTCTCTCTCTCTCTCTCTCTCTCTCTCTCTCTCTCTCTCTCTCTCTCTCTCTCTCTCTCTCACGCGCGCACACACACACACACACAAAAAATTTGATTGCAACAATTGGTGCACTAAAAATTTTTGAGCCCTTAATAAAGGCTTTTATAAGCCTTAGTTCTAAGGCTAATGCTGATGATATTGGGCATCCCCTCCTCAAAATTGTCTCGTTTTTATCCATTGCAAGGTTCATCGCGTGGTGCAGCATGGTGACTTGCAATTTTATCATTGAGCATGGCAATTATGATTTTGAAGGTGAATGCAAGTCGCACAATTGGGGGGAGAGGTGTCAGATCACAATGATGATGAGGCGGTTGGTGGTGATGAGCTCAAGGTCATTTGGTTTGATGGCAGCATGACCAATTGGTAGTTCACTTATTTTCTTTTCCTTTTGTGTTTTTGAAAGGTTAAGGTTCAAAGGCCAGGACACACCTAGGATATTACATCCTCTTTCCCTAGAGGAATTGAGATGCACTTATCTCGAAGTTAGGGAATAAGTTGGATTGTAGGACTTGTAGTTAGGGCCCATCATGCTTTTGCTGCACTACTCTAACTACATGTAACATTGAAAGTTTAAAGCAATGTAATGATTACAAGGACAAGGTTAAATAGCCATTGCAAGGTAGTTCTTATTACATGTGTAGGGCTTATTATATCTCACGAAGATCTTTCTAAGATTTCTAATCATCTTCAAGATTTCACTGGGCTCTAGTCCTTCATCACGAAAGAAACTAGGGATGTTGCTTATATAAGATATCTTCATCTATCCAAGTGGCATCCTCTTCAAGATAGTCTTTCCACTGGTGGATGAGATATTCCCTAAGGGGTGTGTATTCTTTTACATCAAGTATTTTGTCAAGTTTAAGCTCAAGGATTCCTTATAACTTGTTGATCATCAAGAATATGATTAGGATTGGGTAGATGAGTAGGCTAACATGAAATAGATTGTGAACTTTCAAGTATTTAGGAAGGTGTAACTTGTAAGCATTGAGTCCTCGACACTTAAGAATCTTTTATGGCCCACAATATCTTAGGCTTAGCTTTTTTAATTGCCTTAAGGATAGAGAACTCTTTCTAGGACAAACATAAACAAAAACCATGTCTCCTTCCTTGAAGATCTATTCTTGGCTTCCTAGATCAACATATGCTTTTTGCTAATTCTTGGCAACTTGGATATCTTGTGTGATAGCCTTAACTTGTTTATACATCTCTTCCAACATCTTCTTGGAAGCTTCTACATTTAGAGTAGGGTCAGAAAAGTTTAGTGGAGTTAGGCATTCTTATCCATACAAAGCTTAAAATGGGGTCTTCTAGACGCTTTGATGATAACATGCATTGTAGACAAACTCAACCAAAGGTAGGTGTTGTATCCACTGCTTAGGTTCTCAGTAGCAATAGTAAGCTCTAGTGCATCTTTGATGACTTGGCTAAGTCATTTGGTTTACCCATTGTTTTTGTGGATGATAGGCGGTGTTGATGGCTTCAAATAAGCTCTTCCAGAAAGTCCCTGCGCGCCGCCAGTCCCTGCGCGCGCTCTGCACCTGCGCGTGCTGACGCTGCTCCTACAGGCGCCACCTCCTGAACGTGCAGCTGTCCGCCACTAGGTTCGCCAGTCTGTTCCTATGCGCAGACATTGCCTCGGGATCCGTGCCCGTCGTCAGTCAGCTGCAATCATTCTGAGAGGTAAAATTTTGCATTTTTTAATTCAAACACAGGAGTTCGTGCAGAAGCAAAGTCAGTTTTCTGCCTTGGGACACGTGCTTGTGTCTGTGACAGACACATTGAATGCACATTCTGGGGTATTTGTGACAGAAATTTTGGCAGAAATTTTGGGGATTTTGATATAACAGTGTTGCTGAGCACTGTTTGCACCTTGGGAAGCGTGCATTAAAAGACAGTTTTTTGACAGAGTACGCCCTTGCACATTAATTGCAGAAGTGTGTTTGCTGCAATTTTTGGAAATTTGCAGATTTCCAGTCCTTACTGCTTTGACATTGCTCATTTGTCTTTGGAAATTTGTCATCATGGCAAATCAGGGAGGTGATGTCTTTACATATGTATCCAGGAAGACAGATTGGACGGAAAGAGAATCACAATCACTGATGATCCTTTTAGGCGATCCATGTAGCCTCAAGGTCTCCTTCATAGAGATTCTTGCAATATCTAAAGCCTTGTAGTTGGTTTTAATTGGCATAAGATGGGCAACCTTAGTTTGCATATCCACAATCACTAGGATTGAATTGTATCCTCCTTAGACACAAGGTTATCTAACTACAAATCAATGCTAATAAATTCCCACTTCATTTGCGAGATGTCAAGTAGTTGGAGCTTTCTTGGCATCTTAACATGTTCAACCTTTACCCATTAGTAGCTCAAGCATTTAGTGACATATTTAAGTACATCTCCTTTGAGCTTTTCCCAATGGAAGCTTCTTCTTATAGTGTCAAGAGTCTTCACATAACCTCGATGCCCTAAGAAAGGGGAATCATGGGCTTCCCAAAGTATTTTCTTATTGAGAACTTGACTCCTCGGGATGCATAGTCTTCTCTTGAAGTAGGCAACTCCTCCCTATGTAGATAAGTTTAGATACTTGAAATTGTGCTTAGGGTTTATCTCCTTGGATAGGACCTCTTTTATCATATGTTGATACCTTGGATCCTTACCTACTTCTTCTTAGGCCATTCCTATGATTAGATTACTAGGCATTGACATCATTGCCATTAGCAACCTTTCCTTAGAGGATTCCTACGAGATAAGGGCATTGAGAAATACTTTGTAGCTTAGGGCATCCACAATGGCATTCTCCTTACCTGGCTTGTACTTGACCTCAAAGTCATACTCTTGCAAGACTTCTATCCATCGTCATTACCTCATGTTTAGGTCTGGCTAAGTGAAGATCCATTTGAGACTCTTATGGTTGGTGACTAAGATAAACTTGCTGCCAATAAAATGGTGTCTCCATAATTTGAGAGCATGAATTATAACAAGTAGCTCCAGTTCATGGGTAGTGTAATTCTCCTTGTGAGTTTTCAACTTCCTAGAATAATAGGCTATCGGATTTTCCTTCGTGCATGAGTATACATCCTAATGCAAAAAAGCTTATATCAATGACTTTAAATTCTTAGCTCAAGTCACGTAGTTTCAAGATAGGATTTTTGATCAAGCTTTGTTTAAGCTTCTCAAAGTTAGATTATTCAATGGGAGTCTACATGATAGCAACTTGCCTCTTGAGTAAATTAGTGAAGGGTACAAAAATCAAGGCATAGTCCTTAATAAAAATATTGTACCATCGAATTAAGCCCAATAAAGATTCAATAATCAATGTTGGGGATCCCCATTCTTGCACATATTTAACCTTAGCAAGATATACTGCAATCTCTTCGTAAGAGACTATATATCCAAGATACTCAGTCTGCCTCTTGAAGAAGGCACATTTCTTCTTCTCTTAGCATAAAGCTTGTGTGTCCTCATTGTTTCAAGGACAACTCAGAGTTGTCGCTCATGATCCTTAGCTTTGTTTGAGTAGGTCAAGATATCATCGAAGAAGACAAGGACAAAGTCGTCAAGATAAGGCTGAAAGATGTCTTGCATTAGGATATTAAAGATTGCAAGTGCATTGGTTAATCCAAAAGACATCACGATGAATTCGTAATAGTTGTACCTTGTATTAAATGCAATTTTTAGAATGTCTTATTATTTGTTCCTTATCTGATAATAACATGATATTAGATCATTTTTTGAGAATATCTTTGCACCTTGAAGATGGTCAAGTAATTCATCTATCCTTGGAATTGGATACTTGTTGTTGATCGTCACCTAGTTTAGGCCACGGTAGTCGATGCAAAGATGGAGGGTTCTATAATTCTTTTGGAATAGCATCGAGGCTCCCCAAGGGTAATTACTTGGCCTAATATATCATTGGTCTAAAAGTTACTTGAGTTGTTCTTTCAACTCAATGGCTTTAGAAATTGATATACGATAGGGTTGCTTTGCTACTAGAGTAGCTCTTGGTGTTAGCTTAATCTCATGATCAAACTCTCTTGGCGAGGGAAGTTCTATCAGCTTGAGGGAACACATCTGCATATTCCTTTAACCAGGGTGGTTATTCTTTAGCTTCATTTCCTTAAACTTATTAAGTTTGATTAGGTAGATAGACAATCCTTTTCTTAGCCCATTCACTATTTGAGAAGCTTTTGCTAGTTGGATTCTTGGGTTTTCGGGTTCTCCTTGAGTAGTTACTAACTTCCTTTTTTATCTAGAAACGTGATTTGACCTTTCCCACAATGAATATGAGCATCATTGGGGATTAGCCAATATATCCCTAGCAAACACTTGTAAACTCCTAGATTCATAACTCTGAACTACATGTTGGAAAGATTGACCCCTAAGTTAGATTCCACTCTCCTTGTTTATTGAGTAGAAATTACCTCCTTCCCATTTGCTAATTCTACTAATAACTTAAATGCGGGTACATTGTATTTTTCTAGTCTTTTTACACACTTCAAAGACAAATGAGTGGGTGCTTTCGCAATTAATCAAATATTAAAGGCTTTACCTTGATTGGTCGTGGGGATCTAGGTCACTGAGAACTAGTGATCAGGGTCCTTATTGAGAACAGCATGTATTGTTGCATGTTCACTTCTAAAGTGGGATCTTCACCTTTGTCTACTTCTTTGTCCTTTCCCTTGAAGGTTACCTTAGTAACCTTTTTTTTTCTGTTAAACTTGCTCAATCTTGGCTACGAATTGTCCTTGGGGGATTGTTTAGCCTAATTTTGGGCATTGTCTTTTGAAGTGGCCGAGTTCGTTGTAATGGAAATACCTTGGTGCCTCCTTATTTGTCGACCACAAGGTGCAAAGTTTCCAACTGTGCTTATATTGGCATTCTTCCTTTGATTAGTTTGGTATTGTCCTTGGATCCTTTTGACATATCCACATGGTTCTTTGTATGGAGGATTCTATCCCCAAAATCTGACACTCTTGGATGTTGTTTGAAGCTCTTGGACAATGGGCCTTACTCAAATTAATGTGTCTTGTAAGTCAGACGGGGCACATTGCTTTGAGATGAGTATCCAATGGATGGTCTAGTCCATGGGAAAACTTTGATACTGCTAGGTGATGTTCATGGTGGGTGGGGCATACTTCAAAAAGGGATACAAAACTAGAATAGTAAGCTTCCAAGCTCAATCCATATTGCTTCAAATAAGGAATTTATTCATCTTTAATGTGCGGTATGCCGGTGGGAGGTATCATCCGCATATATCTTCCTTTAGCTTTTCGCCAGTGTTGGTTGCTTCCAAAACCCCTTGGTCCTTGCACCATTGCTTCCACCAAAGTCAGACTTCACCTATCAACTTTACCTTAGCTATCATTGCTTGGTTAGAAGGAGTAGAGTGTGTGAAGCAATGAAATAATCCTCCATGGATTTTATCCAATTTTCTGCTTCAGACTCAACATCCTTTCCTTTGCCATCAAACTCAATTAGTTTAATTTGCTTGAGAAAGAATTTATTCTCTTGTTTTTTAGCCAGAGTAAGCATAGGTGGTGTAATACCCTGGGTTTATTAACATTTGCAAGATTAGATATACATTTTATGTTTAAATTTACAACATAAGTCTAATATGAAAGTACACGTTCTTGCAAAGAATTCAAGACTCTTTTATTATTTACGATTATAATAGTGCTAACCAAATTTCATTATTACATCAAATAGGGATAATTGAGATCAAGCTAGGAAGATTTTTGAGTTACAATAGTCTAATTGTGAAATTCAAATACATCCATAATTTTTAGGTTGGAGGCTTATCAAATATATGTAAAACTTTGTATTTTTGGGGGATATTTGGAAAAACATCTTTACAATAATTATTGTAGCATGAGCGTCCTAAAATGACATCGTGCTTGGCTAGGAGAATGGGGAGCACTTGCTTGTAAAGGTAATGGTTTTGGTGAATTCGTTCTCCACCTATGTTGAGGATGGGATTTAAGTGTGATTCTTCAAATATGAATAGCTTCACTAACTTAAGATCTTCCATCCACTTGATTCTTTTGAGGTTGTTTTGAAGACGGGTAACTCAATTGGCATTGATGAAGCAATAGACTTTGTTTCACATCCACTAATGCTCCTGATATAATGGTGAAGGGTTATACATATGCTCTAAGATTCTCACAAAGTAATCTTGCCAATCAAAATCAAGGGAATGCATTGCAAAGGTAAACATTGCTCAGAACACCAAGAATGTTTTACCAATCTTCAGTATTTTGAAAGAGATTTCATTGATTTGTTAGAGGGTGAATCATAATTGCATTGAACTGTCCCTTAACCAAGGTTGCAAACAAATCTTTCTAAGAATTCATTCAGTTTTCTTCTTTGATAACATGTGTGATATGCTCACTTAGAGACATCCTCAATGGCATGATTTAGTGGTCCATTGAGATGATTTCCTAGGTGACACTGCTCGATACTCTTCCAAATAACACAAGGTCTATTGCCTAGACTCTCTTGAGTCCACTTTACAATGGGAGATCTTAGCCCTTCCTATGAGAATTGACCTGAATTTTGGGTTTGAAGTACACTAAGGTCACCTATTTAGATTAGGTCTTCAAGCATCTAATTGTGCTAGATTGGTTATTGCACTTGGTTCAAGGAGAGTGAGAAATGAGGGGGAGCATGGTTATGTCGACCCCTCAGCCCATAGGGCAAATTCTCACTCTATTTCCCTAAAATGATATGGAGTCAAGGTTCTAATTGATTATATGTGTCATGTTCCCTATATTATAACATGTCAAAATGTAAAGAAGCTCTCAGCTTACAGAGACCACCCTACCTTAGGGCAGATTTGTCAATAATCTCACCCTCCCACTTCCCTTGGTTGGATAGTTCTAGTTATTTACTTATCTAATATATTTATATTATACAAATAAAATCAACTTCCTTAATTAATCCTTTTAGTCATGGTGTTCACTTACATAACAACCTAAATCACAACTAGAAGCAATAAAAACAATCATTTGAAATACAACTTCTTTATTTAATTATAGAATTTTATACAAGCATTCATATTTCACCCATTTAGAAGAATGATACAAAGGCCTTTATTTTACTAAGATTTTTGTCTCTAATTAGTACCGAGGCCCTCAAGAAGTCCATTCTTAGTCACACAGGGGTTTGGACGATTTTTAGTAGCCTAAGAGTTTACTAGTGAGAGCCCCCATAGCACCCTCAACTCCTTTGCCAAGGATCCCCATATGGAACAACCTCTCACCATCGGGGTCAGTCCGAACAAAAACCAATCCCCCTTAGTGAAGAGATCTATAGCTAGCCTTGGGGGAGGTCTAGTGCACTTTTCTCTTATCCTGTTGTAATATTGGTATATTAGGGTTTTAACCAATTCAATCAAACTTCCTAAGTGCATCAAATAAATTTTATGCACCATTTGCAAGTACAAGCATTTCATTTTCAATCAAATTGTTAACATGATAGGGAGGCAATCACAGTAAGATTTTAACCTAGTGGCGATTCTTTCCAACTCAGTCTTGTCCCCTTCTTGGATTTTTCTTAGGTTCCCTTTGGAATCTCGATTCTAATTAGTCTTCTTCGTTGAATCTTTCTTTAGTTTTTATTAAAAAATTTAATTTATTTTGATATTTGCTCGTAATTTTTTTAAACCTAAACCTTTGTTGAAGGCTGGTCAATTGACCTTATTATGAGTCTTTACTATTTTTCTAGACTTTATGCATTAGGAGATGGTTAAGATTTTTCTTAACTTGTGGAAGCTAGGTTGAAAACCTTAGAATCTTGATTTTTACCTTGGAAGCTACACGAGTCAACAAAACAAGTATTTTCCTTAGGAATTTTAGGCTTTTATTTTCTCGAAAGATAATTATGTCGACTTTTTAGTTGCTTCATGAACTAGGGTTCATACTTCACTTTGTCATGTTGGCGCAGCGAGTCGATTTGAATATCCTAGACTTTTAATGGCTATGTACACAATTCTATAATTTTTAATGGATATGTACACAATTTAATAACTTTGACTTAATTAATAATAGTAAGATTTTCTCTATTAAAGAGGATTCTTCTACTCAACAAATTCAATGATCTCTTTTTAACTATCTTAATTCACTTTTTTCCATATTTATATAATTCATAAATGCTTAAAAAATATTATTGATGCAATTACTTGATTCATAATTCTTACTAAAATTTGATGTGGATTTTTCTAATGATTCTTCTTGAATTTAAAAATTGATTTATTTGATACACTTTATTTATATGTAGCTAGAGTAATAGTTTAATTTAATGCATTGTGATGTCGTGAAATTGATCATACCTTTCAAAAATTAAAATCTAAATTAATAGTTTCAATTTATTCCAACATTCCTTTCTCATTGAATTCTCAAATTTACCTATTTGTTATGCTATATATTTCTCATTGAATATTAGAATATGCTTTATTTATGTTCCTGATTCTCGTAATAAACAAACATTAACTGACGAAGGGACCTAGGTTCTCATTGCGTGCAATGGTGTGTTGTCCATGCTTGGGACCACATTTGTAATTCTTGCACTCCCTACTTCAGAGTCTCGTATCTTCAGGGCTATTGCAAATAAGGTTCTCATAGCCTTCTGAGTCTTCTTGTTCTTATTCTCTCTCTCTCTCTCTCTCTCTCTCTCTCTCTCTCTCTCTCTCTCTCTCTCTCTCTCTCTCTCTCTCTCTCTCTCTCTCTCTCAATTTGATTGCAACAACTTGCACACCAAAAAAAAAAACCTATTGACCCCTTAGCAAATGCTTTTATAAGCCTTAGTTCCAAGACTAATGATGACGATATTGGCCATCACCTACTCGAAGTTGTCTCCTTCTTGTTAATTACAAGATTTGTCATGTGGTGTATGGTGACTTCCGATATTATCATTGAGCATGGTAGTGATGATTCCGAAGGCAAGTGCTAGTCACACAATCTAGGGGGGGTTGATCGTGAGATGACAACGATGTGGTTGGTGGTGATGAGCTTGAGGTTGTTTGGTTTGGTGGTGAAATGACCAATTGGTAGTTTGTTTATTTTTTTATAGTTTGGAAAAGGTTAAGATTAATACCTTTATTGAATTTTCATTCACTTAAATCTCTTTCACATGCGGGGATTATCGAAGGTCGAGATGCACGTGGGACATTAGATCTTCTCAACCCCAATGATACTCAAATTATCATGAACTAAGAGTTGAGTGCACATTTGATTTCCATCAAGAAGAGGCAACCCCCAAATTATGCCCTATTAGATTTTATGGCCAGACAGTCTAAATACAGGTTCTGCTACCACAACAAATAGTACTAGGGCAAGAGGGCATCGTTGCCTCACTGATCTCTTAAGTTAAAAACCATGGGATGTAAATCCATTGATTCTCACTTTGGCAATTGGACTAGTGAATAAAGTGGCCACCATATGGACAAATCCCACCCCAAATTCGAGCTTGGGCATAACTGCTAATAGAAAATCCCAACAGAGCTAGTCATATGCTTTGTCCAGATCCATATTAAGTAGTGCGAATTTACCTTTGCACTCCACCGTCTCTTCCATTGCTACCGCCAAGTTTAGGATTGCATCTTGGATCTTGTGGCACCAGAAAAAGCCATATTGGGATTTGTGAAGCACTCAATTGAGAACAAATTTGATTCTTAGAGCTACAACCTTGGCAATGATCTGGTATATTGAGTTGGGCATAGTTAAGGGCAGAGGCACAAAGAGAGAGAGAGAGAGAGAGAGAGAGAGAGAGAGAGAGAGAGAGAGAGAGAGAGAGAAACACATTCATAGATTATTATATTTTTATTATATTTGTAGTATTTCATATTATATAGTATTATATTTTTATTTTATTAAAAAATGATCAGTATGTACAATATTCATAATATTATTATTACATAATATGTTAATGATAGCATTATCAAGATAGTAATTAAAAATAACAATATGATAATAAAAATGTAATATGATGTATACATTTATAACATACATGTAAATAAATATATTCTCTCTCTCTCTCTCTCTCTCTCTTTCTACTCACATGTATGTTTGTCTGTATATATGCATGCATGCATACATATATACATTCATAAATACTTATACATGACACAAAAGCTTTAGGGTCTCCCATTACCAACTACACTAACTTGGTATAAAAGATGTAAAAAGACACTTTTTTTCATCATTGTGCTATAATCTTCTTTCTCTTCTCTCTCTTCTTTAGATCCTTTATTTTGATAGTCTCTTGGCACCATACCCTTGGGGTGGGATAACAATTCTCTATTCTAGATGTGTAGCAAAAAGGTAGAGCTAAGAGCATGAGTTGTCAAATTCAAAATTTAGACATTGATATGAAAAAGAAAAGAAAAGAAAAATTACATTGGGAGGAAACATATGAAGAGTTAGAGACTTTGAACAATTTAAAAGACAATAAATATGCAAAACTAGTAAGAGAGGAATATAAAAACACAATTAGATTAGATGACAAATGCATGGAAGGTGAAAAGTGCTTAACAATGTGGAATAACTCCAAAACTATTGGCCATGCATACCACATACGATTGATTTCTTTGTAACTCAAACCCCCCATAAACCCTCTTACCACATGAAACATGCATTAGAACATAAAGTGCGATAACTATTATTGACATCGGTGCTTCAAACCTTGGGAGGACATGCTTAAAGTGTCGGGAAAACATTGATGCGAAATGCAAAAAAAATCTAAGTGCGAATAACCTAGTGCATTGAGAAAGAGAACTCACTTGGATGAAATAGACGCAATGGTAGACCGTTAGAACTTTAGATTTCACTTTAGTGGCCCCTTTACGTGAACTTTGAAGCAGGCCCTTGTGACGACATCACCTCCTAGGTCGTGTACAAATACTACAAATGTTTCATTGCCTTGAACCGAAGAGCGAGGGAAAAACTATAAAAGTTACCGTCGAGTTCGTATATTCTTCTCAACTCAAGCTTCCTCGCGTCTGCCATCAGCAAAATGTAAGTAATTCGCATTCCTCCGCGCCCTCCCTCTTCCATTCATTGTTGCTCTTCTTCTTGCTGGTTTGCCTATTGAGATTACATTTTCTTGTGTGTGTTTAATTTCTCTGTTTGGCTTGATTTGTGGAAGTTTTCAGCTCCAGTTCTTCATGAAATGCATGTGTCCCTTTGAGGATCATTGCATCATTACCACATCATTTGTTTTCAGTTGTATTTGGATCAGTGTTCACGGTTAACCTAGGGGCGTGTCAAGTGAATCGGGGGGGGCGGGGGGGAGAGGAAGTCTAGGAGAAGGTTTTAAAATTCAAACCGATAGTTAATTTCAGTTATGTGATCGTGAAATGCCATTCTGAGCCTTGGAAAAAATTCACATCATTTGAAGCTGAAGGGTTTTTTTGTGGGTTCTTGGAATGTTTGTGGAGAACACTCGGAATGTTTGTGGGAAGTACTCACAGTTTTGCATGCAAAAGCCTAAATTATGCGATTTTCAGGATATATTTTGGATCAGATGCGTCTCACACTAGTTGATGTTGGCAGTTTTATGCACTAGGTGCCCAGCTTAATAACAACATAGGTCACAAATACTATAACGATTGGGAAGCCAATATTAGTTTCCAGCAACATATTATATGATAAATCTGCTTCAACTTCCCCTTTTACCTGCAAAGGTACTTCAAGATAAGTCTGCTTGAGCTGCAAGGATGAATTTTCCTTTCCCTCAACCCGTTTTCTTGTCACAAGGGTTTAACCCTTCTTCACATGTACGTGCGTGCACACACATACACACAGAGGTATGATTGTGGTATGCTGTTTTCTATGTATGTAGACTCTTGTGGCTTTCCAGCATACACAGAACATCTTGGATGGGTTATATTTGAGTGGCTACATAATATTCAGATGTAATCATTATCCAGAATGACAAAAAAATTTCACCCAGGAAGTACTCCAAATAGTACCAATTGATAGCCTGCAATTTCAGCTTGATAACAAACTTTAGTAAAACATATGCATCAGCACATGTTTCTCTGTGCTCTTAATATTTCCAGGTTTTCATAGGAGTATTGTTTTATTATATGCATTGAATTACAAACTGAACATCCATGCAGGGAGGAAACTCAGGATAATACACTGCGGATTTTAGTGGCGACGGACTGCCATCTTGGCTTTATGGAGAAAGATGAAATAAGACAACATGATTCATTTAATGCCTTTGATGAGATTTGCTCAATAGCTGATCAGCATCAGGTTTGTCTAGGTAGATGATCCTTGAGTTTGTCATGAACCTATTGCATACATCAGAATTCTCATGGTTTCTTTTACCCTCCATGTTTGGAGAGCATTCCATGTTTGTACAGGGTGCACATGTAGCTAATACAGGGCATGCAGTAAAGCTCTTTTGATTCTCCCTTTTCTGTTTTCCTTTGTTATGGCTCATTTACTATAATCATGTTACATCCTTACTTTCTTGTTTACACCAATGAGAAAGCTAGAAACACTTTTTATAGATGGATTTCTAGCTAAAAGAAGTTGAAACATTGAATTGAAAAAGTGGGTTTCCCAAAAATTGTGTGGCAAGGGAAATGTCAGGGTATGTTATTTGGAGGCTTTTGTTGCTCCCCCTCTTCTCAAGTGCTAGGGAGATGTTTCTTACACCCACTATCTTTATTGAGGAGGCCCTTGAGCTGGGACTGCATTTCATTTCATTGAATTCGAGGCAGCATGTGCAGCTATTAGAAGTTAAGAGCATTCTGGATAACAGTTGTCTTACAGTGATTTTTTGGGATTTGTCACTTGCTTAATTCTCCTCATAATTTATTAGAAACGAGGCTTGCAGGTCTTGCAATTAACCTTATCTTGGAGAGGGCTAAGTGATGCTGAGCCCAAAATGTGAAATGTGCAAAGGATTTGAGACCAATGACTTTGCTACTAGTTTTGTACAAATTTGTTACTTAGATGACGACATATAGAGGCTTGGCTCTATTTCTCTTTGAGGGACTATAATAATATTGATGTATAAGGACTACGAATCGTGGATAATGTTTGAAATTGACCGTATGCTACATGTAATACTTCTTTTCTAGTTTGATGTGGACTATACATATAACCCATCGGGATCATTTGGAAAAAGTTGTGGAGGTTGTAGGGTTTGTGCTTTAGTGGATGGGGGGGGAGAGATGAAGGAGGGAGGGTTTGAGGAAATGCTAGGGTTTTTGGAGAAAGGATTGCGAGTGACAATTCAGCAACTAACAAAATGATCTCAAACAATAGGGTTGAAAGAGAAAAAAAAGTATACAAGAACTTGAAGAACAAATTGATAGTCTAATTAATCTAGTGCAACCAGTGAGCTCCATGAAGCAAAAGGCTGTTCGACATTGTATCTCAAGGCTGAAGTCTTTAGATTGTACGGTTGTGTTGGCCATTGGGCCTAAATCCATGAATGGTGATCACACAATGAATGTGCACAAGGGGCCTTGAGTCCTATAAATTGGACTTAGGAGCCGTAACCCTAAAGTGCCCCTAGTGGAGCATTAGGTCATTCTATGACCCAAGGCTATGACCAATGTTGCTGGTGCCCACCCAAATATCCAAGGATGTGACAATAGGGAATCCACTATGAGAATCAAAGAGTACAATGGTTGAGTGCCAAGGCTCTTCAACACTGTATCTTAATGTTGAAGCCGTCTGATTGTACAGTTGTGCTGGCCATTGGGCCTAACGTCCAATGGTGATCACACAATGAATATGCACAATGGGCCTCGAGTCTTATAAATAGGACTCAGCAGCTGTAAACCTAAAGTGCCCCTAGTGGAGCACTAGGTCACTTTATGACCCAAGGCTATCACCAATGTTGTTGGTGCCCATTTGAATTTCCAAGGAAGTAACAATAGGGAATCCACTATGAGAATCAAAGAGTACAACGGTTGATTGCCAGTTCATACACTCCATAAGATCCCTCTCTTCACACTAAGAATCTAGAAGTAAAAACATATAAATGGCCACAATGCCCAGACCAAGAATTTGCAAGTACAAGTATGGTTAGATGTTGTGTGCAAGCTTGCAAGGCCTACAAAACCTTGTTCTAGTTGCATTTTGATGTTTTGGACTTGGTGCGATTGTTGGCTAGTCTTCTTCATTGTAGCACGGTGTGTGACTCTCTGATGATCAAAAGGAGTAAACCCTATTAGTAATTACAACATAAACAATAAAGTTAGCAATTTAAATAATCACAAATGGGAACTAGGGTGCTCCTACTAAGTAGAAAGACATCAAGTGGCTCCAAAGATTGGTGCCTCTTTTGTTATTTGTTTAGATTGCTGAGAATGGCTTAAAATGGGTACAACTTACTGAAAGTTCAATGGTTTCTCACATTGTGGTTGATCATTGTAGGCTTCATGGCTTTGGCACCTTGAGAGAAGGTCTTGATCAAACTCTAGATCAATTAGAAACTCATTTGATGACTTCGGCCTACTAAACTTAAGAAAAGGGCCTCAACACTTTGCACCCCAATCCAATGCGCATTCGTTCCTTTGGCTGCCTTGATGTGACCTGTTGACTCCTTGGTCAGTCTCTCTTGCAAACAAGGTTGGTGCTTATGACAGATCTACCGTGATTGACTTTTTGTGTTAAAAGCATTGTAATGTTGAGATCTAAGAGAAACAAGGGTGATCTCAGCCCCTTGGAGTTGGAATAATCGATCCAGGAGAGAAAAACATGAAAATCGACAGTGGAGAAGGCTAGTTTCATTGCTCCAAAACTGCCATATTGATTCCCAATGGCACAAGAATGTGAAACGTGAATGAACTCTTAACATTTTCATTAAACTTCACATAAAATTTCCAATTAAATTACTTTAACTTAGGTAACCCTAGCTTTGGGCATGGTGAGAATTGCATTGGTAGTGAAAGATATGGGCGCTAGGCATGCAATAGACGAAGTCTAGACCATGTGGCACAAGTACAAACCAAGAAATGAGTCTAGAACTTACAAGATATTGGTTTTCTAAGGTTAAATGTAAACTTTCAAATATTATTTTTAAAACCTAATTTGCAAGCAGTAGGACCTCAAAACTTAAGTTTGGGCAGTCATTTAAGTTTTTTTAAGTTTTTAAGTGTGGATGAGCGTATTGGAAAGTTAGGGGCAATTTCAACTTTTGAATAGTAAGTAAAGATGTGAGAACAAGTTTAGAAAGACTTTTCTTGCCACCATTGCTCAACATTGTAGACTAGTACCTCCTTTAGCAGACTTACCATCTTGGATCACCCCAGGATAGATATCCTTGCCTTGAGGAGAGTACAACATTTCTAGTGATGCCTATTGATCAGGTTGGGATCATATAGATCAATTAGAGGGTCATTGAGAGATCACTTCGTACATGATAGCGGTCTATACTTGTAGTTCTTATGATTGTAAGCATTATGTTGTTTTCATTGTTGTTCTCAAGTCAAGACAACATGGGTCATCTTCCTTTCTTCTCCTATCTTGGCATTCCATCTCTATCTTGCCAAAAGTGGTCTACCATGATCTTGGAGTGGTAACTCCCCAAGATCCAATTGCCAGCACTGTCAAAGAAGCTTGCACAAAAGCATCACTCCAACACCATCCCAAATATGAGTATAGAAACATACCTTGGCAGACTTGTCACCTACAAAAGATGTCCCTTGTGTACACCCTTCTCACTAGTAGCGTCCCATACTACCCTATATCAGATTAGAGTGTACTTGTTTTAAGTGTGGACCATCACAATCGTGTGAGTAAATCTTAACTTTGTGCATATCATTGTATCCTACACCACAAAGTAGGTTGATACTTTAATACTAATGAAATGTCCCCCTAGGATCCAACCCACACACGAGATGTGACACTGATGTACATTGACAGAACAGCCTGATTTCAGCAGTTCCTTCAGTTGAAAGTGTGAGAAAGGTGAGAATAAGCACCAAAGGCTGAGAGGACAACTTGCCATGGCTGATACACAAGGTCCAATGGCTACTCCACTCTTCATCAAGGCTGAATTGAAGAAAAACGAGTCAAAAACCAGTAGGGAATCTTTTTGGGAGGACATCAATAACAAACATGAATGAGTTTTGATTACCTTATAGCGTTACCAGGAGTAAATATGAACAATAATTCAATTGAGCCCTAAGAGAGAAGATTGGTTTGTGCAATTGTAAGTGCGCATGCAAGCAATTGATCAACAGGCTGAATGCAGATTTTGAAACGACCTTCATCAGAACAATACAAACAGATACAATAAGTTCAATAAAAGAACAAAGGCAGCTAGAGGTCTCTTGCACAAATACTTAAGTAGATCACAGGATTGGCCCAAAATCTTTGTGCCTTTTGCATTATTTCTTCTTTATTCCATGAGTCCAAGGTATATAAAAGCACAATTACACGGCACTTCCACCACTCATGAGTGATCCAAGATCTCCCTTGAGTACAAGGTTTGGTACATGATCGCAGTTGCAAATTCATATGCACTGAATCAATTCAGCCAATCTAACACAACCTTGGATCTCTTTCCTCATATGCCGGGTCAGCCTCCACAAAGTCAGAACAATAGCTTGACAGCCAATTAGCCTCCACAACAAAGAACCCAGCCAAAAACAGCTTTGTACAGCTTTGTCTGAATATTGCTAGGGCAGCCATCAACTTCTTTGGGCAGAATCAGCAATAGATTTGTTGTAATCTTGCTGTAAACAGCAGTGTGAGCATCTAGAGCAACAATGCTACTGTCAAAGCATGTTGTATTGATCACTAGATGCCCTGCTTTGCCTGGAAAAGGCAGCATTTAGCCCTTTTTATGTTGCTTTGTACTCCTAAATTGGTAATTGGGGTTTTTCCCTGCTAGAGATGCAAAGCAAAGAACAAAAGTCCAGCTTTAGAAAGCATAACACAGCCACAGAATCTGAAAAAGAAGAAATGAGCTAGTTGCGACATCAATAGGCCTGTTGAGACACATGTCATGTTTGTAGTCAAATTAATTGTCTCTAGTCATACTTTTGATCTTCACGATTTCTTTCTCTAGATGATATTAATACAAAAAGTTAGAGACTTGTTCCTAAGCAATTTTTTACACATCCATGGACTTCTTGACCAGAATTTCAGTCAAGGTTCCATACATACACCACCACATCCCCTTGTCTCCCCTTGGTGAAGATATGCTAGGGTTTGCACTAAGAAAACACAAAATGTACGGACATAACTAAAACATAGTAACTCATACAAAAACACAACAATGCAAAATAGAAATGAAGAGAAATTGATGAAGTTGAACAAATGCTGAATGTAAATGACTACATGGACACAATTCTCAAAGGTAGGAACTGTCCAACAGCCAATGGCTCTTGTGGGAGCAGGTTGAGGGAGGTGTTGGAGTATGATGTCCACTAGAGATGGATCCCAAGTGTTGCAACCACTAGTTGGAGCTAAGAGAAGTGGGCAAGCAACAAAAATGTAGCAGTAGCAATGTGTTGAAGTAGTATGTGACCTCTAGAAGCTGTATAGCAGCAGGGTGGCTGATCAGACTGAAAATGCAGCTGTCCATAAAGATTGGATGAACAGGGCAGTCCTTGAGAACACCTTGATAGGAGCTAGAGCAGTCGAGGAAGCTTTCCAACATGCAGTAGACAAGGACCAGCAGGCAGGCAGCTGTAGAAAACAGCAAAATGCAGTTGGCCTGAGGTCATGGAGTTGTAGAAGATGATGACACTAGCAGTTGGGAAAAAGCGCAGCCTGTAGGAGCCTCTAAAAGGCCAGGAGGTAGTTTAGGATGACCATGGCAACAACTGGAATAAGGTGGTGGCAGCAAGCGATGGGGTTAACATCCATGAGGAGATATAGACTAAGTGGGGCAGATTGTAACTGAAGACAAGGGATGCTAATGATCATGCACACCATCTATTTATAGATAAGGAACTGACCGAAGTATGGAGGTTTGCTCATAGGACACCAGAAACAATTCTAGCATTAAAGTTTGAGTTTTGGGGCTGGTTGAATGAGTTAATTAAGGTTTAATGTGTAATGCATCTTCTTTAGCTTAATACCCCCTCTCAAGTCCAAAATGAGAACTAGAAGGGATTGTCAACATAGCTCACCCCATTTTATCTCGAGATGTTTGACCCCAAAGTAGCCAGCACATCAATCAATTGGTGCACGTTGGTTGCCCAAGAACTTGCCAAGACTATAGGCCATGGTGATCTTCCCTTGGGTATCCAAAGGGCCACCTTAGAGAGGCCAAGGGATTGGACAGAGGTTGCTTCTTGGTTGTCTAGTGGCCTACCAGGACCTAGAAAGGTGATGTGAAACCACACACACACACACACACACACACACACTCTCTCTCTCTCTCTCTCTCTCTCTCTCTCTCTCTTTCTTGGGGGGGGGGGGATGATATATGTGCCCATCCATCTGGAAGAGCTAGGGAGAAGCTACCACCATGGTAGTTGTTGGAAATGGAGAGAGAGAGAGAGAGAGAGAGAGAGAGAGAGAGAGAGAGTGGGCAGCTGTTAGACGCTCAAAAGGGATTGGACAGAGGATGCTTCTTGGTTGCCTAGTGGCCTACCAGGACCTAGAAAGGTGATGTGAAACCACACACACACACACACACACTCTCTCTCTCTCTCTCTCTCTCTCTTTTTCTTGGGGGGGGGATGATGAATATGTGCCCATCCATCTGGAAGAACTAGGGAGAAGCTACCACCATGGTAGTTGTTGGAAATGGAGAGAGAGAGAGAGAGAGAGAGAGAGAGAGAGAGAGAGAGAGAGGGCAGCATTTACGAAAAAAAAAAGAGAGTGGGCAGCAGTCAGACGCTCAAAAGATGTAAAAACTAGAATGATAGAATGAAAGTACAATAGACCTTAAGTTCTGCTTCAGACGCTCAAAAGATGTAAAAACTAGAATGATAGAATGAAAGTACAATAGACCTTAAGTTAGTTATCCCTAACTCAACTGGAGTCAAATTAACTCTCAAAGTAGTGACACAACTTATTAACTTGATTGTGTCCACACCACACACTAAAACATTGGGCATTGACCATAATTGATCAATTCTAGCACCCCTACAGTGCTAATGTGATGATGTACAAGGAGTGAATCAATCGACAAAAGGTAGTGAGTTCAAGGATTTTCAAAATTCCTCAAACTTTTCATATGATAGTTCCTTGTGTAAATATCTGTAACATTCTTTTGTGTGGGGATGTAGATCATGCCAATGTCCCTTGCATGTGATCTCTCTTTGACATAGTGATAATGTATCTCAATGTGTTTCGTATGAGTATGAAACACTGGATTCTGGCTATTGCAATAGCACTCTGACCATCAAAAAGTATATGAGTGGGTCTCTCCAAATGAACATGAAGATCGACCAAGACATGGCGCAACCAAAGTTCAAACACATTCGAATGTTGCTGTGAAAGCTACCTTGTACTTAGCTTTAGCTTTCATAAGATGAGGTAGCCACAATAGGTTGCCTCTTGCTTAGCCAAGAAATGCATGACTAGCCTATGAAGAAACAATGTCCACTAATAGATTGCCTTGTATCATTATCACCAACCCAATCCGAATCACTTGTAAGCATGCATTTGCAAGTTTTCCCCTCCCCCTTGGAAAATAGCAAACCATACGACCATGTTTCTTGCAAATAACGAAAAATGCACTTAACAACTTGCCAATGTAATGTCCTTGGATTGTGCATGTATTTGCTTACCTGTGATACTACATATTGCATGTCAGAATAGGTGTTACACAAATAGATGAGACAAGCAACAACTTGGCTGTAAATAGCAACATGTGATAGATTACTACCATCATGCATTGAAACTTAAAAGCTTCAACTCTATTTCCATAGGTGTGCTCATAGGTTCACAATCTTGTATGTCAAACCTTACTAGCAACTTCTGAACATATTGTGACTAAGACATAACAATACCTTTCTGATTTTGGGTGATTTGAATCCCAAAAAAGTAGTGAATCAGCCGTTGTGTATTTGACATATCAAAAGTAGACTGCAATTCAGCCTTGAAATCTAAATTTTTTCTCTTATTTGGTCCAATGAGTAGCATATCATGTACAAAAAGAATGACGATGATTAAATCTGTTTTGGAACCCTTGTGCGGTCAAGAATGCATCTATCTTGGAGTACTAAGCACATGGAGGCCTGTTTTAAGCTATACAAGGCTTTATTCAGCTTGCAAACCTTGTGTTCTTGGCCTTGCGCAACAAAGACTGGAGGTTGTGCAACATATACATTCCCTTCTGAATCTCCATTTAGAAATTTTGTCTCTATATCCAATTGATGTACATCCCAAGTGAAATGTGCAGCCATAGCAATCACACATCTAATGGTGGTCATCTTGGATGTAGGAGCAAACTCTTCTCATAGTCAGTGTCAATTGGCAAGCTGAAAAGGAAATCTGATGGGTCTATTGACAAATACAAGGCAATGTTGGTTGCGAAGAAATATGCCTTTGGACATGAAAGAGGTAGCTCATGCGGTAGAAGCAACAATGAATTGGACCTAGGTGATTTCCTGAGGCCATCCAATAGTTAGTAAACAAACAGGATGCTCAAATGCGACTAGAACACCGAGGTAGACCTATAGAGGACATCATAGCAGATCTTGAGGAGGCCTAGCCATGTACAATCAGGATCAACAAACTAGGAGTTTGTGCCAAAGAATGGAAATGTGAGTGATCTAGAGAGTGCTAGCCCTAGCAGGCAGAAATCGATCGGAGAGAAAAAGAGCGCTAGAGGGAGACCTCACACTGAGCGAGCTTTTGATGAAGTGACTGCTAGATAACACGGCAGCAGAGAAAAGTGTTGTAGCATTGGCAGCATCACTGCTAACAGGGTTAGGGGTTAACTAAACCTCTAAGTGCCAATCAAAAATTCCTATGGTGGTGAAGCAATTGGACAAATACCAAGCAAACGACGACCCTTACAGCTTTATGGAATAGTTCAAGCAGGTCTACAAGGCCAACAGCCTTACGGATCCTACTCAATGCTCCCAAGCTTTTGGATTGTGCTTAGGTGACAAGGGTCGGGGACTTGGTACACGATTTTGGATGTTGCAAAGCATGCCAATTTCAATAGCTTGAAAAATCTCTTCATTAAGAGATTTTCCAAACTTGGGTACTCTGATAACTTGCTAGTATGACTCATGAATGTCAAGCAAAGTGAGAAAGAGGATATTCGAGATTATGTGACCCAACGCCACCCTAGATTGATTGTGCCTATTTATAGGCCACTCTCTCATTCATTCCTTATGGCTGATTCATTCAGTCTGTCACCTCTTCTCTCTAGCCTCTCCACTGCCTTCACACCCCATCAGGAGGACATTGCGGTTCGTGGTTCGTGGCTGTCTTCATCATCTTCCTTGTGCTACGACACCCTTGTTCCCTTGTTTTACATTCATTCCATTCATCAGAGTTTCTTTTCTCTTCTCTTCTCCATGTTTGTCGAGTTCACTCCGTGTTCCTCCCCGCAAACCCTATTGTCTCGCTGGTTTATCATATTTTGACATGGTATCAGAGTTGGATTTGCTCAAACAACGGCAAAGATTCTCCACTCCAGTGATGGCAAAGACTAGTGGCGGGTTTGGCATCCACTTCTCATCTTCTTCCACTGCATCAAAATCTTGTTTTTGCAAGTTTCAGGTGTTTTCGGCTTGCTGCCCACATCCCTTTCGCGGAGGACATCGCAATCTCAGCTGTCCCTTGCTGTCATCTACAGTATGGCGTTTGTTTCTAGCCTTCCACCCACAGTTTGCAGCTATTTACAGCAGAGCGACTGTTGCTGATCACTCTCCATTCAGAAAACGCGTCTTCCACTAGACACTCCTTGTGCCACCTCTCCTTTCTGGGCCACAGAGATCGCTCTGCATCGGCTATCGGAGTATTATGCTCAAGGCAATAAGCTGCACCCAACGCACACTAAGACCTTTCGAGGATACGGAGGCTCTAAGACCTCACGAGGCGATAAGCCCTCATGGAGACCACCCCACAGCGCAGAGGTTTCCTTCACTTACTTTCAAGTACAGTGGCTTCCATGGGCCACATCTCCTCCATAGTCCACTCTCCTGAGAGCTTGTGATTGTTCCCCAGCCTTGGCTCATCCTGAGCCTTCTTTTTTCCACCCTCTTTCACTCAGGTTCGAGAGGCCACTTTTGGGTGCTTTTTGGCTTCTTCTTTCGAGCCCCAAATACCTTCTTCGGCACAACCGGGGAGACTTTCTTTGTCATCAGATGCTTCGCAGTCCGTGAGCCATGAGTGGTTGGATTTCCTTTCTCTCTCAGACTAGGATTCAGTGGGGGATTTTCTTACTTCGCCCTTAGAGGGGGCTTCCAATTCTTTGGCTTCAGAGGGGGCTCCTACTTCTATTGCTTCCGATTCAGAGAGGAACCCTATTTGCCATGAAGTTTTTCACACACCACCACCTTTCACTTTCAAGGAGTGGCTCTCCATAGGGCAATCATTTTCTCTACTCATACCTAGGATCTAGAGGATCTACCTAGATTGGGGCCCTTGGGTCTTCAATAGCGACTTGGTGCCTAGGCCTTCCAGCATGGAGTCACGGAGCTAGTGGCTTCTCTCCCAAGGTCATAGCAGCTAGAAACGTCAGAAACATGTTTTGTAAGTTTCTTTCAAGAGGGGGTAAAATAAGAAACGCGGGTTTTTTTATATAGGGATTTTTAATAGTTTTGACGGGGGAAAGAGGTTCTAAACCTCTATGGAACTCTCTCTTAAACAAAGAATGGCTAATTGAGTTTGAGTGATAATAGAGTCAATTGAGAATAATACATTATACGTTACGTATCCATGATCCATTATTGACTTGTCACTTATGTCAAAGTTAGTCTTTGGACAAGCTATACTATGGTTTAGAACTCAAAAATTATGATTCATACATATCATACAAAGAAAATTGAAATTAACATGTAAATACCCTATCTATAATATGGATTGGGTCAAGTTGCAACATCATGATTCTCATTTTAAAACAAACTGACAAAATGGCAAAATCAAGAATGATTTGTGATATATCATAAATAACTTATAAATGAGACTAAAGTCGTATAATATTCAAATCTCAAGACAAGAATAGATACTAGATTGACAAAGTCCAATAACTAAACAAAATCATAAAAAAATCTGTCTCTCATCCAAAATCTTGAGTCCTCACGAGTCATTACACATCATCATCATCATGTTTAACATTGCCCATTAGTTTTTGTCAAAAAAACCATGTTTTGGATTTCAACTCACCAAAAAAATTAAAAAAAAGTTAAAAACGTCCACATTCTTTACTCTAAAAACGTTTCGTACTTTAAGAAACGTTTTGTAAGTTTCAAATTCAAAGAAACGTGTTTTTTAGCTGCTATGCCCGAGGTTGAGTTTCGGGTTCTATAGCTCATCCTGTCTCTTGACTATCTTCAAAGGTCTCCTTTCAGGTGGTATTCTCAGATTACAGCGTGGATCTTCTTCGTCTCTTGGTTAGCATGGAGCCAACTCTCGAAATCGAGTACGGGCATATCCTTGTGGTTCTTGGCACCACACAAAGTCTAACATTCCTTCTATGCATTGCATGTTTTCATCATCTTTGTACTAGGGGTACTTGGGTAAGTGAACAATATCCCCACGAGGGACACTGTCCAAGTGGCACTTGTTGCATGAGCATTCTTCAGCATGTAGAAATGCATCTCCACCTCACTCTTCTCTTGTTCCCCTTTTTGGGCCTAAGAGGGGGTGTTGAGAAACCCTTCACCCGCAGTTTGTATTTTTGCGTTTTTGTATTTTGCGTTTAGGGTTTGCAGCCCCAAAAAGGGGTGCCACCGTAGACTGATTGTGCCTATTTATAGGCCACTCTCTCATTCATTCCTTATGGCTAATTCATTTAGTCCATCACCTCTTCTCTCTAGCCTCTCCACTGTCCTCACATCCCTTCAAGAGAACATTGTGGTTTGTGGTTCGTGGCTGTCTTCATCATCTTCCTTGTGCTACGGCACCCTTGTTTCCTTATATTACGTTCATTTCATTCATTAGAGTTTCTTCTCTCTTCTCTTCTCCATGTAACATGTTTGTCGAGTTCACTCTGTGTTCCTCCCCGCAAACCCTACTGTCTCGTTGGTATGTCATCTTTGGCATCAATGGCCTTTTTACTAGAAGGCAAGTCAACAAGACTGTAGGTGTTTACTCAATAGAGTGCATCTCATCATTTCATGGCTTGCGCCCAATACACATCTTATTGTGCATTCTTAAAACATGTTGGCTCATCTTCTTCCAAAAGAGTACTAGTAAAAGCATATGCTTCCTCATCATCAATAAGATGGCCTATATTGAAAAAACGTGTCCCCCTTGCATTTCTAGCACTGGAATGTGTACATTGAGGCAAAGGAGCATCCATACTACTCGCTTTAAGAGTTTGTAATAGTCACCTAGGGATTGTTTTACCTGTATGTATAGCAACCCTTTCTTGCATAACTGTGTCATTCACTTCCCAGTGAGAAACTAGATTAGGTGGAGGCTGATTTTGGGCAAGTGGGGCAGGTTTAACATCCTTTAATGGCTGATTTTTAGCATCAAAATCAACCCCTGAACCAATAGCATATGGAAAGAGACCCTTCAATACATCCAAAGAGTCCGAGAGTCTAATGTGGCTGGCATTTCAAATTCAGCATGTATATGTGTTGAATTTTCAAAGGATATGACATCTCTACTCACAAAACCCTTGTGTGTGGAAGGGTTGTATACCCTATACCCTTTGTTTTCTATGCTATACTCAACAAAAATGCATTTTATTGCCTTGTCATCGAGCTTTCCACAAAGCTCTTTGGGTACATGTGCATATGCAACACAACCAGAAACATGAAAGTAATCCACACAAGGCATCTTGCCATACCATGCCATTACATAGTGTAATGGTCTTCAATTCTTTTGTAGGAGCACGATTCAAAACATGATTTCTACACATAAGGCCTTCAAGCCAAAATCTATGAGGTAGCCCTTTGCTCTTCAAGATGCATTTAGTAATTTTCATAATAGTACAGTTTTTGCGTTCCAGCACTCCATTATGTTGAGGAGTCATCCTTACTATAGACTAATGTGCAATGCCATGGTCTAGCATATAAGCCTCAAAGGCTTTAGACATGTACTCTCCCCAACTATTTGTTCGTAGAGTCTACACTTTCAAACCAATTTTAGTTTCCAATTTGACAACCAAATGTTTGAAGTATATAAATACATCCAATTTGGCCTTCAAACCATACATCCAAGTGTACCTAGAGTAGTCATCGATAAATGTGACAAAATAAAGATGACCTATGTATAAGTTGTAATTTTTGGACTCATGTGTCCATATTGAGCATGCCATAGCTTCGGCTTTTGCATAGCAGGACTAAGTGTATTGACTGCTAGAGCATGATGAGGTCTCTTATCATAAGTATCCAACAGAAAGAGACCTTTGTACAAAGCACTTGACAAACAAAGAGTATAATCAAGCTCTCTATCTCTGACAATGGATTTATCATCTTCAAAGATGATCTGAAAGTGTCATGAGGACATATATTTTTGAAACCTCACTTAACATGTTGATTAATTTTTAATCACATGGTTAAGTAAATGTTGCACATGTGAGGTGTAGTTGGGGTTAGAGTAAATTTATGAGCTCAGGACCTGAGGAAATCACGGGATGTCAAAGGCAAAAGCTGCTATAAGTTATACCGCACAAGTACTTAGTGGTATTTGATGCCAGTTGTTGGCCTAGGTCATTCATTTGGCCATAAGTGTCAGTTGGTGACACTAGAGAAGTGGCGTTTAATGGTACCTAACTCTAATCTAATGGTCGAAGATGATGTAGAGACACTTGGGATTGGAAGTTGCCTAGCAAATTTAATTATTGGCCAATCAGATGATTTTTCAAGGCCCCAAAATAATTATTAGATTAATTTTCAGTATTTAAAGATTAAAAATTAATATTTAACTATGGATAATGCTGGAAAAATCATTTGGGAAGGTTGTCACTTGTCAAAAATGCCCATGCAAGGCTGAAAAACGTCTTTAAAGGTAGGTTGGAAAGAGACATTTTAGTGTATTCATCCTGCAAGAGAGAGGGAGGAGACGTGTAGCGTTCCGCATGGGAACCACCTTCCCCCCCTCCCCCCACCCAATAATTAACAATAGTACAATTTTTTTTCCTTTCTTCCTCCCTGTCATCGCCGATAGGTGGCGGGCGGGAAAAACAACGAAGAGGAGGAAGTCCAAGACGGCAGGAGATGTCGATGTGGAGGAGGAGGTTGAGGATGATGAACAATATTTACGAGGGAGATGTGACCGCGTTGATGATGGAGAAGGGAGGCCATGGGTCTACTACTCCTCCCTTCCTAAAGCTCTTCGATCAGTCCGCTATGCGATGCAACAGGTGGTGGGTGGGGAGACCACCACTACTCCATGTCTCTCCTAATAATACCCCACCCGTCCCCTATATAACCCCTCCCCCATTGTAAGGGAAGAAGGGGTATGCCTCCAGACTGTCGACTACTAAGAGAGGGAGAGAGAGGGTAAGAGAGAGACCTCCCCTTTTGCTACCGTGGGATAGAGAGAGAGAGACCCCCCCTTGCTGCCGGCTTGAGGTAAAAGAGAGAGAGAGAGAGAGAGAGAGAGAGAGGATTTACGAAAAAAAGAGAGAGAGAGAGGAGAGAAAGGGAGAAGTGTCAAGAATCACGCGGTGGGGGACTTTGCTTGAGCTGCTGCGCCAAACACATACTGTACACGCAAGAGGAAGCTCACTCAAGAACACAAGAAGAGAGATGGAGGCCAAAACGTTTTCTTGCTGATTTTTCTTCTTGTTCCACACACTATACAATGTACACAAAGTATAGATAAGATACAATATAAAGAAAAGTGACCTTCTAAGTCAAACAGTGTATAACCGACTACACTAATCGACTGGCACTATATCTTTGCCAGCTGTAGGTAGATGTAATAAACTAAATATAATAAGTGATAAGTCAGTGGCCATGTGAGTATCATAATGACCACCAACGTGCTAAGTGTAGACGTGTGGACTCATCTAGCCAGGCGGTACATCATCAATATCCGCACGTGTTGAGCTTGCCATCTCAACACTCCCTCTCAAGCTTAACTCTATCTCTGCAACTCCAAGTAAGCTTCGGAACTTTCGAAGCTTCTCTGCACCCAATGCCTTTGTGAAAATGTCAGCTATCTGATCCTGTGTGCTGACATATACCAAGTCAATCTCTCTTGCAAGTACCTTCTCTCTTTCAAAGTGGTAGTGCACCTCAATGTGTTTTGTCCTAGCATGGAACATTGGATTCCTAGCTAACTGTATGTTGCTCATGTTGTCACAATGAATGACAACTGGACCATCTCCCTACACGTCCAAATCACCTAATAACTTTTGCACCCATACCACCTCACATGCTGCCATAGTAGCACCTCTATACTCAGTCTCTGTACTCGATAAAGCAACTGTAGGTTGCCTTTTTGTTGCTCCATGTAATTGCTGCACTACCAAGGGAAAACATGAATTCACTTGTAGATCTTCTGTCTGACATGCTACCAACCCAATCTGCATCTGTGTATCCAAAGACCTGTACGTCCTTACCTGCCTCATAAAAAAGTCCATAATGTAAAGTGGATTTCACATACCTCAATATACGTCTAACTGCATCCAAATGATGCTTTCTAGGCATCTGCACAAACTGACTAACAAGGCCAACAGCATAGCTCAAGTCTGGCCTTGTGATAGTCATGTAAATCAAACTCCCTACTATCCTCCTAAACATAGTAGGGTCTTCTATCTCATCCCCAATGTCGGCACTCAACTTCACATTTTGCTCCAATGATATTGAAAGAGACTTACATGCTGTCATACCATACTTGGATAACATATCCAACTGCCTTGGGGATAGCCATATACCATCATCACATCTGATCACCTCAATACCAAGAAAGTGTCTTAGCTCACCCAAATCTTTCATCTCAAACTTCTTCTTTAAGAAGTCCTTAACTTCAGCAATCCCATTGTCATTGTCACTTGTAATAATCAAGTCATCCACATAGATGACTATGATTATCAAACCTGCATCTTCCTTTCTCACATAAAGTGAGTGATCAGCATCAGAAATACAAAATTCAATATTGACAAGATACTCTTCAATCTTGTCAAACCATGCTTTAGGTGTTTGCTTCAGCCCATAGAGCGCATTCTTTAACCTGCACACATATGTGGGATGCTCTAAATCCTCATAACTTGCTGGTTGCTCCATATACACTTCTTCTTGTAATTCACCATGCAAGAAGGCATTCTTAACATCCATTTGTTGCAAACTCCAACCTTTGGCTGCTGCCAAGGCAATCACACACCTAACAGTTGCCACCATAGCAATTGGATGTCTCTTCATAATCTATGCCATATGTTTGAGCATAGCCTTTTGCAACTAGCCTAGCCTTATACCTACTAACTGAACCGTTTGCATTATGCTTGACTTTGTAAATCCACTTACAACCAATAGCTTTCTTATCCTTAGGTAAGGGTATGAAATCCCAAGTCTTATTGGCTTCTAATGCAGCCATCTCCTCATCCATTGCTGCATCCCAATGAGCATGACCAACAGCATGCTCAAAACAAGTGGGCTCAATATCCTTAACTAGTTTCACCATATAAGCATAATGGTGAGCTGCATAACCTTCAAAACCAAATCTTTTAATAGGGTATGTGACCTTGCGAGATCTGCGTATCACCGGATTACTCAATGGAGCCTTTACATTACTATGAGCTCTCTGACACCTGGTGTCTTGACCGAAGGAATGCCAAGCTCATCATCCAAACTCTCCGAACCACTAGAATCTCCATCAAATCCCAAATGACTAGTAGATGCATCATTACCATCCAGCACTTTCTTCTTTCCTTTGTCTATTCCTGTAACACTTATAGATCCACCTGAAGATGTAGGGCTACTCAGTCTCCCAGACCAAGGGCTCACTGTAGATGTAGTACCAGATGATGTTTCTGGTTCACTAAGACTCCATGATTCTTGTTTATCTTTCTGCACATAGCTGTTCTGATCATTATCGTCATCCAAAATATCACCAACAGGTGTATACCAACTTCCCATCTCATCAAAGATAACATCCTTGCTCACTCTGAACTCACCTGTGACAGGGTTATAACAGCGATACCTTTTTTGCTCTAAAGAGTATCCAATAAGAACACATTTTTCTGCCTTTGGATCAAGCTTCTTTCGTAGCTCATTTGGCATATGAACGTATGCAACACAGCCAAATACCTTCAAGTGCAATACATCAGGCTTCTTGCCAGTAAAGCATTCTTCAGGAGTCATCCCATGAACTGTAGCTGTGGGAGTTCTGTTCATAATGTAGACAGTAGTAGGGACAGGGTTATAACAGCGGTACCTTTTCTGCTCTAAAGAGTATCCAATAAAAACACATTTTTCTGCCTTTGGATCAAGCTTCTTCCGTAGCTCATTTGACACATAAACGTATGCAACACAGCCAAATACCTTCAAGTGCGATACATCAGGCTTCTTGCATGTAAATCATTCTTCAAGAGTCATCCCATGAACTGCAGCTGTGAGAGTTTTGTTCATAATGTAGACAATAGTAGGGACAGCCTCAGCTGTCTTAAAAGATTTGAAGTGCTTAAACACATCACTTTTTTTCTTCATGAAGTATACCCATAGCTTCCTTGAACAGTCATCAATAAATGTGACAAAGTATTTACTGCCACCAAGAGATACATTCTGTGTAGGCTCCCAAATATCTGTATGTACTATATCAAGTATATTTTTGCTCACTTCTCTATCATGCATGAAGGATTGTCTCGCCTGCTTACCAAACTGGCACGCTTCACAGACTTTATGTAATTCTACAACTCAAAAAGAAGGCAATTCTGTAACCAATCCTCTGGACTGCATTAATTTCAGCCTTTGTACATTTGCATGTCCAATACGTTTATGCCATATTTCAATATCTGCAACTACTTATTTTCCTTTAGCATATATAGCAGCATCCATTGCAGGAATTCCAGCATCTAAAGTGAACATTTGGCCAACTCTAATTCCTTTTGCGACCAACCTGCACTTATCATTAAAGTCTTCTACAAAACAACCTTTAGCATTGAATCAGATATGCAACCCTTGCTCTACCATTGCCCAACAGACACTAGATTCTTTGTAATTGATGGCACATGTAATACATCTGTCAAACTCTTTGTCTGGCCATCATACAAGGACAAGGGAATCTTTCCAATGTGTGAAATTGGGTGGCATGAATCATCACCCGTCTGCACATAACGTGGGTTTTGTAAGTCTTGCATCTCTCCAAACCATTCAACATGACTGGTCATATGATTAGATGCATTTGAATCGACATACTATACATCATCATGTGTCCCCTTTCCTGTAACTACATTCATCATATGCTGCATAACAAACAAACGCTCATTTTTGTCTTCATTCTGTCGTGAAGACGATGCATAGTTTTCTTGCTGCAATTTACCACTGCGAATATAATCCTTCTTAGCATAACAATTGATTGCAGTATGTCATGTTTTGCCACAATAATGACAAACAATAGCAGAATTTCCAGAGCCTCTCTTCTGCCATCTACCTCTTTCTCTAGAGCTCCCCCTGCCTCTAAAGTTTTCTCTACCTCCAGAAACCTACATTTCACCAAACTGTTGATTGAACATGTTTTGCTGGTTATCGCTAGCACGTTCCATATCACAGTCTCTTGAAGAGGATCTACCACGTCCCCTTCTTGAACTCGAGTAAAATACTTAGACCTGTTCACCATCTTTTTCAGACAAATCACCGAGCATATTGATCTCTTCAGTAATCATGAGAGAGATCAACTCATCAAAATCTGAAAATGGCTTCCATATATATACTGAAGTAACAAATGATTTCCATGCCTTCTCATTGTTAAGGCCACTCAGAGTGGATGAAACCCAATCATCATCATCCGGCATTGCATCAATCGTTGCTAAAGCATCTACAATGCTCCTCACCTTCAACATATACTCATTGACAGACATTTTCCCTTTCTTCAAGGTATTCAACTCTTGCTTGAGTTGAATCTTTCGCATATTTGTATTTACTGAAAACATGCTCTCAAAAATTGTCCAAGTTGCATATGAAGCTTCTACATTCTTGATATGTCCCAGTATAGTATTATCAATGACTGCAGATAGCCAGTACATCACCTTTTTGTCTTTCGCATTCCACTCTTTCTATGCTTTTAACTCATATGTAGTCGGAGGGATACCCAGCTTTGGCTTCTTTTTTTCACCTGAAACAAACTCATAAAGGCTCTTTCCAATGAGGAAGTTCGTCACACGAAACTTCCATGAAGGGTAGTTGTTTTTGTCGAGCTTCTCAATAATGGGATTTCCACTGTTCTCTGCCATTATCGCAAACAAGGATACAACACAGCAAGCTAGCCTTCAACAATCTTTCACAATACGTGCACATCAACACACCAAGCAACCTTTTTCACTGATTGCTCAATAGTACATGTAATCTGCAACCTATTTGTAGATAAACCTTATGTTTGCTTTTTGCAAATACCTCAAAATTTACAGATTCGCAATATGTAACTGGTGCACCCAATTTCGGTCAATATAGCCGAAATCACAGTGTACCTTGAAACTGCTGTCCGCAACCTTGCGGCTCTAAAACGGGGCTTGAAACAGCCTCAGACGCCCAAAATAACTGCGGACAAGTGTAAAGGGCTTATCTACAAAATATACAATGATCTGCTCGCATACCAAATCTCACAGGAATTTGAGATTTTTGCTCGACTCTGCTTCCGGTGTCTCCACAGGCACTATCCAAGAGAGAGAGTGGAAGAATGGGAGAGCTTCTTACCTGTTGCTTGCTTGCTCGAACCTTGCTTCTTCTCCTTCACTTCAGCCTTCAAAATTAGCCTCTCTCAATGGTGCAACTCTGATACCATGTCAAGAATCACATGGTGGGGGACTTTGCTTGAGCTGCTGCGCCAAACACACACTGTACACGCAAACACAAGAAGAGAGATGGAGGCCAAAACGTTTTCTTGCTGATTTTTCTTCTTTTTCTACACACTATACAATGTACACAAAGTATAGATAAGATACAATATAAAGGAAAGTGACCTTCTAAGTCAAATAGTGCATAACCGACTACACTAATCGACTATCACTATATCTTTGCCAGCTGTAGGTAGGTGTAACAAACTAAATATAATAAGTGATGAGTCAGTGGCCACGTGAGTATCATAATGACCACCAACGTGCTAAGTGTAGACGTGTGGACTCATCTAGCCAGGTGGTCCATCATCAATGTTTGCACGTGTTGAGATTGCTATCTCAACAAGAGGTGACAGAGAAGGAAAGAGAGAACGGAGGATGACGCGCACGAATAGTAAACCCACAACGAGCAACGACCAATCCAATTGTAATACCTGTCATGAGTAATGAATTCTCAAATTAATAAGAAGCTTGTTTTGATTTCCGCATAAGGTATGTTAGATGCCACATGAGAATAGGTCAGGGAAAGGGATAGGTTTCATCTCAAATATTTGAAAGATAAAGTTGCAAAGCCCGGGTATCAAGAGAAGTAAATTAGATCTTGTGCGATAAACTCGCACATAGCATAATAGTATTCCAAAGTATTGTCGACTCTCCTTTCTGTGAAAATAAATAGATGGGTATTTTTCCACACTGAAAGTATGTTGTAGCTTGCACGCTTGATGGATTGCATGATAAGTAATCTAGCCTAGGGAAAATTCAATCTCGAATCTATTGGTTCATTGGGATCTTGATGATGTGCTTAGTTAACACAAACAACGACCATAAGGACTAAGACTAAGAATGCCTTGAGACCGTCCAATAGCGACTATGTTTATCAATCCTATTCGGGGTTGGGCTAGATGCAACAACAACTCTAGGGCAAGCAAAGAGCTTAAGGATTAGGAAATTCTAAGTCAAAGGAAAGATCGATGCTTTTTTACTTGTTGGGAATAAAAAGGTTAGGTTATTGACCAACGTAAGTGACTACTAGATCTTATGTCTTGTACAATGTTTGAAACCCTAACATATGCCGTAGCCAAAATAAGAGAATGTTAAGTAAATTTTACTCTTTGGTCCCAAGGGGAGAGAGCAAATGTGCAATGGAAATGCTATCACGTCAATTTTTGCAATGATTGGAAAAGAATACCATTGTTTTGTTGGTTAATTGAACAACACGCTAAATGCTTTTACAATCAACTGATTGTTGGATTGTGGTTTGGATGATTATTCCAAGTACTTGTGTTTGATGGTAAATGCATGGCAGGGGTCTGTGATGACAAGTTGCCATAGGAATAAAGGAATGTTTTATTGGACAATGATATTAGGGCAAAATGTCTTGATTGTGCTTGATTCTTAATTGGATTAATTAAGGAAGGATATTTTGCGCGGGTGGATCATCTCTAAGGTTACGTCACGCTTCAACCTCTGAGGACACTGCTCGATTTATGCACTCCTAGGTCGCTTGGGGTCAGTGGAACCCTGGACACCCCTTGTCGAGTTCGGAACGGAGTTGTAGATTGCTGTGAGCCCAATGTCTGGGGGGTTGGAAGATCCTATTCTAGATACTGGATGGAAATTATGGTGCCATGTGATTTGGACCAGGTACTTTTGTTGGACAGAAGGGATACACAATTCTCTTGTATGGGCAGGAGAGAAAGATTAATTGGAAAATAAGTTAAGAAACTTGTTTGTCAAAAGGATTGCTTGCTCTGTATTCATGTTGGTGCTATAAATTACGCAAACCCACCCTGTTCCCTAAAAGGCTTAATTAAGGAAGTTGATTTCAAATGCCACCATAAATGCGATAGGATCTAATTAGAAAATTAAAGCTATCAAGGGAAGCGGATGGGCAGAACTCTCGACGGGTCTATCCTATAGCAAGGTGGTCTCGGGAAACTAGGAGGCTTCTCACAAATAGGCTCATGATGGTAGCCTTAGTACTTTATATCGATGATATGTTGATTGCTCGAAGAGTTGGTGATGATGAGTTAAATACTTTGAAGACTCAGCTCAAGAAAAGCTTTGAGATAGCAACTAGATACTTTCAGCAATATAGCCACAAAATAAAGGTGGTCTCTGGAAACTGGGAGGCTTCTCACAAATAGGCTCATGATGGTAGCCTTAGTACTTTATATCGGTGATATGTTGATTGCTCGAAGAGTTGGTGATGATGAGCTAAATACTTTGAAGACTCAGCTCAAGAAAAGCTTTGAGATAGCAACTAGATACTTTCAGCAATATAGCCACAAAATAAAGGTGGTCTCGGGAAACTGGGAGGCTTCTTACAAATAGGCTCATGATGGTAGCCTTAGTACTTTATATCGATGATATGTTGATTGCTCGAAGAGTTGGTGATGATGAGCTAAATACTTTGAAGACTCAGCTCAAGAAAAGCTTTGAGATAGCAACTAGATACTTTCAGCAAAATAGCCACAAAATAACAGCTAAATAAGTATCCAATTCTGGGCAACAATCGCATATTCTCTCAACAGTATCTGGTTAAAATAACTCTCAACAATATCTTGGTTGAGCTCATAAAACTAATATATACAATGCACTTGGTCGAATTTACACACACATCAATCCATTTCTTCAGCAAAGCAGGTGAGAAGTAAAGAAGCTCTTAGAGTGATTTTGCGTGATGCACATACTAAGAATATGCAAGGCTTGTCCCTTTAGCTATTGTTAGGTTAGAACCTGATTTCATGCTGTTTTAGGGGACCGAAATGGGACTATGCCCTACGGGTAGAGAGGTTGAGCGATGCATCCGTCTCGTTTCCCATTCTCTTTGAACTAAGTGCGGTATGGATTTGCTTCGGATTGGGTATCTCTGCGTAAAGTAGGATGTCCAAAACCCGATGCTAGAATGCTGTCAGGAGACCTTGACCTTAGGAACCCAGATTTCAGGTTGATTCTAGTGGGTTCAGCCGCGAATGTTTCGTTGCGAGGCGGACTCAAGAAACCTTGGGCGATAAACCTTGGAACATTCTATGGGAGTGCCAGGCGGCGACGCTTAGATTTGTTTCTTGATGGACCGCTAAAACATGCTTGGGCAGCAGATAGAGATGGGCACGTTACAAGATGCTGCTGGTCTGATTTGCAGCCATTGGAGGACCTTCTGAGGCAACTAGGGGTAGGAGAAAACCAATCAACAGCAGGTGATAGCATCTACAAGGTGTTGAGATAGGGCAGCAGTAGTAAATGACTGATTTTTTTCAGTTCTTTGCATCTACAAGCTGTTGAGACAGTGCAATAATAGTAAATGATAGATTTTCTTCAGTTCTTCGCAAAGAAAGTTTGAATTTTCTCTCTCCTTAGCATTCTCTCTCATCTCCCAGCCTTTCTATAGCCTTGCTCCAGAGATTACAGCATTGAGATCACTAGAGGTTGAGAAATTTCAGATTTCTCTATTGTAAACCCTAATCTGTAGAGCAGAAATTAGGGTTTAGCAGCAACCTTGGGAAGCATGCTGAAATCAGCCTTCCTTCTGTGGATGGGTGGTAATCCCTGATTACAACTTAATTATAGCAGCAAACAATAAATGCAAATCTGAAAATACAAATTTACCTATTGATCTTGAACAATGTACACCTGATTGGTCCCAAAATCGGCGCCCCTTTCGGTATTTCTTTAGCTTTATTGAAGAAGAAGTTGATTTACAATGGGATTCTCCCGATCCCCTTCGAAATCCAAACTCCCCTTGCTGTCCAAAGTGACCAGCAAGTCTTCAATCTATTTTGCCTCTTGATTTGGGCTCTTAATTGGCCTTCACCCACTTCATAGACGATGGAGATGCCCCAAATTCAATGGCCGGCAATTCACCTTCAGCCTTTAAAATTCCAAGTCTTGGAGCTTCCAATTTTTGGCACGCTTCTCGAGGTTGCTGGTAAATTCTAATTTTTGCTGTAAATTAGGGTTTACAACAGAGAAATTTGCAATTTCTTAGTCTCCAAGGGTCCAAATGTTGAGACCTTCGAAGCAATGCTGTGAAATGGATGGGGGATGAGAAAGCTGTAGAGAGAGATAATTCAGAGTTTTGTTGTGAAGAATGACTGAAAATCAGTCAAATGCAGTTGTTGCCTCAACTAACACTTATGGCCAAATGAATGACCTGGGCCAACAATTGACACCAGATACCACCAAGTACTTGTGCAACATAACTTATAGCAACTTTTACCTTTGACATCTTGTGATTTTCTCTGGTCTTGGGCTCGTAAATTTATGCTAACCCCAATTGCACCTCACATGTGCAACATTTACTTAATCATGTGATTAAAGATTTATCCACATGTTAAGTGAGGTTTTAAAAAAACATGTTCTCATGACAGCCCTCCCCCTTGAAATCCTTGCAAATCGTCCTCAATTGCATTGCCAAATGCATTAAAAGCAAAGTGCTACACTGGAATTTCCATAGGGCATCATAGTCAACACAACATTGTGGACTATTGTTCAACCATTGCATATACCGAACATATGCTGAAAATTACCAGCCAACATAACATAACATAAGACGCACAAAGAATCGCAAAAACATTGCTAGATTATCATGTGACATGTCCATTTCTCATGAGCTCAACTCATCTGGCAAAACCAAACCATAGTATAGCGAAAACCAAGCATAAACCATGGCTGAAACATCAATGGCATTATAAGACATGTTGTCCACAAAACCAGCTGAATACCACTGAATATTAATGATCATACGCTAAAAACAAACATTCAATAATCATCCTGTGATGATCATTAATTGATGCTACACCAAGCATAACCAATGCCATACCAAGCGTAACTAATTACACACCGAGCATAACGGATGCAAATGTATACCAAACATAGTGACTAGTACACTGAATAGTGATCTCCTGGCAAACATATTGTTCAGCTACAGTACCGTGAATGTATGCTAAATACATTTGAGGTCCACTACTTCTAGAGCCGTCCATTATTGAGGAGCGGAGGTGCTAGCTCCCTCATAAGCATCAGGTAATACTTTGGACCTTTACTTTGCTGAACCTGATTGAGTCCAAACTAGAGTTGACTCTAACTGGAAAGCATCAAGGTAAAGCTGCAACAACTAAGGATGGTCTGCCAAGTCATCCTTCTCCATCCATTTGGCATCCATTGGTGAATAATTTTGAAACTTCACCAAGTACCTTCTGGAACCCTTACCCTTGATCTTCCTCTCTTTGTGTGCCAAAGTCTGCTCTGGTACTAGTATTTCATCAAGCTCTTCAACCTCCGGCTGAATTTCAGCAGATACATTCTCTGGTACATCTCCATGAAAAGTTCTAAGTAAGCTCACATGAAAGGCATTGTGTATCTGCCAGAGTGGAGGCAATTTCAACATATAGCATGCATCATTGATCCTCTCCAACACTTGAAATGGCCCATAGTATCTCATAGAAAGCTTTGGATACAATTGCTCTTTGCCCTTCATCTTTTAGTAAAAGTTGGAAGTGAAAGTAGGTTTTTAGTAATCCTAGGTACAAATAATACATCCATAAGCTGAAAATCCGATCCATTTGTAGCAGTGATCACAACTATACCAGTGCCACAAACATCATAGCTAGAGCTATTCGCACAAGAAACTCTCTTCTCCATAGGGGTTGATTGCATGAATGTGAACAAACACTTTCAAGAAGTGATGTGCTTGGATGACCCACTATCAAAATACCATGTATGGTGCATTTTAGCAGCATTAAATAGCCATAGATATGCCAAAATTGCAAGTGAGAAATGCATAATCCTTGTCAACCAAGTTGGTTGTAGCATCACCATTTGAAGACCAAGTGGTTGATGTTTCATGCATAGCCCAAGCTGGAGTCCTCCTTTTTCTCATTTGCCAACCTTTTTTTGCATTTGTGTATGTAATGGCTGGGCTTCTTGCAGTAGTGGCATTTATCCTTCTTTTTCCCTTCGTTTGAGTCTTGGGCAGCCTTGCTAGATGGTTGTCCCACACCAGCCTTGGGCTGATTTTTCACTTGTTGCTTGTCTTTGGCTTTGTTTTATACCTAGAAAGTGGCATTTATCCTTCTTTTTCCCTTTGTTTGAGTCTTGGGCAGCCTTGCTAGATGGTTGTCCCACACCAGCCTTGGGCTGATTTTTCACTTGTTGCTTGTCTTTGGCTTTGTTTAATACCTAGAAAGCATAGGTACATCACGTGATCTCATAGCCATGTTCTTTTGAGTCTATTCCTCTTGCAATAAGAGGCTGGTTACGCCATGAATGTGAGGGGCTGGTGTGCCCAAGGACAAATTTATTGAAGTATGAAACCGAAATAAGACTTTGGAAGAGAGTTAAGTGTGATGTTAACCATCTCTTCATCAGGTATCACCTCATCAATATTCAGCAGTTGCTCTCTAATGTTGATAAGGTGATCTGTCATGCCATCGCCCTCATCCATGTGTGTATGCCAATTCTCTTCTCAAGTAAGAGATTATAGCCTCATTTCCAGCTGCAAACATCGGCTTAAAGATATCCTATGTCGCCTTCGAGGTCTTACAAGACTGAATATGAGGTATTATTGCTCTCTTGATTGGTAGAGCAATTAAAGACAAGGCTTGTGTATCTTTGGAGTCCCATTTCCTTTGTTCTTCTGAGGAGGAATGTGGGTAGCAGCAGCAAGGCAGCTTGTTGTCCTCTAGCCGTTTGAGGCATTTGAGGAGCAAACCCTCTTGGTCTAGCCGAACTAGCGGTTAGAAACTCCCAAAGACCCTTAGCAACTAGTAGATTGTGCACCGTGAAATTCCACAAGCAGTAATTGGCGCCATCCAATTTTGTCCTCTTGAGTAAGAACCCCCAAAATGTTGCGATGATCATTGTGACCTTGTTGAGCCATTGCTGCAATGAAATGCATAAACTACAACCAAACACTTTCCGGCTGAAGTGCAAAATGTACTCACACGAGTATTGAAATCCCAACACACGATTGGTAATGTAATCATAAAACTATCCCAAAATTGTCTCAAATCAAAATCTGCCTTAAATGCTTCATAAAGCGTGTCGATATTACTCAAAACAGCAATACACTACTGTACATTGAAATGTGTGCAAAAAGAGAGCTAATTTCAGTAATTTATTGCTGCAAATCCCCAAGTTTGCATAAATTTATGTTCCCATTGTGTATCAATTAGCAAATAAATGTTGTATGTGCACCTGTTTGCTGCCTTGGGATGCATGAAATGCAAAAGCATTATCCTCGAAGAAACTTGAAGAAATTGAAGAAATTTTATACTTATAGCCTTACAATTCGAAGAAATGCCACCTTGGGATGCAAATTGACTACAATCAGCAACTTCATTGCACCTTGGGATACGTGCTGGACTCAAAGACCACAAAGTCTCAAATTTCTCGTGAAAATTTCAAAAATTGGGAAAATTGGTCAAAAACCCCTAAATTTCTTAGCACCAAGTGTAAGCAATTGAAAATTTCTTTTGAAATTGGAGATGTGATGAGCAAGGTGGATGAGAAATTGCACAAATGTTCAAAAAGTCCCAAATTCTAAAATTAGGGTTTTTGAGTATTTTTGCACAAATGAAAATGGTAGACATGGACAAGATGGATAGAAAATTGCACAAATTCAAAAACCCCAAAATTTAGAAATTAATATTTTTTACATTTCTACCCCCCGCGGGCCCCTCCAAGATTTGTAGAAAATAGTAGGCAAGGTTGAGAAAAGGGTGAGTAGAGAATGGCTAAGAATATCATGAGCAGGGTCGATATAGGCTTTGTGTGCAAGGTTGCGTACAAGACTGCGTATGGGATTACATGCAAGCTGAAAACTACAACTCCTCTTGCTTAAAAACAATAGCTTCCATTCCAAAATAACTTCTCCCTTCAAAACAACAGCTCCTTTTCCTTTGTTAGCTGAGTGGACTTTGCATGGGTGGTGGCACTAGCTGAGTGGTGGTGAGTTGGAATCCATGTGTCTAGCTCTAATACCAATTGTTGGAGAGAGAGAGAGAGAGAGAGAGAGAGAGAGAGAGAGAGAGAGAGTGTGTGTGTGTGTGTGTGTGTGTGTGTGTGTGAACACAAGATAGTGGGTAATGAAAGTACACTAGGTCTTAAGTACATTAGACCTATCTTTAACTCAATTGGAGTTAAAGTAACTCTAGAAGTAGTGACACAACTTATTAACTAGGTGTGTCCACACTGCATACTAAAACATTGGGCATTGCCCATAATTAATAGTAGCAACAAGGATACTTGGTGATCTACTTCAGGAGATGAAGCCTCCATGTGGATAGAAAAACAAGGCTCGAAGAAAATTGAAACTACAAAGGAACAATAAAGAACCCATGTCTTCAGTTTAGGAGTGCAAACTTGGCATGTTAGTCCTTAATTGGAATACAAAACCCAACATGTAAATATAAAAAAGAACTAGAATTTGCACATTAGTGCTTCATATTTAGGTGCTATGGTGCTAGGGAAAGAAAGCACTACAAAGCCAATGGAATAATAAGATTAAAGGAATGAGTTACAAAATTAAAGGATGTGTGCAATGGAAGACAAATAAGAAGTCCTAAAGCTAAGTAGCCTAAAGGACAGGCTAGCATGTGCGCTTGACTGCTTAGCATAATGAGGCAAGAGTAAAAGTAAATACTAGACTAGCCTAAGGATGTACTAGCCTATGGTACCAGAGGAACCTAGAAGGTATGAGAATTTGGATAGGTTGCAGCCTTTGGTAAGACGTGACTACCATCATGCATATCTATTAGTATTTCTCTACCAAAGAAACTTGTAACAAGGTGGAGAAATGGATTTAAGTAAGGGTGCATTAGGATTCCTTGAAAGAGTGTCTAGAAGAGCATGTGGTGTAAAGTCTAATGGATTGAGTGTGGTAGACTAATTAGCCAACCTTTAGTGGTTTTGAAAGGTGGGGATGGAGGAAGTTGTCCATTTGCCACATGTCCAGTTGAAACTAGCCTTCCTCTTCGGATAGGGTGGTAAATAACCAGATTAAGCACTAATTACAACAAGTATAAAAATTCACATAAATTGAGAATGCACAATTTACCACTTTAATCTTGGACAATGGACAATCTATTGGCCTCAAAACTAGCTCCCCTTGTAGAATTTCTTTAGCTTTTGTTGCAAATGGATAGAGTACAACTAAGATTCTTTGATCTCCTCTGCTCATCCAAGTGTCTCTTGCTGTCAAAATTGACCAGAAAGCCTTCAAACCAATTTGTCCCTTGGTTTGTCTGGGACTGGTTTGCACTGTACTACTTGAAAGACAAATTAAGCCCCAAATTTGATATGGATTGCTTGAAATTCTTTAATTTCTGTTGTTGGAATTCAAGTCCTAGGCTCTCAATTTTGAGCACGTACCTTGAGATGGTTATCAAACTCTAATTTCTGCTGCAAATTAGGGTTTATAGTAGAGATTAATGAAAATCTTCACCTCTGATGAATCAAATGGCAGATTTAGTTGAGATTGCTGCTCTGTCCAAACAGCCATGGAAGCTGTCACCTTCATCTTATGACCATTGGAAAGGTTGTTGCCCCCCTTCTATATGCTATCACTTGCACAAAAAGGCCTTGAGTTGCTTTTGCATGTACTTGGGGGGACTCCAAATTGTTGTTGTTGGCTGTAGGAGTGGTCTTTGGTGGTTGGAAATCACATCAATAGTATCTCCTTGCTCTCTAACAGCCTATTTCTCTCTCTCACAATGGTTGGAATAGACTTCTAGCAGTCCCCAAAAACGTTTTTTCCATGTGTATGGGCAAGTTTTGCCAAGTGGCAATCTTTTAATCCCATTTTCTATTATTATTCAACTTATTAAATTGATTTTCAGAATATTAATCTGAGAATCAATTTAATAATTATTCTAGTTCTTAGAAAAATAATTTCACTAGTGAATAATTAAATTGGCTAGTCCAATTTGTCTCCAAGTGTCCTTGAGCAATCATTGACCCCTAGATTAGCATTAATTAATTAATTAATTAATGCCTAGTGTCTAATGTCACCACCCCATTGACATCAGTGGCCAATAAATTGGTCTAGATTCCAAATTTGACACCGCGTACCACCTAGTATGTGTTAGACATAACTTATTACAACTTTTGCCTTTGGCATCAACTGATATTTCAAGGCCTAGGTTCCACACTATAAAATAATTCACTGCATCTCACGTGCAAGTCACATTAACACATTTGATTAACTTTTAATCAAATGCTAAGAAAAGCAATGAAATTTCACATCCTCGTGACAAACCACCGCCTTGAAATCCTTGCAATTGTTCTCAATTGCATTGCAATGTGCCAAAATAGCCATTTCTACTATTGGAAATACATGTTGGTATTGTATTCAAACAATATGTGCACATTGTATATTGGATGCAAACCAAGTACTTTGAGATCCTCTACATAAATGAGCTATCTATCTCTAGGGGAGTAGAGGTCACAGAAATGTGAAACAAGGGATGGGAACGAAGACGGGGTTGGGGACAGTGGACGGGGGTGTTGAGAAACCCTTCACCCTTCACCTGCAGTTTGCGTTTTTTGTGTTTTTGCGTTTTGCGTTTAGGGTTTGCGGCCCCAAAAAGGGGCGCCACCCTAGACTGACTGTGCCTATTTATAGGCCACTTTCTCATTCATTCCTTACGGCTGATTTATTCAGTCCGTTACCTCTTCTCTCTAGCCTCTCCAATGTCCTCACACCCCTTCAGGAGGACATTGTGGTTTGTAGTCCGTGGCTGTCTTTATCATCTTCCTTATGGTACGGCACCCTTATTCCCTTGTATCACATTTACTCCATGATTCAGAACTTCATCATTCCATTCATCAGAGCTTCTTTTATCCTCTCTTCTCTTCTCCATGTTTGTCAAGTTTACTCTGTGTTCCTCCCCACAAACCCTACTGTCTCACTGGTACGTTATCTTTTGATATGGTATCAGAGTTGGATTTGCTCAAATAGTGGCAAAGATCCTCCACTCCAGTGACGGCAAAGTCTGGTTGCGGGTTCGGCATCCACTTCTCTTCTTCTTCCGTTGCATCAAAATCTCGTTTTTGCAGGTTTCAGGTGTTTTCAACTTGCTGTCCACACCCCTTTCGCGGAGGACATCGCAGTCTCAGCTATCCCTTGCTGTCATCTACAGTCTGGCGCTTGTTTCTAGCCTTCCACCCACAATTTGCAGTTGATACAGTAGAGCGACTGTTGCTGATCACTCTCCATTCAGTAAATAATCTCGTTTTTGCAGATTTTAGGTATTTCAACTTGCTGGCTACACCCGGGACATGGAGGACATCGCGGTCCAAGCTGGCCATTGCTGTCTATAACAGTCTGGTGCCTGTTTCCAACCTACAACACACTGTTCGGAGCTGATTTCAGCATATTAATTGCTACTGTTGGTTTTTCCTGCGTTTTTAGTCTTTCTCTCTTCTCACCTGCGTTTGCCCACAAAGATCCTCCTCATTAGAGCAGACAAAGACCAGTGGTGGGTTTGGCATCCACATTTGATTTCTCTATCATTTCCACTAAGCATTGGGAGATATCATTTTTCTCCCTTCCACCCTCCCTTCTTCAGTTTGCCACACCAGTACTATGACGTCTCCACCGACAGATTGTCCTTCTATTGGGTGCTACTACTGTGGCATGAATGGTCATCCCACCGAAGACTGTCAACATTGACCTTTGCTCTCGACCCCTCCGGAGTATATGCATCTTTCACCAAGCACTCCTTGTGCCACCTCTCCTTTCTGGGCCATAGAGATCGTTCTGCATTGGCTATCGGAGTATTATACTTAAGGCAATAAGCCACACCTGACGCGCACTAAGTCCTTTCGAGCACACAGAGGCTCTTAAGACTTTACGAGTCGATAAGCCCTCTTGGAGACCACTCTCCTGCACGGAGGTCTCCGCCACCTACTTTTGCGAACAATGGCTTCCACGGCCCACATCTCCTCCATAATCCACTCTTCTGAGAGCCCACGATTGTTCCTCACCCTCGGCTCATCCTGAGCCTCCTCCTTTTCCACCCTCTTCCACTCAAGTTCGAGAGGCCATTTCTGGGTGCTTTCTGGCTTCTTTAGAGCCCCAGATACCTTCTTCGGCACGGCTGGTGGCGCTTCCTTCATCATCAGATGCTTCGTAGTCTGTGAGCCATGAGTGGTTGGATTCCCTTTCTCTCTCAGATTGGGATTCAAAGAGAGATTTTCTTACTTCGCCCTTAGAGGGGGCTTCCAGTTCTTCTTCAGTTTCAGAGAGGGCTCCTATTCTTCCGCTCTTATTGCATCAGGGTGGGAGCCGACTCTTCGATGGAAAGAGTTGGTTCTTATGTTCTTGGACCAGGAGGAATAATTGAAGGGACAGAAGGCTTCCAAATCGGAGTCATTGGTTGGTCAAGCCTCTTAGAAGAAGGGGAGGGACCAAAAGAAGAAGGACAACAAATCCAAGAAGGACAAGGAGAAGGAATTGACTTGCTATGTTTGTGGAAAGACCGGTGATTGGAAGAAGGATTGCCGCGACAAAGACAAGAAGGATACCAAGAAGAAGGATACGAAGGATTCTAGAGCGGTGGCTGCACCCTCATCAGTTGCTTTTCTACACTTAGCAGTCATTGAGGACTCTATACCGAAGATTGATGTTGCGATGACAGCTCCCCAGGCTCGAGAGTGGATTGTGGATAGTGGTGCCTCATGGCACATGACTCCTTTTGTTGGTGTTGCCCATTTGCGACCTTCACGTGGGCAGATTCTCATTGGAGACAGCTCTTCTGTGTCTGTTGCTGTGCGGGGTGAGATGCAGCTTATTCCAGATGGATGTGGTGGTACCCACACCTCTGAGGTGTTGCATGTGCCAGGTTTGGGGTATCATTTACTTTCGGTCCATAAGATTTGTGCTCTTGGCCTCTTGGTGGAGTTTGACAATGATACTGTTCGAGTCCTTGATCGTGGATCGAGGAAGGTTCTCTCTGCAGGGTATGAGGAGAATGGCGTCTACAAATTGAAGTCTTTTTTAGCTCTTACTTCTCTTCTTCTTACTTCTCAGACACAATCCGAGTTATGGCATGCTCAGTTTGGCCACCTGAACTACGAGTATCTTCGGAAGGCGTTGCGAGGGTCGTTTTTCCGAGGAATGCCAGACATAGTGGTGAGCCATCAGCCATGTGTCTCTTGCATTCGTGGGAAATTGCATCGGGTTGTGATTCCCAACAAAGCTTCTAGGCAGTCTACTTCACCCATGGAGCTTGTATCTACTGATCTTTGTGGCCTGATGATGACCGAGCCCCTGAAGGGGAGCTTTGTATTTCATGTTGATCGTAGATGACTAGAGCAGGATGACTTGGGCCTATTTCTTGACTTTGAAGTCGGAGGCTTTCTCTCACTTCAAGGATTGGCTTCTCTTTGAAGAGAACCGTTCTAGCCGGCAACAACTGAAGACCTTGTGTTCAGACAAGGAAGGTGAATTTATGTCTAATGAGTTTACTCATTTTTGTGTAGATAGTGGCATTCACCAAGAGTTTGCTAACACCAACACTCCCCAAGAGAATGGCATTTTGGAGCGGAAGAACCAAAGTGTGATCGAGATGGCGCACACCATGATGGAGCACCGACAGACACCTCAGTTTCTGTGGGCCGAGGCAGTGGCTACCGCAAATCAAATTCTCAATCGATCTCCCACTTCGGCCATTGATAGGATGACACCTTTTGAGACTTACTTCGGGATTAAGTCCTAATGTCTTTTATTTCAGGATCTTTGGGTGTGACGCTTATGTGCACATTCGAAGACGCAGCGTGATAAGTTCGAGGCGGCTTCCCGACGACAGGTTTTTGTTGGCTATAGCCCCCAGTTCCAAGGTTATCGTTTGTTTGATCCCGTCAAGAGGGATGTCTACACGAGCCGAGATGCTCGGTTCGTGGAAGTTGTGGCCACAGACGGGGGTGAGGAGCACCCCACCCTTGGAGATCCAAGGCAGAGTTGGGCTCTCGAGACAATTCCTTTGGAGCCAGAGTCTCTTGATGGAGATTATTCTTTTGATTCAGAGTCTTCTCTTCCACCAGCCACCCCGAGGAGTTTCCGCTGGTGGATGTTCCTGAGTCTTCAGCAGATGGAGAGTGATGGGGAGAGGTTCGTCCTTCTCCTCGTTAGGCCCGTGACACACTTTGAGATTCAGGGATCGAGGGGGTCCTCGAGGAGTGGGAACTGTAGGATGGACCGTGGAGGTCACGGAGGAACCGTGCACATTCTTCGGAGCTTGTTTGCTCCAACTATTGTTTACTGACCCGTGTTATGCAGGATCGAGAGCCCACTTCAGTGAAGGAGGCTTTGCAGTCTGATCATTGGCGGAAGGCCATGGAAGCTGAGTTGGAGGCTATTGAGAGGAATGGCACTTGGTCTCTTGTGCCTCGTTCCTCTCACAAGAAGGTGATTGGTGTCAAGTGGGTCTTCAAGACCAAGTACCTTAGCAATGGTTCTTTGGACAAGCAGAAGGCTCGCCTTGTTGCTAAAGATTTTGCTCAACGCCCAGGCATTGATTTCTATGATACTTTTGCCCCCACTGCTCGTATGGTGACTATTCGCGCTGTTCTTGCCTTGGCTGGCCATAGGAGATGGCTTGTTTATTAGTTGGATATGAAGTCGGCCTTTCTTGATGGTGACTTGCAGGAGGAGATCCATATTGAGCAGCCTCTTGGCTTTGGATCCTCAGATGGGAGAGTTTACAGGTTGAAGAAGATCGACTCGTTTCTTCAGTTGAAGTTGGGATATCGGCGCTCTACGGCCGATCCGCAGCTTTATGTTCACACTTTCGAGGTTGGTCGTGTGTTGTTTGTGTTACATGTTGATGATTTGATTTTGACAGGGGATCATGCACAGAAGGTTCGAGAGACCAAGACAGCTTTACATCAGGCATTCGAGATGACGGATTTGGGGCTTTTTCATTTCTTCTTGGGTCACGAGATTTATCAGTCTCAGAGGGGGATTTTCATCTCTCAACAAAGGTACATTCAAGAGCTCTTGGTAACTTTTGAGATGGAGACTTGGCGGCTCATTACTACTCCTATGGATCTGAATTGGAAAGCCACTTCACACTTAGAGTCTCCCGTGAAGTCGGCCTTTCTTAATGGTGACTTGCAGGAGGAGATCTATGTTGAGCAGCCTCCTGGCTTTGGATTCTCGGATGGGAGAGTTTACAAGTTGAAGAAGGCCTTGTATGGCCTCAAGCAGGCTCCGTGTGCATGGAACGAGAAGATTGACTTGTTTCTTCAGTCGAAGTTGGGATATCGGTGCTCTACGGCCGATCCGCAGCTTTATGTTCACACTTCCGAGGTTGGTTGTGTGTTGTTTGTGTTATATGTTGATGATTTGATTTTGACAGGGGATCATGCACAGAAGGCCCGAGAGACCAAGACAGCTTTACATCAGGCATTTGAGATGACGGATTTGGGGCTTCTTCATTTCTTCTTGGGTCACGAGATTTATCAGTCTCAGAGTGGGATTTTCATCTCTCAGCAGAGGTACATTCAAGAGCTCTTGGTGACTTTTGAGATGGAGACTTGTCGGCCCGTTACTACTCCTATGGATCCGAATTGGAAGGCCACTTCACACTCAGATTCTCCTATGATGGATGCTTCATGCTACCGTTAGTTGATTGGATCCTTGATTTGGCTTCTCAACACTTGTGTTGATCTTTGTTTTGTTGTGGGTCTTTTGGCAGGGTTCATGATTGAACCGAAACAGGTGCATTGGCAGGTTGCCGTGAGGATTCTTCGGTATTTGAGGGGCACTTCTGACTTAGGGATTTCTTATCCTGCAGGTACAGATGCTTCTGATCTGGTTCTTGTAGGTTGGAGTGACTCGGATTGGGCTGACGATATGGATCACCGACGGTCTACTACAGGCTTCTGTTTTATCTTGGGTACAGGTGTTATCTCTTGGAGTAGCAAGAAGCAGCCCACGGTAGCCCTTTCTTCTATTGAGGCGGAGTATCGGGCTGCGTCTTCCACCACATGTGAGGTTGTGTGGCTTCGAAGATTGTTGGAGGAGCTTGGCGGTTTGAAATTAGAGTACAGCTCAATCTATGTATCAACAAGGAAACATTTGACGAGTGAGAGACAATGGGAGCAAAAAGTAGAGTGCAAGAATGATAAATTATTAATGAGTTGAGGCCTCTTTTATAGGCAAATACAAAGTGTTGAGAGCCAAACCAACTACCTAGATATCACCATCTAAAATACCACTAGCCACCTAACTAATTACGCCAAACTTGGGTCCCCTTTTCACCATAATGGAGATAGTTCCTATGTTGTTAGATTTCCACTAATTGTAACTAGGATAATTTCAACAAGGAGCAATAGAGGGTTTTCCCTCTTACGTCTCAAAAGGGGCTTATGGATGTGCCGGTAGGCTTGGCTAAGATGATGTTGGATGGCCTGCTGAATGCTGTTGCAAACCTAGCTCTCACAAGAGTCATGTAGTATACACTTCTGAAGAGTACCAGCTTTTATACTATGTGAGGATACACCATGGTTTGCAAAGAAAGCACAAAGAATGTAGGAAATGTGTAACACAATGAACCCAGACAAAATGTAGAAGAAGAAGAAGAAGAAGAAGAAGATGAACGAGTAGCGAAGAGATACAACTGTGTGCTCAAGGAGTGGAGGCTGTCCAACATCCAATGTCCTCCTGGGAGTAGGCTTAGGGGGAGTGTTGTCCTGCAAGAATAGACGTCAAGTGCAGCAGTCCATTGAGGTTGATGCAGAAATCTGTCATAGGCAGCAGTGTCAGCCAGTGGGACAGCAAACACAGCATTTCTTGATTAATGTAGGGTGTCCAGGGCAGGAACAGCAGCATGATGTCACCACCAGCAAGGTGGTGCATTCTAATGATGGAACACACCCATAACAGATGGGCAGTATTCAAACATAACCTTATGGATATAAAAGCAGCCTCTTGGAGAAGACCAACAGTTGACAGCTATAGGAATAAAATGTAGCCTCCAGAAGTGGTGCGCCACAGGCAACAACAGTAATATGATGGCAAAAGGGTGGGAGTGCCAAATGCATGCAGGAGCAGCACTTGAAGATTAGTGGATAGCAAGGTGGCAGCTTGGCGAGGGAAAATATGATGATGATGATGGAGGAAAGCTGGCACTGAAGGGTATGTGAGATGAAGGGATGAAACTGGTAGTGCACACACTGTCTCTTTCTTATAGAACTTTATGATCCAATTATCCCACTAAATATTTTGGAGCTTCATATTAATTGATTTAATGCATTTTGGAACTGTTATAAGAGCCAAAAAATGCTAGAAAAGTATGAAAAATGAAGTGGTAATATCTTGTGGCTTAATACAAGGGGCAGGACCAATTACCTATCTGTGGGATGCACATGTGAACAGTGGCAATGACTAAACACTTTACAGGCCTAGGCCAATTAATATTGTGGACATAGACTTACACCACCATGTGAGTGGGTGATGTGGTAGGCATGTTGTGCAAAGCTTGGGGGGTGATTCTTCATAATTACGTATATGTAAGATATATGTATGAACATGGGCTAAGGCCAAAGAGTTTAGGGGCTTAGGCTAATTAATGTGTGAATGGGGACTAAAGCCAAGTAAGTGGGTGATGTGATAGGCATGCATTTCAAGTATTGAGGATTAATTTGCATTAGACGTATTGAGGATTAATTTGATAATCAATAAAGTAGTTGTGCAAAGGCTGGCAAAGCTTTTGAAGCCTTAATACTCTTGGCAAATCTTTCTTCTCTTTTGTAAACCCAAGATTCAACGATGAAGGACAGATAGAAGAGGTGATGAATAATTGTTCAGAGGTTGTGACCATGATTTCCTCTCATTTCTCTTGCGAAGATCGATGATAACTAATCTTTCTAGCAAACTGTAGTTTGTTGGGTTGAGTTTTGAGGACCATATTAACAGATCGTGCAAATGATCCTATTTAGCCTACAGTATTGCCACAAGCATTTCCTGTTAACAAATGGGTAAGAGCCATTGAATTCAAACATGTCCTTGAAGATCATGTTCTTGGAGGGCTTGCTGTCATTTTGGCAGGTTTGAGACAAGAAATTGAGTTGGGAAACCTCAAGCCAAGCTAAACAAAAAAGGAAAATCATGTTCTTGAAGATCATGTTCTTGGAGGGCTTGCTGTGATTTTGGCAGGTTTGAGACAAGAAATTGAGTTGGGAAACCTCAAGCCAAGCTAAACCTCAAACATGTCCTTGAAGATCATGTTCTTGGAGGGCTTGCTGTCATTTTGGCAGGTTTGAGACAAGAAATTGAGTTGGGAAACCTCAAGCCAAGCTAAACACAAAAGGAAAATTCATAAGGATGGTGGCTTTTGAATATTTCTAAGACTGAATATTTGAGATCCTTGATTTGTGTTTTTCAGCTATGACCTTCTCAACGGTTGAAGTAATTTCAACAAGCAGCTGGAACGAATAACGAGTTTCACTACTGGGTCTTGGGTCTGCTAAGATGAACGGTCTTGTACAATGTAGTTTCAAGACCAAAAGTAAAATACAATATAAAACACAAAGAACAACATAATTCCCTAGAAGCTAATCACAAGGAGATTCTAATATAAGAGTTGCATGAATAACTGTTCTGGTGTCTGTCATGCTAGATTGTATATAATTTCAGCTGAAAGAAGGTGCTAAATAACATTATCAAGAAAAGCTTCTCTTGCTCCTCGTGCTTGGAGTTATTTTGTAGTCTCTACCACTCCTGATAAAGAGTGTGAATGATCTCTATCCATGAGTGCGCATCATGCCACGTAGTTATTCCGAGCAATGGTACAAGCAATCAAACCTCATATATGACAATGTCCCAAAGCTCACAGTTTGTGATATGTCTGGTGTAGGAATAATGCCGTGCAAGCTTCACATTTACTAACACATTTAGTGACATTTGAATTGAGTTCCTTGAATTGACGGATTGCTATTGCCAGTTCTCGTATGGTTAAAGATTTTGAAGTATGTTTTTTGCAATCGCCTACTTTTCTTTGTTTTGAGCATTGAGTGCATCAGGCTTCTATACAATGAGTTAAAAGGAGTTCCATATCAAAAGCATTGGGAGCAGTGTAGTTCCGTTTACGCTGTGTTATTCATGACATGAACTACTTTCACATATGGCCTTTCTATATGATGAAAATGCACGATTTAACTCAAATGGAAAAACACAAAGAAGCAAAGGAGCGATGAACATTGCCTTTTCCCAAATGCTGACCAGTGATTTGTGCTTTCAGGTCGACTTTCTACTATTAGGGGGAGACCTTTTCCATGAAAACAAACCCTCACGGACAACTCTAGTCCGAACATTGGAGATTCTACGACATTATTGCCTCAATGATCGACCAGTGCAGTTTCAAGTTGTTAGTGACCAGACAATAAACTTTCCTAACAGGTTAGGTGAACCTCAAAAGGTTATGAAGCTTGAATTCAAAGTGTTTACTTGTACAAAGACGCTCTAGCTCAATTGAGCAACTGTATTATGAAGTCAGATATATGCTAAATGAGGAGCACAATCTTCTTTGCTTTCCAATATCCAGTTTGGGACCTATGTCGGTCTTATTTCTTTCACTGATATTGCCTGGTTAATTCTTGAAATCCAAGAGATGTGTCTGCCAGCAGCACCAGTTTTGTAAGTGGAATTTGGCAGTTCAAGATTCATTAGGGGTGAGCTGTGGAGGTTAAGCAAAACTGTACCTTAGATACTCTTTCTTAATTATTTTTCTCCATTATGTTTTAGATGATGGTTGGGATTGTTATCATGCAATGATTGTGTGGGCTAGAGATAAATGATGTGCGTGTCAACAAGCCTTGATGGATGGGAAACATGAACCCTATGTCCAGGTTTAGTCTTGTCGGCAGAAAAGGTGGAGTGCTGGCTTGTTAATGCAACTTGGGCAGCTTACTGACTTAGGTGATTGACTATGCTGTCTTCTATCATCCAACACGGTCTCTAGTGTTGCTTGACTTGAGTGCTTAATGCTTCTCTTGTTGCTCTTTATTGCTCTCTGATGGCCATGTTTCCTTTCTGGGATCCTATAACTTGTGTACTGTTTCGGAGAAAAAGAACATCAGCTCGTAATTGAGTGTGATTTGTCCATTGACCTTCCTTGTGATTCATGCCATATCTAGCAGCCCCACTGCTTCGTTGTATTTGTTACTGCTGTCTTTTTTTTGATTGACTCATTAGTTTGCTGAGGTGCTGCCACCCCTGTGCTGTTTCATGCTTTGCCATCTACATGCTTTCTGCATGGCCATACCTGCTTGCAATCCTTTTTTTTCTGAGAAAGGACTCAAATTTTTTCGGGGGGGATCCCCTCCAAATATTAGCTGAGAGAACGGACAAGAGCCATGCTAGCAGTTTTTCCTATATGCAGATAGGATAGCTCGCAAGCTGAATGAACAATGGAGCTTGGTTGCACCGGGACCCCCCCTTCTCAGTAAACCTCCCAAGGCGGTGGAGGACCGACCAAGTGTTCGAGTGGGCAAGAGCCTACCTAGACTTACATGAATAGCATGTCTCTCAAGATGAGAGCGATTGTTTGCAAAACTATCCAAGTGTAAATTTTTTCGCATGGAGCTTTCATATCTTGAACATGTCATCTTGATTGATGGCATATGTCTTGATCTTGAAAAGGTTCAAGTAGTGCTCGATTGGCCTAAGCATGTTAGTTTGCTAGTTGTTTGGACCAATCAACACGATCAACGTTTTTGAACATTGAAACGATTGGTTACTAGGGTGTCTTTATCAAGATGGCTGACGTGTTGCATTTGCGAGCCATAAGCTCATGGATGCCCAAACATGTTATGCCACTCAAGAAAAGGAATTGTTGGTGGTCATCCATGCATGATGTCCGGTTCATTATCTGGATTGACTACCATTCATTGAAGTACCTCTGTGCTTGGCCTGATCTCCATAGGTAGAAGGCGAGATAGATAGAGGTTATATAGGAGTTTGACTTTGTAGTTGTTACTGAAAGGGTGCAACTAATATGGTTGCTGATACCCTTCGTGAGATCCATGAGGATAATGCCTTGTTGTTCTCTGAAATTTTGATTGATTTCTATCTTTCGCTCAAAGGGTATTGCCAAATGATCCTTACTTTGTTATATGATTTGTTGATTAGTTCAAGATGGATCTAGTAGCTCAAGAAGCTTTGGTGGTTTAGATTTCCAAAAGCTAGCTATTGAGTGAAATATGGTGGAAAAGTATTTCTTTCATAATGGATTACTTTTTAAACAAGGTAAAGTGTGCGTGCTTGACGATTGGGATATCCACAAAAAAATTCTGTACGAGTGACATGACATTTTGAGCGTAGAACATCTTGACATACACTAGACTTTGGCCTTGGTTACTTGCTACTTTTATTGGTTGCACATGAAGTCTTTGGGTGAGTAATATGTGCTTGAGTGTCCATAGTGTTAGCTTAATAATGTTGAGTATCGCACACAAGTGGAGATCTTACATCCTTTACAAATTCCCAATAAGAGGTGGAGTAGTATTTCTATGGATTTTGTAGTAAGATTAACCTGTATGAATTGAGTGGTCAACCGATTAATCAAAATGGCTTGATTCATTCTCACAAAGATGACCGTCAGAATCCATGAGTTGGCTGGTCTCTTTATTGTTATCTTTACAGGATTTATGGTTTACCCAATGAAGTAGTTAGTGATCAAGACCGTAAGTTCATTGGTTGTTTCTTATAGATGATTTTTCAAAAATTGGAAACTCCATTGTTCATGTTGTCCTTTGAGTATTCTTAGATTGAGTTTGCTTCTAACAATGTTAAGCACTTGGCTATTGGTTATAGCCTATTTATGCTTATGCACAGTTATGAGTCGAAGAAACCACCGATTGCCATTGAGCTCAGGGGGTAAAATTGGATTTCGTGTTGGACTTTTTGTAGAATACGTAGGAGACGTTGATGATTGTGAGGGAAAGTATTAAAATGGCCCAAAATTGTGCCTTTTTTATGTTAATCAACATCACTTCTCTCGAAAGCTGCAAGAGGATATGTGGGTTTACCCTAAAGTCCCAAAGGACTTTGATTCAATGATTATTGGCAAGTGCCATAAGTTATCTTTGATGCATTGCAGTGCTGTCTAGATTATCAAGAGCCTGGAGGGTAAGTATCATATCTTATGAGCTTGATTTACCTCTAGAGATCCAAGTTCACCCTATGTTCCATGTGAATCGTTTAAAAAAATGACTTGGGCAAGATGAGTTGATAGTTCCGATTGAGGAAGTCCCATGGCTTGAGGGCGCATCTCGATATATTCCACTCGAACCGGAATTGGTTCTTGACCATAGGACTAAACAATTGTGCTAGATTGTTTGTCTTGAGTATTTGATTAAGTGGAAGAATCACCTAGGAGCTGGAAGGGGGAAAGTTTTACATCCTTGGACATTTGGATGAATGTTAGTAGCATTGGTCACAGTGACTTAGTGTGAATGCACAAAGGACACTTCAGGGTTAGGGCATTCGAGTCCTATTTGTAGGACTCAAGAATGTGAAGATATGCTAGGGCTTGCACAGAGAAAACACAAAATGTATGAACATAGTTAAAATACAATAACTTAGACTATAATGCAATAAACACGAACCCTAAACACATAATGCAAAACACAAAAATGCAAAACGCAAACACAAAGACAAATAGAGAAGAAATATAACTTTGAAGTGAATGAATAAATAATGTAAATGCATGAGAGAATGTACAGAATGCTTAAGGGCAGAGGTGTTGAACAACCAATGGCTCTCATCATTCATGGGAGTGGGGTTGAGGGAGGTGTTGATGTGTGTCGTCCATCAAAGTCGGATCGCGAGTGTAGTAACCGCTAGTCAGAGCAAAGGTTGATGAAGCGAATTGCTGAAAATATAAAAGTGACTTGCAATAGAGCTAAATGTAAATTAGTCCGATACAAGAAATGGAAGGGCAACATGTTGAAAACTGGAATGCAACAATTTAAAATGCAACAATGTAACTACCCGAAGATGATGGTAGTTGTGTCAAAAATGACAGAGATTAGAGAGAGAGTAGGGTTTGCGGGAAGAAACACCGAGTGTGTACGGCAAACACTGAGAGAGAAGAGAAACTCAAAAACATAAGAACACGGTGATGATATTTGGGGTTATTAGTGCGAAACCTTAAATGAAGTGTGTAAACTGAACAAGCGGTTTCTCAACAAGTTGATCATCGATAGCAATGGGGGGCTAGGTGATAGCTGTAGACCACATAGCAATAGTTATCGGGGGGTGGATAGCCAGTCGAAGAGGGCTGATAGTTGAGACTTGCAAGACAAGGATGGGTTGCAGGGTGGGCAGCCTCTCTATTTATAGATACAAAAGGATTCTCCCAAATTAGGGTTTTGCATAGAAGCTCTCTAGGACCGTGCACTATTTAATGAAACTTTTGGTAATTTACATGTTTTGGGGCTGTTTTAAAAGAGCTAATAAGTTTGTAATGCATTTTTAGCTCAACAACCCCTCTCAGGCCCAAAACTATGTTTTACCCTAAGGCATCCTATCCCAAAGGAGCTAGGGTATCATACAAAGGGTGCATGTCGGTTGCATAGTGGCCTACCAAGACTATTGAGGTGATGGTTATCTTACCAAGGGAGCCCAAGTGATCACCCTAGAGAGGCCAAGGCATTAGATAGAGGATGCTTGTCGGTTGTCTAGTGGCCTACTAGGACCTACAAAGGCAGATGAAACCACATTGAACTTTTTTTTTGGGGAGAAGATATGGCTTGCGACTTGTGAAGTAATTGTGCCTTGGAGGGAGAATAAAAAGGGATGGTTAGATCCACCACATCACAAAATAAACAAGCTATCCTGACCACTTGTGAAGTAATTGTGCCTTGGGGGGAGAATAAAAAGGGATGGTTAGATCCACCACATCACAAAATAGGCAAGCTATCTTGATCACTTGAGAGTGTCAATGATGAGGAAAAAAGGAGAAGATTTATATAGGTGTGGTGGTAAGATGGTGAAAGAACCGCCGGTGGAAACTGCACATGGATCAAGGTGCCACTTGGACATTGTTCCTTGTGGGAAATTGTTCACTTGCCCAAGTGCCCTACTAGAAGTGTAGAAAATGGTGGTTAAATGATAAAAACACCTCAACTAAAAGGAAAGAAAGATAGTCCACCAGGATTAAAAGGAACATGCCCACCGGGGTCAAATGGGAATCTATTAGCAACCTCATAAGATTGGTCTGGATTAAGATCCTCATCATACTCTTCAAATTCAGCTTGTGCACACATAGTTGGTTCTTGAACAACCCCTTAATCCTTATCCTCAAGTACTATCATGTTGTATTTCTTGGCTTTAGCATTTTTGTAAGTGCACTTAGGTTCATGATCAATCATATATTTTTCACCACATTTAAAACATAGGCCATTCTCTTTGCACTTTCTTAAAAGGTCCATAGGTATAAACTTGCCATTATTTGCTAAATTATTTCTAAGTGTATTATCATAGTTGGTTCTTGAATAACCCCTTAATCCTTATCCTCAAGTACTATCATATTGTATTTCTTGGCTTTAACATTCTTGTAAGTGCACTTAGGTGCATGATTAGTCATATATTTTTCACCACATTTAAAACATAGGCCATTCTCTTTGCACTCTCTTAAAAGGTCCATAGGTATAAACTTGCCATTATTTGCTAAATTATTTCTAAGTCTATTATCACCTTGTTTTGACTCAACTTTGTGGCTGATTGCTGACTTTGAAGCACTTTGCTGTCTTGAAGCATTGAATGTGGGCAGAGCAGTCCAATAGTTGGTGGCTCTCACAGCAGTGGGTTGAGGGAGGTGTCAATGTGTGTCATCCAGTGGAGATGGATGCCGAGTGCAATAACTGCCAGTTAGAGCACAGGCTAATGAAGAAAAGTGCTGAAAACACAAAAACAACACGTTGTAGATGCAAATGCAAATCAAGCCAATGCTGGAACTGGAAGGGCAGCAGGGTGGAAATGTGAATGCAGCAGTTTTTGGGGCTGGAACTAGTAAATGCAGCAATGTAACTGCTTGAAGATGATGGTAGTTGATCATTGGCAGTAGTGGTGTGGTGGGTGATTGGGTGACAGTTGTAGACCACATAGCAGCAGTTGTTCGGGGGTGGGCAGCTAGTGAAAAAGGGCTGATGGCTGAAACCTACAAGACAAGGATGGGCTGAACAGTGGGCAGTGTCTCTCTTTATTGATGTAGAAGGATCCTCCCAAATTAGGGTTTTGCTTATGGAACATAGAAATTCTCTAGGACCGCACACCGTTTAATGAAACCTTTGGTAATCTACATGTTTTGGGGCTGTTTTAAAAGAGCTGGTTAGTATGTAATGTATTTTTAGTTCAATAGAGGCTCTGTTGTGCACATCTTGTGTGATTACCACTCTTGGACTCTTGGCCCACATGCAGACATGTTTGTATTTTGGGATGTTGTGGACTAGTGGTATGGAACGCCAACCCTTGGAACATGGTTGTGACCCGGAGTGTGTTGCTAGCTCCTAGGCTTGAGGTAAGCTTGTTTGGCTCTATGGCTGGGAGGTGAGTTTGATGTCCAATCCCTTTATATTTGTGGATACAGCTTGTGTCGCATCTTGTGTGCAGGTTGGATATTAGGTGGACATTTGAGGTGGGCTGGAGCAAGTCAACATAGAGGGGCATGGGCTGGAGTGGGGTAACACAAAGGGTAGGTAGTGCCGAGGGTGGGCCAGCAGCGCAAGGGGGATAGGACCGGCAACAAAGAGTGGGGCAGCATTGAGGGCGAGGCAGTGCATAGGGTGGGGCAATGCGAGGTTAAGGGATGGTGGTTGCAGGCAAGTAGGGTCATCAGGTATGTGATGGTAGCTCATGGGGGAGGGGGTGACTGCTTGCTTGCAGGGATATATCTAAGATATTGATCTATGCTCTAACACAAACATACCTGCTAGAGAGGGCTACATCATATTTTTGCATCAATATTGGTGGTGGTTTGCTGAACTTCAGATTTGTTCTTGGAGGATGACTCTCCCTCACACTCTCCCTTGGCATGCTCCCAAGAGACAGTGGCTGTTGGACAGCTTCCACTTCTTGAGCCTAAGTTGTATCTCTTCCTCACTCATTCATTATTGATTTATACTGAATTTATATTTCAAGGCTTTCTTTATTTCACACTGAATTCATATTCCAACTGTGTTACCCTTTAAAGACCTGGGGAATGCTAGAATCTTTTCTGATCCTAATGTTGTGGGGTAAATGTGTATTCTGATAGTCTTGTCATTTAGAATGGGGTGTTCTTAAGAAAAATTACAGCATAAATGCCTTCATGAAAAAGTCTGTTGCATTTCCTTTAAAAAAATCTGAGGGTGCAGGCTTTATAGGCTGATTGAATATGTTGTTTTCTCTTTCTGGACTTTCTCATTGATGGGAAAAGGTTTTACTTCAAGATAGCTGCTATATTGTTTGTCTGTAGATTTGGACATGTCAATTATGAGGATCCACATTTCAATGTAGGCTTACCAGTGTTTACTATCCATGGCAACCATGATGATCCAGCAGGAGTGGTATGGTTTAAATTATTTGGTTTAGAAATTGACATTGTCAACTTTTGTTTTGCCATGGTGAAGTGTAAAATTGTTTGGGCGTGCTTTCTGCAGGACAATCTTTCTGCTATAGACATCCTCTCTGCATGCAATCTTGTCAATTATTTTGGTAAAATGGTGTTAGGAGGTTCAGGTGTGGGCCAGATTACTCTGCATCCCATCCTTATTCAGAAAGTGAGATATCCCCTAATAGTTACAGGCATTGAAAGCTTTATGGTCACATAATCAGAGTTATAGTGATGAAAACAAAAGTAAGGGCTTTTTTTTTGGCAGGGAACAACGAAGGTGGCTCTATATGGTTTTGGAAACATACGTGATGAGCGCCTGAATCGTATGTTTCAGGTCAGCAAGTGTGAAATATATTCTCCTGGAGCCCATACACTACTCTGAATGCTGAAAAATTCAACAACACTTCTTATCCTCAACTTTTGAAGATATTCATTTCTTATTAGTGTTTACTACTTTTTACAGACTCCCCATGCAGTCCGGTGGATCCGCCCAGAAGTTCAGGATGATAACGCTGTCTCTGATTGGTTCAACATACTTGTTCTCCATCAGAATCGGTAATAAATTGTGCTGCAGATTTTTGACATATCCACTTGTTGATTTGACTACACCTTCGTTTGGCTCATATGCAATTACAGGGTCAAAACAAATCCCAAAAATGCAATCAATGAGCAGTTCTTACCACGCTTTTTGGATTTTGTAATATGGGGACATGAGCATGAGTGTTTGATAGATCCAGAGGTCAAATTCATGCTCACTGTATACCTTCTTATCGTCCTCAAAGCACTGAAACGACTATGAACATCTGCTTTTTGGCATGCAGGAAGTAGCTGGTATGGGTTTCCACTTGTCTCAGCCAGGATCATCTGTAGCTACTTCTCTCATTGATGGTGAAGCGAAGCCAAAGCATGTGCTTCTGCTAGAAATCAAGGCATGTCTTTAGTCAAATATAAGCTTTTTGGCATTTAATAGTTAAACGTGTGTTCACACCGATGTGGAAACTCGGGTTACCTCAGTTTGTAATATTTTTCATTCCTCTCTAGAACTTGTAAAAAGAGATTTGCCAGATTTAGAAAGCAGTATAACTGTGATATGGACATTGCTATGCTGGAGAGTTTCATATTTGGACAGTTATCTTATTCAGATACATATTTTTAAAAATTCCTCTTGATATTTAATTGGGCAGAAGTGGTTGGGTGAGCTTAGAATGGTTGTTTGCAAACATCAGCCATTTGGGAGTGCAAATTTACTAGTCTATCTTGAGTAGGCTGAGCTGATGTTACCTGAAGTGAAGAGGTAATGCATCTCAACTGGTTGTAAGTCTCACCAACTTGCAGCTCAGCAGCAGTTCATACTGTTCTAGTTGAGCAAATTTCTCTGAGAAGATGGACCCAGATCAAATTATCAAGCTTTCGCTTGAGGTTTGAACACTTCATATATAGGATAATATGATTATGTCCCTTGCTTTAGCAGCCTCTCAAATATTTTTACTCTTGACAGAAAGACACAATGGGTTGCCTCCATATAGGCTGCACTGACATGGTAGAAAGTTTGCAAACCTTGGAACATACATTTGTAAATCTGGCGGGGACCCTACAACACCATGTTAGAAAAATGTGCTGATAATGTGCATTATCTTGTTTAGACAAGATTGTGGACTGTTTGACAGTTCGGACTGGCTTTAACAACTGGTTTGAAAAGTATCTCAGATTGTCAGCTAATTTTGCTTCCCTCATCTCAGTATCACTGCTGTATATCTGCATATCCACTCCACACCACAGATCTTTACAAACTGCAACTTAATTTGTTTTTTCACATATGATTGAGAAATCACAAGAGGATCCCTGGTGTCGATTTCTGTAATAAAGTGATGCAAACACTGGTTTTAGAGTCCCCTTGTGTTCAAAGGGTGTGCTCATAACCAAGATTGCGAGTCCAAGTCTCTCTAACACAATAACACCATTGACAGGGATGCGTATGCTCTTTCAGTGTTTCTGGTATGCTATCCATATTCAAACCTTGTTTACATGCTTTAAAGAGCAGTCATTTATCCATAAGTCTATCCTGAGGGGGCAGTCTGTGATTGGGATTCGAGCAGCTGAGAACTAGGTTCTGAAGTCATGCCTAAAGGCCGACCTAATCCATGTGATGGAAAATATACCACCCGACCTTCAGGTTAAAACCATGTCTTGAAGAATCATAAATTATTTCATGGATAGCAATATGTTCTCAAGGATTCAAGACTAACATTGGAGCAATGATATTGTGATAGGCATTGCATAGGGCAAAGCAATGGACTTATTTTGGGAAGATTTTGGAGGAGGATATCATAATCATGTGGTCACATTGAACTTTGGATGATCTATTCTTTAATAAAATGGATATTTGCATCATTTAATAAACTTCAAATTATCTTGGTTTTCTATTTAGCTCGAAAATGTGGATGGATGTAGGGGCATAAATCAAGGAAGTACAACTTTTGGTAGACAACGAACTAACATCGAATAATGGGCCACCATTCAGGAAGATTTTTGAAGCACTTACTTTTGAAGTACCAATCAGTTTTTGCAGGATATGTATCTGAGGAATAGTCCAAGCTGGAGCTGCATTGAGAACTTAATGCATAATGTTTGGGTTGTTTACAAGAAAATTGTAAGATATGATGCTAGTGGTAGAGGAAATAGTTGTCATTGCAAATACCATGATTTTTCACAGAAGTTACATGAAGGGGATACAAAGTGCCAACTTTGGCTCCTTTAGCAACAACAAATGATTCCTTGTGAACTTTTCTTGACTGACTCCCAAAAGTAGTAAGAGTATAGACTAGTAGATGTCAAGCTCTTAGTAAGCTTGGGTATATAGCACACATTCCGAAGAGTAAAGGTAGATCCATTCTAAAAAGCAAACTGCACATCACTTTCACCAACTATGTCACATACATGTTCATTACTGAGATGGATTGATCCATGTCTGTTGTTGTGTGTGATTGTGCCACGGGGTGAACCATGGATTAGATTTTGTGGGAATTAGGGAAAGAATTTGTTTGGACATTTGGATTGTGGGGGGAGCAATACAAAAGAGAGGGGAAATCTTGGGGTGCATGGTGGGGTTATGCTTATTTAGCAGCCCTATAAGCTGATAACAATGTGAAACATGATGAACTATGAGTAATGGTCACAATTTAAAAGTCATATCAAGTTTCAAACATCCAATTGTCAAGGGTGTTACACAAACATGGATGGCAGGAGTTATTGAAAATGGGAAATGGAAATAGGTTCCAAAGTTGCGAGATAGATTTTAGATTATACACAAAAGGTAAGCTTGTGTATGTATTTGAACTTCTAACTAAGACTATTCAATATTTGAAACTCAAGAGTGTACAATACACACGATGTCATATAAGCTCAAAAAAGAGAGTTTGAAATTCCAGTCAAGACTCAGGACACAAACACAATCTACAAAACAAACTTCCAATAATCATCATGTTCACAATCCATGAAATGATCAACTATATAATACTAGTAAAATATATGTCTAGTCTTGGACATGATCGCTTTGCATAATCCATTATCTTGTGTGATGCATGGGTTTTCTTTGCCTCCTTGTCCTCTTAGTTGCTATCAGTACTACTATATACCACTAGTAGAGGAAGACGGGATATCCTCATTTGAGTGAGACTCCAATGAAAGCTGGTGTTGACACAGCAATGTTGGCTGAGCTTGGTGGAGATGATTGTGAGGTGGAAGTAGCACATTGACCTCAAGCTTCTCTCATAATTGTGACTTAGTGGTCTGATTTGCAGTTGTAGATATCTTCTCTTAAAGCATCTTATAGATAGTAAGATCACCCATCTTCTTTATGTTGATTTTATCCACATTCACTTGCTTCGACTCTAGAGCAAAGAAGGATCTCTCAATCAAATAGAGGTTGCCATGACAAAATGTAACTCTCTCCAATTGTGATTGCCTCAATATTTTTGCAATAGGGCCCCATCTATTATATTTCCTCTTAGTAGAAGGTGAATCACAATGTTGTGAGAAAACATGTTTTCTTCATATACAAAATAGGAAAATATGAGCTAAAAGCCATGAAGATGATGAATTTCTACTATTTATACATGTCCATTGTTTACTTATCAATATTAGAGCGTTCAGATACTTCTTCCACAAGAAGTTGGCTGAAGTTCTCTCTTGCAACTTGCTAGTGGGATGATAAAAGAGATTGTTATGTGGAATCAAGAGATCATCCTCAAGACAGGTAGTAACATCTCCATCAACCACTTTTTAAATTACTTCGTAACCCCGCTTCTAGCTTGTCATTTGAGAATTGCTCTTCATTACACCACAAGTGATATATGGAATGTGCAATTGTATGATTGGCTTGTGAAACCAATCCCATCTGTTGTTCCATATTGCACGAATGTCATACATCATATAGTAATTGTACTAGTTGCAATCACATGTATAAATAACTCGTAGTAATTGCTAATAGAAAATTAACTAATCTACGAGGTAATGTAGGAGAAAAATGAGCAATTTACTTTTCTTGAGATTAGTGCATGCTTCTCTTTAACACTTTTTAATCTTTTCCATGTACTTACAGATCTAAAGTGTTCTCCATATTTGTGATCCGCAACATCATATATATGGGACTGATAGATGCCTTGCATCCTACCAGTAAGCTTTATCCATGTCATTTTGGCAAAGGCTTTTGCTTGAAACCTCTTTCCCCAAGCAACCCATTCCCTCGAGAGTATTGTTATTAGAAGTCCATGATGGACTTTCCAACCATAAATATATAACCAAAATGGATGACTGATGGGTTTAACTAATCCAAGTCATTGTTAGCCATGTAAATAGGATGCACTCCAGGCGTGTAAGTGGCAAACTTAACAATGCTCTTTTCTCTTTTGAATATTGAATCTTTCCAAGATTCTTCATAATTAAGTTCAATCAATGAGATGCACATTGAGTCCACCCTATCTTGGAAAACTCTTTCTTGCTACAACTTGTACTACAATTTTTGTCAGATGGGAGAGGATCGAGGTGCAGCTGAAGTGCAGTAGACAGTGTGAGAGTGAGAGACAGAGTTGAGCACGATACCCAATGCAATAGTACTGAATAGAGTATTAGCTGAAAGTACAAATGATAACCCTTATACCTTAGGGTTATAAGGGGCTGTTCACACCCAAACACAGTAAGTGCCCGTAAGTGTGCACCACAAGCACATACAAAATAGTACACATAATCTGGGGAAAAAACCTCTCCTACCGAGAGTAAAAAGTGCCCCAGTGTCCTAGTGATCACCCGCACACTCCCATATGAGCGTAGGCGTAAGTAAGGCGTGTGAGATACCCAACAAACCCCCTTGGAGTGAAGAGTGATCAAGTGTACAAGGATCATCCGCCACCAAAGGGCGTCAAATTCAAAGCATCGCGAAATGCTTCAAATTTGTCTCGTGGAAGAGCTTTGGTGAAGATGTCTGCCACATTGCTGGTGGTAGGACAGTAGACAAGGCTGATATCACCTGCATGTAGCCTCTCTCTGACAAAGTGGTAGTGAATCTCTATGTGTTTCGTGCGAGCATGAAACACAGGGTTCCGTGCCACTGCAATGGCACTCTGACTGTCAGTATATAAAGGAGTAGGCTCCGTAACAGATACATCCAAATCAGCAAGTAAGCGTCTAAGCCATACGCACTCAACTGCAGTAGTGAAGGCTGCCTTGTACTCAGCTTCACATGACGACGTGGCAACAGTGGATTGTTTCTTGCTAAGCCAAGAAATGCATGACGAGCCAAGAAAGAAACAATTGCCACTAGTGGAGTGACGAGTATCAAAATCACCAGCCCAATCAGAGTCACTGTAAGCATGTAACTGCAGTGGTCCCCCCTTGGCATAAAGCAATCCAAGAGCTCTAGTACCCTGCAAGTAACGAAACACACGCTTCACAGCTTGCCAATGCGACATACGAGGCTGATGCATGTACCTGCTCAAAACTGAAACGGCAAACTGTATGTCTGGCCGAGTGTGGCATAGATAGATGAGACATCCCACTGTTGGAGCATAAGTATGGATATCAAACAAATCACTGTCATCATGTAATGACAGTTTGAGCCCAGGTTCCATGGGTGTACAAACTGGCTTGCAATCCTGTAAGCCAAACTTCTCAAGAAGTTGCCCAATGTACCTTGACTGACATAATCCAATGCCTCTAGCATCATGTACGAACTGGATGCCCAAGTAATAGTGCAAAATACCCAAGTCAGACATGTCAAAAGTTTGCTGTAAATTATTTTTGAATGCTGAAATCTGATCAGCATGTGTTCCAGTGAGCAAAAGGTCATCTACATATAGACACAAAATCAGCATGGATCCCCCCTCTTTATGTACATAAAGGGTAGACTCAGATGGGCTGTTTACAAACCCCTGACTAAGCAAGAAAGCATCTATCTTTGCGTACCAAGCTCGTGGAGCTTGTTTCAAACCATATAGAGCTTTTTTCAGCTTGCATACTAAATTTTCTGAGCCTTCAACTGCAAAACCAATGGGCTGCTGTACATACACTTCTTCCTGAAGTTCCCCATGTAAGAATGCAGTCTTTATATCTAGCTGATGCACTTTCCAACCAAAATGTGCAGCCAAGGCAATCATAGACCGAATGGTTGTCATACGGGAGGTAGGAGCAAAGGTCTCCTCATAGTCAATGCCCTTTTTCTGTGCGTAGCCTTTAGCTACCAGCCGTGCCTTGTACTTATCTATGGATCCATCTGCATTCCTTTTCAATTTGTAGACCCATTTCGTACCAATGGCACGCTTGCCAACTGGCAAAGACACCAAATCCCAAGTATGATTCTTATGAATAGAATCCAATTCAGCTTGCATGGCTGCCATCCAATGCACACTATGTCGTGCATCCTCAAAACATTCAGGCTCCTCATTATCATGAGTACATGCTGCCATAACAAACTCCATGGAATGTGCTGAATCATGCAGTCGAGTTTGCCTTCGAGTACGACCAGCCAAGGGTGTTTCCAAATGACTATCTCTCATAGTCTGCGTGTACCATCTAGGCACCTGTCTTGCTTCCTGACTGTGTACAAGTTCCTGCTGAATTTCAGTTTCAGCAATGTGCTGATTTACTGCATGTTCCATAGGAGCAGCTGGCTGAACATTAGGTTCATTTGCTGAAGTACCAGCTGAATCACCAAATGTGATGGGCAGCAGCCCTTCAAAGACATCACGGGCAGCCTGATATGTATCAAAACCAGTCAAGGATAATTCTGATTTTTCATCAAATACAACATCCCTGCTGACAAAAACCTTCTTGGTCACGGGATCATAGAGTCTGTAGCCTTTGCTTTCGCTGCTATATCCCATAAAGATGCATTTTACAGCCTTGTTGTCCAACTTCTTTCGAAGTACCTGTGGAATATGGGCATATGCAAGACACCCAAAAGTACGGAAGTGGCCAACAGAAGGTTTGCGGCTGTGCCAAGCCTCAAAAGGTGTGGACGGTTTTCAAGGCCTTGGTAGGGCATTTGTTCAAAATGTGGCAAGCGCACATGACGGCTTCCATCCAAAAACTATGAGGCAAACTCTTTGCCTTTAGCATACATCTGGCCATCTCCATGAGTGACCGATTTTTCCTCTCTGCTACCCCATTCTGCTGTGGAGTATATGCAGTAGTGTACTGATGGATAATGCCCTTCTGCTGCAAATAAGAATTCAGCATAGAGGACATGTATTCCCCCCCTCGGTCCGAACGGAGAGTCTTAATCTTGCAACCAGACTGAGTTTCCACAAGTGCACTGAAAGCCAAAAATGCATCATACACTTCTGACTTCTTTTTCAAGCAGTAGACCCAGCAAAAACGTGTAAAGTCATCAATAAATGTTACAAAATAGTAACAACCACCCAATGACTGTGTCTGCATGGGCCCACAAACATCCGAATGCACAAGCTGCAATCTGGCTGTTGCTCTAAAAGCAACATCACGGGGAAAAGAGAAACGATGCATTTTCCCCAAAATGCAACCCTCGCATAAATGCTCAGGAGGTCTCTCCAAGAGAGGTAATCCATCCAACATCTGAGTACGCTGTAATAGCATCAAGCTGCCATAGTTTACATGCCCCAAACGAGCATGCCATAACTCTGCCTCTAACATAGCAGGAGTAAGAGTGGATGTCAAATATGCAGACTGATCTACCGAAAGAGCATCCAACTCATATAACCCATGACACAGAGAACCTGTCAAGACCAATGTCATGTGTTCCTTGTCACGGACCATGCAACGGTCATCATCAAAGGTGACCTGCAAACCACAACGTGCCATAGAAGAAATGGAAAGCAGATTCTTCTTAATGCCAGGCACATACAAAGCATCCTGTAGGCGGAAAATAGAGCCATCAATGGCTGTAAGCTGAATCTCCCCAATACCACGAACAGGGTATGATGCATTATTAGCACACTGAACAGACTTCCCAACGGGAGGTGCACCAAGAGAAGCAAACAAATCTCTACGAGATGTGATATGCCGTGAAGCACCACTGTCAAAGAACCAAGTGTCAGCATCCTCTGTAGAGCTAAATGCTCTATCAGCCCAAGAGACATCATAACTGCAAGTGTAAAAACAATAGTCCCTGGCTACAACAAAGGACGCGGACTCGCTAGCAGTGGAAGGAGCTGTAGAAACAGACATCCCTGACTCCTTCTTCTTCTCTTTGGCGATGCGCTTCCTGCATTCAGTGATATAGTGGCCAGGCTTCTTGCAGTAATGGCATTTTCCTTTCTTGGCTTGCGTGCCCCCCTGTTTCTGACTTGTCTGTGAAGTGCTACTACTACCAGAACTCTGCGAAGCATTTTTCCCTTGGCTGTTTTTACCCTTCTGCCTTGACATAAAAGCCTGCTCAGAGGCTATACCATCCACACCACTGTTCCGTCTAGTTTGCTCCTCCTCTAGAAGCAAACTGACAAGCTGAATGAAAGTGATGGGCTCTTTCGAAATCCTCATAGTGAGGTTCAAGGCAGTATGAAAAGCCAAGTAAGAGGGAGGCAGTGAATTCAATGTCGTAGAAATCAGCTGCGCATCTGAGTAGTACTCATCCACATTCATGAGTTGCTCCCGCAAGTCCTGAATTTTGTTGAGATGATCCTGCATAGAATCACCCTCATTCATCTTTAGAGTCTCTAGCTCTTTCTTCAAGAAAGAGATGCGAGTCTCATTCTTTCCTGCAAACATCTGCTCCAATGTCAACCAAGCTTCTTGTGAAGAAGCTGCTGAACGAATATGAGGAATGATAGAACGCTGAACTGCCAATGCAATCAGCGACATAGCCTGTGCATCCCGTGTATCCCAAGCTTTCTGAGCTGCAGTTCTTGGGGGAAGTGGCTGAGCGGGCTGAGGTGGAGGGGGCTGAGGTTGCCCTCTTGCACGTCCTCCTGGAGGAGGAGTAGCGGGAGCCACAACTCCCGGTCGTGCTTCCTCTCCACTGACATAATCCCACAAATTTTTGGCCACTAATACATTCTTCATCATGAAAGACCAAAGGGAATAATTGTTCCCATCCAATCGGTCTTCCTTGGACACATAGGTGAATACATCTCCTCCCTGATTTGCCATTATTTCCCAAAAGGCAATAGAGCAATGTCAATGCAGTACGGGCTTGAAATCTGCAAATTTCCAGAAATTGCAGCAAACACAAGTCTGCAATTAATGTGCAAAGGGTACTCTGTCAAAAAAAAACTGTCACTGATGCACGCTTCCCAAGGTGCAATTAGTGCTCAGCAGCACTAAAACATCAAAAGCCCCAAAATTTTCTGCCCAAATTTTCTATCACAAATGTCTGTTACAAAAGCCCCAGAATGTGCATTCAATGTGTCACAGACAGACACAGCACGTTTCCCAATGCTGAAAACTGAACCTGCTGCTGCTGCACGAATCCCTGTGTGGAAATAAAAAATGCAGAAATGTTACCTCTGCAGGTCGAAGACGGGCATGGATCCCGAGACTAGCACGAATCTCGAGGTGGCGCGTCAGAGGCGGCGGCGCCTTAGGGTACTGCACAAATGGCGGACTCCACGGGAGGTGGCGCTGGCTGAGCTGGCGCCTGCCGGAAGCAGAGTGCAGAGGCGACGGCCCTGCACAGGTGGCGTGTAGGTACAGGCGTGCAGGTCCAGGGGCGCAGCAGGGGACAGAGGCGGCGTCAGGCTGAGCAGGTGGCGGGCGCTCAGACGGAGCTGTGCACAGGTGGCAGCGACCTCTGTAGGTGGCGCGCAGCTGGCGGAGTTGGCGGGGCTGCAGGCGACACACAGGAGGTGACGGGGTCACAGGATGTGACGGGCACAGGCGGCAGAGGCGGGAGCTCTGATAGACAGGTGGCGGGTGGCCTTTAGCAGTGACGTGGCGCTGAGTGACTGATGACCTGATGACGGGCAGGACTGAGCTGCAAGTGACGTGGCTGCTGACGAAGGTACAGGCTGCACGTGCTGTACCAGACAGGTACTGACAAGCTGTCAGTGCTGACGCAAGTCCTCGGGAACCGAACAGAGCTGCTGACCAGCTCTGATACCAAATGTCAGATGGGAGAGGATCGAGGTGCAGCTGAAGTGCAGTAGACAGTGTGAGAGTGAGAGACAGAGTTGAGCACGATACCCAATGCAATAGTACTGAATAGAGTATTAGCTGAAAGTACAAATGATAACCCTTATACCTTAGGGTTATAAGGGGCTGTTCACACCCAAACACAGTAAGTGCCCGTAAGTGTGCACCACAAGCACATACAAAATAGTACACATAATCTGGGGGAAAAAACCTCTCCTACCGAGAGTAAAAAGTGCCCCAGTGTCCTAGTGATCACCCGCACACTCCCATATGAGCGTAGGCGTAAGTAAGGCGTGTGAGATACCCAACAATTTTCACACAAATATCCAAAATGGCAATTCGATGTGTCTTTTTCACTCATTTAATAAATTAGTACTAGTCCTTCCTGCAAATACACAAGGACATGATGCCTTCCCACAACAATATTATATTGTAAATAGTGCTGCCTACCTGGAGCAGTGGGAACAAGTCACTGACTATTTGGAGTATTTACTGTGGAAACATGTCATAACCTATCTGGAGCATTTATAGTGGGAACAGGTCACTGACCATAGAACGAGCTTAACAGTGTAGCAAGAATGGTGGGAAGAGGTCACTGACCATAGAACAAGCTTAATAGGGTAGCAAGAATGTTCCACCAATAAGGAACACGTTCCCTATTGTTGTACGACATCCCCATTCCTAGCTGTCATTCTATTGATTTCATTTTGGGTCACATATTGGCTGGAGTCTCTTACCAGCAATCTGCCCTTGCACCTGCTCTTCACAGATCATCCCAACACTGTGCTTACTAAGTCACTAGTTGGTCAGCAACCATGGCTAATAGACTCTAGAACTAACTAGCTCTGCCTTGAAACATCAATTTCTGTAAAACCACCTCAAAAAGTGCTTACATGAAGATCAAGACCATTGACAGCAGCAATTCCAATGCCCTCAAGTGAGAGAAATTGCTGTACACAGCCTGCACACAATCCTGGAAAACAAGTCTAAATTGAATAGAGAAGTCAGAGCTGTTACTAGCACAAAACACTTCAGCCCATCCCTGCACGATGCTCTATGCACACTGGAGGGAGAAAACATGGTGAACTGCAGAAGAGAGGAGAGAGACTGTTAGTGATGCATGCAAACGGCCACAACTGGCTGCCTAGATTGCTATGATTGTTGCAAAAGTTGTGGCACTACCCCCAACTTGCCATGATTAGTCCAAATCAGTCCCAATAACTGCACTCTCAGCTCATGTTTTTCCAGCTTTTTCCTTGATGTTTTTGCATAGAAATGTATTTTATCCATAATTATTACGTTGGGTGTCTAGACCCAAACTTTGGCCTTATGCCCAAATGTAATAATTCAAATCAAACTTTTGCATTGAGGTTTTAAAAGCCCCAGTTATTACGATGTGCGCTTTGCAGTTTCATATTAAATAATCAATACATCTTTGGCTCTCAACTATTGATTCCCTACTAGTGATGGACTTGCCCATGTCTTGGACAACTTATGCAATGTCTTGCTTGCCCAAAGAGTTAGGATTCAATCACATGTTTATCTTAAATTCAGAAAACATCCTGGTGACATACCCGTCTTTTGTACAATACTGCATGTGATACAGTCTGGACTCTAGATAAACATTCACGTACAACTATTGAATTGAAGTATCTAGATTACTCATTGTCAAAGTCCCAAAGAAGATATACTATCAGCAAATAGTACCTTGGACAAACATTTAGTATCATCAAGCGACTTTTAGTTCTCCAAGCCCATTCGTATTGAGGCAGTGGAGGTGCTATCCCTATCTTGAGCATTGGCCTTCATGCAATGCTCTTGATCTTTGTGGCTCTGTTGAAACCAAGGAGCTTCTCAACCAAAGTCAACCCTAACTCAAAAGCCTCTAGGTAAAGTTGCAACAACTAAGGTGAATTTGCTAAGTCACCTTGTGTTGAGAATCAAGCTCTAGCACTAACATCGGATACTTGTAGGACAACTATACACTATGTGTGCTATAATGAATGAGTTGGTATGACTTGATTACGGTTAGTCTGTGTGGTCAGTTAGTGACCTATCTCTTTAGTTGTATGTGTGACTTAGCAGTGAGTGTGTGTGTTACACTGAATGAATTGAATAAGGAAGAAGATGAGGGTTCTTTGCCCTTTGACTTGATAGCTCCATCTTGTGTCTGTCTCTTTCCCTCTCTTTGGACATGGTATCAGAGCAGGCCTTGCGGGAGCTGGAGTTGAGGAGCTGGACTTGGTCTTCCGCTTGTGAACTTTTAGATCATCAAGGCATGTGGAGCTGGGTTTGATCTTCAAGTTTGTGGATCTTTAGGTCATCATGGCCTGCCAAGACATCATCTTTAGGTTTATTGGAGCATCATTAAGCGGTTCTCGACCTTTGGACTGATCTTATGTGGCATAGCAAGCCTTTAGGCTGCTCACGCTAATTGCACCTGATCTCTGCTGCTCAAAGTCTGGCTTAAGACAGCTCATACGTGCTGAGTTTGCACACTTGGATGTTGAAGGGATACTTTGGCACTGAGATTGGCATCATATTCAAGTATTTGGGCACTCCAAGGAGGCACTAATCTTCAGCTATTGTTTGTATACAGCAGACAGAGTGCTCTAATGCACATTTAGCATGCATGTATGTCATTGCTTGAAGCTCACTGTAGCTCATATGGATGCCTACTGATGCCCAAATGATACTTGGCTAGTCTAGGATGCCTTTGAGATGTTTTGAGCATTGTTTGCTCAGCTTACAGTTGATACACTGTTGGTTATAACAGGCTGCTTGCTGGTCAATTGGCTGTGGGAAGACTTCTCTTCATGTTGGCATAAGATTTATGCACCTATTGATACTTATATGGACATGTTTTGAAGCTGGGATGCTATGTGATATCTTAAGATGTTCTTGGACTGATTTAGGCTCACATTGTGCTCAGTTTAATTGTCATTTTGCTGCTGTAATACAGTTTACAGCCAACACTTATCTGGACAGGTTATGCCTCAAGGGATTTGATGCTATTTGGGTACTCTCAGTGAATGTATTGATCCTTTGGTTGTCATGTACACATATGGGGGAGCTGTATTTGATATTTTTAGAACTTGGCTACATTACTATTGGCTGTGACAAATACACTTTGTTTATGTCATTTTGAGCAATAAATGCATACTCATAATGGGCTGAACATGAACTACAGCCAGCTTAGTTGATCATATATGTCTTAGGTAATTGACATTTGCTGAAATCTTCCTTGGTAGTTATTTGCAGCTACTGTTAGCAAACTGTGACAGAGTTTTGTAACTATTTGAAGGCATTGCTATTGCCTAGTAAAAAGGCATTGCATTGTCTTGAACAAGTGATTATAGCATTATTGCAAATGCAACAAGTATCGATAACATTACACAGATTGTGAGGGAGAAACTCGACAATAAGAACTTTGCTCTATGGAAGTTCAGAATGCAAAACTTTCTAAGTGGAAGAGGTATTGGAATTTATATATATAAGAGATGAAGCTGAACTCAAAATGCCAGAGAGGAATCCCATTGTTGAGTGGCTGAGGGCTCATAAACAGTGGATGAAAGTAAAGTTTTATATTGATTCTCATTATGCATATCAGATGTTATGGCCATGCTGATCACTGATTGTTGATCTCCAAAAAATGCATGGGAGATTCTTTAAAAATTATAAAAATGTAACATATGCAAGGAAAATTCAGCTCAAGCAGTAGTTTAATAACATGACTAGAAATGGTAGAAGCATACAAGCATACACCACTGAAATTAAAACCATTGTTGATTAGCTTGCTTTATTGGTTCGAAGTTTGAGGATGATGATATGGTTGCAATTACCTTGAATGGTTTGAGTAAAGAGTACAAAGCCTTTGACACATCTATTTTTGTAAGACCGGAACCCTGTGATCGAGATGAGTTGCTTTCATTATTGTTGTATGAAGAAGTCAAACTTGGGTTGAATACAGGCTCAAGTTCCTCTCAAAGCAGAGGTATTGTCTTTTACTCTAGTTAGAGAGAGAGAGGTGGCAAGGCTTGAGGAGCCTCTCGAGGTCGTGATAACACTAAATAACTATGGGTAGTAGCAACAAAATGCTTGGAACAATCAAAATGCACGAGTTCAAAGAGGATCAAGATCTTTTAGAGGCAGATAGAGATCACCTAGAGATAGAGGCGGTTCTTGGCAGTTCAATGATTAGTCAAATAGAGACAAAGATTGTCATTATTCTGGTAGGTATGGAGATATAGCAAAAAATTGTCATAAAAAGCAAGCTGATATGAAAGCTAAGAGTAGACAACATGGTAACTATACGCCCTCTAGTAATGCTGTTGATGATTAGACTGTTTGCCATGACATATGTATCGAAGAATATGCCTAAGCAAGGCAAGGTTGATGAAAAGTAGTATATTGACTTAGGTGCCTCAAATCATATGACTCCGTATGGAGAGTCATTTTATGAGATGACTACAGATTCTCATGGTTATGTATGTACGAGTGATGATATGCAGCATGACATCAAGCATATAGGTGTTGTACCATTAGTCATGCATAATGAGAAGAAAAATATTATTTACGATGTTTTACATGTACTGTCTATCACTAAAAAGTTGCTATCTATTGGACAAATGACTAAGCAAAATTTATAAGTTAGATTCAATAGAGATGGTTGTTTTATTGAAGAATATGCAAATGGCTGCAAGCTGATTACAAAAGGTAAATAGGATGGCAAGATGTTTACCTTGGATGCTACTATTCTTGAACTAAAGGCAGCCATATTTGCCCATGATAGTGGAGTAGTTTGAGATGTGAAAATATAATATAAGTACATAAGACATGTTAACGTACAATGGCTAAAAACTATGCACCATAAAGAGATTATACTTGGTCTTTCTAGATTTAAGTACATGGACTTAGGATATGTATGTTTAGCTTGTTAGTTTGGAAAGCAAGCAAGATTTCCGTTTGTTAGACATGTCAAGAACAGCACTAGACCATTACAGTTTGTGCATTAAGATGTTTGGGGTCCAACACACAATGCATCATTTAGTGGTGCAAGATATTATATCTCCTTTTTTTATGATTTCAGCAGATACACTTGGCTGTATATATTGTGTTGGGTATTTCACTCACGCCTCACCTACGCCTACGCTCACATCGGAGTGTCGGTGATCAATAGGACACTGGGGCACTTTTTACTCTCGGTAGGAGAGGTTTTTTCCCCCAGACTTATGGTATTATTTTGTATGTGCTTATGACACACACTTACGGGCACTTACTGTGTTCGGGTGTGAACACCCCTCTACAACCCTAAGGTTTAAGGGTTGTACCTTGTACTTTTAGTTTACACTCTTTCAGTTTCTAAAAACGTGTTTGTCAGAAGCGATGTACTATTTGATGCAAAATCAGAATTGTCCCTGGCTGGTTTAGATACATATCAGGCTGCCCGTAATGTATTTGAAGGGCTGTTGCCCATTACATTTGGTGATTCAGCTGGAGTTTCAGCAAGTGAACTCAATGTTCAGCCAGCTACTCCTTTGGAAAATGCAGAAAATCAGCCATTGGCTGATCTGAATATTCAGCAAAGTGCTGAAACTGAAATTCAGCAAGAGCTTATGCACAATCAGGAGGCAAGACAAATGCCTAGATGGTATTTACAGACTATAAAATGTAGTCATCTGGATGCACCCATGGCTGGGCGTACTAGAAGGCAAGCTCATATGCATGATACTGCACATACCATGGAGTTTGTTATGGCAGCAAGCACCCTTGATGAAGAAGAGCCTAAATGTTTTGAAGATGCACAACAGAGTGTGCATTGGATGGTAGCGATGAAAGCTGAATTGGATTCTATCACTAAGAATCAAACATGGGATTTGGTGTCTTTACCATTTGGGAAGAAAGCCATTGAAACAAAATGGGTCTACAAGCTGAAACGGAATGCAGATGGATCCATTGATAAACACAAGGCAAGGCTTGTAGCCAAAGGCTATTCACAGAAGAAAGGCATAGACTATGAGCAGACATTTGCTCCTACTTCCCGTATGATGACCATCAGGTCTATGGTTGCTTTGGCTGCTCATTATGGATGGACTGTGCATCAGTTGAATATTAAAACTGCATTTTTACATGGGGAACTTCATGAGGAAGTATATGTACAACAGTCCATTGGTTTTGCAGTTGAGGGCTTAGAACACTTGGTCTACAAGTTGAAAAAATCTTTGTATGGTTTGAAACAAGCTCCTAGAGCTTGGTATGCAAAGATAGATGCTTTCTTGCTTAGCCAAGGGTTCATAAACAGCTCATCTGAGTCTACCCTTTACGTATGTAAAGAGGGGGAATCCATGCTGATCATTTGTCTTTATGTTGATGATCTCTTGCTTATAGGAATACATGCTGATCAGATTTCAGCATTTAAACAAAATTTGTAGCAAACTTTTGACATGTCAGACTTGGAGTCTTTGCATTATTACTTGGGCATTCAATTCATACATGATGCTAGAGATATTGGGTTATCACAGTCAAGATACATTGGTAAACTTCTTGAGAAGTTTGGTTTACAGGATTACAAGCCAGTTTGTACACCAATGGAATCTGGACTTAAACTGTCATTACATGATGACAATGATTTATTTGATATACACACATATGCTCCAACAGTTGGATGTCTTATTTACTTATGCAACACTAGGCCAGACATACAGTTTGCAATTTCAGCCCTGAGCAGATATATGTATCAGCCACGCATGTCACATTGGCAAGCTGTTAAGCGTGTCTTCCGCTACTTGCAGGGTACTAGATCTCTTGGATTGCTTTATGCCAAAGGGAGACCACTGCAGTTACATGCTTACAGTGATTCTGATTGGGTTGGTGATTATGATTCACGTCACTCTACTAGTGGCAATTGTTTCTTTCTTGGCTCGTCTTGCATATCTTGGCTTAGCATGAAACAGTCCACTGTTGCCACATTGTCATGTGAAGTTGAATACAAGGCAGCTTTCACTACCACAGTTGAATGCATATGGATTAGAGACTTGCTTGCTGATCTGGATGTATTTGTTACAGAGCCTACTCCTTTGTTCACTGACAGTTAGAGTGCCATTGTAGTGGCACAGAACCTAGTGTTTCATGTACGCACGAAACACATTGAGATACATTATCACTTTGTCAGAGAGAAGTTACATGCAGGTGATATCAGCCTTGTCTATTATCCTACCAGCCTTGTCTATTATCCTACCACCAGTAATGTGGCAAATATCTTCACCAAAGCTCTTCCTCGTGACAAATTTGAAGTATTTCGCCATGCTTTAAATTTAATCTCCTTTGGTGACGGATGATCCTTGTACTTTTGATCACTCTTCACCCTGTTAAGAAGACTGCTAGGGTTTGCACTGAGGACACACAAAGTGTACGACCATGACAGAAACACAAAGACATAGACACAGACACAGAGGGAAAAACTCAAACCCTAAACGCAAAAATCAAAACTCAAACACAAACAGAAGAAGGAAGAGAGAGAATACAAATCTGAAGTGAATGAATGCTGTAAATGAATGTAAGAGTGTACAATGTGCTCAAGGGCAGAGCAATGTCGGAGTGTGACGTCCACTGAAGACAGATCCCAAGTCTGTGACCACCAGTCGGAGTGTAGGAGTGTTGAATAGTGAATGGCAGCAGGCTGGTCACCAAAACGCAGCAGTCTGGAGGCTGGAAACTGGTAAACGCAGCAGTGTACCACTGATCGAGGGCTGGAAACTGTGAGTCTGCTGTAAACAGCAGGTTGAAACAGTGTCTGAGAGTGTCAGGGCCTGCAATGCTGAAAACGTAGGTTGGCTGACCCTGGAGATGATGGACAGCAGTCTGGGACAGTAGCAGTTGCCAGTAGCTGAGACCTGTCGCCTAGAGCAATGGACAGGCTGAAGATGATGTGGCTGCAGTTGATGATGGCTGGACAACAGATGGAGGTTGGCTGCAGGCTAGAAACTGGGCGCCAACAGCAACAGAGGATGTGTGGGTTGGTGTAACCTACAAACAAGGATGATTGCTGAATGGGGGCAGCCTGTCTATTTATAGATGTGGAAGGGCGCCCCAAATATTACGATTTCCACTAAACTTCCTTGAACCGCTCCCTATTTTAGGGTTTTACTCTAAAAGAGCATTTTTAGTGTGTTTTGGGGCTGTTTAAGAGGCTAATCAGCAAGTAATGTATATTTTAGCTCAACAACTCCAATGGGGTTTGTTGGGTATTTCACTCACGCCTCACTTACGCCCACGCTCACATTGGAGTATCGGTGATCAGTAGGACACTGGGGCATTTTTTACTCTCGGTAGGAGAGTAAAAAACCTCTCGGTAGGAAAGGTTTTTTTCCCCCAGACTTATGGTATTATTTCGTATGCGCTTATGACACACACTTACGGGCACGTGCCGTGTTCGGGTGTGAACACCCCCCTACAACCCTAAGGTTTAAAGGTTGTACCTTGTACTTTCAATTTACACACTTTCAGTCTATTGCATTGGGTGTCGTGCTTCACTCTCTATTGTCTATTGTTTTTTGTGCTAAGCTTCGATCCTACCATCCTCTCTCACATATTGAAGCACAAGGATGAAGTGCTACATGTTTTGGGTGTTATATCTTATACTTGAGATTTGACAGAGGAGGTGAGTATGTCTCTTGTGATTTTGACAAGTATCTAGCTATACATGGCATTAAAAGGCAGCTTACATGTAGTTATACACCACAACAGAATGGTGTGGCAAAGAGAAAAAACAGTGTTTATGAAAGTTGCAAGAGATATGCTGAATGAGAAGAATTTGTTGAATTGTTATTGGGCTAAAGCAGTTATGAATGCAATGTATGTCTTGAATAGGACTCCTATAGTCAGTATTCATGATCTTACATTGTATGAGAAACTGTATAGGCATAACCCGGATATCGACCATTTGAAAAGTCTTTGGATGTCTTATCTATGTGTATATGCTCGATGAGAAAATAAAGAAGCTAGATCCGAAGGCCATCAAGTCTATCTTCGTCGGCTATACACATGATAGGAAAGCATACAAATGCTACAATCCTTCCATGCGTTAGACGTTTAGCAGAGATATTGTATTTGATGAGCCGGCTTCTTGGTATGGCAGTCAAAATATGGTTGTTTTTGAAGAACCGACAGATGATACTCATGCTGAAATTCGTACTATGGATAGTATCACTTACTAGGTTTACCAATGACACCTTTACTACTATCAGTCCATGGACAACAGTCCATGGACAGGTTACTTGTGTAGTTATGGTTCTATGTCCACTGACATGGATATATCGGCGAGGGGGAGATTAGATAAAGGAAAAGGAAAACTCTTTGAAGATGTTACTGGGCCACTTACTTCTGATTATGAGTCATGTGGGAGTGACAGTCTAGGCAATGAACTTGGTATATTGTCAGTTACTATGGCAGGAGTTAGGCAAAACAGGTATGTGCCACCTCATGAGAGGGAATCTTATAGTGCACTATAGTTAAGAAGGTGAGAGAGAGTCAGAAAGCTTATTGATAAGCTAACTTATAGTGGATATTCAGCCAAGCATTTTGCTTACATGACAAAAGTGATCGTAAAGAGCCGACAAAATTTAGTAAAGTAGTTGTTGATGAGAATTGGTGTGTAACTATGGATGAAGAATATGTTGCAGTGGTTGAAAATGACACTTGGAATTCGATCAGATTGCCTAAAGGCAAAACACCTATTGGTTGCAAATGGGTTTATAAAGTGAAATGCAATGCATATGGATCTTTAGAGAGATACAACATATGGTTGGTTGCTAAAGGTTATGTGCGGTAATATGGCCTTGATTATGAGAAAACTTTTAGCCTTGTTGTAAATATGACAATTGTTGCCACAAGGACATGTATTTTTGAAACCTCACTTAACATGTGGATTAATTTTTAATCACATGGTTAAGTAAATATTGCACATGTAAGCTGTAATTGGAGTTAGAGTAAACTCAGGATCTGAGAAAATCACGGAATGTCAAAGGTAAAAGTTGCTATACGTTATGTTGCAGAGGTACTTGGTGGTATTTAGTGCTAGTTGTTGGCCTAGGTCATTCATTTGGAGTTAGCTGTAATTGGAGTTAGAGTAAATTTACGAGCTCAGGATCTGAGAAAATCACAGGATGTCAAAAGTAAATGTTGCTATACGTTATGTTGCACAGGTACTTGGTGGTATTTAGTGCTAGTTATTGGCCTAGGTCATTCATTTGGCCATAAGTGTCAGTTGTTGGTGACACTAGAGAAGTGGCGTTTAATGATACCTAACACTAATCTAATGGTCAACGATGGGGCAAAGACACATGGAAATGAAAGTTGCCTAGCCAATTTAATTATTGGCTAGTCACATTATTTTTCAAGGCATCGAAATAAGTATTAGATTAGTTTTCAGCTTTTAAAGACTGAAAAATTAATATTTAATTATGGCTAATGTTAGAAAAACCATTTGGAGCAAGGTTGTAGAAAGGTTGGGAGATGAGAGAAAATGCTAAGGAGAGAGAAAATTTAGACTTTTTTCGCAAAGAACTGAAGAAAATCTGTCATTTACTGTTGCTGCCTTGTCTCAACAGCTTGTAGATGCAAAGAACTAAGGAAAATCAGTCATTTACTGCTCCAACACTTGCAACAAGGACAGATTCCCCTTTCAATTTTACATCCAAAGTATGAACTTTGCCTCTATGAAAGAGGACTAGTGATGCATGCTATAGGCTGAAATTGCCTCTACATTGGCGGATACACAATGCCTTTCATGTGAGCTTGCTTAGACCTTTTCATGGAGATGTGCCAGAGGATGTATTTGTTGAAATTCAGTTAGAGGTTAAAGAGCTTGATGAAATACTGGTACCAGAGCAGATTTTGACACACACAAAGGAAGATCAGGGATAAGGGTTCCAGAAGGTGCTTGGTGAAATTTCAGAATGATTTACCAATGGATAGCAAATGGATGGTGGAGGATGACTTGGCAAACCATCCTCAATTGTTGCAACTTTACCTTATTGCTTTCCAGTTAGAGCCGACTTTAGTTCCGGCTCCATCAGGTTCAGTAGAGCATATGGACAGCTTTCGTATGTAGTGGATCTCAAATGTATTCAGCATGCATCCAAGGTACTGCATTGACAGTATGTTTGCCATGAGGTCACTACTTAGTGTACTAGTCACTGTGAGATGTATGCAAATAAGTATGAGTTTCATCGGGGCACTAGAATTATACTTTTGCATCAACTTATGATCAATTTGGCATGAATTTTGCCTCAATTTTGAGACAAAAACTCTGATCAGTTTCAACTCAGTTTTTTATCAGCTTGAGAACCATTTATGGTCACTTTTTGGATCAGTTTTACATCAGTTTTTGCATTGATTGCTGGTCAGTTTTTGCAATGAGTTTGTGAATAGTTTGGGGTTACATTTGCAGCAGTTTGTGATCAGTTCTCAGATGAGCTAGTGATCAGTTTATGATCAGATTAGGCTAAGTTTTCAATGGTTTACATCTATTTTTATTGACAACAGCATATGTTATGATGCCATTGATGTTTCAGCCTTGGTTTATACTTGGTTTTCGCTATACTATGGTTTGGTTTTGCTAGATGAGTTGAGCTCATGAGAAATGGACATGTCACATGATAATCTAGCAAGGTTTTTTAGATTCTTTGTGAGTCTTATGTTATGTTATGTTGGCTGGTAATTTTCAACATGTGTTGGGTATATGAAATGGTTGAACAGCAGTGCGCAATGTTGTGTTAACTATGATGCCTTTTGGAAAATTCCAGTGTAATACTTTGCTTTTGATGCATTTGGCAGTGCAATCAAGGACGATTGCAAGGATTTCAAGGGGAGGGTTGTCATGAGGACATGTATTTTTGAAACCTCTCTTAACATGTGGATTAATTTTTAATCACATGGTTAAGTAAATGTTGCATATGTGAGCTGTAATTGGGGTTAGAGTAAATTTACGAGCCTAGGACCCGAGAAAATCATGAGATGTCAAAGGCAAAAGTTGCTATAAGTTATGCCGCACAAGTACTTGGTGGTATCTGGTGCTAGTTGTTGGCCTAGGTCATTCATTTGGCCATGACATTGGTGACACTAGAAAAGTGGCATTTAATGGTACCTAATGTCAATTTGATGGTTAAAGATGGTGCAGAGACACTCGGGAATAGAAGTTGCCTAGCCAATTTAATTATTGGCGAGTTAGATTATTTTTTAAGGCATCAAAATAATTATTAGATTAATTTTCAGTATTTAAAGACTAAAAATTAATATTTAATTATGGCTAATGTTGAAAAACGCATTTGGGAAGGTTGTCACTTGTAAAAAATGCCCAGGCAAGACTAAAAAACGTCTTTAGAGACTGGAGAGTGGCATTTTTAGTGTATTTAGCGTGCAAGAGATAGGAAGGAGATGCTCCTGGTCTGATTTGCAACCATTGGAGGACGTTCTGAGGCAGCTAGGGGCAAGAGAAGACCAATCAATAGCAGGTGATAGCATGTACAGGTTGTTGAGACAGGGCAGCAATATAAATGACTGATTTTGTTCAGTTCTTTGCATCTACAAGCTATTGAGACAAGGCAATAGTAATGAATGACAGATTTTCTTCAGTTTTTCGCGAAGAAAGTCTGAATTTTCTCTCTCCTCAGCATTCTCTCTCGTCTCCTAGCCTTATTACAGCCTTGCTCCAAAGATTGCAGCTTTGCTGAGAAATTTCAGATTTCTCTGCTGTAAACCCTAATTTGCAGCAAAAATTAGAGTTTAGCAGCAGCCTCAGGAAGCATGCCAGAAATTGGAAGCTCCAAGACTTGGATTTTTCAGGGCTGAAGATGAATTTCAGCTAAATTTAGGTGGAGGACTAGCGAGCCATTGAATTTGGGGTGTTTCAATCGTCTATGAAGTAGGTGAAGGCCAATTTAGTGCCCGAATCAAGGGGCAAATCAGATTAAAGACTTGTTGTCACTTTGGATAGCAAGGAGAGTTTGAATTGTGAAGGGGATCGAGAGAATCCCATTGTAAATCATCTTTTTCTTCAATAAAGCTAAAGAAATACCGAAAGGGGCGCCAATTTTGGGACCAATCAGGTGTGCATTGTCCAAGATTAGTAGGTAAATTTGTATTTTCAGATTTGCATTTATTATTTGTTGTTGTAATTAGGTTGTAATCGGGGATTTACCACCCATCCACGGAAGGAAGGCTAGTTACAACTGTCATTGCTATGGTAGCATTCAAGGGATGGAAACTATAGCAGATGGATGTCGAAAATGCATTTCTAAATGGGGATTTGATTGAGGAAGTGTACATGGAACAACCCAAGGGTTATGTACATCCTACTTATCCTAATCATGTGTGTAGGCTGAAAAAGACACTCTATGGTTTAAAGCAGGCATCCAGAGCACGGAATGCTCGGATCGGCTCGTATTTACAACAACTTGGATTTCATATGGAAAATGCAGATCATAGTCTCTTTACTAAGAAGATGGAAACATGTCATGTATTCTTAGTCATTTATGTAGATGACTTGATCATCATTGGAGATGATAAATTTGATATTGCTGAAATTAAATCCATGCTACAAGCTTAATCTATCTTACTATTACGCATCTTGACCTTAGTTACTCAATGGAGCTAATTAGTTAATTTATACAGAAGCCATGCAAGCCTCACTTGCATGCAGTCAGAAGGATTATGCAGTCTGTGAAGGGTACATTTGATTATGGGTTGTTTTATGAGTTACGAAAGTCACTTGAGTTGACAAGATACACAGATGCTGATTGGATTGGTTGTGTATATGACAAACAATCACCTAATGGTTATGCCTTCAGCCTTGGAAGTAGTATGATCAATTGGAGTTGCAAAAATGTAGCCTACAATTGCTCTCTCTAGCAGGCTAAGTATAGAGGTGCAACCTTAGCTGCATGTGAAGCAGTTTGGCTTTTGAAATTGCTAAATGACTTGGGTATAGAGATGGACATGAAGGTCACATTGCATTGTGACAACATGAGTAGTGTGCTTTTGGCCAGCAATCCAGTTTACTATGCTAGATCAAAGCACATAGAAGTACATTATCATTTTATCAAGGAGATTGTAGTCGCATGAAAGATAGATGTGATTTATGTGAAGATTGAAGATGACGTAGCAAATATCTTTACCAAATCACTTGGTAGAGATAAGTTCATTAACTTCAAAGAGCTATTTGGAGTACAACAGTTGACTCAAGCTTGAGGGGGAGTGTTGAGAATCAAGCTCTAGCACCAACATTGGATACCGTAGGACAGCTGTACACTAGCTATCATCAATCATGTGTGCTATAACAGATAAGTCAGTGTGACTTACCTATGGTTAGTTTGTGTGGCCAGTTAGTGATCTATCTCCAGTTGTATATGTGACTTAGTAGTGAGTGTGTGTGTTACACTATATGAATTAAATAGCAAAGAAGATGAGGGTTCTCTGCCCTCTGACTTGATAGCTCCATCCTTTGTTTGTCTCTTTCCCTCTCTTTGTACACCTTGCTCCTCCCAATTCACATCCACAATGAATACTTATGAAGCTTCACTAAATAGCATGGGAAACTTTGCCTGTTGTCATCCTTGCTTAATGCAGATCTATAGCATTAATGATAGACAAAATCATACTTTTAAATTGTAAGGTATTCTCAGAGACTTTATTCCTATACAACACACTTTTATTTGCTTCCTCCTCATCAAAATGAAATGCATCCATCTATTAGCCTTGAACTAACTGTTCAAAGGTATGTGCACAATTTTACTATCTTATGTCACTACTTGTCCATCTTCCATCAGAAGGGAACAATCTGTTGTTTGGGCATGCATCATACTGGACAGCAAAAGCGTTGCTTTCAACTTATTACATGTTGCAATATGCAAAAGCCCAATCGAAGTCCACGACTAAAGCTTGCAAAGTCTTGAGCCCATGGGTCCTGGAAATCTGCAATGAATTCCATAACTGCAGTCCCTGTTGTACTGCTATTGCTCTAAGTTGCGATCCTCCATTACCATAATAATGTGTGCTTGCATGTAATTACCAACAACACACAAGATAGCAACATTCTCAAGCGCACTCCAAAAAAAACGGGAAAGGATCCTTGAGCAAAGGCAACTCTTATGACAATAAGACATGCCTCAATTGTGCTATTGCAAGGAAGCAATCATCCTGCATGCTGTCACAAGCACTCTGGTCTACAAGATGCCTTAGTCACCCTAATGACTGCTTTACAAAACTTGTGTTCATGCCCATCCTGGTGTTTGCTTTATCTGACTCGTTCTGATGGCCATCCAAAGGATCGATCTGACTTTACAAGACTTGTCTATGGCCATCCCAAAGGACCATGACTATTGATGCAACATGAGCATGAGAAAGCATTCAATATAATCAAGCATACACTCTATGCAACCAAGCACACACTCAATATACGTCAGCTTGTACTTTCCCTATATGTTTGTCTTAAGGATTTACCCACTTGCATATGATCAGTCCGTGTATGGCCATCTCCGATCTCGTAAGACGTACATCCAATGGTTCTCAAGTGTTGAACCCTTGCTCCTGATGGACAACTTATGCAATGTCTTGCCTTTCCAAAGAGGTAGGAGTTAAGCACAAACTAGTTTTGAACTTGGAAAAACACATCCTGCTGATAGCTTCTATACCACAAAGATGGGTGTGGGTACGAAACTTGGTGAAACAAACCTAGCCATAAAGAAGCTTATCCAAAACAGCCAACTGCATTGGCACTAACACAATGGTTCTCAATTGATGATGGGACAAATTAGCACTAGTACTTTGCACCGAGTCAAAGCTGGCCCTTTGACCATGGTTGTGGCTCAAAATGGTCCATCATGAGCCACGGGAAAATTTTGGCTTGAAATGCAGTGGTCACCACCATGAAAACAAAAAGTATTTGGCACTTAGGGATGCATTTGTAGACAAGGGAGAACTCACCAGCATCCATTGGAATTTGGAAGTATCCGTCACTCAAAGACATAAGATTTTTTGGTTAGAGGCAACTAAGAGAACAGCCAGGTTTCTTAGAAATATCTGTCACTCAAAGATATAAGATTTTTTGGTTAGAAGCAACAAAGAGAACTGCCAGGTTTCTTAGAAGTATAGGCATCTTGGCTGATTGCAGCTAGAATGCATAAACTCTCATACCCGCAAGCTTGATAAGCCATGAAGATGGTGGAATCAAACATTGTAAACTATGGAAAAACTAAAGGCTTTTGAAGGATTTCTCTCTAGGATATCTCACTTGAGCTGCTGCCTACTAGCTAGAATAAAAACTTATTGTGCCTCTTGCTTGCAATGCTCTTCATTTATGAAATGGTGCCATGTATTATTGTGCTACTCAAATATTGGAATCTATTTGCATAAACTATCAATTCAATTGTTTGTCATTTTCTTGGATTTTGTTTCTACAGTTCTGGGTTTGGCAAATGCAACAAGAGCATGTCTAAGCATGCAATCATTCTAGTCTAGATCTCTTATTGGGGTTTGGATATTGTGCATTGGCAGAGCATATATATATATATATATATATATATATCACAGACACAGAGCGGAAAGAAGAGTAGTAGAGAGCGGAATGCACAAGTAGGATCTAGAATCGGAGAGCAAGTGCAGATACGAGATATAAAAGAAAGTTGTATTGCCTCTACCTTCATTTTGAATTACAAGAGGTATTTATAGAGTTTACAAAGTGTCCAAGATGCAAATTGAGTCAGCAATCCACTATCAAAGTGGAGGTGAGACTAATTGTACATGATGGATGACAAGGCATATATATATATATATATATATACATACATACATACATACATACATACATACATACATACATACATACATACATACATACATATATATATATATATATATATATATATATATATATATATATATATATATATACAGACACAGAGCGCACAACAGAGCGGAAAGAAGAGCAGTAGAGAGCGGAATGCATGAGTAAGATCTAGAATCGGAGACCAAGTGCAGATACGGGATATAAAAGAAAGTTGTATTGCCTTTGCCTTCATTTTGAATTACAAGAGGTATTTATAGAGTTTACAAAGTGTCCAAGATGCAGATTGAGTCAGCAATCCACTATCAAAGCGGAGGTGAGAATAATTGTACGTGATGGATGATAAAGCATCCGAATATATTACACTATCGGAGTGGCCACAGTGGTTAGTGGCTACATTAAGATTGCACCATTTGCTACAGTAAAAGTTGTCTCATGGTGGTTTAGTATCTTGAGTGCGGAAGAGTAAGTCGGCAAGGACATTCTTTTTTCTAGGTGCATGTTCAAAATTGATGTTGAGTGCGGAAGAGTAAGTCGGCAAGGACATTCTTTTTTCTAGGTGCATGTTCAAAATTGATGTTGAGCTTATCAAAGAATAAAGACCACATAAGCAATCTTTTATCCCCTATTTCAGTAGGAGGTTTTTTGGTCAGATAACCCCGCTCATGTTGCAAATCTATCTGAATTGTAAAAGGGACAAACTCTTCAAAAATTTAGAAGGCTTCAATAGCTTTTATGATGTCAAGAATTTCTCTTTGGTAGGAGAGCGAATTTTTTTGTGTTGGAGAAAATATGCCAGAAACATAGCAATAAATCTGAAGGGAATCGGGTTTGGTGAAAATTTTAGTCTGTGAAGGGTGTGGTTGAGAGAGATCTTCACATAGGACAACACCCCAGTCAACATCAAAAGCATTAGTGTAGATGACAAATGGGTAGCCAGTAGAAATATATAGTGGTGGAAGATTTTGTACAAGGGCCTTTATTTGTTGCTGAGCAGTTGTATGTAGCGACTTTCAATGGAAACCATTTTTCCTTAGTAAGGGATAAAGGTCTTGCGTATAGAGGGCAAGATTTGGGATAGAAGAGTTGATCCAATTTAAGCAACCTAACAATTGCTACAACATTTCACATTGGGTACTTCAGTTGGGAAATTTAATGGTTTTTAAAACATGATCTTGTAATTCCACCGTATCATGATGGAGCTTTAATCCTAAGAAATCTACTTGTGTGACAAACATAATAGACTTAGTAGGAGATAAAATCATCCTAGCTTCTTCCACTAACAATATAAATTGTGTCAGATGATAAAGGTGTTCTTGAATGGTCTCTGAGAAGACCAAAATGTGATCAATATACATTGTACACTAAACAAAAAGGAAATTTTGAGAAAACTAAATATGTCCATCCTTGGAAGTATGTGGGGGCTGTCTTGATGCCAAAAGGAAGAATAGTCCATTGGTAATGCCCTTGGGAAACACAAAATGTTGTTTTGTATCGGTCTTCAATTTTAATGGGTAGTTGCCAAAACCCAGATTTCAAGTCAAATTTACTAAATAATTTTACTTTTGTGATTCTCTTAATCAAAACTCTTTTCAGTAATGGAATGTGTGTCTTCTCCTCTTGATAGGAAAATACAACATGATCATTCCAAAAGGTATAAGATGTTAGATGGTGGAGAATGTCAATACCTATCACAAGGTCATAGCACAATTGGGGCATGAGTTGAATCTCAATAGGGAGTTTAATTTTTCCAAGATATAAAAAAGCTTTGACAATTTTGGAGAGTGTTATCCTTTTATTGTTGGAGAGTTCAACTATGATAGGACTATTGTCTTGGATGCAATCCGGTGAAAACAACTCGTAAGGGGTTATAGTTAGACTAAAACATGTGTCAAGCAATGCATCCAAAAACAATGTAAATTTACTAGAGGAATGAGCTTTACACAAATTGTAGGAATGGGTTCTCCACCTTTCAAAATATTGAGTTTACGTTGAGAAGAGGAAGCACAGATTTGATTGATTGGTTTGGGGGAAGATCCTTGTATGGGAGAGGAAGGCATAGAAGCCAAGAGATCTCGAAGAATTTCAGTTGTAGCTTGTGCAATTTGCTTTTGCGATCTAATTGACCTTTTGAAACTTTTACACAGTGTGTAACTCCATCTGCATAATTTGAAAAGCCACAACCATCTCATTCATTTCACTAGAAGTTTTTGTAGTAGTCTTGGAGATATCATCTACAAATTGCTGTAGAGTTCAGGGTTTATGCATTTGCTTCAACTTGTGTGGCACAAAGATATTTGCCTTTTTCAACGTATTTGTACTCAATGTGGTATGTCTAGGAAAGTCATGAGGATTGGAAAAAAATTATGCTTTGATCTTGTTTTTCTATTTCTGCTTCTTTTATTTTGAAGACGTAGTGTCCAAGTCATCAAAGGAGGACTATATCTTTGAAGATTCTTTATCTAAGGATTCTTGTTTGCTTTTCCCTTTGTGGTGTGATTTTTTGGAATAAGAAGGGAAATAATTTTATTTTCCCTTTGGAGAAAAGGCAAGAAGAATGGCATGTGCATTGAGAGTCTATTGTTGTGTCAGGGATTCTTCATCTTCATCCTCTTCATCATCAGTAGAAGCATCATCAGCCCAATAATTGTGAGTATCTATTGAATCAGTTGAGTATGTATCGAACATCGATTCAGTAGTTATAGTTTTAGAATAGCTAGAATAGGCATCCAGAGATAAGTTGTGTTCAGATGTTGAGTCGAACTCATAAAAGTCATAAGTGAGAGACTCCTCCAAAGTAGAAGAATAACTAGAGACTGAAGAAGTTGCTTTGAAAAGATAGTGATGGAGATTAGCAACTTTGGGTTATCATCTTTTTTAGCTTCTTCTTTGTCTTTTTTGGGGACACTTATTGGCTAAACGACTGGTACTGCCACAAATATAACATTTCAAAAGCTTCTTTTGAGAAGACCTTTGTGCAAACGTGTTGTGTCTATCTTTTGCCATATTGGTCGTGCTTGTGGTAGGATTGTGTGTGATTTATGATTCTGGCAATGCCAATGTTAATAGTGGGACGAAGAGTTAGATCTCCACCAGTTGGATTGGATGGGGAAGTATTCCAAGGGGAGCAGTTCCATTTATCACATCCAAAATCCTCGTAATATTTACAAGCATGCTTACAAACCTCACTAGGAAACTTTTGTTGTAAAGATCAACTTCTGTTGATGGTCCACTTCCTTGATTGTCTGTTTAATGGTTTGGATAATCTGGCCTACACTGTCCTTAAAATCTCTTTTCTCCTATTGCATTTTTTGTTTATAGAAGAACGGGATCATGAGCACCCATACCTTCATATAACATATCTCTCATGTAAATGAGATAATCTTTGTACTCTCTAGGGTCACATAACTTTGCCTTAAAAAATGCTTTCCTAGCTTCAACAATGCCATCTAGTTTCTTACCAACTAATTCACCCAACAATAATTGAAAGAAAAGTATGATTGGGTCGAGTTGTGCAATTGCCAACTTAATTTGGGGATGGATTGAGGTCCACCATTGACAAAGACCACCCACAAATCCATAGGTCATGGCATTTAAAACATCTAACCGACAGGTTGTAGGTTTTTCCAACAATTCTTGCACAACATATGCCTACATCATATAGATAAGCAATTGGATTTCATGTGGATTTTTCCATCAATAGACTAAATGGGAAAACTTCACACTTTTTCAAGGACACTAAGTTTGTTAGGCTTGGAAGATTTTGCATCCTTAGAGTAGTGTGCATTAAGGAATTCAGGGTCAGAATCAGCATGTTGATGAGGATTAATAGGGATGAATTGGTCATTGACCAAGTCAATTACACGGTCACCATCATCATTAGAAGAGAAGATGCTATAGATCAAATGATTGTGAGTATTAGCATCTAAGATTTACCATGTAGGAATATTAGATGTGGCAATTTGTTCAAAAGACTCACCCATCATTCCTGAATCATATTTATTTTGTACATACTTGCCAATGTCATCTTTATCAGTATGTTCAGGAGCAATTTTCAAAGGCATTGCTCGGAGTAAAGCATGTTCTTTCTGTTGTGCCATTCAAAATGCTAAGTGATCAATATAATCAAAAGCATTTTTGTACTCCATAGGATCCCATTATAGATACATTATATCCATATACTCTTCCAATTCTTGTTCGGCAGGTTTTTCATGGGGATCGACCAAAGGCACTTTGATAGCTTTGCCTATACAGCTAGGTAGCAGAGTAGAAGGTCCAACTTCATCATTATGCTTAGGCTTGAACACAATGTCTTTATCTGCTTCCTTTGCAAGAGGAAACATGTAGGGGACATAGATCATTTGGATATCAAGCAAGATAGAATCTAGTTTTGCTTCACCAAGATCTTCTTCTTTTCCTTTGCCCTTACTATCCTTTGAGAGGACTGAATGGACATTGGGAGTTCCTCTTGAAGGGGAACTGAACATAGATGACCAGCCTTTGTGCAATCTTTTCTTGGAGAAAGACTCTTGGAACTACAAGGGACATACAATGGAATACCATTTTATTTTGAATAGCTAAGTGAGCTGAAGAGGTTTTCATATAGAGACCAAAAATTCTTATATGTAGGAGGAGTTGTTCTGGAAGACAAGGATCTTCAACAGAAAGTACATGATTAGGGCGTTATTCAAAAAACATGAGACCATTAGATAGGGGTGATACAATAGCACCTACTATCATATCCATCTTTTCATGATGGCGTGTATCTAATACAGAAGCCATGCAGCTTACATTTAGCCCACAGCGGAAAAGAGGAATTATGCCTATTGCAATATAGCCTAAATGGGGATAGGGATATTTTTGTTGAGTTTTTTGTTTCTATATCTTATACATTACTAAAGATAATAAATTGACATGTTGGTCTTGAGCAAGAGTATCGCCAACAATTAGAATACCTTGATCTTCGATATAGAGGGTAGAAGCTTTAAACTTGAAGATGCTATTTTCACCATAAATATTGGCCGCGCCGATCTGAGGCAAGATCCATTTAGCACTTCGGTTTGCTTCATCCATTACAATTGTGGAATTGTCCACAGCGACTTGTACCAGTTAGACAAGCCCTTGAAAGCAGTAGATAAACCACCTTGAGTAGCCATAGGAATTATCGGACTTAAAAGAGGATTTATGAACTCATTCAAACTACCAAACACACCTCAAGCCACATGGCACCACGGTGTCACAATGCGGCTTAACAGAGTAATCAACCTCACATCACTTAAACCTGTTTTGGCTTACACAAGAACAAGGCTCTGATATACCCCACACACACACACACATATACATACCTTGTGTCTCTCAATCATTGTGCCAGCACCTTAATGACTTCTTTTAACTGAACCAAATAGATCTACCTCATATACTTGATTTTTTCAATGATCTCTGATCACCATTCTCATTAAAAATTCCATTTATGCTCTGTAACTATACAGAAAAAGTCATGTAACAGTAACTTTACAAAATTCAAGACTTGATTGCAGATGAGTATGGTCAACTTAACATGGGCTGTGCAGGATGTGAACAGAAGATCTAATGTTCTAACCAGTTGCTAAATGTAATCAAGTCAAGTTGCCACACAATCAGCTTTGAAGTAGCACACAATTGGTCCCTATCATGAAAGATGGCAACTAACTGGCAGCAGTGGGTCCGGAGGTCTACATAAAAAATATCTGCATTTGCATTCACACATAATTCACAAAACTTGTAGGATAAACCCAGCTGTACAGTGAATTTGAAATAGATTTATTGCTCATCTGACTGCATTTTCTAAGTTCTCTTTCAATATCTCTGCTGCATGAAAGTTGTTCATCATCCAAATATGTGAGCTAAATATGTATGCCCAGAATCGCGTAACAGTTTTATATGGTCATAAAATGCAGGGGAGCCAGTATCGGCCAACAAAAATACCTTTGCAATCTGTAAGGTCTTTTGAGTTTGCAGATGTAAGTTGATGTTCCTTGTTGAAACACCTTTTGTAAGGACAAATGGGTCCAATCTTAGCATGCCTTAGTAGATATTACCTGTGTTCTGTTATAATAAGTTACAGCATGCCCATTTGTGGAATCTCTTAGGCACAAGGTTGCATTGAAAGATGAAGTTGATCTTGACCCTAATGACCCAGAAGCTGTCCTTGATCATCTAAGGAAGATACTTGTGTTCTGTGCCTGCAAGGTTGCATTGAAAGATGAAGTTGATCTTGACCCTAATGACCCAGAAGCTGTCCTTGATCATCTAAGCAAGACAGTATGTTTGTCACTTAAAACCTTGATATGAACTCTCAGCTCATATTTGCGTCATTATAGATTTTTCAAAGTCTTTCCCACTAACAGTTTATCTTTATGCTTTTGGTTTCAGGTTCATGATTTGATAAATCGTGCAAATGCAAGGGTAGTTAGCCGTCCTGAACTGAGGCTCCCCTTGGTCCGCATAAAGGTTGAATGCATGCTGATTTGAATTGTATTATAGAGATCAGGATAAGACTCGATCATTTGGCACTAACTGGAGCACCCATCTTTGTCAATCCTCTTGTAGGTGGACTACACAGGTTATACAACAATCAACCCTCAGCGTTTTGGACAAAAATTTGTGGGCAAGGTGTCTCTTTTCTCTCTCTTTTTGTTGAAAAAGACACAAGAGCAGTGCTTCAAGAAAGCTCAAGGATCTCTACTTGCATACAGGTTGCCAACCCTCATGATATTCTGATATTCACAAAGGCTGCAAAGAAGAGGCAAGGAATGCAAGGTGAAAACACAACCACTTTCGATAGACTAATTGGATCCAAAATTTACTTGTAATTTATAGACGTTGAACATAGTAAGTTGACATGATCGCTTTGTTGAGCAAGCTTAGAGGGGTCGATATACCATCCAAGGTTTCTTTGTAAGGTCTAAGCATACGTAAAAATTCATGATGTGTTTAGCTTGCTGGTCTCTTGATCAGAGGGCTAACCTTAGTTGGTCCATTGACCCAACATTTGATCAAGTCAGACACAAGTTGGGGATACAATTCATGCAACAATTTGACATCAGTTTTTTGTATCCTGGCATGTATACCACTAGGAACCCCCTTAGTGCTCATAGAGACAGACATGCCTTGTTGTCTTGATTACCAATATGATACATGGCTGTTGGCATATGCCAACAAGTTCAGCCAAGAGGATGTCAAATGCATAGGTCCTAAGGTAAGCCTTGTGGATGTTTTTTGCATACGACTGTTTTGTTCGTCTCTATATGTCAATATATCAGTTGTGCAGCACAGAATGTGCTCAAGTCTTGGGATCTATTCCTTGTAGGGCATATAACTTCCCATAGACTTTTGTGCATACAACTGTTTTGTTCTTCTATATATGTCAATATATCAATTGTGCAGCACAGAATGTGCTGAAGTCTTGGGAGCTATTCCTTGTAGGGCATAGGTCCTAAGGTAAGCCTTGTGGATGTTTTGTGCATCCGTCTGTTTTGCTCTTCTCTATATGTCAATATATCAGTTGTGCGGCACAGAATGTGCTCAAGTCTGGGGATCTATTCCTTGTAGGGCATACAACTTCCCATAGATCTTTTGTGCATACAACTGTTTTGTTCTTCTATATATGTCAATATATAAATTGTGCAGCACAGAATGTGCTGAAGTCTTGGGAGCTATTCCTTGTAGTTCATATAACTGCTCGTAGATCTTTCTGAAACATGTTCTTCCCAATACAATAAATTAGTACCTTCTACTCAAATATTGCTCTTGCAATGTAAGATGGATCATGTCCACAAGCATCCATGAGCAGTGTTTCATCTCACGCATGGTGTTCTGGAAGTTCAAGCCTAGCAAACCAGCAGGTTATTGTAAAAATGCTGTAGAAATGATGGGGAGGAGAGGACCTGGTCAATGATATTGTGGATGTAAGAGCATCAATTTGCGATGGGCAGGTTGGCTATTGGGCTTTGTGAAGCATCCCACATCTCTAAAAGGCACATATATGGCTGGACACAATGCACTTCTCAAACCTCATGAGGCACACAAGTAGCTTGAATGATCTAGTAGTTTTAAAGCTCAAAATTTCAAATATTAGCGGCATTCAAGAATATCGGAACATCCGAGTTTCTTGAATGCTTATCATGAACTTCTCTTTTAAGGTTGTGGCTATTTCATGTCAAAAATACAAGTTTTCTTGGGTCTCAGGATACTCCTATGTCCTTCAAGACAGATAAGGATCAGGAAAAGGAGCTTTTGAGACCAGAGGAGTTGAATCAACAGAATATTGAAGCTCTAGTTGCAGAAAGTAATCTGGTAAGATGCATCAAGTTTTGTACATTTTGATGAACCAAGAAGATATTGAAGTTTCCCTTTAAGCCTGTTGCTATTAACCTTTTTGAGGGCGCTAAAACATTTCTGTTATTCCAGAAAATGGAAATTCTTCCTGTCAATGATCTTGATGTGGCTTTGCATGAGTTTGTGAACAAAGATGACAAACAAGCCTTCTACGCATGCGTACAACATAATCTTGAAGAGACAAGGGTATACATCATATCTGCTAAAATGATCTGCCAATTGTTACACACAGAACAATAGCTACTCTTAACCTGCTACTCCCAAGGAATTTTGGTCTGTCATATATTTTATTGCAACCAGTGCAGGCTAAGCTTATTCAAGAGAGTGATGTACTGGAGATCAAGGAAGAGAAGGATTTGGCTGAAAAAGTCAGCAAGTGTATGCAGGTGTGCCCCACTGAGTGCTGTAAACATTGTGTGCACTAATGCTTCATAATACCTATCTGTCCTTTCAAGAAAGAGTATTTTCTGAGATGAAGCTTTTCAGGAGCGTATAATAAAAGGCAGCACTACTAAAAGAACAGGGACAGCATTGCCTCCAAAGGGTACATCTTACTCACAGGTAAGGGTACATCTTACTCATAGGAAAGGTTATCTATAATCTTGGGTTGGATGCAAGATTCTTCTCGTCTGTCATTGTAATGCTAATTTACTCGTTCCTTTTCTTCCACCTCAGCTCAGGGCCACCACTTGCACACCACACCTCAACCAGCATTACTTTCTCAAGCTCTCACGTCTCTGAATCACACATGCTGTTCACCATCACTCATTTTCTATTGGCCCTCATAGCTAATGTGCTTGCCTCTTGGCTTCCCTTTAGTATGCTCTGTAATGGTTGTGGGGCCACCTCTTACACACCACACCTCAACCTGGATTTCCTTTCTCAGGGAGCTCTTGTGTCTTTCAATCACACACACTGTTCATCATCACTCATTTTCATAGCTAATCTGCTTGCGTCTCGGATTCCCTTTAGTATGCTCTGTAATGGTTGTGGGGCCACTGGTGCTTGTGATCATACTTGAGTGTGAAAAGGGAGTCCGCAGACAAGTCCCTAAAGCCATATGCCTTAGTAGACTAATGTTGCTCATGTGTGGACTTTTGTCTAGGTGGGTCACACTTCTGCAGTAGAATTGTGGTGGTTTTTATTCATACTGCTCCAGTCCATAACCTCAGAACAAGAACATACTTCTAAATGTCAGGACTCAGCACATGTTTTCAGAACGATTGTAGATGCCTTCACAATGGTGCCTACATTCTTTGGTTAATACTCTTCACACATTGCTAGTTTTTGCTAGTATAGCTCTTGCCTGATGATGGATATTTACCAGATGTCAGATCTGGGAGTTCTAGAGCAGGTGGTGGAGACTAGGAGGGGGTTGAGGGCTTGGCAGGAGATGGTTGACAGGATTCAGTGCACCTCAGGAGTGATTAGATAGGTTGGCAGGGTGTATTCTTTGGTGCTCCCAAGGCACCTTTGTAGTCCATGTGGGTGGGAGACTTGCTCTGGCAGAGGACAACTAGCCTTAGTTGACCTCCCATGGATGGAGGAGGATCCATGTCATTGGGTTGCAGGGAAAGTCATGGAAGCTAGACCTTCACATTGCTTGCATAGGCATTCATGAGTGGCTGGCTATGGGGGTGGGGTGCTGCGCTCTGGATTAGCTGGATTGGGACCCTGGAGTGTGAACCTGGCTAGTCACCTCTGTTTCACAGAGTCCCAAGTTTTTTCTCTGACGTGGGGTAGATAGGTGGACATATTGTGATGCAGGCTGACATGGATTTGGTCCCCATCTGTAACTGGCATCTAGCAGAGCAGAGCATTATAGAGCCATTTAGATGTACTTTCCAGAAGCATCTCTGGGACAATTGGTGGCCTAGGAGAGTCTCCTTATGGCTGATAGCCCATGGGGGTGATCTTGCAGTAGGTAGCTGGCTTGGCATAGATCTAACGGGCCAGGGTTTGTTAGTGCTGTTTCCAGGAGTGCTGGTGTGACATGTCCAAGGATCCAGGGCACAATCTTGAAATCTTCATCATAGAGGCTTTCTTATTTGCTGTAGTAGGACTAGAGGCCTTAACCAGGCATTATGTGCTAGGTCCCTCAATGTTGGATTGGAGGCTTGGGGAAGGCCCATTGCTACCTGGTCTTCAGTGGGGAGAGACCTTTTGTGTACACCAAGCTGGCAGAGCTCTGGTTCTCTGTTCTCCACTCTCTTTGTGGGCGCTGGGAGCAGCTCTAGGGAGACTCTTCACTTATACAGGAGGTTCAGCAGCTGTTTCCTTCACACCTGGGTTTTCTGAAATGTTTTTCACTCTATGGGATGGCAACTTCTGATGGTGTTGTTCTCTCCCACCCTGGCTTCTCTCCCCATATGCCCCTTGGACTGTCTTGAGAGGCCTTGTATTCATCCAATTTAGATTAGCCACTCTTTATCTCTCCCACCTTGGTTTCTCTCCCCATACCCCTATGAAGATATGCCAGGGTTTGAAATTTGCACGGAGAAAACACATACTGTGTGAACACGACTAAAACATAGCAACTTAAACAAAATACCAGATGTCAGATCTGGGAGTTCTAGAGCAGGTGGTGGAGACTAGGAGGGGGTTGAGGGCTTGGCAGGAGATGGTTGACAGGATTCAGTGCACCTCAGGAGTGATTAGATAGGTTGGCAGGGTGTATTCTTTGGTGCTCCCAAGGCACCTTTGTAGTCCATGTGGGTGGGAGACTTGCTCTGGCAGAGGACAACTAGCCTTAGTTGACCTCCCATGGATGGAGGAGGATCCATGTCATTGGGTTGCAGGGAAAGTCATGGAAGCTAGACCTTCACATTGCTTGCATAGGCATTCATGAGTGGCTGGCTATGGGGGTGGGGTGCTGCGCTCTGGATTAGCTGGATTGGGACCCTGGAGTGTGAACCTGGCTAGTCACCTCTGTTTCACAGAGTCCCAAGTTTTTTCTCTGACGTGGGGTAGATAGGTGGACATATTGTGATGCAGGCTGACATGGATTTGGTCCCCATCTGTAACTGGCATCTAGCAGAGCAGAGCATTATAGAGCCATTTAGATGTACTTTCCAGAAGCATCTCTGGGACAATTGGTGGCCTAGGAGAGTCTCCTTATGGCTGATAGCCCATGGGGGTGATCTTGCAGTAGGTAGCTGGCTTGGCATAGATCTAACGGGCCAGGGTTTGTTAGTGCTGTTTCCAGGAGTGCTGGTGTGACATGTCCAAGGATCCAGGGCACAATCTTGAAATCTTCATCATAGAGGCTTTCTTATTTGCTGTAGTAGGACTAGAGGCCTTAACCAGGCATTATGTGCTAGGTCCCTCAATGTTGGATTGGAGGCTTGGGGAAGGCCCATTGCTACCTGGTCTTCAGTGGGGAGAGACCTTTTGTGTACACCAAGCTGGCAGAGCTCTGGTTCTCTGTTCTCCACTCTCTTTGTGGGCGCTGGGAGCAGCTCTAGGGAGACTCTTCACTTATACAGGAGGTTCAGCAGCTGTTTCCTTCACACCTGGGTTTTCTGAAATGTTTTTCACTCTATGGGATGGCAACTTCTGATGGTGTTGTTCTCTCCCACCCTGGCTTCTCTCCCCATATGCCCCTTGGACTGTCTTGAGAGGCCTTGTATTCATCCAATTTAGATTAGCCACTCTTTATCTCTCCCACCTTGGTTTCTCTCCCCATACCCCTATGAAGATATGCCAGGGTTTGAAATTTGCACGGAGAAAACACATACTGTGTGAACACGACTAAAACATAGCAACTTAAACAAAACACAAAGATGCAAACATAATGTGTGTGTGTGTGTTTTTTTTTTTTGGGGGGGGGGGGGGGGGGGGGGGGGGCGTGGTGTGGTGGGGTGTGGGGAAGGGGGTGGTGGGGGCAGGGGGGATGTTACACTGTCCACACAGTACTTGACCAAGAAATATGACCTCTGTTTATGTAAGTGGTGATCCTGTATGTTGCGGGAAAATGAATAAATAAATAAAGACTGTCTCTCTTTTTCAGGTTAGTCATGCAGCAAGTGTGAGCAAAGGGGCCTTCAGTGATGAAGACGACATTGACACAGAGCTCAGAGTTCCTCAAGGAAGCCAATCCACAATGTCAACTAGGGGAGCACGAGGTGGAAGATCCACAGCCTCACGAGGCCGGGGTAGATCTTCGCAGGCCTATAAACAGACTACATTAGATATGTCGATGAGCACTACTCGAACCCAAAGGTCAATCTTATCAGACTCCGTGGCGATGGCTTTAAAAGTCGTTTATATTTTTCTCTTTTGTGACAGTGTCCATTAAGAATTAACAATGATTCATAGTGGTGCTATCAAGTTCATGTACTCATCCTCGCAAGTAATATAAAGACCTTTTTGTTGTTAGTGATGGTAATTGCTGAAAGAAAAGCTGGAGTATTTCATAGACTTAGGTAGAGAGCATGCTGTAGAAAGTGGAGTCGATCGAAAATGAGGAGTTGGCCAGTGGTTGGTAATGCGGCTAATCACAATATATCTAGGCACTTAGATTACTTTATATTACTTCTTCATATTCACAATTGTCCTAGGACCATATGTCTCAAGCACCCATTGTTTCTGGCCATGATGGTAACTTGCAGATTTTTGATAATAGAAAATTGTGTGCGTATCTACTGAAAACTCCCCCAAGTCATGGCAGCAAGCTTGGAAACAAGCTTTTTGAACACTTTAAAAGCTTTGATGATGGCTGATGTAAAAGTGCTCTCCAGTTGTGTGCTGAAAGGTAGCTCTGACCTTGTGAAGTTCAATCTAGTACTCAGTCCCCCCAGCTCCAAACCCAACATGAATGGGTCCATGTAGTCTATGAAGCTACAACTCCTTCCAAGCCTCCATGTATGGGAGTCCTTCAACTACAAGTTTGCACAACATATTGCCCTGCTCTAGCGAAAAGTATCTGCAATGCCCAATCCTCCACCTCCTTGGGCTAAATGCTTACTGAGCAAGTGACCTTTGCCCTCTTTGGGGCTAAGTCTGTCTTTATCAAATGAACTAACTCAAGTTGACCAATACAAGATTAAGAAGACCCTGAGCAGGAGGTGAAGAACTAGGTAGTAGCTGGTGAAGTTGGTACCAAAGAAAACTTTGATTCAGCTACAATACAAGAGCTTACTCTTGATGCTGAAGAGTGAGGGCACAATCAGCTGCTCATGGTGATATGGATTCCAACATGACAGCCAGAATGTGTATCTTTTCAGTCTCTCCAAGAATCCACTGAAACTCATCAATTTGCCATGCAGGATCTGTTAGCCATGCACATCATCAAGAAAAGGAAAAGAAGAACTAAAGGGAGAAAATCAAATCAGAGTCTTCTTCTAACTTGAATTTTGACAAAGAGGACATGTGCAAAGGGTTTCCCAAGTATCCACGCTATGGGAAGACCTTGCACGAGGAAAACCACTCAAAGAAGTATCCTCAACTTCATCTTAGAGCAAAAGTTGGAGTAAAGGAGCCTATGTATTCATGCACATCTGCTCCCACTATTGTGATGGAGTGAGTCTTCCTTCACATCCATTAGGTAGAGGACTCTCCCTTGGCTTTCTTGTCTTCAAAGAAGCCTTGGTTCGTGGATAATGATGCTTTGAGTCACATAACCTACGGGTGTGATTGGCTTAAGGATCTCCATTCCAAGGAGAGTACCATCATCATAGGTGAAATATTATAAATGCATATCAATGGTGTAATGGCACCATGCCAGTTCTACTTGGCCATCCTTTGAGTTTCATAGCAGAGGTCTTGCATGTACTGAATTTAGGCCTCCATCTCTTCTCAATCTATGGCCTTACTTATCTTGCTACTTGAGTTCTCTTTGTTGACTCCGTCATTCTTTGTAGAGGATCCTACCTTAAGAGCATTCCTTTGGACAGGTTGTTAGGAGTGTGGGATTTATTGACTCCATTTCCCCTTCTCTTGTGTAGGGTCCTACTCAACATCTCCCCATTGCCCCACCCATTAGTTTTCTCCAAATCCCTATTGTCACGAGGATGTGAAACTCTGAGATGCTTTAATCTTGCTAACAACATTGGATTAAGTTATTAATGAAATGCGCAAGGTTGTTTAAGCACATGTGATGCACATGGTAGTTATTTCATAGTAACAGGCCAAGGACTCTAAGGATGCAATAGGTGTCAAAGGCAAAAGTTGTGATTAGTTATGCCGACTAGGTTTTGGTGGTCAATTGGTATCAAATTTGACTCTGGGATAGTTGTTTGGCCAATAAGTGTCATTGGTGACACTAGGGACTAGCATTAATCAACTAATTAATGCCAGTCTAAGGATCAACAGAGGTTGGGGACCACTCTAGGTTACAAATGGCCCAGCAAGTCTAATTATGGATGGATACATTTAATTTTGGGTAGGGTTAAAAGGGTTGAAATTAATTTAATGGCTGGATAATGCTGAAAAATGAGTCTAGAAGACCACCACTTGGCAAAAATGCCCAAGATTGAAAAAAAATTTTGGGGATTGGGTTTCAATCATTCAGTTAGTTTACAGCTTGGGGGAGAGAGAGAGGGAGCTGCTGGTTCATTTTCTAATTAGAGAACAGCCATTTGCTGCAAAAGACAGCCACTAGGAGATCTTAGCAGGGAGAGGACAGCAAGGAGACGCCTTCTAGGGGCTAGCAATAGCATTGTTGATTAGATGACAGCATTTTGGAGGTGCTTGGCAGTAGGTGATTGCATTAAAAGCAGGCTAGAAAAAATTTTTGGGGATTGGGTTTCAATCATTCAGTTAGTTTACAGCTTGGGGGAGAGAGAGAGGGAGCTGCTAGTTCATTCTCTAATTAGAGAACAGCCATTTGCTGCAAAAGACAGCCACTAGGAGATCTTAGCAGGGAGAGGACAGCAAGGAGACGCCTTCTAGGGGCTAGCAATAGCATTGTTGATTAGATGACAGCATTTTGGAGGTGCTTGGCAGTAGGTGATTGCATTAAAAGCAGGCTAGAGCAAGCAACAAGTAGAACTTAAGGTTTTCTCGCGAAGAAAATCGGATTTCTATCTCATCTTGGCTTTCTCTCATCTTCTCCACCTCGTTTTCAAGAGATCTCAACATTTCTCAACCATTTTGAGCATATCTCAGGCAAATTTGGTGGACAACAAAGTGATCCTACTGTAAAGTCTAAATTTTTATAGAAATTAGGGCTTATCAGTCACCTTGGGACCCGTGCCAATAGAAGGCATCATACATTGAAATTAGCACTTGAAATTCGTGGCATTGACAAGGATTTCAGATGTTAGGCTATCTGTTGTGAATTAGGGCAACATTTGGCTAGTAGTGGTTTCATTTGGCCTCGAACCAAGAAGCATATTGCCCAGAAATAAGACAACAAACCTAGTCATCTTGAATGTAGTGCAACGTTTTGCCTTGATTTTTACTATTGCCGCAAAATCTGAGCCAGTGAGGAGTATATCATCAATATACAACAGGATATAGTTGACCTTGACACTAGTGGGTGATTACATATTTGAGTGCACCTATGCTTGCAAGTGACCATGGTCCCATTTGCATGTAGTTGTGATTGTATGATTGCCTATCATGTTATTGTGTCTCATGTCTACATGGCCATGTGTCATGTCTACCTATGTCATGATCGCATGCTCGTGTCTACATAGTCATGTATCATGTCTGCCTATCTTATGATTGCATTCTCATGTTTGCATAATCATCTATCGTGCCTGCCTATCACACAATTGCATGGTCATGTCTCATGTCTGCATGGTTATTTGTCATGCATGTGTCTGCTTGTCTCATGATTGCATGCTCATGTCTAGACGGTCATGTGAAATGCCTACACGATCATGTTTTTAACGACCAATTTCGTTATAAACCAACAGCACCCAAGCACTGAAATAAGTGAAGGCATCTGACTTGTGCTTGAGGAAGTACAACCATATGTATCTAGAGAAATCATCTACTATCAAAGAAAAGTACAACATGCCATTCAAGGCGGTAGTGGATGTGGGACCACAAAGATCTACATGAATGAGCCTAAGGGGTTCCTTAGTATGGGTGGTAGATTGTTGAGGAAAGGGTGTACGATGTTGTTTACCTAGTTGACATGCTTTTCAGACCTCACAAGATAGTTTTAGGCATAGAAGACCCTCAACCATCCCTCAATACAACTCAAAAAGAGTCATAGCCAAGATGTCCTAAGTGAAAATACCAAAGACACTCAAAGTCTGTGGCCTCCCGTGTGGTGGCCAAGGCCTAGATGCGATGAAACTCAGAATCATTGGCAATTGGCTCAGTAAGAAAATAGGTCATGTAGTAAAGATCATTAGGTTGTACCTTGTTGCGAGCAATCACCTAACTAGTCTGAGAGTCTAGGGCCTCAACTATGGTTGCGGTGAAGAAAATTGCTCACCTCAACTAGTAAAGCTGTTAAACAGACAATAAGTTTACTCCAAGCTGGGGGACATGATAGACATCATCCAAGGAAGCAAGATTTGGACCTTGGTCAATGGAAAAACTAACACGACTCTGGGCTTGAATCTTGGCTGAGGAGTTATTTTCTACATGGTCATACTGATGTGCTCAGCTATGATGCGTAGGTCTCTGCAGTCGCTGGGTTGAGAGGCAACTCGCAGATGTGAACAAGACTTACATCTGATGTCTCTAAGGAGACGATATGGGCCTCTGCAGACGAGTCAAACAAACCCTTTGGAGTTGAGTAGTTCATTGATTACGACGGTTAACCTGTGGCAATGTGGTTTTGGCCTTCCATTGCTCCTGTTGGGGTTTGCTACCACCTTGCTTCCCCTGCTCAAGGTTACCCAATTGGGGTATGGGGTCTAATTCTCGGATTTTGGTTGTGCGCCTCTTGCTTTAGATCAACACTCATCATCATAATGGCTAGCATTTTGACTTGACAATACCTATTCTTCTTAGATACATTCTACCATCCAAGTTTGAGAGTAGATTGTGTGGTTCCTTGGGATTCACTAACCTTGTTTTGATTTTGATTTTGATTTGAGTTTTGCTTGCCCTTGCCTTGTTGCCCCTTCTAGGAAGATGCAATGAGAACCCTCTCTATGGAGGACATGTTATGAAATCGATCGAACAACCATGCATAATATAAGAGTTGACACTCAAATTCATAAAATGTAGACATTTGAGGCTATGAAATCACCTGCTACACGAAATTGAAATATTTTCTCGACAACTTTTTAAGGAACAGGATAACCTGATTATCAAAGGACTTAGGAGCCCTAGTGGTTGAGAACTCAATGAGGAGCCACCGATACTCAACCAACTTGACTTTTAAGTCATCCTTATTTATGATTTTAAAGTTTTGGAGCTCATGATCCAAATTGATGCGACGGGTTTTATCCCGAGCCATATAGCCAAGTGTACCCAACGCTCAAATGCTAGGTCAAAATGTTGAAGTTGAGAGTGAAACTCAAGCAATAAACCTTGCCTAAGCTCAACAATAGTAGAGGTGTTATGAGCCTTCCATGAGCGGACAACCTTGTATGAAACAAGGACAAGATCAAGTTGAGATTCCAACACCTACACTAAATCCCATAGGTTTTGAGAGTTTAAGGCATGCCTCATAGAATTTGACCACATGGTATAGTTTAACCTGTTGAACAAGTCTTGCCATTAAAACCATGCTTGTCGAATAAGTAGCTAGAACCAAGAGGTGTCTAGAAAGATAGATAGGTGGGGTAAGGTGGAGGATAAGATGGTGGTGGTGGTGGATAAGGAGGAGATAATAGTGGATGGGTAGAAATAGACTGTGGATGTCCAATGAGTGCCAATTGATGTAGAGATATCAAAACTACCATATTTCTAGATGGTACCAAAGGTGGAGATGGAGACATTGGGACACAATAGCTATGTCCAAATGTCAGCTAGGGTACAACATAATGATCGAATGGTCCACCAAGTAATGCCATAGTGGCAAACTACAACACCAAATGATTTACACTCCAGTATGTTTGGAATGCACTCCCAAAGGGATAACCTGAAAGTATGTGTGGGAGATCGAGCCTCTGTCACAGTTACACCACCTAGAAACGGGTATATAGAGGTCCTAAAGGTTGTGCCTAAGTGTGCAAAACCCCCCGGTGTGGTGTGTGGTTGTAAATGCGGTGCATTTAATGAAAGTGGAAAGGAAGGTGCAATGGAACATGGGGGAGGGATGAGTGGAAGCCCAAATGGATTAGTGATAGATATTGTTGTGGGAGACATCGTTGGTTTCCTTTGTCCATTAAATCCATTAGATGAAGATGCATCTATTCAAATTGACCATGAGAAACAAAATCATTTGAAGGAAAAAAAAGGGACGGAATACTTATAAGTTCTTCTTTTAGCTTCTTACTTAGTTTTAAGTTCATAAAGAAATACATGTCTTCCTCATTACTCAAAAACCAAAGGTTATTTTGAAAAGTCTCTTCTTGACAAGCATCCCCCGATCCAATAGAAGATATAGAAGAATCCAACATAATAGGGTTTGTACCTGGCATTGGAGAAAAAAAGTAATGTGGAAGTATAGTGTAATCCGAGCTAGGTTCCACTTGTAGATGGCTAGTCTGTAGTGGAGATTTTGAAGATTTTGCAAGATCATTAGTTCTATGCACCAAATCTAGAGGGGATAACTCAGGTTTAACTTCAACCTCCTGCTGAGCCCTATGCATAAGAATGAGATCGTACTCAACAAAAATCTAATATGGTTTGTGGACTCCATGGTAATCCGCTGCTCATGTCAGATTGGGCAATAATAAGCTGGGAGGCCCACTTCTAATTGTTTCTATCCATGTTTGGCTGTGGATACTGGAACGGTGGTGTGAATGCATTCAAAGTCATCTGATCCTTCCATTGTTCTTGCTTTTGCGGATGAGCTTTCTAATCAAAGGCTAAGGTTTCTCAAAGAGTACCTAGCTCTAATACCATGTGAAGAAATGGTCTGAACGCAAAAAACACAAAACCAATCATACGACAAAGCACAAATTGATAAATACAAAACCAGTTAGGATTAGGGTAACTCAAAGACAGTGAACACAATGAATAATGAAATGAATGACTACTGAATATACGGTGCTCATGTAGCAAACACACTATGCAATGAATACTAAATCTTGAACTCTCGTATCTTTGGGATCAAGGCAGAGGTTATGAGTTGGAGAGAGTATCCTCCAACAGGATCCCGAAATGTAGCAAGGTAGCCTCGGTATGTCGAACACTAGCAGACAGCCAAAGAAGATTGGATTTGATGCAAATAGGCAGTAGGAGGGAGAATATGCAGCAAATGCATATTTGTAGATGATAGAAAACCTGGCGACAGCTATAGGAGGCAAACACAAATAGTTTGATGAATAAAAAAGATACAGTCTATCCAGAAGAAAGGGGTTCATCTTAGAGCATATGCAGTTGAATCAATTCAATTCAAGTATATTATACTAGAAAAATTTAGTTCTTTTTTATTCTCTAAAGTCCATGTTTACTCTGTCACTCATAAATATCATGGTTGGTAACAGAGCAGCATCTGTCTCAGATAGGGCAGCTTTACAATCTGTTGATCAAGATGAGGAAGTCATAGGTAGTTCTTCCAGTGAAGGGGTAATGCCAGATCGCATTCAAGAATCTGACAGTGAGCCAGTTAAGATAGTTATTTCTTGTTTGCAATGCCTATTTAAAGTATAGGGAGGGAATTTTCAACTGCAATGTCAAATTTGTTGTTTCTTTGATATACTTTAAATTTGTCAGGAATCTATTCCCACTAAAGGCAGAAAAAGGCAAGCCCCCAAAAGAGGCAGGGAGAGAAAGGCACCTGATTCAACACACAAGCGAGGGAAGAAATCAGGGAGTGGTATAACACGGGCAGCTTACATTGATATGGAGGATGAAGATGACGATGATGACAAGTCAAGCACTCCTGTGGCACCAACTCCGGTATGTTTGAATAAATTTCTTCTTAAGTTAATGGCCATCAATGAAAATATAGCTGTGTTGAAGCAATATATACTGGACTTTGGTTTTCAAATTGATAGCCTAGAGGATTTATGATTTATGGGCTCGCATCTCTCTTACCATGGATAGAGTTCTTGGCGTATGTATGTGCATACATGCATGCATGTGCGCATGCTTGTGTGCATGCATGCATGTGTACATGATGTGTGCATGTACAATCTACCTAAAAGAAAAGTGTGTGTTTGTACAATCTATATTGAAATGTGGTTTCTGAAAATCTGTGTGATGACTGACAAACTACGTGCAACAGGCTCGACGCAGTTGGGGTTCACTTCGTCGGTAGGCAGGAGCTATTTATATATTGTATATTAGATGCCATTATTTTGGGATCTAACATCCATGATCATTGTGGTAGAGACCACACATCTATGTTAGGTAATGCGTGACAGCTCTCCTCTGCAGGTCTTGTTTTTAGATGGTGATGAAATAAGACCAACTATCTGTCAGTGCAGCCCTACTTGATTTCTTCTAACTGATGTAAAGATTATCTTCAGTAGTTGCATGAGCAACCAGAGTTCTTTTTGTTATCAGCATCAACCTATTACTGTTCTTATTTCTCAGGGTCTAGATAAGGTGTATTTGTGGTTTTGCTTACACCCTATTTTGTGAAGCACCAATGTTAAAATCGCCACTCAAGAAAAGGTCAATCGGACCTGCCAGACTTGGTATATATGCTGTTCTATTTGTATCTCATCTATCAGCAGGTCTCTTCTATCACATTTGTACATGTGCTCTCCTAGTGCAGGAGCTGTTTTATCCAGAAAATGATGTATGTCAAGTGATGGGGGGAAAAAATACAAAAGGCATGTATATTATGTGGAAGAATATTATACTTGATAAAGATTGACTTGGAAGGGTGATCACCTCTTTCAAGATTGATACATTGATTGTAACTCAAAATATGTGCAAATCTCAGATAATGACCTTCAATTTCAAGATATTCAATTTCAAGAGAGAGGGGGAACCTAATTCAAGAATTGCGAAAAATAGTGGTTATTAAAAATAGCAATTGTAAGAATCTAAGAGTTTAAAGGAAGCTGCCAACAATATTAGGAGCTATGGAAAACATTAAATTTCCAAGTTGGCACAAATAACTACTAATAGTAGTAGGTGATGGTTGGTAGTTAGGAATAACAAGGAGAGATCAAGGTGGAGCTTAGAAAAATGGAGTGATTTTTGGATATATTTGAAGGCCTTTGCATCTCTTGAAGTTTCATCTCTACTCAGTTTCACATCCAAGATGAGTCTACCATATTTCAGAGTCAACTATAAAATACTTGCAACATGTGAGTGGTCATTATAAAATCTTAGCACCATATTCAAGAGAGGATTGGTCATAGTAGAGGATGCCCAATTCTAAATGAAACTTGAATATATAAAATGCATAGAGACCTCTCATATGTGCATATTATTGAGACCTACTTTCTATCTTCTCACTTGCTTCAGCGTAGCTTGAGATTGTGTGACGGACTCAAGCAATATCAACTATCTATCATTATTTTATTTTCCATCCTTTCTTATTATCCAAATAGTGAGAAGGTGAGAGCACAAGAGTGAGGAATTGAATGGGCAAGAGTGAGGAACTAGTTGGAAGAAGCTCCATCCTCTTCTTCTTTTTCTCTATTTTCTTCTTGGCAATAGACAAATCAATGGAGTGGTGGATTGATAGAAGCCACACTTAGATCGTGTAGCATATTGGAAAATGGAACAACATATTAACTTACAATGAATGTAGAAGCTACATCCATTCTTGAATCATTTATGGAGTGTTCGTCTTTTTGAGACCCATTGTTGAGATTTTTATTAAGCCTCACATTTTGGTTTGATTTTTGGGACACACATGCAATCCTCTCTTGAGCAAAGAATGTGCTAGTTTAGGAGGGTATGTTGAATAAAAATTAATAGATCACTTAGATATTTCTTCTCAAAAAGTTTAAAAAACCCCAAAAAATTCAACATTCAATCTTGTGTGTGCATATATTTTGCATTCTAATTTAGTTGGTAGTATCTTACATAAGGTAGAGTATGTTTCACTGTTTATCTACTTGAGAGCTTTGGGAAGACGTGTAATAAAGTTTCAAGAATGGATCAGGTGATTTGAGTTCTCTTTGGTGGATTCTAAGTCAACCATGATATTTGTTAGATAAGGTGATTGTGAGTTCTCTTTGTAAGAGTTTTGTTAGACTCTAAGGTAACCACAATTAATGCAAAGAGTGATTGCGTAAGTGCTAAAGCACCTAAATATGTGAGTGCTTGAGTGCACGACTTTATGACCAGTTGATCACAACTGCAAGTGGCCACAACTACATGAATCCTTGCTTAACCACAACTAGAAAATTCTTGCATCTTCATTTGGCCATAAATTTTGCATCCAAACTCAATATAGGTCTTTCTTGTATGTAAAATTATTAAAACAATGTCAATCAGCAAGATAATGCAAATGAAATTGTACAGTTCCTTCACTATTAAAAGATTTTTTCACGATGCAAGCCACAATTATGAGGCTACTATCTATGCTTGATTGTGCTTGATATTCCCCATGATTGCCACACTCAAGGTGATCATAACTAATCCTCTCTTTATTATAAGTGCAACCCTAAAGGTGACCATGACTACCTCACTCAAGATGACCACGACTACATGTTGATAGAGTGTTGGGGGTGGGGGTGGGGGTGGGGGTGGGGGTGGGGGTGGGGGTGGAGGGAGAGAGGAGGTTTGAATCAAAGAATTCCACAACCATGAAATCGAGGAAGAGAAGCAAAGAGTCGAGTCTAACATGCATGAGCAATCTATTTCCTCCCCATGTCTCTACGGCACAAATATTATCATCATCAACTATCATCTCTTCTCTCGACCTCATCCATTTCCACAACCATCTTAAAGCCATACCCAATCAAATTAAAGAAAGAGGGATGCATCATCTATTGCCACCAAAAACAAACACAACTAAAAGATAAAACCCTAAAGGTTGATTTTTGTCCTAGTAGATAATGCTAAAGATTGTAAGAGGGTCTCTAATGGGCATAATTGATGATAAGCTAGCCTCACCATGACTAATTTTTTTTATCATAACCATGATTGCCACTAGCATGACTACTAGGACCTTGTAGCTTCATCTTGTAGTAACTTTCACATCCAAACTCCAAATAGGGTCATTCTTGTACATAAATTATTAAAATGATGCAAATAGGCCTATCTTTGTGGATAGAATTATAAAATTCCTTCATTATTGAAAGTTTTTATGACTATCAAGTACCATGATCAATGTTAGGGACCATCAAACTACCTATGTATAGTGTTGACCAAACTAGTTGTAGGAGTAGACAGCAAGGAAAGGGCGGTCTTCAAAATAAACCTTAAACATTCTAAAAACTAGTTAAAGGGTAGAAACCAACTCAATAGTGGTTTTCAAAACAAACCTTAACATTGCAAAAACATACAAGTCTCTTAAGGTGCAAGTTCCTCAAAGCACATCAAATCTAACTAGTGAGAAGAGCTGTTTATCAACCAATGGGGCCCAAAAACATATAAATAAGGAATCCACCATGTATGGGATGGATATAGAAGGGATATCCAAGCATAAATTTGATAATTGTCCATGGTGGCTAGACATGTCAAAGCCCAATGTTCTGCCTAGCGAGAGAGAAATTTGATGAGTTCAAAAGGCTTGGGGATGGTGCTCGTTTGTAGACACAATGTGAGAATTTCATGGCCTTTGAGCTTTGCCTTTATGACTTTGTTATGCGTGTCCTTGAAAACATGTCTCCTTGTTTTTCCTTCTAGGTGATCCCAAGAGGGGTGAAAGGAAAAGAGAAGTTATCATCACAAGGGTAACAAAAAAAGAGCGGTAGCAACTCACACATTTAAATTGTTTTTTGGTTGGACAATATTGGCCTCATTTTAAGTTTTTTGTTTTTTATTATGGTATTCTCAACCAGGGTGTTGATGACTTTGTTGATGATGAGCTCTCAACAAATTTTCCCTCACACGAGTCTTACCAAAGGTTTACTTCATGCAGTCTCTTAAAATTGGTCTATTGTATAGCTCTTTGTTTCATTTGGTCAGTCTTCTATCTTTTTGCTTTTGTAGGGCACCAATTTGTGCATCCTTATACGTCTCGCCAAGTGCCCCCATCATACTCTCCTCCACTTGTAGGTCACGATTGTGATCCATCACTCTACTCCTACAAGGTTGGTGATTATATTGCCATGGGAAAGGAGTTTGGTTCTTTAATAAGAAATGAGGACTTTGGAAAGATTCATTCCTTCTTTTTGGGCATAGAAAGTTGGGGGTGGAGTATAGGAAGAGGAGTAGTGTCGTGGCTTGGGCCACTGACTTCATCCTCATAGATTTTCCTATTGATGCTTCATTTGGTAGAGATGGTATCCCATCCTAGCACAAAGTGATTGAGGATCACATTCGCCATGGGCTCAGGGTTGCTTTGGTGTGCTTGGTCGGGTCGTTTGTTTTGTGTGTCTCTTGTGAGTTTTTGTGTGGGTTGGAGTGCTCGCCCCAAATTTTTTGCGTAAACTTTTTTGGATGCATTATGTCCCCCTGACTAGCATTGGAGATGGGTTGTGGTAGAGCCCCATTGATGTGAGCGTGCATGGCTTTTGGGCCCCTGTGCCACTCATTTGATAGTGATCCTAATGTCATTGATTGCATTGTGTGGCCTCTAGTGGGGAGACCTCTTTCAACTCCTATGGGTAGCAACAAGGATGATAGTATGGAGAGTGACTAGTAGGATGAGTCCTATGGGTGCCCCTTTGATTAGTATGGCTCACTCTTTAGGATGCCCAAGATGCTCAGCAATATTTGATGGTTTATGCTAGTCATGCAATGCACATGATAGTTATTTAATGTATGAATTACTTTTTTTTCTTGCATTGCATGGATATGTTTTTGAATGGAAGTGCATCATTTCATCTATAGATTTGTTTTTAAATATGGCTTATTGCTAGGACACTTTGCAAAAATCTGTATAGTGAATTGCATTGCTATGTTGCAGAGACAATTGCGACCATGATGAGCATGGATGTGCCTTATGGCATAGTCCACCCAAGGTTTAGAGGCAATGCCAAATGTATATAGATGACAAGAGTAAGGAGGGTTCCTCTCATTAGTATGATACTAAAGGAGGGTGTCGTGTATCAAGTTCGATTGCAAAACAATGCTAATATGTGACAATCTTTGCAAATAAATAATGTATATTAATTGTACCTTATCATTGTCTAATGTATGTTGTCATGTGTCCCTATCTTTGTCTTTATTGGGATAGAAGCTTAGGATGTTTATCTAAGTCTATCTAAGTCTATGTTCCTTGGTTTCTACCTTTGCTCAATCACATCATGCCTAGTTTAAAGTTAAACTCACCACCTAGCCTAGCCAAGAGAGAGAAACTCTACTCCAGTAATCGTTGGGGGAAAAAGCTGCCACAAGAAATAGGAAATCCACACCACAATTGAAGAAACAAGCTCTCTTCTACTGACAGCCAAAGAAATTGTCTAAGTCTACTAGAAAACCCACCATAAAATATCAATAACTTAAGAATGGAATCATAAAAAGTAGTATATTTCATGGGTTTTTACGTATGTGCTCAAAGAAGAGGGATATTGTCAAGGTAACTATCCAATATGGACTCCCAAGCACTCACCCTCAACATTAAACCTTCATATGTTAAGAAACAACACAAGTGGTCAACAAAATGTGTAGCAAAATTTACGAAGCCTAAGTTCTTGACCAATAGCCTCAATCCCTATGACTTTTGTGAGTATATTGACCAAATAGCCAAAATAGGCCCTAGCTAACTTTGAGATGCAACAAAAGCACCCCTACTGTGCTACTAAATCCACAAACAGAATTGACAAATCTATCTCCAAAATAGTTGGCACTAGCTTTATGACCTATACTCCAATGGAAGTCACAAGAATGTTAAGTCAATGGAAGGGGAAACAACCTACCAATGCAAAAGCAAAAGCTACAAAGCCCCCAAACCCAAGGCCATGAAAAGTTAGTGCAACAAAACCATGTTCACTAATCTGCTTGAAGCCTAACACTACATGCCAGTAAATCTACCAAATGGCAATGACCTTGGTTGCATAAACCAATCTTCCAACCATTAACTACTTTGCCTAGTTAGATAGCACATTTGAAATGCTTACGAGAGCTCATAAGATGATTGAGTTGGGAATTGTAGAAGAGCAAATGCTTGAATTTGTCTCCCACTTGCAAATCACATGCAAAAAAACCATACACATGTATATATCTAAACAAAATTCTTCTCCATTACACACACCTCAAGAGCCACAAAACTCCTACTTCCAAGTTGGGAAGTTGTGCACTTATGTTCCTAGGGGATTAGATTGGGAATAAACTAGAATGTAGATGGAATAATTTAGAACTAGCAATTCTTGTGTATGCTACTTGTCATTGTTAGTCTAGAAAAACGCCATCAAATTAGGAATGTCTTAACTTTGGATTGTTTTTTCTTGTGCAAAAGATAGCCAAGCACCATCTCAAGGACTCAAAGTCGTCAAGGAAACCATAAATTAGGACAATATCATATTCACCTTTGAGCAACAATAATAGTTCAATCTCCAATCAGAGCTATGGAATATCGGAGTTGCAACTACAAGGAGAATGGAGATTGCACAGAGGGAGGGAGGGAGGGAGGGAGGGAGGGTTTGTGGTGCCTCTAATAGCTCTTGTGAGTAGCACATTGTCTTATCACACACCAAGAATAAAGAGTGAGTGTGTACATATATAGTCGTGTGATTAGAAGTTGCAAGTTCAAAGTACAGAAACTTACACATTTCATTTTAACATGTTCATATATTTGTACAAAAAAACTTCATTGCCTCTTTCTTAAAAGGAGATGCGTGCTTTTCTCATCTACTTACACCCTCCCTTTTCCTAAAAATTTGTCATGCTTCCTAGCTTGTAAGGGAGGTTAGTGGTGAGGTTCTGATTTCCCATGGCCCAAGAGTGCTTATTAGACAATCAATGAGAAATAAAGAAAAAGAGATTCCATTTGCTAGTTTTACAATGAGTTTCCCTTTTTTCTCATGCCTTTTTGCACATTTACAGGAAATAAATAAATAAGTGGCTCCACAATCAATTAGAATTTGGAAAGAAATACATTGATGTTCACCTAGAATTTGGATGATAGAAAACTATCACCCAATGCCGTCATTGTTAATGGATGGATGAATAGTCTCTCTTTCGACCTCTTCTTTAAGAGATGAATCGAGTTCATCGCCTGCAATAGCACAAACATGGGCTCCAGCTCCTCGTTGTGCTCCTTGCCCTACTCCCTGTTATACTTTGTAATGGAAAAGGAGATGTATGGAGCCCGATATCCAATGAGAATATACATGAGAGTTACACGCATGCGCGCACATGCACGCACACACACAATGATCCATGTTGCTTGGCCTTATGCCCACATGAGCAATATAGGTGAGGACATATGTTAGGAAATATCATGTCCCCATGCAATTAGCAATATGGAGTTCATCCTCACTAAGTATTCAATCAAAAGTGGAGTAAAATGTGGTTCTCTAACGGTTGAGATTCCATGTAACACTTGGAATATACCTATTGCACACTGTTATCTAACCTCATGGGAGGATTTGTGTTTGGGGTAAAGACACCTATGCTTAGCCGCCCATGAATTAGTTACACTCATAGTACTCGTACACCTGTACACTACAGGTGGCAAGCACCCATCACTATCATTTCATTCTTCATTCTTTCAGTGACATTGAATAAAGAGGAGGCCAGTCACACATTGTGACTATTGGAGTTCCCACATTGTGTGTCTCTCTCTCTCTCTTGCACTTTCTCCTTCCACCATAGCTCTTGCTTCTGCTCTGTGATTCCACTTCAGGGCTCACTCCCTTCAATTGATATCAGAACCATTGCACCGACATTGAGGAGCCCAACCCAACATTGCTTCAACTTGTGGAGAAAAGCTTCGGTTCATAGTTTTAAGAAGGCAACCATGGCTCGACTTGGAGAGGTATGATTTAGTGCTCTTCTTCTTCTTGATGATAGAAGACTTGTTGAGGCTTGCTCCAAGCCTTCCCCTAACCCCAGTAATCATTTCCTTGGGCTCCATTGTGGGCAATAGTAGTAGCTACAATAAGAAGGGCTACATGCAAGTGTTTGCACCTATTATTCATGCCCCTCTTCCTACCTCATCTGACCTCTACTCCTTGGCCAACCCCTAGGCATTCACCCTTTGACACCTTGGCATGGAGTTGAATTTTAGCCTTCCTATTTCAATTCTTGACTATGTATTCACAGTGGTCTACTATACACTACCTGTGGACAGCAAGTATTGAGCTTATCTCTATCTATTTGATGCTCCTGAGGCTTGACATGGATGCCCATATATTAGCTTGATACTTGGGATAACTCTTGGGCTTCTATTGAGTACTCTTTTGCTCAATTTTACAGAGGTTTTTTACTGCTATAATAAGTAGGGTTTGATGCTATTTTGTTAGAGACACTTTATGCCTATTGCTTGTTGATGCCTCCCGAGCATTTTGGATGCTACATTGGGGTATACCATTGAACTTATGTGCTTGGTTATGCTTTCGGATCGCATTTCATACTAATATGTGTGCAAACATGCCTACTGAGGGGTACAATTGCAGGATGTAGAGGGTACAGTCTTGACTGAAGAGATTAACAAATAGGGTGTCGATGCTTCCCATACCTCTCATGCTTTGACAGTTATAGGCAATAATGGTAGAAGCAGTAATGTCTGCCATGGGAGAGACTCTCAACAATCTCTCAGTCACATGGACAGTCTTATAGTAAGTCCCTTGGCCATCAGTCCTCGTTGACTTGTCATTACTGTGGGAAAGCAAGATGACGTATTCAGTTACAATGCCATAAAATGTGCAAAGAGATAAGCACAATAAAAAGGGCAAGGATAAAGTACATGATAAAAATGGTAATCGCATCATTATCCCCAGCAAGTCAGGCATTTAAGATTAAAGAGATTAATGTTGTGCATTCTAATTCTAATTACAATATCATACTTGCATCTTCTCCTTTTGATACTTGATGGTAGCTAACTGATGCTTTGTTAGGGTATACTCAATGTTGGCTAATAGATTCAAGTGCTACCTTTCATGTGACCTCTCACAGAGACTGATTTTACTTCTATCGCAGTATGACTGGATCTGTCCATTTGCTAGCATTGGAGATAGTTGGAATTGGTGATGTCCAATTGCAGTTTGGTTGGCTCTGGCAGCATGTTTATTGTTCATGATGTACGTCATGTACCGACTCTCATGAAGAGCCTTATCTTTGCTGGCACTTTGGATGATGCAAGTTATGTAATTTCTTTTGGTGATTCCTCATGGAAGATTACATGTGGAAATCATTGCACGTGATGTTAAGTCCAATATTCTCTACCCCTTGCTTGTATCTGGGTCAGTTGACCATATTTTGATAGTGGATGTAGTTTCACATGTATCTCTATGGAATCATCGCCTTGGGCACGTGTCCTTGAAAGGAATGAAAATGCTTACCCATTCACAATATCTTCCGTTCCTTGATTATAAATGTTTTGAGTCTTGTGATTATTATTTATATGGCAGGTAGACACACAATAAACATAAAAAGTTTGGTATGATATGCATGGGTGAGCCTTTGGCTCTTGTTCATTAGAATGTATGTGGTCCCATGTCTTGCAAGTCATTAGGTGGTGTGAAGTATTTTGTTATCTTCATTGATGACTATATGCATAAGGTCTGGCAATATCTTATAAAGCAAAAATCGAATGTCTTGGCTACATTTCAATGTTGGCTTGCTTTGATTCAGAACCAGTCTAGGTATAGGCTGAAATGCCTAAGGTTAGATAATGGGAGTATGTCTCTTAAGCCTTTGAGCCGTTTTGTGATGAGAGGGGTATTAAGTGTCAATTGATCGCCCCATACACCCCCCCCCCAAAAAATGGTATGATTGAGCGTATGAATAGGACAATTCAGGAGTGAGTCTACAATATGCTTAGCCACGTAGGCTTACCACAACATTTTTGGGCTGAGGTAGTTACTACTACAATACACTTGATAAATTGGTCCCCATGCACTGCTCTTAGCTATCAAGTTGCAGAGGAGGTATGGTTTGGAAAAACCCCCTCACATGCTCATTTGTGCATCTTTGGTTATGAGGCTTTCTGCCATATTTCCAAGGACAAGCAGAATAAGTTGGATCCTAAGTTTAGGAGATTCATCTTTCTTAGTTATGGGGATGTAGATGAGATAGGCTATCACCTATGGGATCTGTAGGCTCAAAAGGTTATCCGCAGCCATGATGTTGTTTTCCATGAGGAGAAAATGCATAAGCAACTTGAACATGTCATTGAGATATGCATGTAATATTTCAGGAGGAGCCTCCTGCTACTATATAGCTAGCTAGACAGCTTGCACCAGTGTGGCCGATATGCTCTAGTGGCCCAGGTCCCTAATGCCTTGAGATTCTTCAATTTGTCCTAATGTTGTGTTGCTTGCTGACTTTGTCTTGATGCCATGCCAATGTTGACATGCACTGGTCATCACATCACACTCCAGCCTATTTGGTGGACAACCATACACTTGGGATAAGTCACATTAAAATATTTCTTTTTTGCTCAACCTTTAATCATAGAGGTTTAATTAATTCTTAAAGAGGGCAATTCATATGCAAATTGGAGCATTTAGTTTCTATTAAAATTTTTAACCAAAATTTAGGGGTTTTTAATAGTGATCTAAAATTCTTAAAATTTTCATTGATAAAATTTGGGGCTTTTCAAATTTGAGCTTGCTTTCATAAATTATCATCACCTCAATTAAATTTCCTACCCACCCCACCTAGTTCTTCCCCTAGCACAAAATTTGCCTTTCCTCTGCATACTCCACTAGTGACATCTCACATCATATTGGGGGGTTTCTTCAAACTTAGGCATAGCCTTTAGGACCTTTTCCTTTCTAAGCGGTGCAAATGCACCAATGCTAGAGACTTGATCTTTGTCTTGCATACTTTTGGGCTTTACGTTGGAACATCCTCTCAAGCTTTCCCTATGTGGATCAGTTTGTTGATACCATAGTTCACCCAAATGGCTTTACCTACTAGACTGATTGGTTATGTTTTCGTGCCTCAACTTCAGTAGCCCAATTGGCAACCATGGGCAGCAACAAGTCCAAGCATGAATCAATGGCCTCCACCATTGGACCCGCTTTATGGCCAAAAGGGTACTCTTGGAACTAAGGTTATCCCTCCATTTTTGAGATTGGTGAGCCTTCTCATAGTTAGGATGAGCCTCTCTTGAGCTCTCGCATTATCCATGCAGCCAATTCCCTCGCAAGACCCCCCCACACTGGCCAAACTCACCCACTCTCCTTAGGAGTCCCAATGGGCATTATCTAGCTTAGGCCCATGCTCGATAGTATGGTATTAATGGCCAGCATGGAAACAATGGGTAGTATGGGTTCAATGCACAACATGGCATGTATGGACATCATGGTAGAATAAGTTTAACACGAGTGGCTTTACAAGGCTAGGCATGTGAACACCAATGGACTAAAAGTATTTTTATATTTGCCAATTAGTGGCACCAAGTAACTCTCCAAATCGATCACTTTGCATACCATGTTATAGCAAATCTATAATGATGTGAGACTACTTATGTTAAGTTATTTGAATGTGCCTAACTATTCATGCTCTAAGATTCTTCAACTCAAATCTAAAATAACTACGAACTTGTATTGAATGGTTAACTCCATTATAGAGGGATAGGTATTAAGCAAAATTACAATCATAGAACTTTCTAACCCATCCTAATAATAAAATCTCACTTTTAAAGTTAATCTAAATGATTGGGCCCTTGCAACACACCTTGAGGATACAAATTGCTTTACAATTCTTGATTGACATTTAAAAGGGTTAACTTGCCCTTATATAAAAAGATGAATTATTCTCTACTTGCAAAAAACTAATGACATGATATAAAGTGATACTTTAGTAAAGAAAAAGAACTCAATTGACAATATCAAGTAAACAATTATGTAAACTTGTCAGCTTTAAAAATGAGCTGTGTGGAATGCACACAAACATTCATAAAATCCAAGAACTATAATTCATTTGTGTATGTAACACACCATATATATATTGCTCTTATGCCCATCTAAGAAAAATGATAATTGTCAACAAAGCTTTATAAAAGAAATCCACACATATATGCACTACATATTGTTAAGAGAATATCCATTTGAATAGTAAACAATAAATAGACTAATGGTACTCCATAAGTACACTGACTAAACGAGTGTGCATAATACTCCTACACATAAATGCCACAATTAGTTAGCATGGATATCATAGAATCACGTAGAAATTGGAATCCTCCATATAAATGATAAGCAATGTAGTCTCTTGGAAAAGACAAGCATCCCCATCAACTTTCCACTCAAGGGCATGGGGAAGAAACATGCTCCTTCCATGCCCACTAGGAATTAAACTCTTGTATGGAGTGTTTATAGATTGAGTGAGAAAGATATAGAATCTATAACATGTAGAAAAATGTAGCTTTGCTTAAACAATTAAAAAGAGAGTGTAGAGAGAGAGAGAGAGAGAGAGAGAGAGAGAGAGAGAGAGAGAGAGAGAGAGAGAGAGAGAGAGAGGGGGGGGGGGGAGGGAGGGAGGGAGGGAGGGAGGGAGGGAGGGAGGGGGAGGGGGAGGGGGAGGGGGAGGGGGAGGGGGAGGGGGAGGGGGAGGGAGGGAGAGAGGTTCCAAAAATTTCCAATACCATAGGTAGACAGAACACTTAGATACATGTAGGTTTTGAGTGTTTTTATTAATTTGGGGAAGTTCTCATTATATTAAGACTTTATTTGAACTTTTCAAACTGGGTGCACATCCCAGTTTTGGGATAATTGTGTTATGACACATGTGTACTCATAGCACATTGAACTCCTATTTTTTGACTTTAAAGTTTGAGTCCAAAGCTTTAAACTTTGATTTCAAAGCTTAAGTTTATTTTTGATTTGTTAAACAAATTAGAGTGTCTTCATATGGCATTATAAACCGAACTTTGCATTGACCTTTCGTATTATAAAGTCATAAGTTATAAGGATCAAGAAGCTTTATGAAGTTTGGAAGGTTTTCCAACCACGTGTTAGTATTAAGACAAATAATTATTGGCCTATTGTTGCTAGATGTTCCCATCCCTATTAAGGTTATAAGAACTAATTGGCCATTGTAGAAGTACAACTTATATGCCTATTGAGATTCATGGGTTTTCTACAACCCTATGCATGGAGCATGGTGTTCATTATGTTATCTAAGCTTTTTTGTGAAATGTGCAAGGTGTAGGCTTGCAATCTAGGCAAACTCGCAAATTGTGTAATGCACAATCAGTAAGAATGGTTGATAACACTAGCTAGGTTGGCATATCATGAACTTCTTATGGGGCTAGCAAATGTAAAACTTCGTGAATCAATTGCAAGTCCATCAACAACAAGTCTCTTCATTTGTAAGTAAATAAACTTGAGTGCCTATAAATAAGAGCAACTTACTTTCAATTAAATAGCTTTTAATCAAGTTCCTTATGTATTTAAATCATGCTCTATTTTAGAAGTATTATGCAAAGCTAAACAAGGCAATATAATTACAAGGGCATCCCAAGAGTAAGCGTGACCTTAAATATACTCGTGCTTTAATTATCATATTGGCAAGAAAGAAGAAGAGTTCAATAATGAAGAGTAATATGAATATGAAGAACAATAATTATGTGCACCAATCATCTCTTAAAAATAAGCTTTCACATTGGTAAAAGTTGGCAAAAAATGAAGAAGAGGAAAATAAAAAGAGAAAAGAAGAGGAAGATGACCAATAAAAAGAGGAAAGAAAGGAAAAGGAAGGGATGAAATATTTGTTCTGTTCATGGGAAATAGATTGTATATAATGTGGACCCCTTGAGAACAAACACTATGGCCTTGCCTATGGGTCGGCCAAAACTAAACACCAAGTTAATAAGTTTGAATAAATTATTTAGTGAGAGGCAGAGATACACCATCATATTTTGATGTACATGTATTGTACTATGTGCATTGTTGATCTTCTTGATGGGATGCCTATTGTACTTAGCTTTAAGAAAACATAAACTAACTTTCCACAAGTACTTAAAGTTATATGGCACCATCATGCTATTGTAGACAAAAAATAAATTTAAAAAAATTGAAGCATAACCTTGCAATTGATAAGTGTAGACCTTCTCTTTTGAACAAATGCAAATAAGATGATCCTCGACCAAACAACTAGACCTAAGTAAATTGTTTCTTAATAAGGAAATACAAGTGCTAGATTTGAGTAGAACTACAAAGTATGCGACTTGCTTAAGCATTTAGAGAGTATCAATTTTTGATCAATTCTCATGACTACATAAAAACTTTTTTTTTTTGGGACAACTTGTGAACTCTTACCATCTGAACTTGGAAGTTGAATAAGTGTTAAAAGCATGATACCAGTTACTTGGTATTTGTTACAAATATATTCCAAACCCACGAGTTATACTAGTTAAATTTTAGATGTTGCTTTTGTTGTTAACAACCCGATGACCTTCTAAATAAAATGTATTCGAAAATGCTAATAAGAAGAGGCATATATAATTGGTTAGGTTTTGTAAATTCTAGACATGGCAATGCAGGCACATGTGAACATGTTTAATTATCAGTTTAGTCAATCATCAAAGTGCATAAGAGTGGCATTGTGCCACTTGGACATGAACTTGCCTCATTTGAATGCATGCATAACTCATAATGGTCATAGTGTTCAGAATTTTTGTATTGAACAAATAGGTAACTAGCTAGATGAATCACACATTAACTATCAAAGAATAGATAAGTAGAACCTAATGGCAAAGTAGGCTCAACTAGATTCCCATCAAACACAACTCTTTGATGTATGTGTATGGGTATTAGGAAGGATGTGCTATCCTTGAGTGCAGATCAACAATAAAAAAATGAAGACTTCTTGCTGTGGATAATCGGCTATTTATGGACCATATATTCAAGTTTAGATACCCTTCTTAAGGGTCTCATTGATACTTATTGCGTTATTTTTTTGGACTCAATTGTGCATTTCTAAGTCTATATTATCTTGTTTGTATAAGAACAATCTCTTAGCTTGATGTGCTTGGAATACTTTGGCTTTGTGCTAACACATAACATACATAGACTTGAGTATTAGTATATAGATAATTGAAAACTCGTGAGCTCATAGCAACACATAATACTTTGTTTTTGATTTTGTCATTGTGACAATGGCCATGGTTAATAAGGCGGCTAGGTGTGTTGATAACCCCATGTAACTTTGCTAATTACCACCTTTTCTTATATAGTCTTCTTTAACAAAGGAAAAAGAAATGGAAAAGATGCATGCAACATCCAATGAAAGTCCTGCTTTGAGTGAGTGAGTGAGTTGTTGCTCTCATCCCAATAGGCATGAACAAGAACATTGTTTCTATAGAAGTTGTATTTAGAGTATACCACATGCATGCTTGACCTTATCTTTTAGAGAAGTCCCTAAGTCCATTTGGTTGTACATAGCCTATCTTGATTACACAAGTGATTTCATGCCTTCAAAATTAAATAGATGGACTATTGCTTACTCCACTAAGTGATTTAAAACTCCAATGTTGAAAATTTACGGTCCACCCACTATCAAATGCTTGGGCTAAATAACAAAACCATATTCTCATCCAACCAAAATAATCATGAATTTGAACAACAAAACTCATTTAGATAACATGTGATGGATGCAATTAACAGTTTTACTAGTTGTTATTCAATGAGCTACTAGTTCATGGAGTGCCCAAACTTGAGAACTCCTCAAAGTAACACGTAGACTTTGGCTTTTAACCTTCTAAAACACAACTATGATGAGTAGGTGGCCTAATTTGGTACATATACCTTTCTAAAGATCATTCTAATGCTTTTAAATTAATAACTTACATTGAATTAACCTTACATATCAAGGATCATGAGGCAACATCATTTTCGCTAATTATTGTTTAAGTTGCTAACTAATCATTATCATCATTGCTAAACCTATCATTATCACCACACTCCATGATTCATTTGTGTAATGATAGTAACTCTCTTGTATAGGCTCTTTAATGCGTGTTTAGTCACTCATGTGCTTTGCATAAATTAGAGCATGCACCTTCTATATACTTATGGAAAACAAGTGAAATTGAACCTTATTAACAAACATTTAAATCATGTCTCATTTAGACACTTTGCTCAACTATGGTAGGGTGCTTATATATGTATTTGTATCAATATGTAACCCAACAAATTGACATGCACTTGTGAACCATGGATATAATGGGCAACAAATTATATTTAACAAAAGTTTGCACATCTCATCCATTGCCTTAGATGCACACAAGGTGGTGAACTCCAAAGTGAATGGTTTCACACCAAGAGATGAGGATGATTCTCACTAAGAGTAGCAATTGTTAATCTTTTGAATCACTAGTTCGAGGCCCTTTGGATGTAAATGCTACATCAATAAAGTTGGATTTCCTCCTCATTTCAATGGCTTGGTTCACCTAGTTAATTTTTTTTTTGCTAAAATACCAAAGGTACATTTTGGAAGCTTTGGAAAATGCATTTAATGGGGATAAACACCCATGTGTGAATTCATTGTGACATGATAATCCATCAATGTAAACTTGCTTGGAGCAACACATGTTTATTACTGTTACTAGAGAGGAGGTATGAATCCATACATTGCTATATGGGCATTGCTAATCACAATCCATGCACACGAGATAGCTACCATGCTATAACCAAAGACCTTTTAATGCTCACCTTGGAAGATGCATTCTTTGGACACATGGAGACTATTTCAGCAGTGTTATACCTTCTACATATAAGATGTTTGTACATCTTGATAGCAAGTTTACATTGATAGATCGCATAATGAATCCATCAATGTAAACTTGCTTGGAGCAACATGTGTTTATTTTTGTTATCAGATAGGAGGTATGAATCCATACATTGCTATATGGGCATTGCTAATCACAATCCATGCACGTGAGATAGCTACCATGCCACAACCAGAGACCTTTTAATGCTCACCTTAGAAGATGCATTCTTTGGACACATGGAGACTATTTCAACTATGTTATACCTTCTACATATAGGATGTTCATACATCTTGATAGCCTATGAATTGGATGTACCTCCACTTATCTCTAAATACATGCATGTTCCAAGGCTCACCAGATTTATTTTTCTTTGTTATTTAGTATCGGTAATAGAAAACTTAGGGGGGCTTTGTGTAATAAGATTTATTTTCCAAGGCTCACTAGATTTATTTTTATTTGTTATTTGGTATTAGTAATAGAAAAATTTAGAGGGGCTTTGTGTAATAAGATTGAAATTGCATCAAACTTTAGCACAATGTTCAGTTGGTCATTCTCATGCATACAATGATATTGGATGTTAAAGATAAAAGATAAATACATGTAACCTTGAAAAGGATTATTGTTCACTGTGATAGATTGTAGGAAGTTAACACATCAAACAATTGCCAAAAGTTTTCTAACATTTGGTAATTTGCAAAAGCTCCAAAACACACAAAACAAGTCCTACCATTTTGGATATGATCTCATTTTGGCCCATAAATGCCTCTCGTGCATTTCAAAAGGGCTTATGTGAAGGTGCTCTTACTTTCACCTCACTAGATTCTTATAGAATCTTGCCATGATTCCTTAAGAGACTCTCAAGCACCTTGCACACCAAGTTACCATCCTCCCAAAAAGGCGATTAGAGTAAGTACCTTTTTCATGTAGCAACCCAACTCCTGTTCTACTACCCCCTCCCCTATAACCATGGGGAAATTTTGTGTGTATGGTGAAGGTGAACATGGACTCTACCAACCATAACACATGTTGCTGCCTCAATCGGCAAATTGTCATCACAGGATTTCAAAAGCATATACATGTTACTAGAAACTAGCGACATTTAACTGTTATTGCTTATCAACATGTGCACCCAAAAGAGATTGGTTAACTAAAAGTGAGTTATCGAAGTTAAACTTTTTAGGCAAACATGGTACCTTGTGCTTATTCAATGATAAGATAAACCCTCAGAGTTAGGCCGAGTTGGATCGCAAGAAAGGCCTATTTTAGCAATGCAAAGTGAACCTTCAAAAGGCACAAATGCACACGAAACTCTACGCTAATGAGAAAAGTGGTTAGGGAACCATCTTGACCCACCTATCATACTAGTAAAGAATAAAAAAAGAATGAAATTCTCTATAGGCATATCATGTACACGGCATATGACATCAACAGGACCTTGATATCTCTCTCTCTCTCGTAATCTACCACCTTCCCAAAAGGAGGGAGTTTTCCCAAGGCCTCTTGGAAATTTGAAATTCAAATTTCCAAAGGGGCAAAAATGATTTAGGCGCACGGGCGTGACCGGGAGCAGCCGGTGAGCCGGTGGCCAGTCATAGTCACCGGGGTGCCAAGGCTGGAGTCTTTGCGTGGGAGCATCCGGTAAACCCAAACCCAAAAAGGAACCCCTTTTTTGGGCCTCTCTTTCTTCTTCTTCGTCTTCTTCTTTCGTTCATTCTGTCTTCTTCTTCTGCCTCGCCTTCGACGTCGCGTTCCTCGCACGTGCATTACTTCGATCGATCCATCGCGGAACGCTCGCAGCTCTGCGTTCAGGTACTGTCTTCTGTTCTATTCTCTGCTCGTTTTAGGGATTTTCCATCAAAATTCATGATTCCGAGCTTTAAACTGTAGCAAGCATGGTCCTCTTTGGCCTTCTATGTCACGTATTGTGTTCCGCTCTCTTCTCTGCTTGTTTTAGGGTTTTCTCGCGAAATTTTTACGATATTGAGCCTTGAGCTGTATTACGCGTGGCCTTCTTTAGTCTTTTATGGTACTCTATTAGTATGCATGCCTCGATTCCTCACTTTTCCAGTCCATCTTTGTCCTTGTTGCTTCCTGTCGAGTGTCCTCGTAGTGAGTACTGTTCTGCTTGAGCTAGTTTCAATAATTTTCGACGGAATATCATTTGTCAAGTACATGCATTACAGGGACAGCATATAATCTTTTCAGCTGTTTGTACGTATGTTTGATTTTACTGTAAAGTTTGTGTTTTCTACAGAGTTATGAAGGACGTGAAAGCTAAGATCAAGGACGATATCAAGTAAGTTTTTTGTGTCTTTGTTGATTCTAGGTGTCTGACCATTTTTTGTTGTCCCATCTTTCCACTTAAACGACTTTTTTTTTGGATGAGGGGGAGGAGGGAGTTCCGTGTGACCATTTTGACCTCTGTTATCGATCTATGCAGGGAGGCAAAGAAAAGACAGCAACTTAATGTGAAGGAGCAAAATGCAAAGAAAAGACAAGCTCGCAAGGACCGCAAGGCCAAGAAAGATCCAAACAAACCTAAGAGGGCACCGACTGCCTTCTTTATTTTTCTGTAAGTAAAGTTATCCAGAGTCAGTGCATTTCTGAAAAGAAATCATAGCTTCTGATCTGTAAATGGCTTTCACGGTGATACAGTGAGGAGTTTAGAGAAGACTATAAGAAAGAGCATCCTGATGTCAAGGGTGTGACTGCGGTAAGTCCTGATGCTTCAGAAGTGAGTCAGCAGTCACGTCAATATTGTAGAACATGTTGTTCGTGCGTGTACCGGTGTTGCAAATGATGATGCCTTTTGCTGCAGGTTGGAAAAGCTTGTGGTGACAGGTGGAAAGGAATGTCTGAACAGGTAGCTTCTTGTGATCCTGTTTACCTTGTTGAAGCTCTAGATTTTTCTTCAAGGTCATCATTGATAGAGTTGTTTCTATAGGACAAAGCACCCTATGTTGCCAAAGCTGCTCAGAAGAGAGCTGAGTATGAGAAGGCACTTGCCTCTTACAACAGGAAGCTGGTAATGCTCACAGAACTATACAAGTCCTTGCTGAATGTGAATGTTATGGCTGTGCTGTGATTTTCAATATATATTAAGTTGGCTGTGTATATGTAGAGTTCTGGTGCTAGTGCTCAAGATGAGGCTGATGGATCAGAGCGATCCAAATCTGAAATCAATGATGATGATGAAGATGAGGAGGTAAGTGGTAGTGAAATCCTGGTTTTGTACTTGTCCTGTTGTAATATCTTTGAGGTCATGAATATACCCAAGTATGTGAGTGATCTGGCTTCCTGTTGTTTTTGACTTTGCTTTTGTGTGTGTATATTGCAGGATGAAGAGGATGACTAAATGAAACTCAATAAGCCTTTTTGCTTCACACAGCTCCTAAAGGGAGCTGCAGTCACAAGTATCAAATCGAATGTGGAAGCTTTTACCATGGTTGGCTCTCTCAGGTGCTCTTTTTTTTGTGCAAGTGCATTATAGCATGATGAGTGCCTATCAAACCTGGACCAGCTCAGCCTCTGTATAAAAGGTGATGTCTGGCAATTCTCAAGGTTCTTGATAGTTGTTCCAAGCCCAACTTTGTATGCAGAAGTAGTCTTTTATGGTTATTGTATTGCTGCCATTATGGCCGTTGAATGCTTGGAACTCTCAAGAGCCCTTGTTATTAATGTTACTTGGGCTTTCCCCATTAAGAGCCCATAATATCTTCCAAAAGCTAACAATTATCTAGTTCTACTTATTATTGCTTAATTTAAAGAAAACTAGGAATACCATTGCACTAGTTTTTTTTTGTTGAATCTTATTCTTTTGTGCTTCCTCTTTTTTGCCAGTGAAGTGCAAATCTGGTTATGGTTGATGGGTGCCTATAAGCATCTTGTGGTACTGCTGCATTCCCAAAGATTTAAATGGAAGTATGCATGACATCTGTAGAAAATAAGTCTCAAGTTTCTGACTGTCCTTATGTAAACTTGGTTTATTTTTGTAGGAATTAAGTCTTGTTTTTGACTGTCCTTCGAGAAACTTGGTTTATGCTTGGGCTACTAGATTTTGTTTTTTCCATCCTTGCACTGGTTCTGCCAAAGATACTGCATCAGATCCTTTAGCAATTCAAGTCGAAAAGACCAATGCTAGAGAAGACTTCTGAGATATAGTGAATGCTAGTCCATATGTTCATTTTCCATAGTGCTTCATGAGCTCTTTCTATGCTAAAGACCTGTGGTTGGTTGCTCCTTTCAATTATCTATCATTCTCTTGGTGACTTAAAGAGAGCCATTCTCTTGGCCTCCTGAACAGTCTTGTGCTATGTTAAACAATTGAATTTACTGGTCTTTAGAAGTGGGGTGTTCTAGATCTAGTAAAGTGAATTCACATCGTTTAGAACTCAAGGAAACCTGTGTTCTCACTTTTGGACTTCATTATTGGAATCTCAAGCAATTTTATTGCACTGTATGCAAGTAAAACATGTGGATCTAGTTATTTTTGAGCATAGTTTTAACAACAAAAAAGAATAGAGAAAATGATATATATGTACTGTTATCTGTCATTTAGTAGGGTATACTTGTTTAAATTGTGCTGTACATGTAGCAGAATGCCTTCAATAAAATTGCCTGAAATGGGCTGTAATGCACCATTTTAAGATTGGTGGCGGGCTGAACATATTGCATATGATAGCATGTTATAACATGGTTAAAGTCTTGACTTTAAGCTCGATCCATAGTGGACAGCTATTTTATTTGTGGGTGTCGTGCTCTGAGCTCTGCTTAAATTGCGTGTGAGAAGTTCTTTAATGGTTGACGTTCTTTAATGGTTGGGTGGTCTCATTTTGACCTTTGCCTAGCTTTCTCAATTGAAAGCTTAAGGTATAGCCTACCCACTAATGGTTGGTCTCATTCTGGTATTTGATTGCTTTTTGATTGTAGTTTTTCTTTGATGAGTAGAAAACAAAGCTTTAGCATTGATGTTAGGGCTATACATCTTGAGTTGTGACAAAGAGGCCTTAACATGACAGTGATCATCGTTACTTCTCAAAATTAGAGCCTTCACTGCAATCTTCATAGCCAATTGATTTTTGAAGTTATACTCCAATGGTCAATAGCCCTAAGTTAGCTAATGGCTTTTAGAGACTCTTGTCTTAGATGCCCAACATTCCCAATGGTTAGGGAGAACATTTTGAAGGTCGGTCTCTTTGGAATCACTTTTCAACATTCCATATTGGCTCAAAAAGTATGCCGTCCCAAAAGACACGGATCACTAATTCTTCTCTTTTTTGTTAAGGAGATAAAAGAAGTTTCTTAGATAAAAATTTCAAGCAAGAAACTTAATGGTTGTGATCCTCCACAAGACAATGGAAGTTTGGGTATGGGATTTGATTACAAGAAACTTAATGGTTGCGGTCCTCCACAAGACAATGGAAGTTTGGGTATCAGATTTATTTCCAAACCCCTTTTTGATCTATTCTAGTTTTCAAATTTGATGGGGGTAAAACCTTTTCCAAGCCATCCAATTATTAAGGATTTTATTTGTTCCACCTATCATATCCTTTTACACGTGACCAAGTCATAGATCTGTTTTGTTGTTTTTGATCATCTAGTTTGATTAGCATCTACAATAGAAAGGGTGGTTAGCCAATTATCTGTTTTCAATTGTAGAACCCTAATTGTCCTATCATTCTCTTTATCATTCAGCTGGAATACTCTTAATTTCCTTATTGGTGCAAAAGGAAGTCGTTAAGGGGTCAGATACATACCTCTACGCTTTTAACATGTTTAAAGATGAAGATCCAGATTATGCTTGAGTTGCAATGTTGATGTAGCATAGATTGTGGTAGCCATTGAGATATTTTTCATAAATATTAGCTTGTTGACGAATGACAATGACAAATTACACCATTTCTTTATCTTTGCTCTTGACTTACCACAAAACCATTGAAATATTTGCTTCACAATGATAAGCCACCCCTTAGGCAATTGAGATATGTAGAAATCTTGTGTTTAATCTTTTTGAAGCAATAATAAGTCAACCCAATGGTTAAGCTCTCTGAAGCTTTGGGACACCATGTTGATCTTGGGTTTATGATGAGGTTGACAACAAGTTTAATGTACATCTGACGTAAAGTGTCATCAACTTGGTATTAAAGAGTTGTCATCAACGAGGAATCTGAAAGTAAGACTATGGTCATTCGGGAGAGACACCTTTAGTAACATTGTTCTATTTTTCCTTAAAACTCTTTGTAAGAGGATCAATTATAAGGAGAAAAGTGGCAAGACAAGGAGATATCTTTCGAGGCAACCTTGCCTAATGGAGCTTCTAAGCTCAAAGGGAAGAGAGCCTACCATTAATGCTCATTGTAGCCTTGCTATTTGTGAAGCAAAAATCTTCACAAACACGTCTAAAAACCCAAAGTTTTTAAAGTAGCCAAAATGAATGGCCAACTTTCATAAGTCTTATCATCCATATTGATAAGGACAGGACGTACCAGAGAACTCAGAGCTAAATTGACAGACTTGACAAGATTAGGAATGGCATCTTGCATCTTCCTATTTTGAATAATTCCATACTTGATGATACTTGCTGATGATGAACTACCTTGGGTGGCAAATAGAGACTTCACCCTAAACTCCCAAGAGCTTAGCTAATATCTTGTTGAGCGGCATCCTTAGATGCTTCCAGTGGTTTGCCTCTTCCTCTTAGCACTCTAGGGAATCAAGTTGATTAGACCCCTATTGAACTCCCTCAAATGGTTTAGCATATTGACCAGGTCAGGAGCATAAATATATCCCAAATCTTATAGAGAACACTTTGATTGGCGGCCCATTTAGACGAGAGAACTGATTCAATAGTGGATTTGCATTGTATCACCAAAAAAACCATGCGGCTTGTCCTGTTGTATCAACCTCTTCAAGCTTCGTATCCACAATTGTTGCCAAATGCTTCTTAAACACTAGTAGGATATCGCAATCGTCTTTCCATGCTGCTCCACCATCATCTACAACAGAGATGATGGCCAATCTTTCATGCTGCATCTTCAAGAGAACCAAGGAAGAAAAAAGATAGTCCATCCTCAAGGAGGTTTCAATTTGCCTTCAACTATTTTAGAAACTTTAGCAAGCAAATTTTCTCCATCTTGCAAGAAATTTTAACTTCTTCCAACAAACGATGGAGAGAAAGATTAACATGATTATCCCTAACAACAGAAAGCAATTGGTCTCTCTATGCTTGATGCTACTTTCAAGATGGTTCCGCGTCATATTAGCTTGAACTCAACCATGCCTCTTAGACTCGGCTGCATTTGACTCAATGCACACCGACCAGCTATAGTCGAGGAGTTGCTTAACATCATCAAGAAAAGAACTAGAAAAACAGAAAGGCAATGGGTCATCCATGGCTTGAGAAACATGACAACTTACACGGTAAACAGTATATACGTGTGATCTGAGGAAGTAATTAATGCAACCCATAGACGTGCACCTCCCAATAATCCACCATGCATCATGATTCCCATACATCGTGTCAAGATGAGCTACTTGCCAAGTACTCCCAACATGCCTCTTGTGCTAGTGAAAAGGAATCAAATCCATCACTTCTTACAAGCATCAATCTCAATGAACATGCGCATACAAATTTCTGCCAAGCATTATACATTTCCTTGGAAAAGTATAGACTCGAAGCCATGAGATCTATCCCCTTTAAGTCATATTCCAATCTCCCACTAGTAGGATTAGACTGTTCAAGCTTATCCTTGAGATCGCTTCATAGCTTGGATCTTGAGGCTGAAACCGTCGGTGCATCGGTGCATACACAAAGCCTACGAGGATTTTCTCCCCACTAAACTTGTTATGCATAACAATGCGTAAGCCATCTAGCCAAGGAGGATGAGAGTGTTGGTCGCAAAGAATGCAGACCCTCATCTCAACCTTGAGGGATACCAACACCAGTTGTAACAATGAGTCCGGTCAAGCCACAGTTCCAAACAGGGCATTCGTGGTTCAACACTCCTTCAAGGGAGAAGGATGAACACCAGGGTAACAGATAGACCAGATGACCCCGAAAGCCAACAAAAGACCCAGAATCCAAATCCAATCGCACTCCAATGTGGAGCCCAGGAGAACCCAATAACATCTTCTGCCTATAAACCTATGCTAAACCGCATCCATGCAGACACGTGCGTCCACTGTGGAGTAGGCAAACGATCATGATGTGGGTAGGAGGGCGAAGAGGATGAATTATCAAAGAACCAGTGCATATGGGGGAGGCAACAAAGCTCGCGCAAGAGAATCAGGGCTGAGAGAGCGATTCAACGAGGCACGCACGAATTGCAGCCAGTATTAAGTAACAAAGGCCGTCCAATCTTCAAAGCACCAGTTGCGTTCTCGCGCCCTCGAGTTGAGGAGAGAAATGCAGAGTTTTTCTCACTTCATGGGGCGGGCGACCTCCAACTAGTGATTTTTTATTTGATGCTGCCTCTCTTCTTTGTCAATTAATCACCCACCTAGACCATAACGAGTGCTCGTCGATTGCATGTCTGATGAGTCTATACAGCTTCCTGTCTTCAGGCAATTGAAGTGGGCACACGTAGAAGGGTTTTAAGGACGATTGGGAAATGCTCATGCAAATGGTCTTCTCCCTTAACTATCTTGCTATTTGACTCTATACACTCGATTGTTCTCGGAGTTATTTGGCAATTTCATGCGCAACAGCTTGTCATATCTTTATGGAGATATTTTTTTCCCCAAAAAATCATCATTAGTTGTTATGGATCTTGACAAGTGGAGAAATAGTGGCGATAGTCGCTAACTAGACATGCGGGATTCTATGTGACCCGGAACACCTTCTCTACATAGATTCTAGGAGAGGTGCTTCTAGACTATAAGGGAACTTGTTCCACATTTTGTAGTATATTTAAGATGCCTACATTGGGAGGAAGGGTTTTCATAATGTCGAAGGAGTGTGCTCCTTTAAGAACATACAATTTGTTGCTCCCTCATGCATTTTGATTGCATTTCTCTATTGAGTCTGTATAGCTTTGTCTTGATGCAATTGCAATGTGCACATGCAATAGGGACTTGAGATAAGGAAATGACAAGATGGGTAACCTATTATAAAATGAGTGAGTAAATTGGAGGGGGAAAGTTGTAGGAAGTCAAATGTATAATTTGGGCTTTTCAAGTGGCATTGATGTTAGAGAATTTTAAGAGAACGAAGTGCATTTTTGGAAACCTAAGGGAAAAAGTTAGTAATTGGACCTCAATGGCTTGGGTGTTGCATGTCAAATTGCTACAATGTTGTTTCATTTGCCTAGTAGGTTGGAACACATGCTTTGGGATTCTTAGATGGGAAAATGCTTTTGGGTGAAGTAAAGCAAGGACATGTATTTAGCTCCTATCTCAATCAAATTTGTGAAGAAGTAAAGGAATTCAGGAGGGCTTCAACCCATAAGTTTACATTAAGAAAGTGATGCCTTGAGAGTAAAATTGCTACACGTCTTAGATGTAGGAAGTATCTTGCTAGTGGATTTATTGGACTATAAGAACATGCAAGTTTGCAAGCCTTGGGGGCTTATGAGTGTGGATCTAATGATGTCTCAAGTGTTGAAGAAAATTCAGAAGTAAGGTAGATTCTTAATCCTCATTGACTTGTGGGAGAGGACTTTTGAGTAATATAAAATAAGGTAAAATTTTGAAGGAGCTATAAGTTGGAAAAAATATATTTTGAACTTGGGCTTTTGATCCACTACTTGCCATAACCTTAGGGAGAAAAGAAATGTACTTAGGGAAACTTGGAGTAGGCAAGGTGTGCCAAGGGATAAAATCAAATGAAGGTGTTCACACATTTTACAAAGATAGCTATATATGCAAACTGCCCAAAGGCTTCAAATTATGTTGGGAGGTTGTAACTAGCAAATATGTTAACTTCTTAGTTGTTGACAATGTACATGGAACTTTCTCTATGCACCTTTTAAATTAGTGGGGGATTGTGAAGCAATGCTTGAATACTAAGATGATTAGGACAACGAAGAGAAATTGGAAACTATAGGTGGAAAAGATGCGTAACTTTATGGGGATTGAACACTGTAGAGGAGCAATGGTAGATATCTTAAAAAAGAATTGGTCCTTAGGGTTGTTGCTCAAAAATATGGTGGTGTAGAAAATCATCATTGGTGCAATTATCATAGGAGAAAGGCTTTCACAAATGGAAGATATCCTTGTGGTAGGAAGGAGTCTAAAGCATTTTTTGGAATGGATACATAACAAAAATGTCTAGTAGGAAATGCTCTTCCAACATGGTATACAAAGAGATGTCTATGAGAGAATGGAATTTTGCATCTTTGGTAGATTGAGGATGTGGGATAAATGTAGAGAGCTTGGATCCAAGTTATAAGAGTTATCACTCTCCAAGCAATATGGGAAGCTAGGATCAAGCTAGTTTTTGAGAAGGTCAAGTTAGAAGTCATGTGGGAGGTAATATATATATCGAGATAGAAGTCAACCAGGAAGTAGTATGTAAGGCAAAACAATACTACGTCATAACTCATATGTTAGGGAAGTTTGAAAAAAGGATTTTGCAATGGTAATGAGTATATATATGTCAAAACTTGGCAAGAAGTATTGGGAAGCAATGAAAGGAAACTTGAGGTATTTGAGTGGTATAAGGAATATGTGCATATGCTTCGGGAGTAGTAGTGGTGTACTTGGGCACACAAATGCAGACTATGCAAGGATTGTTGACAATAGAAAGTTAACCATTGAAATGTATTTACCTTGTATAGTGGTGTAATCTCATGGACGTCTCATTTGCAAAAATGTGTGGCATTATCTACCATTGAGGTAGAGTATATAGTAGACACAAAGGCATGCAAAGAGGGTATATGGCTTACTCGTCTACTGGGAGATTTGGGCCTTGGAGATGAAATGCCATTGTTGCACAATGATAGCCATAATGCCATTATGTTGGCAAAGAATCATGTATTTTATGCCAAGGCCAAGCACATAGAAGTGAAGTATCACTTCATTCGTCAAGTGCTTGAGGACAAGCACATTGGGCTTCTCAAAGTTCATATTGATGATAACCTCATAGACTTTCTCATTAATAGTCTTCCCTTTGAAAAGTTTGCTCATTGTAGAGAGTTGATGAACGTTGGGTAAGGGTATCTCACATGTATTTACCCCACATGTTCTTTTATTCTTTTGTCTCCCTTAAAGGCACATTTGCCTTTAAGTGGGAGGTTGTTGGGGTAAAGGTTGATGTGGTTGGCCACCCATCTTATTAACGCTAACTATATATACACACACATTTATTATTCTTTGAGTGATATGGCAATAAGGTGCTACTCACAAGAGAGCTATTGAGACAAAGAAAGAAGCATGTGTGTGTGTGTGTGTGTGTGTGTCTCTCTCTCTCTCTCTCTCTCTCTCTCTCTCTCTCTCTCTCTCTCTCTCTCTCTCTCTCTCTCTCTCTCTCTCTCTCTCTCCCATCTTTGTGCATTCTCCATGTTGCATACAACTTCATCACCATTTTATCATGCCATGCATTATATGGGGTGATAGATTGCAATGCCTTGGTGGGACATATGTAGCCAAAAACTATGTGACAAAACTTGATCTTTAATCATGCATCATGCTATCTCCATGAGAGACTTGCTCTTTCTCTTAGCTATATTATTTTGTCGTGGTGTATATGATATCTTATAATTGGTGTTTTATCCCACATTTAGCCAAATATGCATAGCAATCTTTAGATTTATACCTTCCCCCTAAACAAACTACTCGAAGTCATTAAAAACACATTGGACCTAGCTTTTAAAGCATATACCCATGTATGCATGGAGTAATCAATGAAAGTTACAAAGTACATGTAGTTACTAAAAGATGATATTTGCATTGGACCAGAAACATCATTGTATATAAGTTGCAATTTGTAAATAACTCTTGTTGAACCATTTTTTGGAAAGGAAGCATGCTATATCTGCAACCCTCACAAACATGTTTTATAGATGTTTCGTGAAGATACCATATCAAATTTCTATAAGTGCAACAAATTGGCAACATTTAGAAGATTAAAATGCATATACTAAAGTTTTGCATCTAAAATGGTTTGCAAATCTACAACTACACATGCTTTGTCTTCCACACATTTACCATAATTATTGACCTTACATAATCCATAACATAGTGAACCAAATGTAATAATTGCATTGCTACATAAGAAATCATGAATTTTACATTTATTATCAATAAACTTGATAATCAAGCCAATCTTGGCAAGTGTGAAAATCGAAAGTAAATTCTTCGTGGTCTCTACCATAAACAAAGCACCTATATGTGTGAAAGTACTACCATTAACAATAGTCGATATAATTTACCAAATCTTTTAATAGGATAAGAGGAGTTATTGGCACATGTGACAGTATTGCCCTTAGGGGACAACTAAAGAAAAGTGAACTAATTGTGTTGAGAGGTAATATGCTTAGTGGCACCATTATCAATGTATTGCACAATGTAATCCACAATAGACATGCATAAATTATTTAAATAAGGGTCATAATTACATTACACAGTAAATCTCCACTTTATATCTTGCACAACACTTGCATATTCTAATTTAGAAGGAGAAGTATATGTAAATAGCTATACTAGCCTCTTTTGCAACTACCATATAAGCCTATTGTGAATGGATGGTTTCATCCAACTTGTCAATAGCTAACATATGAAATACATCATTATTGCTAGCCATGGCCATTGAGTGCACTTGATGCATAAGTTGCCTATATATAGCAAGATATGCACAAGACTATTCTTTGTAGAACAACACAAAGTAGATTGTAAAGGCTCTTGTATAGAAAAGTGAGCATTGCCAAAAATTCTACATAAAAGGATGAAATAGCATGCATAGTATTGGCAATAGTGCAAATAAAGGGGAAAAAAAAGCTTGAATTAAAAATTTGTCCACCTATGAACAATCATAAAATCTCATCCCAATAAGAGAAAATCAAGCAAAGGGTTTTGACGATTTTGCCCAAGAGGTCGAAGTGTGCTATGATACCAAATGTTGGATATATATACAATACAAGGGGAAAGAAACATCGAGAGGGAAAAAAGTGTCAACGGTCCTAAGTATAACACTAGTACTTAGTTAGAAAACTATTGCCATTTGTGGTTTTGGGATCTCTCGAAGGATAGAAAAAATTGTTATTGGTGAGAATCATTGATATTTCCCAATATATTCGAGGATGTTTGTTTGCTATCGATTATAATTCACTTCTCCTTAGAATAGTTATCCATCCTCTATGAGGGGCAATAGATGACACATGTATGAATAGATATATGTTGCCAATTACCTTGCTATTCACATGTTTCATGCTTTGGTACTAGGGTGTTGAATGTGTTAAGAGGGAGGAGGGGTGGTGCAAGTGACTCGGGGAGAAAGATTTAACCATAGGCGAGTCAAAACTTCCTAGGTATGTCATGCTCTTGATGTGCCTTGAATGTGTATGCGAGGAGTAGGAAAAAGGAGCTAAGAGGTTACAAATGTACCTAGCAAATTGAGTGTTCTAGGCATTTTTAATCTATGGATACTTATAAGTATTTTTGGGTGGTGCTATACAATTTGACATACATAAGGCTTTTAGCCTTCACATATAAGGATTGAAATACAAAGGCTAATTGGAAACAATAGACTAAGCTCCCTTAGATTGGTTGTATGCACATAAGTGTGTACAAAATAAGTTGAGGGCCAAGATAATTAAAACACAATGCCTCAACATTGATGAGGTTGGTGTCGAAGAATTATTGGGCTCCATGTGGGTGTCTTAATAAGTAACTTGTGTTATTGTTGAAGTAGTTTCTAGCTCTTCTTGTGAAAGTTTCTTGTACGTGAGGTATAAGTCAAGGTTGGTTGCTTTAAAGGATAGGGTATGATAAGTGGATTCTCTTGAGTTTGTTCTTGAGATGTTGAGAAAGAAGAGTGAAACTTGCCCCTCCTGAGCTTGTTTATGCATTAGTTATCAAGTTTTCCTCCTCTTTGTCAATCTTCGCTTCATGTTTAGGTTTTTGCAACTTTCATCCTATTCTCAATCTAGAATTATTGGTAAAATTGTAAGGGCAATATGTAATTGGTTAAGGGAGATGAAGTGTTGGTGTAATTCCTCTTTGTGGTTCCTATTGTATGTGATAATTTTTTTTGGTAATTATTTATGTACAATAAAGAATAATTTTTCATTTATACACAAAATACATGAATTAAGAAAGAAGCCAAAGGTAGAAAATTGGATTTTATTGAAGAGAAGCATAATGTCTAGTCATAGGCTTGAATAACTAGGTAAGTAATATGCATACGACATTTGACACCATGTGGCTTGTGGCTAACCTACTAGCCACATGCATCTCTTCCTTAGTCAAAACTTTGTCTAGTAGAGGATGGTTCTCTACATTTCTTGATAGCTCATAATTTTGTATAGCAGGCATCAATCTAAGGGAAGTGGGAACTATATATATTGGATCGTAATTAAATATCTTTATGGCCCTTTCTTGTTTAGCTAATCATGAGTTAAAATCCTTTCCACTAAAGTGCAGCTCTAAGATCATACCATGTTTCTAAGAACAAGGACGTGGCATTTTGCACCTTTCAATCTAAGTCCTAGATCTCTTCCTCATTGATCAAATTGAAGCTAGTTCTAGAATGAGGTCAAAATCATGGAAACTTTAGTGGCATCTTATGGTAGGGTGTCTTTAAATCCATCATATTCTTCATTGATGGTTGGAGATATGCTCGTATCTCTCACAATTATTGGGCATAATCTTGATTGCATTAACATTGTCTTCATCTAGGGGACCAACATCTAATAGAGCACATTGTTGTGCTAGCAATTCACACAAGCTATCTAGGGGTTATAAGCATTCGATTATGTCGAGACCGATTCATTTGACGTTGCCTCTACTAGTTCAAGCACATATCTCATTTTATAACTTGGTTTCAAACTAGTAGGAGGCTGAGGTTTTGACTAACTTGATGAATTTTTTAATTAGGTACCTCAGTGGATCCACTTGTTCTTGGTTGAGATTCGTCCACCATCTTTTATTCCATGGCTTCTTTTTTCATCAGAGGGTTAGTAGTAGGGGCGAGGAAGGCTATTTTTTTGGTTCCACAATTTACAAGAAGTATTTGGGACTTGTTTCTTCTTTGTGGAAGGTTTTGTGGTGGCATGTGGTTGTTGCTATTCTATGTTAACCTTCTTAGCTTTCTTCCTTTCCAATGTGTGTCTAGTGACAACAAAGGGGTGTTGTTGTTATGAATCATGAATTAATGAGCTCTTTTGTCGTAAACAAACCCAAATCTCTCATTCTTCATCTTGTAAAACTTGGTAGTTGTCTTCTTGGTTGGATCTATAGCTAGTTGTCGAGGTTTAGATGAAGGCTTTGATTCAAAGTTGGTATCCTTGGTAGTTTGCACTCGAGATCCTATAGGAGGTTGTTGGTCTAGCTTGAGTCATTAATGTAGGGTAGTGACATGTTGGCCTAACTTTAGTGAGAGCAAAGTAGTGTGAGCATATGATTCTCGTGATAGTATCCTTGAGCTTGTAGTAAAGCTTTTGACACCCATCTTGGTACTCCATCTCCAATAGTTCTTGCCCATTCTTGTTTTTTTTTTCCTTTGTTTTTGTCTTCTTGAATTGAAGGGCCTTCAAGGGGGTTGATATTTTGATTTGATTGGCCTCCATCCTTTCACACTTTTCTATGTATTCTTGCTAATAAGGATAATAAATTGCCTGGCATGATTTAGGCCCTTCTCTTGGTTGCTCTTTAGGTGCATCACCAACTATTGTTGTACCCTGCTAGATGATGTTGGCTACTATCGTTAGGCTTCTTGGTTTGGTTGGTTTCCTTTACTCAAGCATGTTATTATTCATGCACTAGATAGTGTTGAGTGCACTCTTATTGCAACATGGTCCATATTGTAGCTCACTTGATGGTTTTCCAAGCAACACTTCTTTCCCAACATCCTCGTGGTTAGGCACTACACAGAAAAAGATAACATAAAGACTCTCAAATTCCACAATCACTATGATCTTGCAATTTCCCAACAATGAATAAGGCTTACCCCATACGGGTCAATATGGCATTAGTTGGCACAAGCTTGAGTTGCCCAATATGATGACTGCAAGTTCTCAAAAATAAGTAAGGTTCACCCCCATACAAATTGATATTGGCATTGGTTGGCACAAGCTTAGATTTCCCAATTTAGGGCCCATACTTCATAGGCAAGCATGTCCTTGTTTGGTCCATTGATGAGAATGCCTAATATTGTTTTCTTCTTTGAAAATTAACCAACATTTGAGGTAAGCACATAGTATTGTAGGTGCATCCTCGAGGTCAAGTTCTGTCAGCTAAACAACTCTAACATTGATTCCTTGAATATATTTGTAATTTGGAGGGGTGCATCCCCACATTCCCTCTTACATTCTAGACTTGAGACTCCTATGATACCTATGCTAAGAATTTTTCTCAACCTATTGTTGGCCAACGTAATCTTGTCTTCCTTTATGAATGGTAAATCTAAAGTGGCCAAGTTCAACATTCAATCCTTTTCATCCTCTCGATCAAAGATGTACTTTTTCAAGTAGCAAGATTTAGGTTGCTCATATTCTGGTTCTCAAAGAATCTTTGATATGGCATTTAGGTCAACAAGAGAGGTCTTCCAAGTTTCCATTTCTATGTGTATGGCCTCCATCTTGTTGTTGAAAAAGATTGAAAAATCTCCAAGCAATCATCTTATGCATCCATGGTCTTCTGAGCCAAAGGGAGCTGGCAATCAATGCCTTTCATGATGATAACAAAAGTGATTGAAACCTTATCCTAGTAATCTTGACTAGCCAATCCTTTAAAGCTCCTAGGGGTTAAACATATACATTGTTGCCTATAGTTAGATTGAAATGTGCAATCTCTATTGGCAAATTCCCCTACACCTCAATTACTATGGGATTTAGCAATAGTAACACTCACTTTGATCTCAATGATTTCTCTTCATGCGGTGTTAGTTATGTTGAATATTGGGTGTGGCTAGGTGCTACATTTGGCTTTAGGATGCTAGGTTGATAGGCTTTTTCTTGCTCCTTTGCAAGCTTTGAAAATTTTCTAGGAAAATTGTTTTGCTTAAATCAACAATCCTAGCCAAATGGTAACACTAGTGGAGGCCATGTTTATTGTCATGATTGGATCTACATAAATGTAGTTGTTCACTTTGGCTCTTTATAGTTTGTAACCCTTTCCTTAAGATGACATATGTTTGATTATCTCTTTTTCAATGACCTACGCTAGAATCAAGTCTCCCAAAGGTGTTGTGACCCACTTGGGTAAATTGTTAAGCACTTGGGGAATAAATCCACTTTATGGTCTTCAACCTCTTTTTGGACATCCTTTGGGTAGTCTTTCACTTTCTCAATCACCTTAGTTATTCCTTGGGGTTGATACTCACCTACCTTTTCATTAACAAGTTTGTTGGTTTTTAGGGGTTATTATTTGTACCTTTGCTTTTTTGATTGCTCTTCTTAAGGAAAAGTGGTTAAGATTTCACTTTTGAGGTTCACTTTTGATTGCTCTTCTTAAGGAAAAGTGGTTAAGATTTCACTTTTGAGGTTCACTTTGACTGATCTCTTTTTAGTCTTCCTTCTAGAATTTATCTTTTCTATATGGGATTCATCCATTGTAGATGGTCATGAAGGTAATCCTTGCTTTCTTTCTTTAAGCTCCTGTCATGACACCAATTGGGACTGAAAGAGGAGCTTCATAATATAGTACTCAAATTTGAATATACTAAAGGGATAAAATGTATGATTATGATTCCTTCCACTTACAACAATTTGTGAAAAGATGAGTAATGCCACATTCAAGGCATGCCCACTTTGCCTTGTTGTATTTTTTTGAGTCTTGCTTTTAGGGAAATTTCATTGCCAAGCGTTCTAGCTTTTCATAGTGCCCACATGTTATTGATTCTCTTTATTGTTTTGTATTTTGTAGACCTCTTCCCAAGACCATTGGTCAATAGTCCATAAAGACCATGTTTCCCTCATGATCATGAGTGTCATATATTTCATGCTCCAGTGGTTCTTTAACATAGTTTGTGGTACGGTACTAGTTAGATGGGTTGTGATTGGGATTGGATATTCTAGGATCTAGATGGGCTAATAATAGTTCTAAGAGCAATAGATCTAGGTTTTAGAGGGGTTTCTCTCCAATAGGAAATTTCTCTATTATCTTGGTAAGGCTTATTGGGGGTATCAAAGGCTTCTTGGTGCATGAAAGATGGCTATGACCAATACCATTTGCAATTGCAACTACTTCTAAGTTAGGTTGAGTACATTCCAATGGCAAGTGATTGCCACCACAATGGACATAGTGGACATTAGTTTTGTAAGGTCTAGGCCTTTAGTTGTTGTTGATTCTTGTAAGTTTCTATCTTAGTCTTTTCACCTCTTGTAAGAGGTCAACTTTCTCCTTACCTATCTCACTTTGCACCTACTCATGGTGTTTGGACTCATCTTTGCCTCTATCTTTTAGTAGGTCATGTAACCAAATGGCATCCTCATGAATGATATATGATAGATTTTTGTGTGTTATAGATGGATGGAAGAGACTTTGACTTGGCAAGCTCTAACCATCATTTTGTGTTACCATTGCAATGCAACACCTTGAATGTCAGCCAATTTGTACTTTGACATGGCAAACTCTACCCATGGCTTCATGTCACAATTGTAATGGTTTAAGCCCTTTGAGACTAAGCACCAATGCTTGGCCTTAATGCCACAGTTTGAAAGATTGAGGCCAAACATTGGTGCTTAGTCTCAAAGGGCTTAGTCAAGCCAAGTACTAACACTCGGTAGTTGAAATCATGTGTTGAAATGATGGCCATCCAAGTGAGTACAAAAATTCATGAAGAGCTTGGTAGGTTTGGGAGGAAGGAGACACCTTGCTATCATTCATATGACATGATGAGTTGGACTCCGAGCATGAAATAGATCGAGTCATATTTAGGCTGTCATGGAATGCAAGACTGCAGTGCTTGGAAGTGCTTTGGTGGACATGTATATCTTGAGTGCAATGGTTTCTTTGGCTTGGATTTGGCTTGAAGTGTAGACACTTGGTAGTTGAAAGCATGTATTGAAATGGCAGCCCTCAAAATGGACACAAAATTCATGAAGAGCTTGCCAAGTTTGGTAGGAGGAGACACCTCGTTATCATTTACACGGCTTGATAAGTTGGACTCTGAGCATGAAATAGATTGAGTCAAATTTAATCCTTCAAGGCCAAGTGTTAGCACTCGGCCTTACTGTCATGGAATGTAAGATAATGTTGTGTTGGGCAGTGCTTTGGTGGACATGTATGCCTTAAGTGCAATGGTTTCTTTGACTTGGATTTGGATGGCCCTAGTTGGCACTTGGAAATTGAAAGCATGTGTTGAAATGGCAGCCATCAAATGGACACAAATATTCATGAAGACCTTGGAAAGTTTGGGAGGAGGAGACACGTTACTATCATTCACATGGCCCGATGAGTTGGACTCTAAGCATGAAATAGATTGAATCAAATTCAGTCCTTGAAGGCCAAGCATCGACACTTGGCCTTACTGTCATGGAATGCAAGATGAATGATGTGTTGGGAAACGCTATAGTGGACATGCATATCTTGAGTGAAGTGGTTTCTTTGGCTTGGATTTGGCTAGTCCAAGCCAAGTGCCAGCACTTGGCAGTCAAAAGCATGTGTTGAAATGGTAGCCATCACCTCGCTACACAACCCAATGATTTGGACTCTAAGCATGAAATAGATAGAGTGAGATTCAATCCTTCAAGGCCAAGTGCCGACACTTGGCGTTACTATCATGGAATGCAAGATGAATGTTGTGCTAGGCAGTGCTTTGGTGGACATGTATGCCTTGAGTGCAATGGTTTCTTTGGCTTGGATACTATTGGCATAATTGGGTGCTATTGGCATAATTGCAAGTGCTTGCTTACCTATGGATAGGAACTATTGATATGATGCATGATGAATGTTGGTTGTGGTCTTCATGCAACAACTTATTGATGATTATTTTCATACAGGCATATTTCAATGGCCCCTAAGTGGTGAAAGAGGCGGGTGAGGAAACAATTGCAATTGGAGGCAATTACAATAAGTGTTTGGTCAAAAGGAGGAACAATATGAAAGTTTCCATTGATTGATTTGGCAATTTATTGTAGCTAGGAGTTCACGTTTAGAAGAAAATTGCATCCAACCCTATGTCCCCTCATGATGACGATTTCATCAATATCCAGGTTAAAGCCTAATAAATTCACCACTTACATGGGTGGGATACATGTTGGGATTTTATTTTAACTTCCTTTTTTGGATTGAAGGTTTCAAGTAGGGTACAACATGATATTTCTAATTGTAATGTGTGACAAGCTCACCACGCTCCAATGAAGCAACCCAGGAGAGACAAATGGGGAGTAAACTGACATGGTTGAGATCATGAAAGGTGGTGATGTGCTATCCGAGTGTAGGATTCTGGATGTTTCAAAATGTCCACCCATCCCCTTGTGCTGTATGTTTCCATGGAAATGATATGTCTCTTTTGAAGATAGCACTAGAGTGAGAGATATACTATCCTGAGAAGGGCACTTTCATTGTGTTGATTGTCTTGTCGATTGGTCAAGAGAAGCTAGTGATAGATGATATTCTTTTAGGGGATGCACGTCGGGAAGATGTGGAAAGGGAGTTTGATCATGAGTTGAGCAAGAAAAGAAATATTGCCTTTCTTTCAAACAGAATGTTTTTTGTCCAGGAAGGGAACCACCCATGGTAGCTTGGATGGAGCTGATCTCATCAAAGTTTCAAGACTAGAGGTCGTGGCACTTGAGTGTTGTTAGCATTGTGATTGATCCTACTAGACTCAGCGAGGTTGCCTTGCTAACTGGCCTTTTGCACATGAACAAGTAAGTCTTAACATATTTACACCTATAGTTTGATTAAGGGATTCATTTGGCATCTCTAATCTTTTTGCATTGAAGCTTGAATGAGCATGCATTGATAGTCACAAATCTCAAGGGTTGGTCAATGGCACCAATGTATGTGATTGTGACATCAAAATGTATGTGCAAGAGCAACCATCACAAGTTGCTAGGACCTCGGAGGCTAAGAAGAAGCTCGAATCAAAAGTCACACCATCATGGTATCCATTGGCTCGAGAGAACATGGCATGCATATAGTGTATTATGTATTCCACCCACCAAACCCTCAAGCATTGGTGCTTGGGGGAAATTCTTTAGCCTTGCTAGGATCAATGGGAGCCTTCTCTATGTCACATAAGTGATACCTTCCCATTGTTTTGAATTTCATTGTGTTGATCATTCAAAGAAGCCACTTGACATATCCACCAAACCCCTAAGAAAATCCAAAGCATTCAAATCATTCTTCAAGTACTTGGGGTCACCAAGTGACAGTGCTTAAGGGTTTCACAACATTCAAACTTTGCATTCCCTAGCACTTGATGTATTGATGTATCCAAGGAATGCTTGAGGTTGTCACATAAATTATATCTTCATGGATTTGGCATATGTGGAAGAATAAATGTGCATGATTGGCCCATTCATGCTTGGTTTTGAGCATCGCTTGTAATCCCCTAGGGTGGTTGGGTAGGCTTAGGAGTTTTGGGATTTCCTATAAAATTCTAGATTACTGTGGCTCCAATAAGTGTCAAATGAATGTGTTTCTCCATGTAGATGATATTGCATTATTTGAAGGGACAACCTAACAAAATCTTCTACTCTGAAATTTTCCTATTTGAAAGAATGTAGAAGATAGTGGGGATGCTTTTTGTTTTGACCATCCACATGAGTTTGCACTTTCCTAACAAGGAGTAGGATTTTCCATTATACAGCTGAAGAACTCAAATCCTTTTTCTATAAGAGCAATGGCTTTGAATTCCTTGGTGGAAGCTAGCATAATAGGCTGACCCTAAGGTAGTTAATGAGAGCATCAACTTTGAGTTTGTTGGTGGTAGCTAGCTTGACTATATGGTAGGTAGAAGGGATAATTGGATGCTCATTTATGTCAAGATTGCTATTAGCCACTACCCTAACCTTGTAGTTCTGTGGTTGCAATAGATGCAAGTGATTTTGGTGTAATGTCCCAATCTTCCTGTTTCATGTCCGCGGGCTTTGCCCCTTGTGTTTTGATCGGCTTTGCTTGCTTCTTTTGCAACATGATATTGTAGCACTGCTTTTGCCAAACTGCAAAGTTATGTGCTCCTTCAAGCTTCTTTATGTGCATTAGATTACTGCTATCATTGCTGCCAGCCATGATTCTCAGCCCAAATGTGACAAAAAAACATGAAATGCAGGCCCAAAACTGTCACCCAAGTCAGCAAGGTACAAACAAGTACCAAGTAGTAGTAAAGAACCACTTAGAAGCACAGATTTCAGATCTGTAATTAAATTTTCAGAAGCACCAAACCATGTGCTACAGCATTTCACAACTGATTACAGCTGTTCCAAGGGCATATGCATCACATTACATAAGAAATCCCAAATTTGTGCACAAGACTTAGTTTGGGAGACAGGTCGAACTCTAAGCAAGCTGAGAGTGTTGTCCTGCACTTGAGGACCCAAACTGTGAATTAGTTCTGTGTAGGTATTATGTGAGTGCCATTCGTGTGCATACTTAGATATTACGTAGTTAGAAGACTGGGCGGCGTGGGGCCGTGTGGAGCAGAATTGTGGTAATGGGGAGATGAAGTACACCTTTGACTTCTATTGGAGGCGTCGTTAGGGGTGTGCCATTGTCGTCGAAGCTTGCTTTCTTTTAAAAAAAAATAAAAATATAAAAGGGTGGGTACATGGAGGCAGCAGTACAAGGGATAACAGGAGTTCTACTCCTCATCATCCGAATGGTGGGAAAGGGTGGGCGGAGGGTGGGGGGCCTTGTTAAGGAATTTTCGGCTTAGCAAGTAGCCCTTAGTGTGGAGGCGGGTTTTGAGGGTGGTGGTGGAGAGAAAGGGGTGGTTGCACTGTGTGAATTTGCTATCATTCATGCCTTCCAGCAGTGCACCACAGAAGGATGGCAAAAGAGCAGCAAGCATCATGAGACGGGTCATGGTGGTGCTGTCTATGGCATTGGGGTCAAAATAGAGGGGTGGAAGGTGGCGCTCTTGGGGTGCAGGTACCTGGTGTACTAGGATTCTAATTAACCTAAGGTAGTTACAGGTGGTGATGAATGCTGGGCACTAGTATGCATAAATTTGAGATCAAGAACTAGCATTATGTCATCAATGCCATCTTATAGGCTATTTTATATGCCATACTGTAGCCACAAGCTTATTATCTTAGTCTACTCATAATTCAAACACCATCTTTATAAATATGCTAATCAAAATCTTATTTGTTGACTCTACTTGGCCATTTTCTTATGGATAATAACAAGTAAATTTCTTGTGATGAAAATGAAGTTGGAGAGAAAGTGTTCTACAACTTCTTTCATTAAATGGGTTCCTTGGTCATTAACAATTTCAATGGGACACTTGAACCTTGATATAACTTACTCCCATAGGAAGTTGGCATTGTTTTTGTGTGTAACTTTATCCTCAATTTATTTCATCATATAGTCTATTTGCAATCATGATATGTTTGTTGAGATGGCAAGCTCAACACGTGCGGACATTGATGATGGACCGCCTGGCTAGATGGGTCCGCATGTCTACACTTAGCACATTGGTGGTCATTATGATACTCACATCGCCATTGACTTACCACTTATTATATTTAGTTTGTTACACCTACCTACAGTTGGCAAAGACATAGCGCCAATCGATTAGTGTAATATTTGCGCAACAAAATATTAACGACCCTAGACACCGCACATCCCGTGCAAGAGCAATTTCGAGTGATCTCCTACAACAAAAAGCTTTGGGCTTAGTGCTCCCTCCGCGTGCATCAACAAACACTAGCCCCTCGTCATGTATAAGAAACCGTGGCTAAAAATCGTAGCCCACGTGGGAACACCCCTTCAAGGGGGAAAAGGGATAATGGATAATTTTTGCAAATTTTTTTATGTGACACTCCCTCCCCTTCAGTTGTTGCACGGTGGGGAGAGGGAGTATGGTGGAACTTCAGTGGGGGAGGAGCATGGGGAGGGGGAAGCATGCAATTGCCACTTGTGTGGATGCCCCCCCCCCCCCCCCCGCCAAAGCTTGGGAGGGGCCATGAGGGAGTTGCCCGTCGTCGTGAAGCTGCTGCCCGCCGCTGAGAGTTGCCGCCGTCGCCGCAGGCTGCCGCCGCCTCGGCCCTCATCATCATCATCATCCATCCACATCATTTCCCTGTTCCCTAGAAGCTTGGAAGCTTCTATTAAGGCTTCCTTAGGCCTTGTTCACCCCATGTCCTCAGTTTTTCAAAACCATGACTGCAAGGCCCCATTTCTTGTGCGGAGGAGGAGAATCTTGGGCAAAGTGACTTCAAAACGCATAAGAAAGCCAAGGGGAAGTTCGCTGAGTCAAAAGGTACTGCATCAATGGCTCCTAAACAAAAGGCGAGAGGAGCACACGTGGGAGCTTCCACCCCAAGTACGCGAGTGGACAACGCCCCGATTCTTAATGCCTAGGTTTCGATAATATTCCCGCATGAAAGGATGCATTAAGCATGTTTTTAGTTTGCGTAGGAAAATTTAAATGCATTGGGAAATTTATATACTCATTCGATCTACGAAATTTAGTTGCATATCAAGCATTTGCAATTGCTTGCATTTTCGTGGTTAGGGGTAGTTGAAATTTTGAACGTATGGTGCATAAGTAAAAAGATGGAATTGTGCAAAGGCATCTTTGTTGCATCGCGCAAAGAATAGGGCATAAACACATAATGCACTTACGTAGTAATTTCCTAGTTGTGACTCGTGTATAAAATAATCACAGACACCCATCAAATGATGTCCGAGTAGTTGCAATTCATGGAAAGGATTTATGAACTATGCAAATTGCATGCGATGATAGTTACATTCTAGGTTGGGTTAAATGATAAAGGATGGATTAAATCAATGAAGGACTCATGGCATTCCCTCATGCATGGGGTTCTTTTATCAAAGTTTGAATTTAGGAAAGGATGCATCTTCATATTAAAGCTTGAATTCGATGCATAAAACGTAGGGTTTTAAAGAATAAGCTATGAATGTCAATCAATATCGCATAGGGCAAGGGAAAGAAATATCACTATAAGTTGCATAAAAGCAGAAGGTCTATGGTTTGAAATTGCATACTCGCTTGGAATGATACATCTCTTACATCTTGCGGTTATTTACATCTTTTAGGGAAAGTATTTGCATCTCTCAGGAAAAGATCACCTCTTGTCGTAAGACAATTAGATCAATTAGGTAACTCGCTTGTAATTGTGTAACTCACATGGGATTCATAAAGGCGTAAATAATTCGTGTACAACGAACACCTCAATGTGCTAGATAGGGTTAAGCTATGTTAATATTCTGCCTAGTATCGCACTTAGGATGCCAACCTAATATTTCCGATCTCAAAGGTCCTATCGACATTCACGGATTGTTAGGGTTATCTAAATGCCCATGCAAGAATGATCTAGGGTTCTCACCCTAAGGATCAATTGACCAAATACTAGAATTTTGTATGAATCTAGGAACCCTAGGGCCAAAACGTTCATTGGCCTAGTAGGGTTAGGGTTTGGAATGGGTCAAGAGGACTCCCAAGCCCTTATCTTGATCAAAGGTATTCTTGACCAAGGAATTCCGTGTGATGAGAAAAATAATCCCATAAGTTAGGTGCCGACACCTATCTCGTGCAACAAGCTGCAACATCGTATGGTCTTGTGTCTAAGTAGTATTGCCACTCCTTAGACCAAGTTTGGTGAGTTCTAAGTACAAGCCTAATTCTTCTAGAGGATGAGTAGTCATCCTGCTACATCTCTCTTCCTTGGACTTATCTGCCAAGCTAGGGCAGTTACAAATTTGCCAAGAAAGCAGTTGACCAACCAAGTTAGGGCGATGAGGTTGCCCAGGATTTGTTAACCTTAATATAAGGAAACCTAAGGTATTGACAATTTGGGTCAACATGGTATAAACCCTAACCCAAGGAAAGAAGGGTAATCAAGCAACTTAGCTTACAAAACCCTTGGGATCTTGCCAAGTGGCGATTGATCCAGGATTGAATGCTGGAAGCATTCAGGGAGAAGGAATCCACCTTAGCAGTTGGCCGTACAAACGACCACTGAAATGTTCTTGATTGTACACTTAGGTGCACTGTTTGTACTTCTTTGTTCAAAGAACTAATTCAGGATAAACATCTAATACTTCAGGTTAAAATCCTAGAGGGAGAGGCAGTATCACTTACCTTCGATTGTCTGCCTGACCCTATCCAAGGGAGTTGTTAGCCTCGTTGGGTACATAGACTGAACCTGCCGCGAGAGGTCTAAGAGTTTTGAAATGCCCAAACACTTCACTTTTCTTTTTCATAAAATACACCCAAATTTTTCTGCTATAGTCATTAATAAAAGTGACAAAGTAATGACAGCCTCCAATAGATGTAGCTTTAGTAGTCCGCACATCAGAGTGGATTAATTCCAATGGCTTCTTACTCTCTTGAACATGTCTAGGAAATGGTTTCCTTGCCTGTTTTCCAAATTGACAGGCTTCACATACCTTATGCATTTCTGCAATCTTAAATTTAAGCAATCTTGCAATAATATTTTGGGCCTGTATTGATTTAAGTCGTTGTACATTAACATGACCAATGCGTTTATGCGAGATATCAATATCTGCAACTACACCGATCCCATGTGCAAACATTGCTGCACTCAATTCAGGCATGTCTGCATCCAACGTAAACATTCTGCCCTTCTTATTTCCTTTTGCTATCAAGTGATTTTTATTTTTCATATCCTCAACAAAGCATCCATGAGGATTAGCTCTGACCTGCAAGCCCTGCAAGCCCTGCTCAACCATTTGACCAACAGAAACCAGGTTCTTGGTGAAATTTGGGACATGAAATACATCCGACAGGTATTTCTTTTTCCCATCCTGCATAGACAAAGAAAATTTTCCAATCTGCACAATAGGATGTGCAGTATCATCACCAGTCTCCACAAATCCTGGTTTTTCCATTTTCCTTGCATCCTGCATTCATTCTGCATGTCCTGTCATGTGGTTTGATGCACCTGAGTCAACATACCACACTTCGTTGCTTTCTTTTGCACTTGTCACAGAATTGTTCATGTGCTGCACCATGAACAAATGCTCATTTCTGTCATCACCCTGTCTACTAGAAGATGCATAATTCCCTTGTTGCAATTTTCCATTCATGATGTCATTCTGCTTTTTATAGTAGTCTTTAGCAATATGACCCAATCTACCACAGTAGTAGCATTCAACATTGTTGTTTGCATTTTGGCCTCTTTGCCATCCACCACGACCTCTTTGGCTCTCCCTGCCTCTAGAGTTACCACGTCCTCCTCCATAGGACTGGTTTTCTTGAGTTTGCTGTATATTCTGATTTCTACCATGGTCTCCAGATCGGCCTCCTCTACCTCTGCCTCTACCTCTTCTAACATTTGAGTAGAAGACAGCTTCTTTTGAAGTTCCTCCTGAAGAAGATGCACCACCATTTCTCTGCTCCTCAGAAATTAGAAGAGCAATCAACTCCTCAAAATCAGAAAATCTTTCACAGACGGAAATGGATGTTCGGAACTGTGCATAATCCTTTCCTAGACCATTCAAGGTCACAGAAACTAAATCATCATCTTCCACTGGCGACCCAATGGAAGCAAGTGCATCTGCAATCTTCTTCACCTTCATGTGGTAGTCATTGATGCTCATACTTTCTCTTTGCACATTGTGCAACTCTTGCTTGAGCTGCATTTTCCTGGCTTGCGTATTTGTGCTATACATTTTTGACAAAGTATCCCATGCCTCCTTTGGCGTACTTGCATCCTGAATATGCACAATCATAGAGTCTGAAATACTGATAGACAGCCAACACATAACTTTTCTGGCTCTCTCATGCCATCCTTTAAATGCCTGTATTTGCTGTTATTTGGGAATATCAGGAAGAACTAGTTTTTCTTCATTTCCTGCAACGAATTCTCAATATCCTTTTCCCATAAGGAAATTCGTCATTCTAAACTTCCATGCTTGGAAGTTGTTCTTGTCAAGCTTTTCAGTGACAATCTGTGAAAGAGAATCAGACGCCATTACAGAACACTACAAAAAATTCTGTCACTGCAAAAAACACAGCTTCAGTCTCACAAGGGCAAATCTGCACAACTGACGAAAGTGGTATTTAACCACACAGTCACTTCCTAGTGACGATTTTGCATCAACAGGCAACAAGGATGATTCTGTAACTCCCAATGTCTCTGCGCACAGGCATACAATGCAATTTCTACGGTAACTTTTCACAGACCTATAGAACAGGGTCGCACAACAAAAAATAGGGCCTTTTCCTGAGTGCATGCGGAAAACTTCCGCCTCCAAAACGGGCCCCGAAATGGTCTCGAATCAAAAAAACAGGGCAACTGAGGGCTAAAGCCCCTTTCCCACAGCATATACTGCCCTCTTGCTACACCGCGAATGGCGTCTCAATCTGAGACAATGCACTCTTGCACTTTTCGGCTGTGCTACCTGCAGAGACTTGCTTCCAAACTCAAAAAATGAAAGCAACACTGGTCCTCTTACTAGAACACCGCGAACTTGGTTTGCTTTCTTGAGCTCCTTACCACGAACCAGGCTCTGATACCATGTCAAGATTGTGGGAGAGAAGGAAAGAGTCTCACTTGTAGCTTTCTCACTTGCACAATGGGGGAATACACACAGGTGGAGGCTGAAAACAATTTTTCTCTTCTTAGTTGTGTAAGCCAAAAAGAACTCTAGTACAGAGAAATAGAAGAACCCCATATATGGGTCTCAAACCAAACTCAACTAACTAAGGTGGCATACTAACTGAGCCATGAACTAGAGTAAATAAGGATAGCTGTCATCTAGCTATTATTCATGGGCAGTGTGCCAACCGCATCTGCAGCTAGCAAGTTGGTGACATAAATACATAACAATCACCTTGGCATATCACGAGTGGAGCTCGATATCTCAACAGTTTGAGGTGTTTCAAAGCATTTGGGATGGATTGCATGTATTTGAGAAGCTCATATTGATTTTTTGGTTGAGTTATGATGTTATTTTAGGTTCTGTGGTATGTCTATTTGGTTCTTATAGGCTTGTTTTGCCTTTGTTTTGCTATGTTTTATTTCTATTTGAGATATTGAGATTATGCATTGTTAAGTTTGTGTGTGGTTTAGTATGTTTTGAAGGATTTTTGATGGATTGGATTGTTTTTGTTTGAGTTATATAATTTGTATGCTTTTTATTGACCTTTTGGATGAGCTTCTGTATGCCTTCTATAAGCCTTTATATGCTTCTATAAGTGTTTTGACATATGAATATTTATCTTGGGGATGGTTTTCAATCTTGGAAAGGGATGAATACAAGCTCAAAAATAGCTAGCTTGAGGGAAGAAATAGCTATTCAAGACTTGAAGTAAAGACTGAACTAATAGTGATAATAGTGATATCTGAAAGGTCGTTGTAGTGTCTCTAGTGCTTTGAATCAAGCATACCTCTTGAGGGGTATATTTACAAACAAGAAGTTATCTTTAAATGAAAAACATTGTATCTATGAGAGATGGTGAGAGATTGAAGAAAGAAAACTTGTAGTGTTTTCCCTATTTCTTTAGCATGCTTTAGAGAGGTCCAAGCTTTGGTGCGTAGCCAAGAAAAAATGCCATCAATAAGCACCTACAAGAGGCTAAAAATGAAGAAAATGGCATTGTTAAAGAGGAAAAGAAGCTTAAAAGATTGTAAAATTCCAAGTACTACAAAAGAATTGGTAGAATTCATAGGCAAAGCCAATTTCTTCAAGAGATTCATTCCCCAATGGTGAGAGCATAATGCTACCTTGATGCGAGCCTTGTGTGATAGACTATTCCTCATATCTATAGGAGCAATAGAGACATGCATTTTTGTATCAGTATATTTGGAAGAAAAGTGAAGAAGCAAAAACAAAGAGAATGAACATCAATGGAAGATTCAACTTTCATTGAGGAGTTTCCAAATATTATTAAGTGGGAGATTGTGAGAGAAGAAGCTCTACAAATCGTGGTCAGTGTGGAGATTCACAAGAATAAGAAGAAAACGTGATAAGACTTATTCATGGACACACAACAATAAGATACGTGGGACACTTGGTGCACTAACAACTTTTTATTTGTCCAATTGGCAACCCATTGGAAGCTAGCAGACAAAGTATTATTCACAACTTATGTCATTGAGACCCTCTAAAGTTGGTACTGCCAAAATGATGGCACTATGGCAATTCTCAAAAGAATGAACTTTGATACCTTTAGAATAGAATATATTCCTCTCTATAGAGTTTAGAGATTGTGAAAAAAAGGAAGTAGAAGAAATATTAGCAAGATAGTACTTTAGAGACTAAAGCCATTCTATTTTCCCTCTATGAAGTACTAACAAACTAGATGGAGCCAACTCCTTGATGAATGACGACGTGATAAAGAGGTAGGCATAAGAATGAATTCAAAGGTACATGAGAAGAGAGAAGGTAAAAATCAAAGCTGAGAATGAGCTAGCAGTACAAGCGTCCTTTGACACCCTTGTGACACTCTTCACAGAAGTCCCAATAGTGAATCAAGGTCCTCTTTCCAACCATTCCATCCTAGAAAAGTGATGACAGGCTAGCGAATGTAGTTCCATTTTGCCAATTTTTAAGGGAAACTACAATGAAAACCCTAATCTTCATGTAGCCAATTTCATGGTAGCCTATGTGGCTAACAATGCCAGAATCCCACAGCATTGGTTGGTGTTGGGAGCTCATGCTCGACCGCCAAGACCCACGGACCACTTATTGTTCAAGTGTTTCAAGCTGAGCACTAATGGCTACCTCTCACATAGCCGACTCACTATCCCTCTCTATGAGTGTAGTGTGCTTACCTCAATGCCAAATTGAGTACCCTCCTCCTTCAAGCACACTGGTAGCTCCACGATTTGTGATGTGAGCTCAAGCAACCTCAAGCCTCCACCTTCAAGCTCCATCCTCCATAGTCACGTAGTACAAGACAAGAGAAGAGAAGAGAAAAGAAGAGAAGAAGGGAGAATATGATGAAGAGCTTCTTCTCCTTAATTCCTCACCCTCACACACACACTCCCTCACACTCTTACACTCCCTCTCTCAAGCACACACAAGCAAGCAAGAAGGAGAGAAGACGATGAGTCCACTTTGCCACACACCAAAGAATGAGCTCCTCATTCCCTTTTCCACTTTATATACAAAACCCTTATCCCTTTTGGGCGGTCATCCCCTCTTTTACATGGTCGACCATGGCTTGGGCCCTTTTTCTATTGTCTTCCTATCTTCCTAGCTTCCTTTCTACCACCCATCTATCCTTACAATTTACACAGGAGGAAGCCTGGTACTCTTTTACAAGGATTTTGGTTGCGTCTTTACATTCAAAGGTGAGCCTTCTCTTTTTTAGAACTTTTTGGGCTCCAATGGCTACACCTTGGACTTCTTGTGGCCATGCATGCACTTTTGGGCTCTTCCAGGTTTGATTTCCTTCTAGGCTGCCTCTTTCAGCTTCTCGACTTGCACTTTTCTTTTTGTTATTTCCACTTTTTCCTGTACTGAGGGTAACATTATCCCCCTCCTAGCCGAGTGATAGTCCCGTGGCACTGGTGGGTAGTAGCTAGAATGTGGGGTGGATATAGCCAAATGGCTTTTTGGGTTTGTATAAAAGCCTTTGCTGAGGATGGATTTTCCCTTGGGAATTAAAGATGGTGCCGGGGCGGGGGTCCGTTCGTGACACAGATGATGGATGGATCCGTCCTTTGAAATTGAAGATGGTGTTGGACTGACCCCTCTTGGAGAATGGCGAATGAACGAATCTACCCTTAAAATTGAAGATGGTGTTGGACGGATCCCTTTTCGTTTCTTCTGAGGTCGATACGACACAATCTTAACCTGCAAGACAAGGTTGTGCACTTCCTTAGGGAAATCTTGTGGTGTTGTCCCACACTTGAGGACCGAGTTCATGCATCGTTGTACATGCGATGTGTAGCTTAGGGATTTGGGTCTGGAACTCCTATCCTTGAGGTGCCATAAGCGTGAAGTGGGGGATGGGACTAGGTAAAAAATCCTAGGTATAGTGATTGTGGCACTCGAATGATTTTAGGGACTCGATCTCTTCCATTTCTTTCTTTTTCTTTTCCTTTTTGATAGGTAAACACAATCATCATCATCATAGATACAAGGGTGCTCTTAGGCTATACCCCAATCCTCTTTTTGATGATGCCTTATGGGGTGGCCTAAGGGATTTTCTTAAAAAGGCACAGCTTTGCATGTAGCTCTTGAGACTAGCCCTGATATGTAGAGGTGTGGTTGACAAAAAGGGGCATCCACACCTCGTAAACCGGTTATCGTTCATATCTTCGAGTATCTTCATACAAAATGAGGGTAACAACATAGCCCTCATTATTAGCCTGACAATTATCTATTCCTAGATTGAGATAAAAAAGAGTGGAGGGAGGTGGGCCTCCTCAGTGACGGCTGGCTTTTACTTTAGTAGAAACCTAATGGTCCTAAGATAATTACAAGTTGTGATGAAAGTGGGGTCTGGACAAGATGAGAAATCCTTGAGGAAGCACCTGATTGAAGGACAGATGTCTCCTGCCTTGAAGATTATGCACTCCTCGGGATTCTCTGCATTGGCATTGTAGATCTTGGGAAAGTCATACCTACCATGCTCCTCCCTATTGAAATCCACTCCATGCATGCAAGATTAGGGCATGTAGATAGGATCGTTCCTTTCTTTAGGGAGTGTGTCGCAGAATGCCATCCATGCATCAAGGTTTGTATCCTAGATCCTTCTCCACCACTTGGGCTATGCTTCATAGCCTTGGACCGTCTTGGGAATCTGGTACACCTTGTCCTGCCAGTAGTCTAGGACTGCTCGCCTCCATTGAGAGATAGCTATGCTCCGCTCTGTGACCCATCAATTTGCCAAGTTATTGGCCATTTGAATTATATTATCCACTATTGCTACTGGTAGGTCTCGATCCAAGGCCCATGGGTAGAGGAATGATAGCTCGAAGGTTCGGGTTTGGAGTTCTCCTTGCTCCCAAATACTCAGTTCCTAGGGCCAATTGTTGGGATAGCAATCCTCATGTTGTGGCACAGGCTCTCCAAGGAAGCTGTTGGAGTTGCGTTCTAGCTCTCTCCTGTGCTTGCTCCATCAATTCCCACCTTCTTCTCTTAGCTGCAATGATGCGCTCTGGTACTTGGCTACCTTTTGGATCTTCTTGAGGTACATCTGGCAATGGTGGACTAAGCTCTCGAGCGTGTTGCTCTTCTCCTAGCTCCTACTCGATGTCCGGTCCTTTCTCTGGCAGTTGCTCTTGTGGGGTTGGAGCTGGGGGTGGATGCGGCTGCTCTTGCTCTTCAAAACCTGGCTCCTTCAGCTCATCGGTGGAGAGGTTGACTTTCCTCAAATATTGGCATTGTTCTTTTCTTGTTATGCTAGTGCCAGTTGGGAGAGTACGCTCTTGCAAGATGTACTTCAGGGCTCTCATGGTCATTTCTAACTTCCTTCTTGTCCTCTCCACAAAATCCTCACTGTCCACTTGTGTCACATGGAGCATTGTGCTTAAGAAGGCTTGTCATTGCACCTCTGAACTTGCTTCTGTGGCTTTGGTTATACTAGCCTCTGCCAACACCCCCTCACATTCTACTATGGCCAAGCACTCAACAAGTTCTCGCACCCGTTTGAAGTTGTTCTCTTTCCATTGTTTGGCTCTCTCTTCTCCACCTCCTATTCTAGGTTCTGTAGATCCTCCTGTAGCCCTTGGGTTGCTTCTTTGATGGCTTCTTCTTTCTCTTTCTCCAAGCATTTGATTTCCCTTTCCAATCTCTCATGTTCCTCCAACTCTAGGGTAGTCCTCTTCTTCAAGTCTTCTATTTCTTTTTGATATCTTTGTCCCCTTTCTTCTCTTGCTACCTCTAGCCCCTTCGTAGCCTCCAGGATGTTTTTCATATATCCTTACATCTCTTCATACAACTTTTCTACTCCTCATTAAGTTGTTGCATGCTCACAAGATTCTGTTTCTCCTCAACCAACCTTGCTTCCTACTTTCCTTCTTCTCGTTCCTTAACTTTGAGCTACTCTTTTAACTCTCAGATTTCTTATTGATGCTTTGTTGCCTAGCGGGTTGCTTCTAATCTGAGTGTTGCTTGTTAAGGCTTCTCTTTCAATCTCCAGCTCAGTTGTTGCTGCTACTCTCTTCTCTTCCTTGGCCTTTTCTAGCTACGCTAGAAGCTCTTTGACATACTTGTCATAGGTTGTGGCCGTGGGTGTCGTGGGGGATGCTATAGTCATGGAGGCCTCTAGCTTTTACCTCTTGGGATCTTGCCTCGACTCGTCGTTGGGGCTGAGGTCGATCTTTTAGCTCCTGTAGTGGGGACCCCTGCTCCCAAATCTAGAGCTATCTCCTGCATCTTCATTACCAAAAAACTACATCATGGACATTAACTCGCTAGTGTCCATGGCAGCTATAGTGTCTTGGGCAATCGAGGTTGTCATGGCATGGGACGTGAAAATTGATGGGAGAGGGTGCATTGGGGCCTTGCCCTTGCCTAATACTATCGGGACTACTTCAACCTCTAAGTCCCTGGTGCTGCTGCTTGGCTCTCCTTCCCTTCGGGGGCTCATGGTGGCTAACTCTTCTATACCCAAAGTCTCCTCCACCGACCTGTGCATGGCCTCGGCTATGTCTTCATCTTCCTTTCTCCTCAACTCTTCTGCCTCTTCCTCTGCTTTTCTTTTTCTCTCTTCTTTGGCCCTCTTGGACTCTCTTTGGGCCCTCTTCAGCTTGGCTCATTCCTCCTTTGTTATTCTTTCTTTCATTTCCTTTTGTGGCTTCGATGGGATTCTCTTCTTTGGTGCCTTGGCCTCTCTTTGGACAGCAGACTATGTCTCTTGCTCTTCCCTATCACTTATAGTCCTCTCACTGGACTACTCTTGCTCAAGGTGCGACAATCAATAAAGGGTCTCCTCTACTTCTTCTTCACCTCCTTTTGCATCCTTTAGGGCCTCTTGGATGATGGTCATCAGTACTCCACCGAACCTAATGGTGGAGGCCTTGGTTTCTTTTAGGCCTCCTAGGTTTCGAGGGAAGGTTTCTAGCCTTGCCCTTGCAACAAGGTCTTGGGGACCCATTGCGGCTTGGACCAATCATCGAGGCATGGCCTATAGTTTCTTTTGGGCCTCCTAGGTTTTGAGGGAAGGTTCCTAGCCTTGTGAGTTTGTGGTTGGGTGCTCCTAGGTGGCAGTCTTGGATGTTTCGATGCCCATTTTTGTTGGTATTCAAGGGTTTTAGCTTTGTGATTGGCCTTTTGGTGGTGCTAAGGTTTGGCGGGGTGTGACAAATCATGACCCCCCTTCTGAGGCTTGATGGTGGGTTTCTCTATTGGTGGCTTTGCAGAGCGTGTTGGAGTCGTGTGGCCCTTGCTGAAGGTTGTGACAATTCGTACATTGCTGATGGCCAAGTGAATGTGCTATGGCTGGTAGTCAATATTTATATAGGTCTACTTCTTAAAGGTTCATCTAAACAGTGATTTCGTGCCTGCATCTTTGGTGTTTGGCAACACATAAAAGACCATGGGCAAGCCCTCAGACTCGATAGAGACTGCAACTTTTCATTTTCCCACAAGTGCATATACGTAGCCACCAAATGGGCTAAGTTTGGCATTAGTTAAAGTTAGCGCCCTCATCGATCAATGCATCAATGGCATGTGTTTGCTGGGTTGTAATGGTCATGCGCAGATAAGCCGCCAGAGCTATGGCTTCCTCATCCTCATCTTCAACCTCTATAATAATGGCTACTCGTACATTGATAGGGGCTTCTAGCATCGGGGGTTCATGAAGTGGATGTGTGAGGGCTTAGTACTTGATGCGGCTGTGATTAAAGAAGCATATGCCCTCACCTTCCAAGGTTTCAAGTTCTACATTACCGATCTGACTTATGTTGTAAACTCGAAAAGGTCCTACTCCCCTTAACTTCATTTTTTGCCAATGTCCCTTGATCGAGTAAAATTGCACTGCTTGACGTGCTTGTCAAACTGGCTCTTACGTAGTGCCCTTTTGCAAATCAGCGCATGGGTGGCTAGGAGTCAAGTTTTCGGCAAGCGTTCTAGCCCAGCTAGACATTTCGTCCATGCTTCCTTCCCCTCCCATTTCTCTTGAATGGCGATTCTTAAGCTAGGTATAAAGAACTCTACAAGTAGAATTACCTTGGTTCCATAGGTCAACCTAAAGGGGGTTTGTCCCACAGTCGTTTTATAAACTACCCGATAGGCCCATAAGCTTGCCATTAGCTTGTTATCCCAATCACTACCCGAAGTAGAGACTATCTTGGTCAGGACATTTACCAAAATCTTATTTGTTGATTTTGCTTGGTCGTTTGCCTGAGGGTAGTATGGTGAGGATTTTCAATGGATGATCAAGAAGGTGGATAGGAGATGAGCAACCACCTCGTTGATGAAGTACATGCCTTGATCATTCACTAACAAGTTCGATGGGGCAACCAAATCGAGAGATTACCTACGTCCATAAAAACTTAGTAAGTGTGTCTTTTTTTCAGGTGGCTCGAGCTTCCACCCACTTTGTGAGATAATCGGTGACAACGATGATGTATTTGGCTTGTGAATATTGAGCTGCGAGACTGATAGGCCCAATGAAGTCAATCCCCCATTCTCGAATGGTTGTTGTACTATAATAGGGCTTAGATCCATTTTATCCTTGCAAAATGGCACCTTGGTCCGTTGGCACTTGCAGTGTTTCATGAATCGTGCCGCATCTCGAAAAAGCATGGGCCACCATAGTTGAGACTATAGCACCTTGCGAGCTATCATATCTCCATTGAAGTATCCTCCTGCAATTCCATTGTGCACCTCAACTAGTACGTTGTGCATTTCGTGTTCACACACGCACCTCCACAGCAACCCATCTTGCCCTAGTCTATAGAGTTGACTTGCTATTAACTAGTATGGTTGGATTTTGAGAATGAGTTGCCTCATTTGGACCTTTTCTATGGGTCGGTTAGGTAGTCCATGCTTAAGCACTTGGACTATGTTTTCTACCCAGTATGGTGTCAAGTCGGCTCTAAACATATCTCTTTCACTAGATAGGGCAAATAGATGTGTGTCTAGCAGTTTGTCTCCAATGCCCTGTCCAATGGCTTCTCCCATGAGAATGCAGAACATATGATCAGCCATATAGTGTTGTTTTCCCTTGTGCACGACAACGGAGAAGTCAAATTTGAGAAGCAAAAGTAACCATCGCACTATGCGTCCTATAGCACAAGGTTTGTTTACTTACAATAAGGCTCGATGATCAACAAAGAAAATAAATGGCATAGCCAGAAGATAATGCCAAAATTTCTTTATAGCAAACACCATGGTTAACCCCTCTCATTCGGTTGTGGAGTAGTTCATTTCTATATCCATGAATTGTCTGCTGGCAAAGCTCACCAAATAGTCTAGATTGTGGTCACTAGGCTAGAACAACATAGCTCCCACTGTGAATTTTGAAGCGTCAACATAAACATAAAAGATTATGTTCCAGTTAGGGGCTCTTAAGATTTGTGTGGTGGTTAGAGCCTTCTTCAATTCCTCGTATGCGTGCTGGGATTCCTCGGTCCACTCAAATATTATTAGTAGCTTGTACAGGGATCTAGCAATCAATGCATAATTTAGCACAAACCGTCGATAATACCCCATATGGGCAAGGAAGAATTGAACTCCCCTATAATCAGTTGTTGGGGGTGGAAGATTCACAATAACCCTGACTTTTGAGAAGTCAGTGACAATGCTATTCTTGGACACCATGTGCCCTAGGATGCATTTGTGCTTCGCCCAGAGTTGGCACTTTAAGGGGTTTAACAAGAGAGGATATAGTTTGCATCGTTCAAAGACTGCTTGGAGTTTATCTAAGTGTTCCTTCTAGTTGGAGTGAATATATAAGTCATCAATGAAGACCTGTAACTCTTTCCTAAGCATGTCCTTGATTATTGTGCACATGAGTCTTTGAAAAGTAGCAGGTTCGTTAATCAACCCAAAAGGCATGACTATGTAGGCGAAGACACCCCACTCAGTGGCGAAGGCGGTCTTGTGCCTATTGTCAAGGTGCACTTGCACCTGATTGTATCATAAGAATCTGTCTAGAAAACTATAGGCTTCCTTGCCCACTACTCTCTCGAGCATGTGTTCGATATATGGCAATGGATAATTGTTTCTCTTAGTAGCAGCATTCACGTTCTTGTAGTTGACACGCACTCTAATCTTTCCATTCTTCTTCAATACGATCACTATGGATGAGACCTAGTCTGTATGCTCAATCTCGTAAATGAATCCTCCCCTTAGTAGCTTGTCAATTTCTTCCTTGGCAGGGTGAGCATGCTTGGGGTTCATGGGGTACGATCATTGCTTGTTGACCGGCGTTGCATTGGGGATCATGGGTTACGGTCTCTCCTTGATGGGAATTGCATCAGGGATCATGGGGATATTATGAGTTATGACACTCGAATCTATCCCTTTCAATTCATCGAGGGACCAAGCAAAGATGTCCATGTACTCTCATAAGAGATTCATGAGACTTGCTTCCTCTTCCTCGGTCAAGTCATCTGTAATAAAGATAGGTCAAGGTGTCTCCCCTTCCTTAGCTAGATTAACCTCCTTGACTTTGGCTGGTCCTTTTATTGGTTCATTTGCGTGCCCTTGTTGTTTGGCTCCTAGCAAGATCACTACCCTATCACCTTTCTTAAACTTAGTAAATTACTTTGGCAAGTCTTGTAGTTTCCTTTGCTCTTTAGCTTGCATATCCCTAGGTTGTTTATGATGTTCTTCCTTTAACCTTTATTGCCTTAGGTGGACTGGCAAGTCCCCTTGGTGCATCTGGCCTTAGGTGGTTGTGTCACCTCAGGATCACTATCTGAACTTACCTCCAAACTCTCCGTCTTCGCTAGAAGTGGGAGTCTCACCTGGGTGGTCATAGCTCTCGGAGGTGACTCCGTCATAAGCACTGGCTTACATTTTTTCCGCCTTTGCCCTGCGTCTTTTCCACTTTCTTTCGCTCTCTTCGTGTTGGGGTTAACATTACCCCCCTCCTAGACGAGTGCCAGTCCCATGGCACTCACTAGTGTAGGGAGCAAGTGGTAGTATGCACTGAAGACTTCGGGGTGACAGGGGCTTGGGGCCTGCACTGGTGACCGGTTTCGTGGGGGTTGGTTGGGGATGCTGCGTAGGACGATTTTTTCGGCTTGTCGGATGCTGGGTGGGCAATTAGCATTGGATGTTGATGAAGAACGAATGCCACTTGTGCTGTGGTCGTCAACACCTGCAATTGAAAACCTGTCAGGTGGTCTCTCCCTAGGGGGTGGGCCTCACGCTCTTCTAACCATTTAGCCTTGAGCCGGGCCCCCATGGCGATGACATCCTCCACCAACTGAATGGGCAACACCCTATTCAAGGCGGTGGGAAACTCGAAGCGTAGGTCGAATGTCTCGGCTATACTCCTGCTGCTCCCAGATAATCATTTCAACGCGGTACTCAGCGGGGGAGTCTTGGGTGCGTAGCGGGAAAGGGGCAGGCTGTTTCGGGGCAGGTTGTTTCGGGGCAGGTCTGGCCTTCAGTTTTCTTCTTGCCTTCTCCACCATTTCCTTCCTTCGGGTGGTGTGGGCCGCTCTTCGTTCGACAGATGCATCATGGGGTGGCACTTCGGTTTGTTGGGGTTGAGGGGGTGGCGGGACATATTCCTCTCCTTGAGGCCCTAGGTCAAGCTTTGGCTCACCCCCTTCCGCTTGCTCCTCCTCCTGTGTTTTCTCCTCAGTGAACCCAAGGTCATCCATCTCCTGTATTGTCAGTCCTACTTGTGCCATATATTTTTCTTTGTTCCTCTAGGATCTGCGGAGGGCCTCCTAGCTGCAGTGGTACATGCAGGCCTGTCGTGAGGGCCCTGCGCGCAATGGTTAGCTTTCTCTGCAATACCTGATCATTGGCCTCATCTGTTTCTGAGTGGGTGGTGTGGAGCAGCGTGTTGATAAAAGTGCGCTGCTGAGCTATCATAGCAAGCTGGGCTGCCTCTGCCTGGTTTTCAGCCATCACTCTGTCTCCCTCAGCCTTGGCTAGCCGGCGTGCTAAGTCCCGCACTCTCTGCTCATTATGATTTGACCATTCCTTTGCCCGCCTCTCCATGTCTTCCAGGCTTTCCCCCTGTTGGAGGGTCATCGTCATAAATTTTTGTTGCTGGGCTTTGAGCTCATGGCACAAGCGGGACTGCTCTCGATGCTCCTCTGCGATCTGCTCGTTGAGTTGGTCCCGCGTCGCCTGCAACCTGCGCACCTGTTCTGCCCTTAACTGATCCAGCTCTGCAACCTCTTGTCTAATTTTCTCAAGCTGATTCTGCACCTCCAAGTTGGTTGCAGATAACTGGTCATTCCTGCGCTGAAGGTGGGCATTTGTCTCCCTCTCCCTGGTGAGACGCTCCATTAGGATTTTCCTTCGTCCCTCCTAGGTAGCGTCGCGCTCCTTCAGGGCTTTCAGCTCCTCCGCCTCCTTGGCGCTGGCCTCCTCCCTAAGCACATCGATTTCCTTTTGATATTCTATTATTTTCCTCACTCTGTCCAGTTGGAGGGCAGCTTGTGATTCGCGCTCCGCTGCCAGCTCCTCCACCGCCACCCTCCTTTCTTGCCTGGCCGTTTGCAACTACGCGAGCAGCTCCTTTACATAGTCATCATAGTGGCCTGTTCGAGGTGGGGAGTGGGGCATGATCGTAGTGGTGGCAATCTCCTCCACTTTTTTTCTTTTCTCTTCTGGCCCTGGCTCCAGCTCGGCCGTCTCTGCCCTTTTGGCACCTGAGACTGGGGTGGCCCTGGCTGCTTCCCTTGCCAACTCTCTTTCCACCAAGAATTCCAGCCAGGTGACCACATTGCTTTCATCGATCTTTGGGGTGTGCATCAGGGCGGCTGTGGTAGGGGGTGTCACCTTGAGGGGAGTGGCTTGCATGGGTGGTACAAGGAGAGGGGAGATGGGTCTGACTGGGTCTTTTCCTTTCCCTTCTGTAGGAGGCAGCGGCACAGGTTTCGGCGTACCAGTGCTGGGGCCGGGTGCTTCAAGTTGGTATGGTCTGCCCGCTCCTTCCATGTCTTTCCTCTGCTGTTCCTCGATGGAGTGACGCGTCGCCAACTCCAATTCTTCTTCTTCCCTCCTCCTCAACTCTCCCTCAGCCCTCTTTCTTCTTTCCTCCTTTTCTCCTACCGACTCTCTTCAAGCCCATTCGAGCTCCTCCTCTTTTCTCCTTCACTCCTCCTCTCTCTTTCTGTGCAGGGCTTTGGTCCGTTGCTCTGCTTTCCTTTCTGGTGCAGCCTGGCGTTCTCCCTCCTCGTCGGTGTCCGTTTCTGTTTCATCCGACTGTTCCTCCGCCTGGGGCTGGGACTGCGACGGCGATTCGCCACCTTTTCCGCCATCTCCCTGTTTGTCCTCCCCCGCACGTCCCTGCCCTATTGCCTCGTGGATGATCGCAGTGAGGGGACCTCCAAAACCTACGGTGGAGGCCTTGGAGGATGAGGCCTTGCGGGTTGATCAAGGTGGGGGGATTCTCCTGCTACGGCCCTTCCTCCTTGCCAGGGCCTTTGCTGAGGCCTCAATCGTCCTTCTCACGAACCCATTGAGGTTCACCTCATCCAGTGCCTGAGCCGCGATGCTTTCGAGTAAAGGCACATTGATCGTGGACATGATGCTATTGTATCGTTGACTCGAAAATAGGGTATGCATCATTTTTGCCTACAGTTGAATCTCTGGATCAGGGATGTCTGCCAAGTTGACTCCGTCGTTGGTGTGGACTTTCACTTTGTCCATTCCCAACATGGTGTAGACGTCCCTTTTCAGTTTCTTCTCCACCTTGTTCGGAAGCCCCAGTGCTCTTTCTATTAGTTCAGGGGTCAGTTCAACCTGCACCTATCTGGTGGCTTCCGTGTCCCGCACTGTGACGGTGCCCCTGTTTTTGTTGAAGGTGCGTAGGAACTCGGCGCACAGGGCATAGTTTATCCTCTGGCCCACTGCTTCCAGATACCGTTGTAAGTGGCATTGCTCCATGATCCGTCGTACCGCTGGTTCCTCAATAACCACGTCTTCCAAGTTGAATATGTGGCGGAACTTCAACTGATTGAATGCTCTGGTTTCCACGGTGAGGCCATACCGCACCTGTTCTTCCTCCGAGAAAGAGAGTTTGCCAGCTTTGTCTTGACCTGCCATGGTCGCCACCTATACATTCAGTCAGTTCACTTTTTAGTATTTTTGGTAACCAATTCGTAGGACGACCATAGCACATTTTATCATTTATAACTATGATTTTTTCCTTTCAAACTTCTATCACCTACTTCTGTATGGCATTTTAATTTGGAGCCTTTTCATGCTTGGTTCACTTTTTAGTTTTAACTTTCATGCTTGGTTTGCTTTTTAGTTTTAACTTCGTTTACTGCCCCATCCCCCTTGTGGAAAGGAAAAATCCGTCCCAGGATTGGAGGGTGTGGGTCCAAGGCGTTCATGTTGTTTTGTGGAGGAGCCAATCGTAGAAGTTGGGGTTATATTCGAGGTATGCAGAGTAGTCCAGGTCACAGGGTTGGATGCCTACGTGGGTGATGTATGTGAGGACATCGGTGAGGAAATCACCGGAGTTGACCCGACTTGCGAAGTGGAGCTCTTCTTCTGTTAGGATGCGATCGAGATAGGGGTGCCCTAAGATATGATCGTCCATGGTTCGACCTCGAAGAGTGGTTAACACTCGATACGAGGTGGGCGCGACGTATGTGGGATCATACTCGGCTGTCTTAATGGCTCGGCGTTGTTCGGCGTTGGTGATTATGCGGCATCCCTCCACTACCCATTTTAATCGAAGAGTGTACCACTGCTTCAAGAAGGGAGATTCGGTGTCCGCCAGGTGGGACAACCTTGTTGTTTCTTGGCTAGTGAGGCCGGATGTCGTGCGCGGGTCAAATGATGGGATGAGGCGTTGCTTAATGGCTTGCTCTTTGGAGACCTCGCGAGCGAGTAGCTCAGCGGCAGAGCGTGAAGCTTGTGCGAAGGCGAATTCAAAAGTCTCGCAAGAGCAAGGCATAGTGCACACATCCGTTGCAAGGGGTTCCGCTAACAATCCCAAGTCTAGGTGGTCATAGCTGAGGGCCAGTGCAACAAAGGTGGCATCGAGCTGTTTAATGCAGTCCACAATGTCATCCCCTGTGTCCTCGGCGAGGTCCGTAGCCAGCGTTAGGAATGACTTCCGTTCATAGGAAGGCTTAAGGCCGGCGGGTGGTTGAGGTTTGCTGGAGCTGGAGGTTTTGTCAGTACAGAGCTGCAGCTGGGGGCCTGTTTGAGTTAGCAACCCGGGCGTTGGTCGGATGGATGGGTTGGATTTGAGCTTAGGGGCTATGTGAGTGCGGTCGGCAGGGTTGCTGAGTTGCGGGCCGGGTTGGTTGGGTGATGCCTCCGGTGGTGGTGGCCGGTGCTTGGGTCGTTGGGCGTGTGTGACGCCCATGGGTTGACTCGCAAAGGAGTCAGATGACTGGGGTGGACTCTGCGATTCGTGGTCTTGAGGCGTCAAAGGACAAGACCTTGCGATTGACATAGAAGCAGGGCCCGTGTCAGTTGGGATTTTGGGGATCCACAGCGAGGCATTCCCCTCATAGTAGCCTTGTGCACGCAGTAGGATTTTAGGGACCCATATTTGTTTAACCACATGGTGCTTGTGATGATGGCGTTTTGGTCTTCTAGGTTTAGGTTTGTAGGTGTTCCGCGGACCCGCGCGTCTAGTTCTAGGCTGATCTCGAGGCTTCTTCGGCACCCATTGCAAGCGAGTCTATTGGGGTTTTGCCTTAGGATTGGCGGGTCCCGGTGCATGGCGATCTGGGTGTAGTAAATATGCACGGCCCTTCTCCTTAGTCCTAGGTGCGGCTATTTCTATCGGTGGCCTGTTGAGCGGTGCTGGGGTTACGAGGCGCTGGCTGAAAGTCGTGACAATAGCCACCTTTCCGATTGTTAGGTGGATGCGTTGTGACTCATAATCAACATTGCAACGGGTCTGCTTTTTAAAAGTTCGCCCGAGCAATGACTCTGTGCCTGCATCCCTGGCATCGGGGAGGACATAGAACAGCATGGGGATAGTTTCAGTCTCGATAGAAACGGCAACTCTGCATGTGCCGAGGATCGGGTAGGATTGGGCCCCATATGGATTCAATCTGGCTGTTGTGGGATGAAGCATTGGTGCGCCAAGTTGGGTCAAATGCTCATGTGTCAAAATGTTAAAATCCGCCCCTTCGTCAATCAGGGCATTGAAGGAGCACGTTTGCTTGGCCGTGACCGTGATGCGGAGGTAGGCAGGTTCTACAGGCTCCTCCTCATTCTCGCCGATTTCCGTAAGTGTGGCTACTCGTATTTTAACGGGTGTTTCCACCATTGGTTGTTCATGCAGTGGGTGAGTGGGCGGATAGTACTTTTTGATTCGACTGCCTTTAAAGAAGCCCATTCCCTCACCATCCAGTGTTTCCAGCTCGACATTACCAGTTCAGCTGATTGTGTGGACCTTAAAGGGTCTGAGACCTCTGAATTTCATCTTCTGTTTGTGTCCTTTAACTGAGTAGAGGAGCACTAGGTCTCCCGGCTCAAACTCTCGTTGCTTGACGTGTTTGTCAAACCAGCTTTTGCGTCTAGCTTTCTCACAGATAAGGGCATGGGTGGCTAGGAGACGCACCTCTGATAGGCGTTCTAACTCGACCAAGCGTTGTGTCCATGCCTTCCTCCCCTCCCATCGTTCTTGGAGTGCTATCCGCAGGCTAGGGACGAAGAATTCTAATGGAAGAATAGCTTCAGTCCCATAGGTTAGCCTAAAAGGCGTTTGTCCGACGGCCGTCTTATAAGCTGTTCGATAGGCCCACAGGGCTGCCATCAACTTGTTATCCCAGTCACTTCGTGAGGCTGAGACTACTTTGGTTAGGATAGTGATGAGAATTTTGTTGGTTGACTCAGCCTGGCCATTAGCCTGAGGGTAGTATGGTGAGGATTTGCAATGGATGATGAGGAAGGTGGATAGGAGATGGGCTATCACTTCGTTGATGAAGTGCGTTCCCTGGTCGCTAACCAATTCGATGGGGCAACCAAAACGCGAGATTACTTCCTCCCATAAAAACTTGGCAGTTGTCCTAGCGTCATTTTTCCGTGTGGCCCTCGCCTCCGCCCATTTGGTGAGGTAGTCCGTGGCCACCACGATGTATCTAGCCTGTGAATATTGTGCCGCGGGGCTAATGGGTCCTATGAAGTCAATTCCCCATTTTTCGAAAGGTTGGCGAGCGATGACCGGGGTTAACTCCATCTAATCTTTACGGACCGGGACCCTTGCCCGTTGGCACTTGTCGCAATGTTTGACAAATTGTGAGGCATCGCGGAAGAGTGTGGGCCACCATAGCTGGGACTGCAACACCTTTCGTGATGTAGTATCCCCGCTAAAGTGTCCTCCTGCAATACCGTTGTGCGCCTCTGAGAGCACATCGTGCATGTCATGCTCACATACGCATCTACGTAGCAGACCGTCTTGCCCGGGCCTATAGAGTTGGCCTGCAATTAACTGATAGGGCTGGATCTTTAGGATTAATCGCCTAAGCCGTGCCCGTTCTATTGGTCGTTTGGGCAGCCCATGCTCGAGCACTTGGACTATGTCGTCTGCCCAGTATGGTGTCAGGTCGGCCCTAAATAGGTCTTTTTCGCTAGATATGCAGAATAAGTGGCTGTCTGGTAACTCGTCCACAATGCCTTGTCCAGCAGCTTCTCTTGTGGGTACTCAGGACAGATGGTCAGCCATGTAGTGTTGTTTTCCCTTCCGTACTACCACCGAGAAGTCGAATTCCAGGAGTAGGAGAAGCCATCAGGCTATACGTCCTGTAGCGCAAGGTTTGTTGACTAGATAGAGCAGGGCTTGATGGTCTACAAAGAAGGTGAAGGGGGTGGCTAGTAGGTAATGCCGGAACTTCTTCACGGCGAATACCATGGCTAATCCCTCCCTTTCCGTTGTCGAATAATTCATCTCTATTTCAGTGAGCTGCCTGCTCGCAAAACTCACTAGGTAATCTAAGTTATGCTCACCAGGTTGGCACAACACTGCCCCCACGGCGAACTTAGAGGCATCGATGTGTACGTGAAACGTGATAGTCCAATCTGGGGGTATAGGATAGGTGCCGTTGTTAGGGATTTTTTCAGTTCGTCGTAGGCTCGTTGGCAGGCTTCTGTCCACTCGAAGGCAATTAGCAACTTGTACAATGGCCTAGTGATCAGCGCTTAGTTTAGTACAAACCGCCGGTAGTATCCTGTGTGACCTAAGAAGCATTGAACTCCCCTGTAATTACTTGGGGGTGGGAGGTCCACGATAACCTTGACCTTTGAGAAGTCCGTGGCAATGCCGTTCTTGGACACCACGTGTCCCAAGATGCATCCGTGCTTTACCCAAAACTGACATTTCAGGGGGTTGAGGAAGAGACGGTATAAACGACACCGTTCAAAGACTGCGCGGAGTTTTTTGAGATGTTGGTTCCAGGCCGAATGGATGCACAGGTCATCGACGAAGACCTCTAACTCCTTGCGAAGCATGTCCTTGAATATGGTGCACATGAGGCGTTGAAAGGTGGCGGGGGCATTGGTTAGCCCGAATGGTATGACTACATAGGCAAAGACACCCCACTTAGTGGCGAAGGCTGTCTTGTGCCTATCCGCAGGGTGCACTTGCACCTGATTGTATCCCGAGAAGCCATCCAGGAAACTGTAGGCTTCCTTACCTGCCACCCTCTCAAGCATGTGCTCGGTGTACGGTAAGGGGTAGTTTTCTCTCTTTGTCGCGGCGTTTACTTTCTTGTAATTGACGCACACTCGAATCTTGCCGTTTTTCTTCATCACAATGACTATGGGTGACACCCAGTCCGTGTGCTCAATTTCGTAAATGAATCCGGCTTGTATCAACTTGTCAATTTCCTCCTTGACAGCATGGGCGTGCTTTGGATTCATGGGGTATGGTCGCTGCTTGACCGGCGTGGCATCCGTTGACATGGGTATGTTGTGAGTCACAACACTCGGATCTACCCCTCGTAGCTCATCTAAAGACCAAGCAAACACATCCCGGTACTTCCGCAAAAGAGTGATAAGGCTGGATTCTTCCTCCGTGGTCAAGTCCTCGGCAATGAACACTGGTCGGGGTGTTTCCCGTTCCAGGGCTAGGTTTACCTCCTTGACCTTGGCTGGCCCTTTGATGGGTTCGGAGGTTTACCCTTGGCACTTGGCACTTAGCAGAACCACCACCCTGTCCCCTCTTTTGAATTTCGAAAAGCGCTTAGGGAGGTCTTGTGGCTTCCTTTGTTCCTCTGATCGCGCATCGTTGGGACGCTCTACTTCATTCTGCCGTAACCGTCGGTGCCTCAGGTGGATGGGTAACTCTCCCCTGGTGCGTCTGGTCATGGGTGGCCTAGGGATTTCTGGGTCATCCTCTGAAGTAACTTCAGATTCAGAGTCGAATTCCCCATTTTCACTAGAGGAGGTGGTCTCCCCTGGCGGCCGCAGTTCGGATGGCGACTCGATTTTAAGTATTGTTGCTGTTTTTGGTTGGGTCAGGCCGGCTTGCTTAAAATCCACAGCTCCCATCTGTTCCAACCAAGCACGGTCGCATTTCGCACACATGACTCCTCGGTCCATTCTAAGGGCCGGCCTCGGCTGCGGTTTTGCATCTGCTCGGATTTGCTCAATCTCTCGCCCTTCGGTGTCATATTCTTCGGTGTCCATCTCACCCTCACTTCCTTCATCGAAGGGTTGGCAATCTTCGTATTCGTCGTCGGAATCTGCCTCACTAGACTGCTCATCGTCCCCCAAGGCCTGCTCTGCCTCATTTTGTTGGTCGGGGACCAATGCCCAGTTGTATCTGAGATTTAGTTCGTGCACTCTGGTCCACTTCCATTTGGGTTCTTCCAAGAGGTCTTGGAGTGGCTTGAGATTGGCGGCTGCGTTGCGTGCCAGTCAGTCCGTTAGGTGCCCCAGTATTCCATGGAGTCCTCTCCTGTTGGTTGGCACTTGGGAGGTGACAGGCTTAGGCCCGTCATGGAGGCTTGCTGCCATCATGTAGACAGGTGTAGGTTGTGTTTCTCTTGGCTTGCCAACTGTTTTGACAGCCTGCTCGTACTCCTCATGATCTGAGAACGGCAGATCAAGTGTAGCGAGAACGTGCATCCAATCCCGCTCGTCCTCTGGGCAAGGGATATACTTCGTTAAGGACCCATAGGGTTCCTTGTTCTGGGTGGTTCCTTTGAGTAGAGTAGAGATGGCATCCAGGTTGACTGGTGAGGTCTTCCAAGTGTCCATCTCTATTCTCACAGCGTTAGTTCGGTTGCCCAGGAAGATCAGGCTATTACCCCAGTCTTCGATAACTCTAGCATTGCGCATCCAGGGTCGACCTAATAAGATATCATAGTCCACTCCCTTCATGACGATGAAGTCGACAGAGAACTGGACTCCTGCAATCTTCACTGGCCAATTCTTCAAGACCCCGAATGGTCTCACTCGCATGCCATTTGCTAGCATGACGTTAAACCGAGCAGCTTCGACAGGCGGGTTTTTCCACTTCTGTAGCACTGCGTGGTTAAGCACACTGACCCCAGCTCCTGTGTCTACAATCCCCTTTCTCGTTGCATCCCCTAGGGCTAGGACTGGCAAGACTGCGTGCATTTCTGAGCCCTCCGAGAAGGCGTTGATGTGCACGGATTTAGGGTCTGAGTGTAGCGTCAAACTTGGTAAGTGCATTTCCGCATCCTAGTGTTGAGCATTTGCCGGAGCTTGCTCGTGTGGTCTCTCGACCCAATTTTTGAGGTCCTGCCATAGGGTAGAGTGCTGCCTGAGCAGCTCTCCCAGTCCAACCGTTACAGGGGTGGTTACTAGTGTGGTTAGGAGATTGCTAAACCCTCGTCCTTCCCTTTGTTCAGACTGTCCGGGCCAATGGCCACGACTGTCCTGTGGGTTTGTTACGTCTAGGCTTGGCCTTGACGGCACTGCTTGTGGAGTAGCAGCCTCGGCAGACTTAGGTTGGTGTAGCGATAGCGGCGCACTCATGCTGGAGAGATCCTCAATCTCATCCTCCGTGATGGGTTCGACATCCTTGAGGTGCTGTTGAGCCTCCCTCACCCATTCCTTCACCTTTTCTATGGCTTCCAATTGCCGCCTGGGGTGTGGGTATTCCCCTACCTTAGCGCTTTCTTGTTGGGCAGTTCTAGGGGCTGAAGTCTCTACCTCTACATCCGAGACTTTCTTTCCGTGGGGTAAGGTCGTAATGCTGTCGGTTTTTAGTGCCACCTTAGCCTCTGATCTCTTCTTTTTCCGCCTACAGCTTTTCTTTCCTACTGAGGTCGCGTCGAGATTGCTAGGTACTGGCAGAGAGACGCCGGCCTGCTTCGTTTGTGCTCGGGTCATCACTCGTAGGGGGATAGGTGTGGCCTCCCCATCGGGGTTTTCAACACCAAACAGTCCTAGCGGGACAGACGGCAAATTAGCTGAACCAGAAGGCGGCTTCCGTTTTGGGTAGTCTATGAAAAGATGAGTGATTCCGCACTATGCACACCTTTGGTCAGCTTTATCCCTACTTTGCTGCTCTCTTTCTTGGCAGCGTGATGAGACGTGACCGGGATGTCCACACGTCCAACAAGTGACCGGATCCTGTGGCTGCCCTCCCAGGCCTCTACCCCATCCTCGTCCTAATGCCATCACCGGCACTGGTCGGTAATCCATGAGGATTGCATTGCCCTCGTCGTCATGCGAGACGTAAGGGTATATGTAGGTTTCTTCGTCGCTGGGCTCCTCTACGTAGTGCACGGGAGCATCACTCGGTGGGTGGGTCACATAGGGACCAGGCGGTCTAGGAATACCGGTAGGATTTATGTCCAGCCTGGGGACCGCTGGCTTCGTGTTGTTAGGTGCTGGTAGGGCAAGCGGGGCTCCCCTTCCGTAGAATGGCTGTGGCCTGTTAGCTGGGTAGAGCTGGCCATAGGGCTGCGTGTATGGTAGTCTTCATGGTAGTCTATAGTGTGCGGCATCATGGCCGAACCTTCCACAGTTAGCGCAGGGTCTTGACCTAGGGTCTTGACATTCTGCTGGCAGGTGGTTTCCTCCACAGTACACGCACTGGACGTGCGGACGCGTAGGTCACCTTAACATGTCTTGTATTTTGGCCAGTTCTGTCTTGGCTTGGCCTTCTTGACCTCGGCCAAGCCATGGTCCGTCTCGGCGGCCTTCCCCTTATCGTGGGACAATGCGTTGGATCGCTCGCTAGAGGTTGGCGTTCGTTCTAAACTCCGTGGGTTGATTTCTTCTGGGTTCGAGCTCCTGGAGCTCCGCTCTTTCAACTGGTCATCGACCCTAATGGCTTCCTCAAAAACCCTAGCCACTACGTCCCGTTGCAAGCTCGAGTTGCCTGCTAGTGCTTTGTACAATTCTTCATCCCGAATCCCGCTGATGAATACGGTTGACACTGCCCTGTCAGTCGGTCTTTCGCCCAAGGGGATTCTCTTAAGGAGGCTTCTCACGTGGGTCAGATAGTCGCGGATGCCCTCCCTCTCCTTCTGCTTGACATTCATCAGGCGCACTACCAAGTTGTCAAAGTATCCGGGTTCGGCAAACCTCTTGACAAAAAGGTCCTTGAGGTTATTGAAGTTGGCCCATTCTATAGCATCTAGGCTCGTATACCACGTCCTACCCTTATCGCTTAAGCATAGTCCGAATGCTTGCGAACGTTGGGCCTGGTCGTTGAGGCCATTGGCTTCGCAGACCTGCTCAAACTACTCAACAAAGCTATACGGGTCGTCCGGTGGCTGGTACTTGTCGAGTTGCTTAGCGACGATAGGTATTTTGGCTTGGCTCTTTGAACCCTGGGTTGCCTCTAGTCCTGCAAGTAGCGAGGTTACTAGTGCAGCGGCATTTTGTTCCACCGCGGTGTTATCGAGCAGCCGTTTCATGAGGAGCTCGCCCAGCGTCAGGTCTTCCTCGAGTGCTCTTTCCTGGTCTGTTCGGTTTCAGCCAGCCAAGTTCAACACTCGCTGCACCTCATGCAGCTCCATGCTTTGCCTTAGGCTCCTGGCTTGTTGGTCCCTATTATATTCTGCTATGCCCTGCAATGCCTTGCGGGCTAGCCTCCTCTCCTCCTCTACGTCCGCAATGATTGCCTCTGTCGTCCTGCCACGGTGTTCGTACCTGGCATGTGCATTGTAATTGCTCACCATTTGCTGTACGGCTTCCGAAAATGCGCTAATATCTAGCTCCCCTGCAAGCCGATGATATGAGCCTCCCTCTGTCATGGTGGAATTCTTGCGCCTGGTTGTAAGTCAGATCCTTGTCGTTGTCGCTCCTTGCTTGATCCTACCTTGCGCTCTGTGCGTTTGCTTACCCTTGGGTTTTCTCCTAGTGGTGGGTTTTTTGGCAATTTATCTGAGTGAGTTCTTTTTAATTTTTGAATGCAGTGCTCAACTTAGGGTCACTCGTGAGTGTGTTGATCCTCGTGCACTCGTGCTCAATCAGGCTTTCGACTTTCCTAAGTGTTCTTCAAGTGCGGAAATTCAATCAGAGTGCTGTGAGTGATTCCCCGGCGTCTTACTCACTCTTGCTCGTTTTGAGCCTGACAGGCTTTGCTACTCTAGTCCTGGTCGCCCTACGGGTCCCAAGGTCCTACACTGCTTCCTGTTGCTCACGTGGGGGTGGGACGCTGGGGGAGTGCCCCAGTGTGTCCCTGGATGGGTCAGGTTTTGTTTTGGTTTGACTCTGGGAATCGGACGTCCGATTACCAGTGGTCCGATTTGCCAGTGGTCCGATTGTGGGGATCGGACCAGGTATGTTAGGGCGAAGTGGGGGTCTTAAGGTCCGCGTGTCCGATTCTCAAGAATCGGACGGGCGAGTGTGCGAGGAATCGGTCCGATTCTAGGCAGTCCGATTCTAGGCGGTCTGATTCTAGGCGGTCCGATCGGACCGGTTGATCCGATTCTTACTGGTCCGATTATGGATGGGTCCGATTCTAGGAATCAAACTGGACATGGTCCGACTGGTGACGTGTATTACTTCGTCCAATCGGACCGGGTGGGTCCGAGTCAGAGCGTCCGAGTGGTCTGAGTGGTTGAGTTGGACAAGTTGGTCCGAGTGTCACGTGGCATGTTCGATTGAACCAGTTGGTCCGAGCCTAGTGATTGGACGGGTCATTCCGATCGGACGGTTGTCCGAGTGTCCGATTCTGGGAATCGGACACTGGCTCGGACGTCCGATTCCGCCGGTCCAATGAGTTACGCACACCGAGTTGCTCGATTTTCACTAGGTGTATTATCCTATTGGTCGTGCGATTACCCCGCGACAGAGCTGAAGTGGGGCGGATGAGATCGGTTACCTGAAGTCGCCGAATGCGATGTCCTCCTAGCTCCGGTCGATCGGACGGCTGCCCAGCTCGCTTACTCTCTCACTCTCTATCTCTCTCGCTCTCCGTTGGTTGGAAATGGGGTCCTCTTGCCCTCCCAGAGTTTATGCCTTGCTAGTTCTGCCCTACACACTACAGGTTCCTTCCCTGGCGTTTCCTATGCCGTTACCTTGCATCTACTCCATTTTTTCCCTTTGTTTCCTGTGGTTTTCCCCCTATTTCACAGCAGCAGCCCTCTGCCTTTTCTTGTGTGATTTCCTACTGCTAATCTATCCTAAACACATCCTGAATCGAAAGAAAAATACTAAACTAATTTCTCCATGTTTCTCCATGTTTTCCAGTCATTAATAACCAGCTTGTTCCAAAACACTTACCTGTTCTGAAGATAAAAAACACCCGACTTCCTACCTATCTCGAGCTCCGTTTCAGGGTGAATGCCCTACTTCGATGCTCGATATGGGGCACGCGAGTGCTCGAGCTTGAATCCGTTGGTCCCGGCAACGGAACCAAAATGTGGGAGCTTTCGCTCGACTGCCAAGACCCACGGACTGCTTATTGTTTCAAGCGTTCCAAGCGAGCTCTCATGGCTATCTCTCACCTAGCCGACGCGCCGTCGATCCTACAAATGCAGTGAACTTACCTTGATGCTTGATCGAGTACCCTCCTCTCTCTCACACTCCAGTAGCTCCACGATTCTTGATGCTAGCTCAAGCATCCTCAAGCCTCCTCCATCTCCAAGCTCCATCCTCCATAGCCGCGCGCGCAAGAGAAGAGAAGAGAAGAGAAGAGGAGAAGGGGAGAGGAGATGGTGGAGAGCTTCACCCTCTTGATTCCTCACTCTCTCACACACTCACTCCCTCACACTCTCACACTCCCTCTCTCAAGAGCATACACAAGCAAGAAGGAGAGAAGAAGAGAGGAAGAAGAAGACTAGTTTTGCCACACCAAAGAATGAGCTCTTCATTCACTTTTCAACTTTATATACAAAACCCTACTTCCCTTTTGGGCGGTCATCCCCTTTTTCCCTTTTTTACATGGCCGGTCATAGCCCAGGCCCTATTTTCCATTGTCCTTTTATCTTCCTTGTTTCCTTTTCACTACCCTTCTATATTTACAAATCGCACGAGTGAGAGCCCGGGACTCTTTTACAAGATTTTAGGGTGCGCTTTTTATGCGCCTTTCCCTTTTCGTGGTTGCCTTGGCCTTTAACGGTTGTCCTTGTGCTTTTGGCATTTTCTCCTTTTTTTCCTTCCGTCGGGTTACCTTTTTTCCGCCTTTGCCCTGCGTCTTTTCCACTTTCTTTCGCTCTCTTCGTGTTGGGGTTAACAGATGTCAAGAGGTTGTAGCTTCCCAAGCATCTTGACATGTTCTGAGTTAATGCGTTGGCAAGACAAACATTCCATTATATATTTGAGCATGTCTCCCTTCAGCCTTCCCCAATGGTAGCTCTTTCTGACCGTGTTGAGGGTCTTGACATATCCAGGATGGCCTGAAAAGGGGGATTCATGAGCTTCCCAAAGAATTCTCTATTTGAGTTTCTTGCTTGAGGGTATGCATAATCTTCTCCTAAAATAAACAAGTCCCTCATTGACGGAGAATTCTTGATACTTGACCTTAAGTCTAGGGTTTTGGTCATTTTCCAAAATTTCCTTTATCATCTCTAGATATTCTGGTTCATGGCTAGCTTCTTCCTTAGCTAGTTTAAGGATAGGGTTGCTAGGCATTGACACCATAGTTGCCAATGATTCTGCCATTGAAGGTTCCTCCATGATAAGAGAGTTAAGGAATGCCTTGCGACTTAGGGTGTCAGCGACAATATTCTCTTTGCTACAGGTCAATACCTGATCTCAAAATAATACTCCTGCAGAACTTCTATCCATCGATGTTGCCTCATGTTGAGGTCGGGATCCATTTAAGGCTCTTATGGTTTGTGACCAAAGAGAACTTGTTACTAAGCAAGTAATGTCGCCAAAGTTTAAGAGCATGAATAACTGCTAGCAGTTGCAAGTCTTGGGTGGCATAATTCCTTTCATGGGTTTTTATCTTCCTTGAGGAATAGGCTATAGGATGACCTTCTTGCATTAGTACATAGCCTAGTGCAAGAGAGCTAGCATTCGTGACAACTTCAAATTCCTTGCTAAGGTCAAGCAGCTTCAAAATTGGTGCCATCACCAAGCTATGCTTGAGTTGATCAAAACTTGATTGTTTCGTGGGCATCCACACTATGGCAACTTTCCTTTTTAGCAAATTTGTGAGGAGTGCTATTATAAGATCCAAGATACATGCTCGACTTTCTTATATACTTAAAATATATATAGTGAATATTATGCTGGCCCAGAGAGAGAAAATATAAGAGAAAAGAAAGATGTAGAGAGAGAGAGAGAGATAGAGAAATTGACAACACACTAGGGACTGGAAGATGGGCCAGTCCCCCCCCCTTGTGGAGTTATATTATTGACAAGGAGCAAGATCCTCCGTTACACATAAATCAGTTCTTACTTGTAGATCTTGGAACCAAGATCACGGTTCCTTGCACAATACACAACCGGCTAACACTTGCATAACTTGGAAGTTGGCACCTTTTGATCATTCTTGAGTCTCCTTCTCTCCTACACAATATGTGTAGGGCTCTCTTCTTGGCGCTTGATTTCAGCAGAGCTTCAACAACACTTGCACCTTCTCTTCTCCTCTTGGATGCATGCAAAGTGATGCTTCCTTCACCTCCCTCATACCCAAGGAGAGCCTTCTCTTCTATAGGATTTCAAGAGCTTCTTTTCTTGGAGAGAGACTTGAGTTAATCTTCATGCAAGATGTGGTTGTTCAAGGACCTACTCTGCAGCACTAATTTTGAGATATCTCTTTGTGCGTTGTTCGGATGAAAAAACGTCTAACACGAAAGTTGTAGATCTCGTTGTTTCAAACAACCCCACATGGCCTGTTTTTAGAGATTATTTTTCTATCACGAGATATTTTAAAAATGGATTTTTCATGTCTAAAAAGAAAAAAAATAGCTTTTTAAATTGTACTCTTAACTTGTGGTCCATGCAACCACCTTGAGTCATAGATAAGGAGAGTTCATTAGATTTTCTTGGGCCTCAACCTTAAGATTGGATTCCACATAAAAGCTTGTGTCATTTTAGACCTTAGAAATAGAAAATCACTTCTCTCCTCACTTCTAGAGGATCATGTCTCTTATCTTCCTTAGTAAGAGAATTACCTCTCTCGTCTTTCTTAATGAAAGAAAATACCTTAAACCTTGACTTGTAAGGGAGAGGATGGCCCCAAATGAATACAATGCTCATTACACACACAAGTAAACGTTCCCAGGTGTCCCCGGATGCACACATAAATACATATACACAATGCTAATGCACTTCCTCTTCTTAGAACTCAATCCATCTTCATTTATGTGTAACTCATTGGTTCTTATGTACACTCTTACACTTGGCAGACACTTCTTTACCCTTTCATAACTTGTACTGCATGTACACTAGATATCCCCGTTATAGTGCTATGATCACCCCATTAAGTGATGCACTAGGAATACTGGTCTCTAAATGGTCTCATGGCCATGCTAGATCATCATCAACACTTAAAGAAAAGTGAGTCATTAATTTATTGGCATAAATTTATTAAATAGAGAATGCCTAATAAGCAATCAATTTAGTGACATCCCTCTGGCTTCTAAACAGTTGACCTCAACTGTAGAGGGGATACATAGTCCTTAAGAAAGTCTGAAAAATCTTGTAGTTCTCTCTCAGTCATAAACTGAGTATCCAATGGGGGATAATTCTTAAACTTAACTAGATACTTTCGTAATACCTTACATGACCTTAGAGAATTGTCCTAATGGTGTAAAATTATTTTAGGCACAATGAACTCTTCTTTTTCTTCTATGTTAGGTAAATCTTCCTTGATTGGTTCCATTGGAGGTTCTCCAATATAGGGACATAGCTAACTTATATGGAAAGCATTATGAATGTTCCAATGACTTGGTGGATCCAAACACACTTGATATCTAACTTACGACGATGCTTATCAGCTTCGCATTTTTGCTTCTCTTGTGTTCTTTGGATAGCAGCTTTTACTTGAGTGAAAGTTGTATCAATGTCTCTAACAAACTCATCTACTACTGCAAAGATCTTATCCTTCGTAAGAAGGATGGGTGGTAAATGAGGCTTACCATAGATTATCTCAAAGGGTGCCTTACTAGTACTAGAGTGTACCGTGTTATTGTATGCAAACTCTACTAAAGGCAAATACTTTTCCCATTCTCTTTGATTATCAAAGACAAAAAGAATAGTAGAATTAGCACTTTCACTCTGCCCATCTGTTTAAGGATAATAAGAGGATGAAAACTTTAACTGAGTCCCGAGGTTCTCGAATAGAGCTTGCCAAAAGAGGTTGGTCATGCGGGGAACTCAATCTCTTATAATGGACTTAGGCATGCCATGATGCTTGGAGCTAGGCACATCTTGTATATGTACATATTGTATAGTCATATGTAAGTGAAGATAACAAAGAACAAGGATACCATTCATTTTGTACCCACATAACTCTCGTGTTTTTCTCTTTCTCTCAACCCTCTTAAGCTTGTGCTTGGAGCAAACAGTGCAAGGAGCGAAGCTTTTTTGTGAAGGTTGAGGATTTGACCTTCTTCTTTGACATTGATACTTGCTGCTTGTATCTTGCAGAGCTACTATTCTCATCATCGAGATCTAGATCTAAGTCAAGCAAGTGCTTGAGCCATTGAGGCTCTATTTGAGAGAACAATATCCCATTTCGGCAATGATTTGGGCATTCATTAGTGGCTAGGATTGAAGTAAAACAACTTAGCTTTGGATGCTCAGAAAGAGATCTTAGTACATGGTTTTGATGCATGCAAGCATAAGGCCTACTTAAGCAAGAGGCAACTTGGTCTTGGAAGTTGGGGAGCTGCTTATTGTAAGTAGAGGGTTTAAGTAAGGGGCTAAAATTAAGGCATCAAGCAAAAATTTTAAGGAAGGACCTTTATTGCAAGTAGAGGGCTTAAGCAAGGGGCTTTGTAGCAAGTAGAGGGTTCAAGTAAGGGGCTTTGTCACAAGTAAATATTCAAGCAAGGGGCCTAAGTTGGGGCCTTAAGAAGAGGGTTTAAGTAAGGAGCTTTATTACAAATAGAGGGTTTAAGAAAAGGGCTTAAGTTGGGGCCTTAAGTAGAGGGTTTTAAGCAAGGGGCTTAAGTTGGGGCCTTAAGTAGAGGGTTTAAGTAAGGGGCCTTAAGTAGAGGCTTTGCTTATGATTATAAAAAATACAAAAGAGTAGAATTTGATTTTTTTGAGATTTGTGGCTAGATCCATGAAGAAGCATTTGGACTCCAAGTCACCTGCTTTTTGATGTAGATATGAAGCAAATGAATCAATTTTGAGCAATAAAAAATGATGTCTTGTGGGCTACCCCTACTTCAAGAAGTAGTATCCTTCTCTTCTAAACCCTTTTGTAAGATTTGAACTTTAACAAGTTGCTACTTGTTCACACTTGATTCTCTTAGCTTCAAATTGCATAAATTTTTTTGGTGGATTTTTTACCTTGAAGGATTTTCCATATTGTTTATGCTCATTTTGTAGAGGTTATGTGGGTTAAGACCAATTCATTAAGGTAATTAATCTCCTATGGTTATTCTATGCTCAAAAAATAGCTGAAATACTAAGAAAAGATTGTGAAAAATTTATATCCTTTTGGAGTGCTAGAATATCATTTTTGCATAAGTTTTATGATGGTTTGATATTTGGATAGCCATTACTTGGCTTTATAGGGCACTTCATTAGTAGTACATTGGTTTAATTTGAGCTTATAGTTGTGTATATCTTACTATTTTTGGTATGCAAACATACTCTTGTCATTATGACTTCTTCATCAAGTTCAAAGAATGCATTATTCGATATTGACAAGCTTAATGGAAGAACCTTTTTTGTGAGCAAATATACAATGTATTGGTCCAAAAAAAGTAGGTGAAGGTGATCAAATGTGATTGGATTAAGCTTGATGACATGGATATAAATATATAGAAGGAATTGGATGAGGTGGCATGATGCACTTTTAAACTCTGTGTGCTTTAATTTAAAAGGCACAGTAAGTGCATATGGTGTATGGAAATAGCTTGGTGTGACTTGTATTTAAAAAAAAGTGTAGCCTCATAGGTTTATTGGCTTAAAAACTCATTGATCTCTATCTGGAGGAGAAGGCTTTGATGTCTAATCACCTCAATTGAGTTCAATGCTATTTTTAGTCAATTGACATCTCAAAATATGGTTTTTCATGATTTAGTGAAGGCCATGTTGTTCTTAGTCGCCTTATTTGATTGTTGGGATACTTTCAAGATTGCCATTAGTAACTTCACATTAGCAAGTGACCTCATGAGTGCTAATCCTAAAAGTAGTTTGCTCATCAAGGAGGTAAATAGAAAGAACATTGCAAGGCCAAAGAGTCTAGTGTAGTTATGGTAAGAGAAAGATCAAATGCTAGGGGGAACTCTTATGTGAGATGCAAGTCACATTGCAAAAATCATGTAGAATAATTCTTTTATAAAAAGAAGGGATACACAAAAAAGAGTGGAAGAACAAGCAAAGGGGAAAAAGGAAAAATGAGGATGATGGCAAGAAGAAAAAGAAAAGCAGGGCCAAGATGGAGAAGATAAATGCATATAGTAGTAATGATAGTGATGTTTTGCATGTATCCTCATTGGGTAATGTATTGTTGGTTGCCATGGATAATGGCATGTTTTAGGACTAGCTTCTTTATTCTTGAACATAATTTAATGTTAGCCAACATAGGGAGCATTTTTGCATTTATAATATTGGAAAAAGAGGATGCATTCAACATGGAAATAACTATGCATGCAACATTGTTGGAATTGCCGAAATACACTTGTCACTATCAACTGGTTCTTCTTTTGTCTTGCAAAATATAGCATGTTCTAGACTTTACAAAAAATTGATCAATACAAGATCGATTAACGATTGTGGCTATAGAGTGATCTTTGGTGATCATGTGTGAAAGATTTGCAAGGCATCTCTTGTTATGTCCAAAGGGCCAAAATATAGTATTTTGTATCATTTGCATGTTTTTGGTGTTAAAAACTATGTTGTAGCTATCATTGAACAACCATCTACTACCTTATGACATGACTATTTTGTGTATATATTAGTTTTTAGAATGAAAGATTTATACCATGTTAACTATCTTCATTGTCTAAATTTTTCTAATCTTGGTTTTGTGAGCATTGTCTCTTTGGAAAGCAAACGAAAATGTCATATAGGAGAGTTAGTGGGAGTAAAAGATCCAAATGTCTTGATTTAATTCAGAGTGATTTGTGTGGACAAATATCCATAGTTTCTATCGCATAGAGCATCACATTTTGTCACTTCAATAGACAATGATAAGATTTGGGCTTATCTTCTTTGCAAGAAGAGTGACACATTGGATACATTTCAAAAGTTCTTAGAATTTATAGAGAATCAATCAGGCAATAAGCTTAATTGCTTAAGGATTGATAATGATGAAGGGTAGCTCATATAACCTTCCAAAATTTTGTGTGAGCCATGGTATAAAGAGAGTTAATAGCTCTGGAGAATCCTACTTAAGATGGTGTAGTTGAGAAGATGAATAGGACCATTCACAAAAGGGTTCATATTGTACCCTCTAATGTTATTCTCACTAATTGATTTTGGGCAAAAGATGTAAAGATAGCAATGCATTTGATTAAGAGGTCTCCTAGCAAACCATTGGATGGAAAGATACTAGAGGAGTTATGGTCTAGCAAGAGACCTAGTTATGATTACTTATACATATTTGGTTGTGAGGAATTTATGGATATACCTAGGGATAAGTGAAGTAAGCTTGATGCTAAGTCTAAGAAATATATATTTATTGTCTATAGAGAGTCAATTGAAATGGGCTATCAATTATGGAATCTCGAATATAGGAGGGTAGTACATAGCCATGATGTCATCTTTAATGAGGATAAGATATATACATAGCCTATTAAAAAAATTGAGATTCAAAGTGGTAGTTCAAGATAGCATGCACACGAATAGATTGCATGACTTGTTCTACATGATGTAGGGCTTGGACAACCTTCTAATTCTGAGGTAGGAATGCCATACAATGGTGAACAATCTTATGTCTTACAAGATAGACACATGGGGCAACTAGAGGCTTCTATTGAGCCAATTTTATGCAAGTCTATGAGGGTTTCTAGACCACCAAATATAATCACTCCTTCTCTAGACTATGTCATGGTCATGCATTGTGGTGAGCCTTCTTGTTATGCAGATGCTATGACTAGGGATGATAGGCATAGGGTTATGCAATCAAAGACATTGATTCTTTGGAAAAAAATCTTACTTGAGAGCTAGTTTCTTTGCCTAAGTGTCACAGATTATGCAAGCTCAATGTTGGACTTGATGGAATACTTATTGTTTCAAGTGTTTCTCTTGTTTTGGAAATGACGGTCTCTCACATAAGTGTCATATCTCTTCTGCTCATCACTGATCTATCAATTCTTCTCTTAAACCCCATGAAAGCAAGATAAACAAATCAACAATGATCTAGCAGGCTTCTCATCCTACCTTGTCCTCAATGCCACGAAGCAAAAGCTCAAAAGTGGCTCCACAATCTGTATGATAGTTGTCAATCCACTTCAGTACTCCACAGCTCTTAATCCGATCTCTAAGTACTCGATCCATAGGAGGAAACGTGATGAGGTAGAGAAGCAAGCCAACCTCTCCTCCAATCTACCTCCCATCTAGGAAGAAGGGAAAGAAGAGAAGAACGTGAAGTAAGAGAAGCTTTACTTACTAAGTCCCTCACTTTAATATGCTCACTCTCCCTCACTCTTACGCTGAAGCACAAGTAGATGGAGTAGAAGCAAGAAGCAAAAGAGAGCTCTCAAGATTGCACCCCCAAGAATGAGCTTATCCATTCACTTTTTGGCTTTTATACACAAGGTTTTGAGTTTGGGCTTTCACTTAAGTTGGGTGTCCATTCCTCCTTTTTTGTTCTTGGCCAGTCTTTCCACTAAATGCATACATATTTAGATTATACTGACTACTTTGAAAGAAAAGGGAAGCTAGTGCCTGTGCTCTTGCAAGATACACATCCTTTTTTTGATATAATATATTACAATTTGCATGGGTGATGTGCTTGGCTCTCAAAATAATATTACAAATAATTGCATTGCCACAATATTAACTAGAAAATATTGCACGCATAGGGCCAAAATAATTAAGTAATAAAACATTCTAAAATGTTTTGTGAGACTAGGGATTGCCATTGGAGCTCGAGGTGGATGTTGGAGTTGCTTTGGATGTTGGATGTCAAGCAAGAAGCGGTGATTAGGATTACATGTGGCTCTTGAGTCAGGATCTTATGTTCATGGACTAATTGGATTTAAATGGAGTGGATGTCATGGGTCATTGGGTAAGATGTTAGCCCTGGATAGAAGTTTCAAGCCACCAAATTCACTGACATCTACAAGGGAAAGTCTCTCATGTTGTCTCCCTAAGGGAGTGTTTTTTTCTTTTTGAGAAAGGCTTGAAATTTCAAAGATGCCACAAGGGTGTACCCAAGGTTTAAAATCATGCACCCATATACACGCCCACACACTCATACCACTTGAGCTACAACCCTGCTATTGGCAATGCTAATTTATTTTGCATGCACATGATATATTGATGGATTAGCAGATGGGTTGAACTCCAAGTAAGCCTAAAGTGTTGTCCCATGTTTGAGGACCCATATGTGTATAGATGATGGTGCAATCATTATGTAAGTGCACTATAGTAATAGGTGATTCTTGATTAACTTATTGGTTATTATGCTTCATGTATTATTGTCATGGCGATGAGAGATTCGAGAAAGTACAAAAGAATTGTATGAGTGACTCAGAGAGATAGGCACCGTAGACAAGCCATAGGTGTGTCCTACCCTTAACGTGTCGCAAGTTAATATGGGGGGATTGGATGCAAGACTAGGGGATTATGAATGGAGCAAGTTGATTGAGGCCATTAAGCATTCCTAACTTGAGGATCCTTAGCTTTTTCTTTACTTCTTTTATTTCCTTGATATAGAGTGCAGTACAAAGCATAAGGTTACATGTGTTATATTTGTGAACAACACACTATACAAAGCCAGAGGGCACATATTCAAGTAGAGATATAAAATGTAAGTGTCAAAAGAGGAAACTATGTGTGAAATATAGTGCATGTGTGCAAAAGGGTGCAAGCTAGCAATAAGAGCAAGGGTTAGCTAGTGGTTGGTGGGTGAGTTATGGTTGGGTTGGATATATTGGCTCTCTAATAATTAGACACCCTGATTGATAGCTTAGTTAGTGATGGCGAAATCCATGAGTTTCCATGAAATCCCCCTCCAAAAAGAAAGCTACTTAAGGAGGCATGCTTTCACCAATCCTTGAACTAGTTAAGAGTGCTAGATAAATTTACCAAGGCATAAATGGCTTACCAACATGTAGACTTATAGTTGTAGATGCATAAGAGAGATACTTATATGCATAAAAGTTTAAAGAGAATATTATGCTTCAAAAATACACATTCAACGAGTCTTTTGGATGGGAGATTTATTGTTCTAAAAAGCATTAAACATAAATGAAGCATACCAAGTGCAACATGTTTAACATGAAAAATTTGAGGAAGAATTAGACATCCATGGATATTCTTCTTCTTTTAAGTGAACAAGTGGATAACTGTTTTTGCACTGTGTTAGCAATCTATAGCTAACTTGCATACCACCTACATCCCTTTTTAATTCCTAAGTTTGTAGTAATCAAAGAGAATCATATTTATTTTGTGGAAACTTCTAAACTAGTAAACTAAGATTATTAGTTTTAGAAATATGCTTCTTGAGTAATATGAGCCCTACAAATTCAAATAAATAAAACAATATTCCTATAGTTTGATACGATTGAAGTTAATCATTTTTTAAAGTCACTTCCTACATTGTACAAAGCCTTTGTTCTTATACTAGGGTAAAGGGGCTAATAGATTGTCATCTAGTAGTCTCCCCTAATATCTTTTTTCTTCAAGTAAGTTATTAAAAAATATCTAATAGTTGAAGTATATACATCATATGTTACTCAAATTAGAAAATTTGGGGCACTTTGATATTTTTTAAAAGTAGACTTCATTATAAATGAAGGGTTCACAAAAGAATGATAATGAGGGGCCCCTAGAGTGACACTCAAGGGTGCATTGGTTTAAGGTTTTACAAATTCAAAATATAAACAATATTACATAATTCAATTGTTTGGCTCATATAAAGTGTGTTTAATACACGACAATTTACATTATATCTTCAAATGGCTAAAATAGATGCATGTTCTATATAAAAGTATCACTCAATTCGAGTGGGGTGCATTTTGTTTTTTGGGGGCATCAATTCACTGGCTCGTCTAGCCTACATCCTTCAAGCATTTTACATGGGAATTGATAGTTTCACATTTTGAAACCTTTGGACTAATGTATTAGTATATCTTGGTTCACTTTATAGATGGTCTTTTATGAAAAAGAATATTTTCAATAAATTGAAAATTATTTTCAAGAACATTGATATGTGCTTTCAAAACCTACTTATCCAACTTGGATTATTAGTGAGTAAAATCCAACGCCTTTACTTGATATACCAGTTTTGACTGGTTGTTATATTACTTGTTACTTCAATATAACTCCACATTACAAAAAGAAAAATCCATGGAATATGACAATTGTAAACCTTAACAATGTGAACCAAGTGATGAGAACTATAGAAAATTCATGGAAGATGGAACCATCTACTAACAATAGCATGTTTTAAATTGTTATCCATTGGCAGAAGTGATGAAATTTGGACAAGGGGATTTATATCACATTTCTAAGCAAAAGTTGCTCATCATTGACATTACAAGGGTCTCTAATAAGGCCCTTAATAAAGTTGAATTAATGCCATGAAAATTTGATAAGAGTTTTGAGTTTCAACTAAAAGTTAAGCTTAGCTCCACACCATTGAATGGATATTTTTAGTTTAATGTCCATGATCGGATAGAGGTCAAAAGTTAAAATAGTTTGTCAACTTCTAATGATGTAGGACAAGGGATTGTCAAACATGTTGTATGATTATGAAACATGATTTTTTTGCTTTTGTTTGCATGATGAAATTTGATAGCGAAATAAACAATTGTCATAGTTGTTGTTGGTACCCACTTTTACAAGTTGTTTTAAAAAAGATAAAGTATTTACAACATTTCAACATGCATCATGGCCATAGCCAAAGCACTTTGTCAAGTTGTCCAACAAGTAAAGGTGCAATGTGTTGTATAGTAGGATAAATAGTACAATAGATGCCAAATTTAGTGGTCCTTGTTCTCATTATGATTGTTGAATAAGCAAATATTTTATTTAGCCTTTAGTTTAGAGAAATCAACTTAAATAGATATTGTATAAACAAAGCCTTATAAGCAAATTAGTATCAACCTAAACATCATGACATATGTAGAGAACAAAAGATCTTATGTAGAAGGAGGAAGAACTATTAAATACGGCAAACTTCTCACAAAAAGAAGGCAAGATAGTCAATGCTATAATGGCCCCCAAATCTAATTTTTTATATACAGCTTGCACTTTTGTTTCCTTGGACAAGTACCCTTTCTTTTCATAAGATGCTCTTGTTGCTCATACCTCAACTTCACTCGACTCTAGCTTATTATTACCTTGTTTTGTCTTCCTTCATGAGCTAGCAATATGTACCTACAAGACACTTTATCATGCAAATTATTTTATCTACACTGTACTCGTTGAGTACTAAATAGATTGGCAAAAAGGTAATGTTACATCAAATTGGGTCATAATCAATGTAAAAATTAGGGGTAAATTTTAGTCTAATGGCTATCTTTTAGGGTCTTTTGTGTGTCAGGGCTAATTTTTTGAGCTTAAAAAGTCAATAAATATCCCATATATCCCTAAAATTGGAGATTTTGACTAGAAATTTGCCCCAAAATACTCAAAAATACAGGTTTTAAGCAACATTTTCCCTATTTTCTAAACTCTTGGTCTCTCATTAAAAAAGGTCCACCTACCTATATTGACACTCAATAAATCATGGAATTCCCTTAATTTACACCCAGTCATAATCATGCCTTACTTTGAGAACTTAGCTTGATAGGGTCCTAAGATCTACAGATCAAAAAATTGTGCACATGATTATAGACCACTATGAAGGGTGAGCAATAAGGAATATGAATACTCTATTGTAATATACTTTTTTCTAGTCTATTTCTAAGAGACGAGTTTGCTTACAGTCCTTTAAAAAAATGGAAGGTAAAGGTGGTGGCCACATTTGGATTGGTTGATGATTGCATCTCTTTGATCGTCTGATTGTGAGGAGGCAATTATTTGAAAGAAAAGAAAAATTATGTATTATTCAAGTCCATGACAACTAAATTTCCAATTAAGGGGGTGCACATTTAATTGTTATTTTCTTTTAAGAGGAGAGCATGACAAAGGTAAAAAGCACTTAGCCTTGATATCGACTAAGTAGGATCAAAGTGAGCAAGTGTCTACAGGAGGAGTTTGCTAGAGGGATATGACCTTAAATGCTTCTGATTTGAGCATGTTAAAGGTGTGATAACCTCACATGTGTTAAATTACATGGTGCAATTAACAAGATATGATCAAAAAATAGAGAATACATAACAAATTAGAGAACAATTGAGAGTTTTTTATTTTCAAGAAAAGTAATATACATGTGGCTTTATCCACACATGAGCTTCATGATGAAGCTTACATGGCAATGTAGATAGATTCTAGGTGGAGAGCTTAAAGCTTGTTGGATGAACTAGGACTAGGAAATTGATGATTCTAGAAGGGTCTCCTTTTTATAGCCTTCTGAAGGTGCTAGGTTGGCATGACCTACATACCATACTATTAACCTTCTCTAGTTAGCCATGGATTATATTCCTTTACTGCTGGGTCAAGGGTATGGACCTGCAACCTCTAGCCAATGGGTGCCTCTATGGCCCTTGGGAACCCAAAGTAAAGGATCCTTAATAACTTCTATACCCCATAACTCAATGTAATGCACCTCAAGTTGCTACCACCTTAACTAGTTCATATAACCTATAGGCTAAGCATGCATAGGTCACCTTTTTTACCATCTAATCTCATAGACCTCATTTGATATAGAAGTCAAGATCTTGCCAATGTCTAGGATCGCACATGAATTCTCCTTATAATGGGAGCCTTATACTTTGAGCACCATGGAATTGCTAATGGTAGCTTATGAGGGTGGGGCATTGAGCATATCTAACAAGATGGTACACGATTGTGCTTTTTTGGGGAATGTTCTCAAAGGAATGATGGCCCTAGATACCTCTCATTTGATGCAAATAGTTGATAGTAATATATATCCTTTTCAAGCATGAGATTCATTATGTGTATGTGGGTGACTTTGTTGTATACACATTGGCCAACAATCTTAGCATCTACATGTGTCTTAGGATTCTTACCAATACCCTTATATCTAGAGTGCCCACAGAGTATCCTTGGTCTATTGATTTGATTTGTGGCTAATTGATTTCTATTTAGTTGTACTTTTAGTGTGGTTGAAACTCACGCTAACATTTGTTATTTGACACATTGGAATGATGCATAGTACAAGTTGTTGGCAAACTATATCGAGCTAGTGTGAGCGCTTAGATGGTTTCTTATCATGGATTATCATTATTGAGGTATTTATCATGGATCGATATTGTAATTTTTGCAAGTTTTATGATTTTTCTTCATTAATTTTTTATCATGATGCATTCACTCATTGTATATGCCTAGTTACATATTGGGTACCAACTTATTTGCTTTATGAGCTTTGTGATTTTAGGAAAACATTAGCTAATTTATTAGATTAAGAAACTTTTGCCTATTCTTTGTGGGATTGACAAAAAATAGCATGTATTAACTACCTTAGGGAATTAAAGTTATTCAATCACTAAAACATGCATTGGAAAGAGCCCACTCAATGCATAGGGGAGTCTTGTGTAGTACTCTTACTTTTGGTCTTTGTAAGTGTACTTTATGTGTTAGAGAGAGAGAGAGAGAGAGAGAGAGAGAGAGAGAGAGAGAGAGAGAGAGAGAGAGAGAGAGAGAGAGCAAATGGATGTAGCTGAGTTGGTTAAGTTGAATAGGGTGGTGACCATAAGGTCTTCGATTTAACTTCTACATCCCACACGGTCATTTAGTATAGGTGCTACAAAAAGGAGAATTGAACCCATGTGAGTGGGTTAATAAAAACAAGTGGCTTACCACTAGGGTAGCCACTTGATTGATTGATTGATTGATTGAGAGAGAGAGAGAGAGAGAGAGAGAGAGAGAGAGAGAGAGAGAGAGAGAGAGAGAGAGAGAGAGAGAGAGAGAGAGAGAGAGAGAGAGAGAGAGAGAGAGAGAGAGAGAGAGAGAGAGAGAGAGAGAGAGAGAGAGATTCAATCTTTTGGCATAGCTACACATGCATGACATATTTGATCTATGCATCACTATGGCTATCTCAAAATGATCATGAAGTGTTTGTAAACATATAGTAATAAGTTTTTAAACCTTTTTTCTAGTTAGCAATACCATATATAATAATTGAAATCATTAAAGATGGAACTTTCCATGTGAGGTTCCTATGGGCTAGGAGGGATTCAAACCCCTAGCATCATGATTTGTGGCCACATGCTCTCATCAATTGAGTTGTAGGCCATGTCTACACTAGTTCCCCCATTCCAGGAAACCTCTTATTTTAGAAAATCAGGTGCATATCAATTGATAGCTTGTCTCTTAGCAAGCAATTAAGACAATAGGAGAATTACTTCAAGCTTAGAAAGAGAGTTATAGATTAAGGTGATAGACAATTAAGTCCATGATGCAAGATGGGAATGAATTGAAATACATATCAACCAGGATCATTTTAAACAAATCTTAGAAAAGCTTGCTCTTAAGCCCAAGTTGCAACTATTTCAATAGTTATATAATATAGAGGCTATGAATTTGTGCTCATGGTTATGTCCATGTGACTATGGAAAACATGCATTTATGCGATGAGTTAAATTTGTTAAATAAGAAGCTAAGTTGGAAACTCTTGGCTTGTAGCAAGGTGAAAAGAGCTCGACAATGAGACTATGAAGCTTCAATATGTTGCTCATGTGTGGTATTAGTTATAAATAATTTAACATGAAAGAAAAGGGTCCATATAATTTAATTTTTCATTATAACCAAATAATTCAACTCAAAGGATTAAGGATTAGTGATTTGGTGTATTGTATTTCAAAATTGAATATATCATTAAATCTAATTGTTGTTGCACCAAGAGATGTGTACACAATCGTAAGCAACAAAGGGCACACTCAAAACACATGAAGTTATAACAACGTGATAACTTTCTATTTTCTCTTAGAAGTATAGATGATAATGTACGATGATGTCTAACCTAGAAGCCAAACCACACGAAGCCATAGCAAAGTGATAACTTTTTATTTCCGTAAGGCTGTAAATATTTACTAATACATCTCAAGAAGTTTCACATTTTAAACTTTTGTATTTGAACTTATGCATTTCCAACCATTGAACATAGGATTTAGACTCAAACAAAAGGTGTATCTAGGTGAACTAGCCAAATACCATTTGATAGGCCATCAATTGGATCCTTAAATAAGAAAAGAGGGAATAGGGAGAACCATTTCACTTTCATGTTAGAGGATTTTTATGACATTGAAGTGTTACAATATGGTTCTAGGAGTTATTTGAGGACCCAACATCATCAAGTTGGGGTTGTAGATGCTTCTCTATCTAGATTGTAAGTGTTTCTAACCTTTCAACAACTTTTAATGTTATAGAAGTTTAAATTTTCAAAGTTTCCAACTTTTTTCCAAAGAGTAAAAATTTTATGTTCTTATGCTTAGTACTTTCACAATCATCTAAATTTTAACAATTATTATGTCTCTTTGCACTAAGGTGTCATGTAGGTTGCCACAACAATAATATTTGTTTACCAATAACTAAGTTATTGCATCTAAACTCCTCATAACTAAGAGGATATTGTGGCATACCATGGAAACAAGTTCGTTTCATAGCACCATTGGAGAGTGCTACATCAACAATGATTGCCGATATAGTTGTTCGAAGAGAAACATGTTGAACTTGGCATCATCTATTTTTCAAAACCTTTTGGATGTCATATATATTGATGCAAGATGTAATCATGGCGGACCAAGACGATGCCCTATATCATCTATTGATTACATGAGAGCATTTTCTTTATCAAATTTTCTTAATGGATTATTTGAGTATGTTAACTTGTGAGCATGTTAATGCAAGATACAAGCATGTTGTACCATCACTCACTATTCAAGTAGGAAGGACAACATTAGGGTGGATTTGAATATTTTCATTCAATAATATGGTGAAAAGTGTAGGACTTATATGGAGTGTTCATGTCATACAATAATATAGTTATGAGTATTACACAAAAGTAGATGTTATTGACTACAAAATCCATATTCTTAATAATACAAATATATAAATGCAACGTAGACTAATTTTATATAACATCACCCACATTTTGAAAAAGTTGGAGAATGTGCCAACAAGTGCAACATTGTTCACATAAAAAAGGTTGAAGATATGGCTCACAAAAGTATCCTAGATCCAATCTCTACAATAAAAAAGAGGAGTACTTTTAGCCAAAAATGAAGAAATCATGTTTTCAAGTGGTAAACCTTGAGGAATTTCTTGAGGGTGTATAGAAGAGTATTTGTCATCATGAATGGTTAGAGGGATGGTCTCACTCGACTAGAGAGAGTCAATCACAAGATAACTAGTCATCTCACATATTAGGACTTCAATGGTCGAAGGGTTGTTGTTGTGCGGGCATGATGCCATTTGTCCTCCACTTTATTATCTATATTTGGAGAATGTTTCACATGCACTTCAGGTTGGCACCTCATCTCCATGGGAGGAAGGTTGTAGGTTGACATGGGAGTCCTCATCATATCCATCCCTTGGCACCTTTGCATATTGACTTTATGAAATTATTGTATGGCAATTCTCTAGCCCCACCTTCTATTCATATCTAGGCTCGAGCTCTCATGGATGCACATATGTCCCAAAGGGTGAGGCCCATGCTAACATTAAGGGCCCTACACTTATGGCTAGCCCAATTGTGAGTCCATGCTTTCTTGGTCATAACTCCAATAGTAGAGTCCTACACATGCTACCCATTGAAAGTTTCTATAGGCCACACCTACTGAGTCTACTCATGCTAGCCCCTCTCTTAGTCTACATAGGTTCCATGTTACTCATCCCCTTACTGCTTATTTCTAATTTTCTAGATGATTCCAAGGGCAAAATAATCATGACCAATGAGAAAAAGAGAATTTGTTATCATAGTTTCATGACTTGGTGGGCTATGTATTAACAAGTGTATTAGGAACACTTGGTCAGTGGAGGTGAAAATTAAAACAAAATAATATTTGGAAATATTATATTATTTGGACTTTGTGTGAGAAGCACCCAAAGCCTTAATGAGGTGTATACTAATTTGGAGGATTTTATCAAATAAAGGATTATGACTCACTTGTCATGTTTTCACTCACAAGCATGGGATGCATGTAGGGTCAAGATAGTCAGGCCATTGCTATTAACCAAGGATGAGTGGAGGTAGCTGAAGAGGGAGATGTAGAAGTCTCCAAATAATTGGAAGCAACAAAAGGAGACGACATGAGCATGAGTAGTGGAAGGATTAACACCCTACTTGGGGAGTGGAGGATGGGGGTCCTTTGAGGTTGAATTCATAAGTAAAATTTTTGAAAAATATAGAGAGTTGTTCTTTGATTGATTACTATGCTTCACAACTAAGTACAAATTTATTTTTCATTATTTAACTTTAGGAACCATACCTTGGCAAGGACCCACCTTATTTGGAGAGGAAGTATGAGGAGAAACATGGGTTGGACACTCTCATTGAAAGCTTGTGTTCACATGGGGGTGAGACACATACAATATCATATAATTTGAATGATTTATGTGATTTATGATAATTTTGTAGCTAGTTGTTATGATATCACTTGCTTGGTATGTTTATTTGGGTACAAGATGGATCTAAGGATCCATTTTATGTAGATGGGATTTAAGATTAGATATACATGGTGGCTTCCTATTTTAGACTTAATATTTAGATTAGGGTTGTTTAGATAGGGTTGATTACTTTCTTTGTTAGCTTTGTTTTATATTTTCTTGCCTACTGCATTATTGTTACATTCACATCAATAATTTAATTATATATATTTTTGAAGTAAAAAATATAAGTAATATATATATATATATATATATATATTACTTTAGTATATATTTTGATCTCATTTATTTTAATCTCCACTTTATTTTTTAATTAATTGGTCTTTTGTGGTTTGTATTTTAATGCTTAAAGTCACATTCATATAAGATGGGTGGCAATAGGGACTTGCAAGGGGGTCCTTACAGACTTTTGCACTTTTTTTTCCATAGAAACATTCAAAATTACCAATAAATATATCAAAACAGACATTGCAATTTTACTTGTTTATACATCACTATGTCTATCGTTGTACGCATTGCTTATAGTAATACATATAACAACACTTATAGTAGCAATTGTATTGACACTCATTCTCGTAGAAAGGCTTAACAAATCTAGATCGTAGCTATATATATTATTCTCATGAAAATCATTGATATCTCCTCCATGTGTAGATGTGAAACCTATATTTTGGATAGTACTAAGCCCAAGACAAAACCCAAATACTTCAAAATAGTACCTAGTTTAATAATATTAAAACCATAATCATGGGATTTTGGGGGAGAAATCCAAACCAAGACAAATTAATTATATTACTTGCTTGCTTGCTACTATTGATTGGCTTCTTGGTGAACTTTAATATTAAATCTTTGCATAACTCTTTTGTCTTTGCTTTTGATCCTAAGGTCTCATTTAGCTCATCATAATCAAAATTCAACTATGAAACATGCACTTTTCAATTATCTAAAAAACCAAACAAGAGCCAAGTTATCAAGGTAACATTATTGTGCCATGTGATATAGAGTGGTAAAAAACATTCCAATGTAAGAAGACACATAAGGGCCAAGCCATAAAGGGTGGCAATGGGGTAACATGATGTAAAGCTTTATAGACCATTGAGCTCTACTAGAAAGTCTTACCTTTGAGGTTCTTCCAAACACCTTTGAAACTAAAAAACAAGAAGTCTAATATAGGACAACAATGTTGTAGCTCTCGATGTTTAGAGTCTAGCTTTGAGGATCAATATAAGTAAGCACCACTCAATATGATCACCCATGATAGAGTTTTCTTCCCTTTCATGCATTACAGAATTTAGTAGATGCCAGAGTATATAAAATCTATGAAACTTGCTTTGAAGAGTTTTCTAGAGTTTAAGCTCACTAAACTTAGTTTATTTAACATATGTAGCCCTTTAATGTGTTACATGGGCTTATGATTGAAAGCTTAGAATAACCACTCAAGATGATTACTCATGATAGAGGTTTTCTTCCACTTCATTGTCTTAGTGAATGTGACAAATTTTTTATATGGATTGAAAGTATTTAGATGCCAAAAGTTTGTATTAATATTAATTAACTGCAATCACATCTTGAGGACCAATTTAGTTTAACAAGTTCAAAAGACTAGCTAGATCCTCATCCCCAAATTTTCTTGTTGAGACACATACTCCAAAACCATACTTTTGAAGCCACTCTACTCCAGTTTATTCCCTTAGTTGATCCCTAAAATAAAATCGCATTCATGGATGCCCAAATTTCTTTGAGGGTCACCACTCTAATAGTGTGAAAGACGAACAATCATTTCCTTAAGTGGCCCACACTTGCAAAAAATGCAAGGTTGCATATCATCACCATGTTCAATACCAAACCTGATATGCAACATGAATTCTCTCCAAGCTTGGGCCACCCATCTCAAAACAAAAGTCTCATTGTTTCCTCAACCCCACATGAACATTCTCTATGTCTCTCTCACTAAGATTACTTCTTGTTAGAATAGCACCCATGATAACCCTCAACTTTGTGCAAATAAAGGCACCAAAATGTGCTCAACATGGGAACATCTTTTGTGAAATAGCATTTGGCTTTTGTAACTCTTGGCAAAATTTCAATTATGAAGCAATGTAAAATGTGTAGTCCAAAAGGCTCACATTCAAAAATGTTGGAGGAAAAAGAAAGGTCTAACATCTTTGTCTCATTCTCAAAATAAAGGGTCTTTAGACCTTAGCCAAGATGTATGCAAATTCAATTTTTATAATATCAAGAAAGGAAAAGGAGAAGGCTTGTTGGGTGATTTGAGGAGGTGGGAGGTAGAGGTGGTTACAACCTCTTTCTTTCTTTATCTTCTCATCTCAAGCTTCATTTCCCTCTCTCTCCCATTTTGACACAACTCTCATCTTTCTTGTTCTTGTTTCTTTCTCTCCTGTGCTTCATTGCCTAATCTAATGGAGAGTGAGGAAGAGGAAGAGAGTGAGGATGGAAGCATTGTTCAATTTCTCGAGTGCCTTCCTTTTGTGTATTTTTGGAGCAATGGTTTCTTGGTGAAGAAGAAGGTTTCTTACAAGTTTTTGTGGCCAGCAAATGTATTTGTAGCCTCTCCTTAGCTGGTTCGTGGTTTGATTTGTGCGGTGGTAGGGTGTTGTTCAACCCATACAAACACCTAATGGGTGATTCAATGCCCAAAGGTTTTTCAATATCCTGATTATTGCAATCTAGACCTTGAGCAAGTCTTTAACGTGCACATAATCCCATGTTAGCCTAGACACCCTTGTCAATCCCGGGCTGGCTGCACCTTGATCTCCCATAATGACCTCTCGATTTAAAGTATTCAAAAGTTGAGCTTGTAAGAATATTTTCCAAAGTTTGAGCTTGCCTTTTAACATCTAATTGATTAAATAATATATGGAAGCGGCAGCAGTCTTTCACGTTTCAATTGTCGTATGGGGGTAGGACATATTGAAAAACTATAGTTTGAGGCAACGAATTTTGGGAATCTTGAGGTGCACGGCGATGTACTACTAGAGAGTGCAAGTGTGGGGTCCACAGCAGAGGAGAAGACTATCGTCATCGACAATTTATTTTCTTTTTTCAATTAATGATCACAAGTCAACACTTGCGGACACCATGCCTGGTTTAAATTCAGCTAAATGTCTTGCAGTCCACCACCTCCTGTGTAGAAACGCCTCCTCTCCTCCCTCTCTTCTCCTTCCTTCTCCCTTGCCCCTCTTTTATCTACGCGATCGTAGAGCTTCTTAAACCTGACAAACGAGCGCAAACGCACTCCCGCGTGCACAGGCATTCCCACAGATATGGCGGCTTTGTCCCGGCAGTACTCTGACGTCGCTACACTCGGCCTTACCAAGCACACACCGCCCGATGTTGCAAACGTAATGCTCTCGCTCTTATCATTTCTTCTTTGTTGCTTGCATTCACCTAGGTTTTTTGAGTTTAGCAGGCCTTCTTCCTTACGCACCGACAATCTCTTACATATCTTACTTCAATTTGATGAAATCTTGAATCAACTTCCAATCCAAAACATGGTTGTCTGCATTGGCTCGTTAGCTTTTCTATACTTTTTTTCTTTTATGCTGGTGTTCCTTCCAATCTCCATCCTCTGTCATCGTTTATCCTTGCTTGCGGAAATGCATTCCATTATCAGGGAAAATTCTTTGCGAAGTCATGTCGCTTATACCATAAATTTTGTTTCAGGAGAGAAATCATTTAGGTTCTTGTCGAGTTCAGAAGCTTTTGATTATGTAATGCAGGGATTCTGAGGTAGTCTTTCGCAAGCCTTAAATGGTCCACAGATAGATTCAGAAATATTCACCAGACAATCTTTCTTGGTTCAACACTGGGCTCTAGACAACCATTGCTAAAGGCGTATTGAACAAGGAGTTTAAGAAGTTGCACATTAGGTAGTCTGATCTGCACGTTGTAGGCTTTAAGCTAAGGTGATGCAATTGTGACCACCCGCTGTAATTTGAAACTGCAGAAAGCTACAATGACCAATAGGTCAAAAATGTGGCTCTTGGTTAAACACTGACCTCTAATCAAATTATTGCTACAAGCGCATTCCTCTAAAGAATTATTTCTAGAGAATTATTGCTAAAGGCATATCGAACAAGGAGTGTAAGAAGTTGCACAGGAGACAGTCTGATGTACTTTGTAGGCTATAAGTTAAGGTGATGCCACGTGACCACCTGAAATGCTTTGAAATTGCGGAAATCTATAATGACCTACTTAGCTGGAATATCCGGCTGTGCATGATGTCAAAGCATTGATCAGTTCCAATTAGTCATTCAGTGCAAAAGTTCTTCCTCCTTTGTTCTACCAAAGAAAAGCATTGTATCTTTTATTTTTATTTGGTCCACGCATTCTCACTTTAAGCTTTCTGCTTGGTCTAACAAAGAACAATTATATATTTATATAAGATGTCTAACCATTATGATTCTATCACGTTAGCTATCATGATTCTGCCACGTTTCTTCATATGTTATATAAACGTGATTCAATAGCTATGTGTGTGAACTTTTGGTGTCTTGTCTGGAATGTAATGGATAAAATTAGCTGTGCAAGTCTTGTAACGGCTTTCATGATGGCCAAGAAATGTGATGTATGATTTGATTTTTCTTGTAGATGGACATCAAGGTTCAAGAGTGTCCTATTACTGATTGGGAGGGGGACCTCTTGGTGATTGGTGTTTTTGAGGACAGCGTATTACACGATATTCATGATGGCAATCTGCACAACATACATTTATCGGATCTGAATCTGAAATTGGATGGAGTTTTGATTGAGCTGGTATGCATGCTGCAGCTAGATATGCTATTTGGCTGTTTAATTTGTTCTGTAACCTGCTTTTCTTCATACACATAGCACACTGTCAATTCTGTAATATTTGAATACCACATATTTAATATGCTGCAGCTAGATATGCTATTTGGCTGTTCAATTTGTTGTGTAACCTGCTTTTCTTCATACACATAACACCTAGTAAAACGAGGTTGACATTCATTTTTGGTTGCACTATGCTAGAAAGAGGTGTATAAATTAGTGTCTACACAAAATAGGTCCTTTTTCCAGTGGATGGGTTCTTCATTGAGATAAGACACAAACACCAAAATGCCAAGTAGGGGGGTCACTCCCCTCCAAATAGTAGCTGAGAGAGAGGCAAGAGCCATGCTGGCATTAGTCCTATGAGGATAGGTTGCAAGCTGTCTGAACAGCAGAGTCACACTACGATTAGTTTGTGTGGGCAAGAGCTCAGACTTACACACAATGTGAACAGAGGTGTCCAATGAGTAATGCAGCCAACAAGAGACCTTGAGATTTGAGCCTCAGATTTAACCTTTATGACATCACCAAAAGGTGATAATGTTTTGAGCTTTTATGCTAATCATTTCATCATTGTATAAATGTCTATGCTTGTTGAGGCCCTTTATGGGACCTTATAAAGCAAGTGTCTTATGATACAGTAAATTTCTGGAAGAATCTATTGTATGGTTGGTCCTATCCTGGTTCTTTAATGTGTCTAGCAACCACTGTTGGTTTGTTGTTGAGTAAAGGAAGTACAGTAGATATTTTCATTTTTGTAAAAGCATCACTACTGTAATTGTGTAGTTGTCTCTACTAAAGTTGCTAAAAGAAAATATTCTTTTGTCTTCATTAATGTATTTGATTAATATGACAAGCCATTTATACTAACTTACAATTCTAGGACAAAGAAAGTTTTTGAAAATGTTTTGGCTCTTGCTTATTACTCTTAGATCTGTTGATGGGATTTTGCTAAACCACATCAAATGGTTACAATTTGGTTAACCTCTAAATTCTGCTTCAAATTCTAGCACAAAGGAACCTATTGTAAATGCATTGGCTCTTTGTTGGTCAATGTCCAATCCATTAGTATATCTAGTTGGGCATTTTGCCAAACCATAGAAAATCGTTGCAACTGGCTGTATATGAGTTATTATGCATGTCCAAATGCCATATTCTTGTAGATTGAGGAAATTTTTTATTTGAAGTGAGATCACAGTATGAAAATGCTTGTTCCTGTTTTAGTAAGCAAGATATTTTGAGGATTTTTGAGTGTGAAAGTAGGACCAAATAGAAATTGTAGCTTACATTTAATGTGAGTCTTTGGTCTCACTCACACTTCTGTTAAAACTTTGAGTAGTGTTAATTTTTTACGATCTAACAATATAGATAGGTCCCTAGATAATCTTGTTCAGTCTACATGCAATGATCACTCATATTCTTCTCAATTGCTTAGCTATGGTGACATTCCTTTCTGCTTTAGAAGACTTCTTGTTCCAACAACTAGGTTCTCTAGGTTTTATGTGGGAGATTGGGGTAGTAGTTTGGTTGGATAACTTGTAGGTAACCACTCTCTTGAACACTGCCCCAGTGCATGAGCACCCTTCTCGACTTGAACTTTTGTTAGGCTGTTGGTGCGGACGCCTTTGGTATCCTTGTTTTGGTATTAAAGGTGGTGGCTTCAAGTGATCAAGGGGTGGAGTGTTGGACGATGAGAGGGTTCTCAATAGGAACCTAGTTGAAAATTTACACTGGAGCAGTGCCTGGCCAGTTCCTCTAGACATAGGAGATTCACGTTATGACAACTCTAGCTCTCCTTGAGGACAATAATATGGAGTATCTACAAGGATGGAGGGATATGGCTTATCTTTATCTAAATATGGAGTATCTACTAGGATGGAGGGATATTGTTTGTCTTTACTTAAATATGGGTATTAGTAGGAGAGTTTTTGTTTTTTCAAAAAAATAATTCTATTATTAACTCATGCTAATGAGAAATCAATGTGGATTCTCAAGGGAATATCCATATGATGAATAAAGAGCTCAATATCCTAGGTTGAGGCCTCCACAATGGCCCTAAGTGAATCCATTTTTGAGGAGTATTCATGTGTTGGAAATGAATGAAACAAAGTCCAGGTGGGGAATGCCTCCAGTCTCTTTTGTGTGCTCTCTAAATCACTATGGTGCTTGTGCTATCTACCTAGAGGATATGAATAATCTGCATCTAAACCTATGAAAGGGTCTTTAGGCTCTTTGGCCACTCAAGATGTAGGGATATCTATCCTTTGGTTATGGTGCATTGTCCCTCGTTCCATGGTCCACCCCAACAATTTGTTGCAAAAGACAACCATTTGAGGGCCTCAACAGGCAGGGGATAGCAGGGAGTCACCTTCCAAGGGCAAGCTACAACATTGCTAATCAGGTGATAGCATTTTGGAGGTACTTGGCAGTAGGTGACTGCATTAAATGTAGGAGGCTGGAGCAGGCAACAAGCAGAATTTAGGGTTTTCTCATGAAGAAAATCAGATTTCTCTCTCATCTTGACTTTCTCTCACCTTCTCCAACCCATTCTTAGGAGATCTGAGCTTTTAAATTTGTGTAATTGTCGCATAATTCAAATGCTAGCCCATTCATTGTAATTTGGGGTAGCATTGGCCAATTGGTGGTTCCACTTGTGTAAGTCCTGGGTGAAAAATCAAGGGGCAATAGGCCCGAATTGATTGCTGATTGTTGCTACAACAAAGAGGCTTTTGGAATAGCAAAGGAGATTTTAAATCTCAGTGTATACTCATTCCATTAGCAATCAATCTAGCCGATTGTTGTAGTTAAGTGCTTAATGAGGGAATTACCACCCTTTCCAAGAAGAAAGTCTGGTTTAATGATTCTGAAAATTAATTAAATGGCTGGATAATGCTGAAAAACGAGTTTTGGAAGGCTGCCACTTCGCAAAAATGCCCATGAAAACCGAGAAAACGTTTTTGGGGGCAGGGTCTAAACCATTCAGTTAGTTTATAGTGTGTGAGAGAGAGAGAGAGAGAGAGAGAGAGAGAGAGAGAGAGAGAGAGAGAGAGAGAGCTATTAGTCCATTTTCTAACCAAAGAACAAGATTTACTGTAGAAGACAGCCATTTGGGGGCCATAATTGGTAGGGGGCAGCAGGGAGTCACCTTCCAGGGGTTGGCAAGAGCATTGCTGATTAGGTGACAGCATTTTGGAGGTGCTTGCAATAGGTGACTGCATTAAATGCAAGCTAGAGCAGGCAACAGACAGAATTTAGGGTTTTCTTGTGAAGAAAATCAGATTTCTCTCTCATGTTGGTTTTTCTCACCTTCTTCAACCCATTCTCAAGAGATCTTAGTATGTCTCAACCAAATTTGGTGGATAGTAGAGAGATCTCTACTGTAAACCCTAAATTTACACAAAATTTAGGGTTTGACAACCACCTCAGGACCTATGCCGATTGGTGAAGGCATTGTGCACTGAATTCAGCACCTGAAATTTGTGTGATTTTCGGGGAATTCAGATACCAGTCCATTCATTGTAATTTGGGACATCATTTGGCTAGTTGGTGGTTCCATTTGTGCAAGTCGTGGTGAAAAAGGAAAGGGCAGTTGGCCCAAATTGATTGCCGATTGTTGCTATAGCAAATAGGCTTTTTGGAATAGTAAAGGAGATTGTGAATCTCATCTTGTACTCATTCCATTAGCAATCAAGTTAAAGAAATGCCAAAAGGGGGTGCTAGTTTTGGGGCCAACAGGGTATCCAATGCCCAATATTATTAAGGTAATTTTGTACCTTTCAAGTTATATTTATTTGCTGATTGCCGTAATTTAGTGCTTCATCATGGAATTACCACCCTTTTCAAAGAAGGAAGGCTGGTTGCATGGTGTCTATTTGTGGTGTTGGCACCTTGCCTTTGCCAAACTGTCCATCTTTGAGCTTTGTTTTGGATGTCCTGCATATTTTGGACTTGGGATTCCATCTCCACTCAGTTCATGGCCTTACATTCAGTGTTGAAGATTCTTCTTCAAGAGCCATTTTTCCAATTGGTTGGTAGGAGAGGGGGCTATACAAGCTTCATTCCCCTTCAATGGTGAAGGGCCCTCCAAGGCAGATTACTATAGCTGGACCCAATTCCAATTGTGCACCACATATCCCACAAGTTCTACCCTATCCCCTGCTATCTTCTTTGGTGGCTCCCTCACATCCCTCATCCCTTTCAAAGGGGGATGATATTAGTGATGCAACTATGGATTGCTTGGCCCTTTGTATTTCAGAGGGGGATTCCAAGGATCATGAGGAGCTTGTTTAGGGATTGCACTCTCCTACAAGCCTTTTCTTTATGTGGCAGCCTCTTTCCTTTGCCATCGAGCCACCATTCCCTGCCGCTTGCATACCATGGCCCTTATCCCTTGTGTTCTTCTTTGGCAGGTTATGGCACCTTGGATAGCTCCTCACTATCATCTCTTAGTTGGGTCATAGGCTTGGCTCACCCATTTTTGACTAAAGTTTTTGGAGCGATCCATTCAAAGTCTCTCCACTTCCATTTGCCTATGGTGGCCTCCCATTGGATTAGGCTCTCATCTGAGAGGGGGTCTTACCCCTTGGTTGGCACTCTTCAACAACAGACTTCATCAGTTGTGGCACTCTTCTTGCCACCCTCGGATTCCATCTCCTTTGGCTTTCCGCTACATCCAAGATCTAAGAGGGTGTGTTAGCTTAGAGCTGCTTGTTGGTGCTGACTGCTGCAGCCTTTTGTCATTCAATCTTCACTCAGTTTTTAACTTCTTCTTTCTGCATTTCTTTTAGTCTTCTCTATTTCACTCTAGGTTCACTTTCCTTTCCAGTGTGCACTCTCACAAATTCTAAATTGTTGTTCTGGTAGATCTGGCCCACCTTCCAAACATCAGTCCTTCATATGTTTGAATCTATCCTTGATATGCTCGAGTACTGATCATAGGTGCCGGGGTAGGTGGAACTGTGCTTTGTCTTTGTTATAACCGATATGTGGGTCCATCATAACCTATGACAACTCTTTAGCCACCAGTCTAATGCACTATCCTATCTATGTTCTTTACATTTCAAAGAAAAACAATTTGAATTAACTGGATAAATATAGCAATTATAGCATAAGGGTACAGTGGGTTCTTTTTATCGAGTTTTGACAAAAAGGCACAGAACTGATGAGAAGTGCATGTAGGATTCTTTGCCGAATGGAGCCAAGCCTTGGTAATATCCAGCCTTTGGTAGGGAGGTAGTCAATTCAATGCTTAACCATTCCATGAGGCTGAGGGTTTTTTATCATTAAGGTCATTCTTGCTGTGTGGCTGGAGTGGAGACAGGTTTGGAGGCCTCTGCAGTCCATTCAAAGGTTTTGGATATTATTGGCAGTCTCATGGAGATACATATCTAGAAGGCCTGATGTCAGCTGACTTTCAGCCAATATCATACCTCTATGTTACCACCCCAGCCAAGCTTTGGAGTTCCATTATTTATCTTCTTAGAGGACAATAAGATCAGTTGCAAGGTGATTGGTGTCGTTGGGAGGAGCTCATGCATCTCTTTCTTTGCATGTGGGGGGTGATTTTGTGAGGATTTAGCCTTCAATTCACTTTGTGAGATGACACCTGCCATGGGATTTGTACTGCTCCACCTTGACTTCTACTCCTGTTCCCCCTAGGGCTGTCTTGGGAAGCCTGATATTGACTTGACGTAGCTCCAAGTCTATTGTTAACAACCCCCCCTTGTTGTTGAGTTTCATCTTCAAAGTTCAATTTCTGAGATTTCTTTGAAGGGTACAAGGCATTCCTGATAATTTAGCTGTGTTGGTATGTATGCCTTGAGTGCAATTTTGGTTTTTGTCTTGTAGATATGAACTTATTGGTTTGGTTGTGGTGGACATGCTTTACTTTGATGGTCAATATGGTGCAGTACTGAAATGTGTTTACAAAATGAAACAGTTGTATGAAGATGACTTCAAAGGTTTGCTTGGTCAAGTATCAACCATGCGTATCTCTCATGGTGATGTGAAGAGGTAAGGTTCTTAAAATTGACCATTCATTTTGCAGGTTCCTTAGTATTGAATTTGATAGTAATGAACCATGTTTTTCTTTAGGATTGCATTGGTGGGACTTGGCAGATCCTATGCTGTACTTGATGCAGTCTATGCATCAGATTCATGGCGAGTCTTAGGGTTGACAGCTGCACGCTTAGCAAAACAATCAAAGGTTATAAAACCTTGATATTTCAGCGAACCTTTACAAACTTCTAACATGATAAGCCTTTAATAGCATTCCCTTTCAGTTATGCAGTTTGGGGGTTGCAATGGTTGATACTGATCTGATGACTGAAGAGTCTAAAATAGCAGCTGTTGAGGCAATAGCATCTGGAGCAATATTAGGAACATATGAGGACACTCGCTTCAAGTCTGAGGTCAGCTTTTGTTCTTCAACAACTGGTAAAACTTCTTCATTGAGTAGCCATTTACAGATAAATTACTGATTTCAGACCCTCTTACCTCGGATGTTTGTTGATTTGGTAGGCAAGGCCATCAAAATTGGAAACTGTTGCAATCATGTCTCTTGGGACAGGAAGTGATCGGGACGAGGCCTTGAGAAGGGCTGTTTGTACTACTGGAGGGGTGATAATAGCAAAGCAGCTAGTTGCAGCTCCAGCCAATGTCTTGACACCAGGTTAAATCCTTTGGTAATTAGGAAAGTTATTCTCTCATAGGTTTACCGCAACCACTACAAGCAATAGATTTTCTCTCAAGCATGTAGTGGTTTAAGGATATATAAAGAGGAGAGTCAGTTTTTTTAATATTGTCTGGTTGACTTGTCTTATTTGTGGCAACAGCTTATACAAAAAAAATGCATGCGGGTGCTTTTAGATAGATCCATCTTTAGCAGTGTACGAGAAAGAGAAGTTTTTCTTTTATGTAGTGCCATGATAGTCGATGATGCATGCCAACCCATACCTAGCAGAAGCAGTCCCATAAGCCAAATAACTGTGGTCATCCAATACAACTTGTGTGGTAGGAATACCTTTTTTGCATTGAAATTCACTCTCCTAGCCTCTTGCAGGCTAGCAGTTTGACAAAATCTGTTCTCCAACAAATACTTTCTAGGCACAAGGTATTTACCTGCTGTGTTTGTTGAGAGTCCATTTGATGTGCATGAATGTTTGGCCAATTGGAAACTAGCTTTTAGATATAAGAACAACTCGGTATTTTATCCCACAAAGTGGCTGAAAACGGCTTCCCAATCAGTGATTGTCCAATGACCAAAGGCACTTGATAACATCATGCTAATAAGGCCTCTCCCAAGCTTCAATACTAATGGGACATGGATTGTTCTTTTAATTTTTCAAGAACTTCATTGCACTCTATGGTTTCTCACCTCCCACTTAGGTGCTCCTCATGCCCTCCCCCTTTATTTGGCCAGCAAGGTACGCATTTTACTCCTATGCAAACTGCAAGCTCAAACCTCATGAGAAGGTTTGTGAACTTACCAAATCTATGCTCCTGCCATTGTAGTCAAGATGATGAGTGGGCTTGGTGGTTTGTGATCCAAGCATGGCCTTTGATCTCCACTCGAACGATCATTGCTTCTCCCTTTCCTTAGCAAGAAAGTTTTGCTCTTTGGTGGTTGCAAGCTCTCTGATCTCCAAGATCTCCATGAGCAAGGCGAAAAGATAGATGAGAGGATGAAGAGGTTACATACTCACTAGAAGCTCTGTAACAACTTGATTCGTGGTGGCATTGAGATGTACAATGTCATCCGTAAGTGTTGGGACAATGTCAACCTTGGTGTTGACCAAAATTGATATCTTGTAATCTGGTCATTGCCTCCCCCACCTCTTTGAAAATATTATCGGTATTCCACAAGGTTGCCATCATTCCCGATTCTTTTTGATCTAGGTTTTCCTTGGTTGAAGAGCCTATGGAGTGTGGAGATATGCTAGGGTTTCCACTAAGAAAACACAGAATATACTAACATGGCTAAAACACAATAATTTAGAAAAAATCACAAAAAGCACAAAATTGCAAAAAATGCAAAAATATGGGAGAGTGGAATTTGATAAAACTCAAAGAATGCTAAATGCAAACAAGTGAATGTACACGATGCTCAAGGGCAGAGCAATCCAATAGCTGATGACTCTTGTGGGAGTGGGCTAAGGGAGATGTGTTTTGTCCACCAAAGACGGATTTGGAGTATAGTAGCCACCGGTCAGAGCAGAGATATGCTAGGGTTTTCACTAAGAAAACATAGAAGGTACAAACATGACTAAACCACAATAACTTAGAAAAAATCACAAGGCAAAAATAGGGGGGAGTGGAATCTAATGAAACTAAAAGAATGCTGAATGTAAATGAGTGAATCTACAAATACTCAAGGGCAGACCAGTCCAAAAGGCAAACTGATGACTCTTGTGGGAGTGGACTGAGGGAGATGTTGATGTGTTTCATCCACCAGAGACGGATTTGGATTACAATAACCATGAGTCATAGTAGGGATTGATGAAGAAATGTGCTGAAAACACAAAAATGACCTGGTGTAGATGAAAATACAGATTTGCTGGAAAAGTGAAAATGTAGCAACTAACAGCTAGAGTAATGATGTGGCAGTTGGGGTGACCTCATTAGTAGTCAACAAAAGCAGACCAGCAGTTGAGCGAAGTTGAGAAGTGGCTAGAAGCTGTAAGCACAACCTAGTTTGATTATATCAACCGGTTGCACAAGTGACCAGCATGCTGGGTGGCTCTAGGATGAAGCAAATGCAATAGTAGAGGGAGGACCCTCAAGGGCTAGTGACTATAGGTTGGCCTGCTCTAGACAGAAAACACAGTGGTCTAAAGGATGTCAGTGGCAGCTGGTGTATTGAATAGGTGCTGAAGCAGTCATAGAGGCTTTTGGAGATGATGGTGAAGGATGGCAAAAGGGATTTGGGACGTGCAAAGTGGCTGAATAGATCCCTATTTATAGACACATGAGCCAACCAATTGTCTAGGGTGGTGCCTAAGATGTCTCAGATGGTGCTCAGACACTTTGGGTGCATAAAATGTGGGCGCCCATACACTTTAGCTACTTATGATATTTGAGTTTAGCGGATGTTTAATGAGCTGAAAAAAGGGGGTTAAAGTTAATTAACTCTTTGTTGCTTGATATGGAGGTCCCCTTTTAGGTTGATGTTGACACTCCAGGAGTTCCTCACAAGGCCTTGAAGTGGGGTGGGTTTTAAACCTTCAATGGTAAAGTTTGTTCTTACAATGCAAGTCCTTTTTTAATGATTTTTCTATCTTGGCTTGAACTACTCTAAGATCAATCACAATGGCTTACAATGATGGCTACATCAACTCTAGTTTAGTTCTTCAAATTGCTTTGCTTGTCTTCCTACCATGGTACCATGGTGTTCTAGTTTTTGTCTTCAATCCTTGGTTTTCTTGGTGTCAATGTACTATGTAGTTTGTTGTAATGTCACAATGATCATTTTATTGTGATATCTGTAAAGAAATGCTCTACCTCAAAAAAGAAAAAACAATCATATAACAAACATAGATTGATAAAGAACATAGTTAGGGTTATGGAAACATAGGGACAAAAAGATCAAGTGGTACCACAGTTTGCCTTTATGGCTTTACCTAGTGAACCTACTAGTCACTTTATTGTCCCCCAACCGACATTTGGATAGGGCTTATGTTCTCCAATATCTCCACCTCCATTGGAACCATATGGAAACATTCATGTTCCACTGTCTCCACCATCGGGACCACATGGACACTTACACCCTATTTTTGCCTACCCAGCACGTCTTCCTTTTTATCCCCCTCCCTTCTACCCTTATTCTTCTTACACTTCTTATCCAACACCTTATGGTTCATCTTCCTTATTAGGTAAGCATACTTTTTTTGACAAGACTAGTTTCAATGGGTCTAATTACACTACTTGGTCAAATCTAATGAGGCATGTACTTGATTCAGACCTTGTGTAGTGGTTGGAACCCCAACCTGATCCCGCACTTGTTCCATATGAGGTTGTTTGTTTATGGAAGGCTAAGAATGCCTCCGCTACAGTCAAGTATTGGCGGCTTCTCGCTAAGTTCTCTACCATGGGGGACTCCTAAGTCCTCTAATGACCAAGTCACAGTGTTTCTAAATAAGTTGCCGGGCAAATACTTCAATTTTTCATAGCATGTGATCTCACAACCTACCATGCCTACCTTTTATGAATGTGAATGTCAGCTATTGCATTATGCTTGATTGCTCAATCAGTTTCATAGTCCATCTTTCAAGGGGCTCGTCGCTAGCACTTCTTAGAAGGGGTAGCAACAAGGGAAGGGAAAGCAAAACTAAAACCAAAATTTAAATCAAAATCAAAATTAAAACAAAAATTAAGCTAGTGAGTCATAAGGAACCTTCGAGTCTTCCCTCAAACCTAGGTGGAAAAATTTGTTAGCTTGCATATTTTAGGGTTATTAGTTTGCCATCTCTTGGTTGTGAACTCTTGTTAGAGTCTAACAGAGACATGGGAGCTCTGGCATTTTAGTGTGTATTTCTTCTGTTTTTGACACTTTTTTCTATGTTTGTCATGCCTGCCTCTACATTGCCCAAGATTCCATGTCATCATTTTTCTTTTTTTTCGGCGTAGTAGAATTGCATTTGTTGCAGTCCTAGGCTATTTTTCAGCAGGGATCAGATTTAAAGGCCATTTTGGCAGGTTGGACAGATTTACAGGCCATTTTCAGTAGGTTGGAAAGATTTGGAGACATTTAGCTATTTATAGCTGACCCTTCTCACTTGGCAAACACATCTTCTGTAGGTTGCTTCTCTTAACTTCGGCATTCTTCTTTATCTCCGGTACTGCTACTGCCATCATCATTCTCAGCCTAATTTGGTGCCCTTATTGGTGCCTCGGGCTCTGTGCTAGGAACTGATTGGTCAACAACGTTGTATTCAGCATTCATCTTCAGTTAGTGCAAATTTCTTTCTTCTTCTTCCAATTGTCTCTTGTGTCTTTTCTCTCTATGTTCATGTCCTTCTTCTATTGCACACTCTCACATGTCACCATTGTCAAAAGAGAGAATTGAGAGGTGATCAACATCAAGGAGACTTCCTAGACTGGTCACACAACCCTACCAACCCTTGTGGTGTGCTGAAACGCATCCATTAGGAGCCAAGCGACAACTCAAAGCTTGTGCTTTGGTGAAAACACAGCCTTTCTAGTTGCGTCTTAATTGTCACCATCAGCATTTTGGTGCATAGGTTGTATTTTTGGTGTAGGTGACAACTTTTCTCTTTCCAGTGGCTCATCTACATTGTTCTTCTCGTGAACTTGCAGTTGATTTCACCGTTCAAGGGGCGGTCTACATCAAACGTAGGTATTTTGGGTCTTTTGTAGGTTATTGAAGATGTCTTATCACCAATTTGCTGGCTTTGATGATTCAAAAGGTGATGTCTCTCATCATTCCTTTGACAAGCGGAGAGATTATTGCGCTAGTTCTTGCAAAGATTGAGAAAAACGGAGGTTACTAAGTCCATTTGTACAGCAGCCTTCTCCTTCTCCCTCCCTCCATGTTTCACGCTAGACCCATACCCATGGCCTTAAGATGCCTCCTATGGTACCCTTTGTGCAAGTGCTCGTACTTCCTTCTTTGCCCAAGGAGGACCGCTTGGATGGTTCCAACTATTCACTGTGGTCATGTAAGGTGGAGTGTATTCTTGACACCTTCGACCTTTGGGAATTTGTTTCTCATTCCGTTCCCCGTCCTGTGGATGATCCTGTTGTGGGATCAACAATGGATGTGTTGCCTTATGGGATTGGCTCAACTCTTGAGCTAGATTGTCTCTTTTTATGAGCTTACAAGATTTTGTCCTAGTGCATGTCACAGATTTAGGACTACTGTGGAGGTTTGGAAGAAGCTAGCATCTCCCTACCATTAGAAGATGTTTGCTCACCGCATATTCCTTGAGAAGAAGCTTTGGATGCTCAAAGTCAATGATTCTCCTTCCATAAAGGACCACATCAAAAAATTGGAGGATATGAGAGATGAGCTTGTATCTCTTGGATGGGCTATATCTTCTGAGGACATGGCCATGATTTATTGACTTAGCTGCCATCTCCAAAGTTTGATGTATTCTACACCAGTCTTCTCACTTTGAGGACGTGAGATATACTTCTTTGGGAGAACCTTGCTCTGCTAGGTCTTGGAGCATGACGAGTGGCCCAGAGATATAGGCACCGGTGGATCTAGCTCTAGGAAGGATTTTATAGTAGGTTCGGGGGGGGGGGAGAAGGGGAAGCCCTAGGCTAAGAAATAAGAGGATGACAAGGACGATTCCAAGGATTCCAAGAAGAAGCCCAAGTGCCCCCATTGTGGCAAGGGCACGGAGAAGTGTTGGCAGAAGTAACCCCATTTAAAGTCAAAGGATTCGAAGGCCACACTTGCTACCACAGAGTCTGTCTTCATACACTTGTTCGAGATGAAGGATACAACACTTCTTCTTCTGGGGAGAAGCCTTGGCTCGTAGATTGTGGAGTCTCTTCCCACATGACTTACCACCAAGATTGGCTTTAGGACATGAGATCCAAGGGGGTTTTCCATCACCATTAAAGACAAATCCTCTATACCCGTGCAGGTACCTGAGTCATCATGGAAGGCCACACCTGCTACCACAGAGTCTGTCTTCATACACTTGTTCGAGATGAAGGATACAACACTTCTTCTTCTGGGGAGAAGCCTTGGCTCGTAGATTGTGGAGTCTCTTCCCACATGACTTACCACCAAGATTGGCTTTAGGACATCAGATCCAGGGGGGGTTTCCATCACCATTAAAGACAAATCCTCTATACCCGTGTAGGTACACGAGTCATCTTCACCTAGGATGCAGTCATAGTGGAGGATGCATCTATAAGTGCTGCTCTTTGGACAGGTACATAGAAGGGTGGACTTTACACACTCATAGCCCGTATTGCACACTTTTTACATGAGCTTGGATTGCTTTGGCATACTCATTATGGGATTTTAAACCTTGATGCTACTCAATGGGCTTCTTGGAAGAGATGGTTGAGGGACTTCTAGATTTTCCTCCTGTTCACACTCTTTGCCCTAGTTGCTTGAGGGGCAAGCAACATAGGCAATGTGATACATAGGTTGCTAATCGAAGGGCTTCGACATCACTTGAGTTGTCCACACTGACCTCATGTTGATTGTTGATGACTTTAGTCGTTATGTGTGGCCGTGTTGCTTGGAGTACAAGAGGGAGGCGTACTCCTATAGGGGTGGTTGACATGATAGTACATGTAAGAGGTGTAGGGGGTTCCTTAGAGTAGTATGCTTGCTTTACAATCAATGCATATGCCTCCCGATTCCTTGACGTTGCTCGTTTATGCAAAGAGGACTAGGAAAGAAGGTCTAGCAAAGAGAGGAGAGAAGTCTTGGAGGAAAGAGAGTATGGAGGGAAGAGAGACAATGCTACAGAGAAGTTAGATAGAGAAATCCGGATGCAAGAAGTTTGAAGATAGAGACATTTGGGAATGTGAGATGGAGAAAGGATTGAAGCTCAGTTGAGAGTGCAGTAGACAGTGTGGAGAGTGAAGCATGACACCCAATAATAGATTGAAAGAGTATAATGTGAAAGTACAAAGTACAACCCTTAAACCTTAGGGTTGTAGGGGGTGTTCACACCCGAACACGATAAGTGTCCGTAAGTGTGTGACATTAGCACATATGAAAGAAGACTAAGTCTGGGGGAAAAAACCTCTTGTATTGAGAGTAAAAAGTGTCCCAGCGTCCTACTGTTCATCGACATTCCTATGTGATAGGCATGAGTGAAAACCCAACAAACCCCCCTGGAGTGAAGAGTGATAAAAAGTACAAGGATCATTTGCCACCAAAGAAGATCAAATTTAAAGCATTGTGAAGTGCTTCAAATTTGTCACGAGGAAGAGCTTTGGTGAAGATGTTTGCCACATTACTGGTGGTAGGACAATAGACAAGGCTGATATTACTTGCATGTAGCCTCTCTTTGACAAAGTGATAATGTATCTCAATGTGTTTAGCAGATACATCCAGATTAGCTAGCAAGTGTCTAATCCATACGCATTCAACTGTGGTAGTGAAAGCTGCCTTGTATTCAGCTTCACATGACAATGTGGCAACAATGGATTGTTTCTTGCTAAGCTAAGATATATAAGATGAGCCAAGAAAGAAACAATTGCCACTAGTGGAGTGACGTGAATCATAATCACTAGCCCAATCAGAATCACTGTAAGCATGTAATTGCAGTGGTCTCCCTTGGTATAAAGCAATCCAAGAGATCTAGTATCCTGCAAGTATAAAAGACACGCTTAACAGCTTGCCAATGTGACATGCATGACTAATGCATATATCTGCTTAGGGCTGAAACTGAAAACTATATGTCCGGCCTAGTGTTGTATAGGTAAATAAGACATCCAACTGCTAGAGCATATGTGTATATATCAAACAAATCACTGTCATCATGTAATGACAGCTTTAGTCTTGGTTCCATTGGTGCACAAACTGGCTTTCAATCCTGTAAGCCAAACTTCTCAAGAAGTTTACCAATGTATCTTGACTGTGATAAACCAATACCTCTAGCATCATGTATGAACTGAATGCCCAAGTAATAATGCAAAGACCTCAAGTCTAACATTTCAAAAGTTTGTTGCAAATTTTGTTTGAATGCTGAAATCTGATTAGCATGTGTCCCTGTAAGCAAAAGATCATCAACATATAGACAAATGATTAGCATGGATCCCTCCTCTTTACATATGTAAAGAGTAGACTCAGATGAGTTGTTTATAAACCCTTGGTTGAACAAAAAGGTATCTATCTTTGCGTACCAAGCTCTAGGAGGTTGTTTCAAACCATATAAAGCCTTTTTCAGCTTGCAAACCAAGTGTTCGGATCCCTGAACTGCAAAACCAATGGGCTGCTGTACATATACTTCCTCATGAAGTTCCCCATATAAAAATGCGGTTTTAATATCTAACCGATGCACAGTCCATCCATAATGGGCAGCCAAAGCAACCATAGACCTAATGGTCGTCATTCAGGAGGTAGGAGCAAATGTCTCCTCATAGTCAATGCCTTTCTTCTGTGCATAGCCTTTAGCTACAAGCCTTGCCTTATATTTGTCAATGGATCCATCTGCAATCCGTTTCAGCTTGTAGACCCATTTTGTTCCAATGGCTTTTTTCCCAAAGGGGAAAGATACTAAATCCCATGTTTGATTCTTAATGATAGAATCCAATTCAGCTTGCATTGCTGCCATCCAATTCACATTTTGTTGTGCATCCTCAAAACATTCAGGCTCCTCACCATCAATTGTGCTTGCTGCCATAACACACTCCATGGTATGTGCAATATCATGCGTACGAGCTTGCTTTCTAGTACAACCAGCCATGGGTGTATCCAGAAGACTATATTTCATAGTCTGTAAATACCATCTAGGCATTTGTCTTTCCTTGTGACTGTGCATAAGCTCTTGTTGAATTTCAGTTTCAGCACTTTGTTGAATATTTAGATTAGCCAATGGTTGATTTTCTGCATTTTCCAATGGAGCAGCTGGCTGAATATTGAGTTCACTTGCTGAAACTCTAGCTGAATCACCAAATGAAATGGGCAGCACCCCTTTAAATACATCATGGGCAGCTTGATATGTGTCTAAAATAGCAAGGGATAATTCTGATTTTTCATCAAAGAGTACATCCCTGCTGACAAACACCTTTTTAGAGACTAGATCATAGAGTCTGTAGCCTTTGCTCTCACTACTATATCCCACAAAAATGCATTTGACAGCCTTGTTATCCAACTTTTTTCTGAGTACCTGGGGAATGTGTACATATGCAAGACACCCAAAGGTACAAAAGTGTCCAATAGAAGGTTTCCGGCTGTTCCAAGCCTCAAAAGGTGTAATTTTCTCTAAGGCTTTGGTGGGGTATTTGTTCAAAACATGGCAAGCACACATTACGGCTTCCATCCAAAAACTGTGTGGCAAACACTTTGCTTTCAGTATACATCTGGCCATCTCCATGAGTGACCGATTCTTCCTCTTTGTAACCCCATTCTGTTGTGGAGTATAAGCAGTAGTGAACTGATGAACAATGCCCTTTTGCTTCAAACAAGAATTCAGCATAGAGGACATATATCCCCCCCCGGTCAGAACGAAGAGTCTTTATTTTATAGCCAGATCGGTTTTCAACAAGTGCAATAAAAGCCAAGAATGCATCATACACTTCTGACTTTTTTACCAAAGAATAGAGCTAGTAGAATCGAGTAAAGTCATCAATAAAAGTCACAAAATAGTAACATCCTCCCAATGACTTTGTTTGCATAGGTCCACATACATCTGAATGCACTAATTGTAACTTGGCTGTGGCTCTAAAAGCAGCATCACGGAGAAATGAAAACCGATGCATTTTTCCCAAAACACATCCTTCGCATAAGTGCTCACGAGGTCTCTCCAGAAGAGGTAATCCATCTAGCATTTGTGTACGCTGTAAGAGCATCAAACTACCAAAGTTCACATGCCCCATCCAAGCATGCCATAACTCTGCCTATATCATAGTAGGAGTAAGAGTGGATGCCAAGTACGTTGACTGATAAACTAAAAGAGCATCCAACTCATATAATCCATGACATAAAGTGCCAGTCAAGACCAAAGTCATGTGTTCCTTGTCTCTCACCATGCATCTGTCATTATCAAAGGTGACCTGTAATCCACAATGTACCAAAGAAGAAATAGAGAGCAAATTCTTATTTATACATGGCACAAACAAAGCATCCTGTAGGTGGAGAATAGAGCCATCAATGGCTGTGAGCACAATCTCCCCAATACCTCTAACATGGTATGATGCATTGTTGGCACACTGTACAGACTTGCCAACTAGAGTTGTATCAACTGAAGCAAATAAATCTCTGGGAGATGCGATGTGCCTAGAAGCACCATTGCCAAAAAACCAAGTGCTTGCATCCTCAGTAGAGCTAAATGCTCGATCAACCCAAGAAGAGTTATAACTACATGTATAAAAGAAATAGTCCCTGTCCGCAACAAAGGACACTGACTCAGTAGCAGTGGAAGGAGCATCAGAAACAAACATTCCTGACTCCTTTTTCTTCTCCTTGGCAATGCGCTTTCTACACTCAGTGATGTAGTGACCTGGCTTCTTGCAATAATGGCATTTTTCCTTTTTGGCTTGCACGTCTCCTTGTTTTAAATTTCCCTGTGAGAAGTGCATGAAGTCCCAGAGCTTTGCGGAGCATTCTTTACTTGGCTGTTTTTGCCCTTCTGTCCAGCCATGAAAGCCTGCGATCCTCATGGTGAGGTTTAGGGCCGTGTTAAAAACCAAGTACGAAGGAGGTAATGAGTTCAATGTATTAGATATCAGCTATGCATCTAAATAGTACTCATCGACATTCATAAGCTACTCACGCAAGTCGTGAATTTTATTCAAGTGATCTTGCATAGAATCACCCTTATCCATCTTCAATGTCTCAAGCTCTTTCTTTAAGAAAGAGATGCGAGTCTCATTTTTACCAGCAAACATCTGCTCCTTAGCCAAGCTTCTCGTGAAGAAGCTGCCAAACGAATGTGGGGGATGATGGACCGTTGAACTGCCAATGCAATCAGCGACAAAGCCTGTGCATCCCGTGTATCCCATGCTTTTTGAGCTAAGGTGCCCGTTATCCACGTCCTCCTAGAGGAGGAGTAGCAGGAGCCACAACTCCGGGTCTAACTTCTTTACCACTGACATAGTCCCAAAGATTTTTCGCAACAAGTACATTCTTCATCATGAAGGACCAAAGCGAGTAATTATTACCATCCAATCTGTCCTCTTTGGATACATAGGTAAATACATCTCCTCCTTGATTTGCCATGATAATCAATACCAAAAGAAGGCAAAAGAGCAATGTCCAAATTGGAATAAGCTGGAAATCTCCAAAATTTCCAGAAATTACAGTAAATAGCGTGCTGTAATTAGTACACTGAGGTACACTTTGTTAAAACTGTCTGTTATGCACGCAGTCCAAGGTGCATTCGATGTTCAGCAACATTGTATAAGCAAAAACCCCAAAATTTCTTGCCCCAAAATTGTCCAAACCAGTCTATCTCTGACTGAGACTGCAGTACATATGCCAGTGTTTTCCCAAAATACAAAAGCCAAAAATTTTGATAAATTTGCATCAACCGTGTCCCACACATGTACTCAGAATTCTGTGCCTGCCTGGGCAGAAGCCTTGTTTCCAGAAGTGAATCTGGAATTAAAAAGTAAATTAAAAAAAAAAACTCTGAAATCAGTCGACCAAGTACAGGTGCAGATGGCACTCCAGACTGGCATGGCACAGGGTGTGGCAGGCTCCCTTGTTGACTGCCAGTGCTTCCAGGTAAGCTGGCGAGTGTTGGCTCAGGCACAGGCGGCAGAGTCCAGACTGGCGGGTGGCTTAGGGGCTGGCACAGGTGCAGGTGACAGGTTAGAAGGGTGGCGGGTGGCGGGTGGCGTGGCAGAGACCTAGTGGGAGGGCATAGACTGGCAGGAGCAGCACAGAAGGCGGGCGCTGGTCACAGGCAGCGGGCGTGACCAGAGGCGGCGTGGCCCAGGTTGCTGGTTAGGGGCATCACAGCAAGACTCGTCAGAGGTTGCAGGCATGTGTGTCAGAGGCGGGTGTGGCTGGATGGCAGTGCTGCCAGGCGAGCTAGCGTCAGGGGGCTGAGTTGACAGGTGTAATGTTGGATTGAAGATAGTCGGGCACTGCTGACGAGCTGTTGCAGAGGGCACTGGCAGTCTTCCAGTGAGACGCTGCTGGTGAGGCAGAGCTGTATTGAGCCGCGACTCCTAGAGGCTGAGCAAAGTTGAACTGAGCAGAACCTCAGCTCTGATACCAAATGTGAGATGGAGAAGGTCAGCTGAGAGTGCAGTAGACAGCGTGAAGAGTAAAGCACGACACCCAATGCAATAGACCGAAAGAGTAATCTGAAAGTACAAAGTACAAGCCTTAAACCTTGGGGTTGTAGGGGGCGTTCGCCCATAAGTGTGTGACATAAGAACATACGAAAGAAGACAATAAGTCTGGGGGAAAAAACCTCTTGTAATGAGATTTAAAAGTGCCCCAGTGTCCTACTAATCACCGACAATCCTCTGTGAGCGTAGGTGTGAGTGAAAACCCAATAGGGAAGGGGTGAAGTATGAAGGTAGAGAAGTACGGGGATAGAGAAGTCTAGGGAAGAGGAGAAGTTTGGAGATAGAAACAAAGAAATTTGGAAATGAGGAGAAGTAGAGAAGTTTAGAGATAGAGACAATGAAGTTTGGGGAAGAGAAGTCTGGAGGTAGAGACCGAGAATTCTAGGGAAGAGGAGAAGTCTTGAGGCGAAGACAAAATCTGGGGAAGAGAGAAGTAGAGAAGTCTAGTGACAGAGATAGAGAAGTTTGGGAAAGAGGAGAAGTCTGAAGGCAGAGATTGAGAAGTCTAGGGTAGAGGAGAAGTCTGGAGGCGAAGATAGAGCAGTTTGGGGAGGAGAGAAGTTTGGAGATAGGGCTAGATACAGGAAGTCTAGAGGAAGGAGGGAGAAGTGAAGTGGGGGGTGAGGGGAGAGTGAAGAGAAGTCTATAGAAGATAGTGATGCCTGATTGGTGAGAAACAAAAGTACACGTATTTGCAAGAGCACACTTCTATTAGCATAAAATGATTGCTTGATACACTGGTCGCGCAACCTTTTCTCTCTTTTTAGCTGGATATAGAGGAGGGAAAAAGATCTTCATACAATATCAATATCTAGAGATGAAGTGGTGGAGGATGTTTTCTCTAGACTATTGCCAAAAAAACCATTGGGTTGTCGGGTCCAGTGTGCCTTTGGAAGTCTCTAGACAAGAAGTCTTGAGGAAAAAATCTGTGGTGGGGCAATTCTTGAAGCAGGTCTAGGATTGGCAGTCCACAAAGGTCCAAGAAGTCTCTAGAGAAAGTCTAGTTTGGAGAAAAGTCGAACTCTCTCTAGAGAAAAAAACATAAGTCACTCAAGTACAAGAGTAAAAGTGACCTAGTAAACTATCTTGCATATGATAAAAGATTGTTTGTATGCCATATACAAACCGAGTACAACTTAAATACTTTTTGCTATATACAAGTGTAAAATACAACTCAAAGTGTGTGTGTGTGTTTTTTTCCTTGCACAAAAGAGCTCAAGTATGGTGTTCTCTATATCAATATCTAGAGATAGAGTGGTGGAGTATGTTTTCTCTAGACTATCGCCAAAAAATCTTTGGATCGGGAGCTTGCAATTGGGTCAAGTGTGACTTTGGAAGTCTCTAGACAAAAAGTTTGGAGGAAAAAATCTCTAGGGGGGTGGTTCTTGAGGCAAGTCCAGGACTGGTCGGCAAAGGTTGTCAAAGTCTCCAAAGAAAGTCTAGTTTGGCGAAAAGTAAAAAACTCTCTCTAGAGAAAAAACATATGTCACTCAAGTACAGGAGTAAATGTAGCCTACTAAAATATCTTGTACATGATAAAAGATTGTTCCTGTATCATATACAAAGTGAGTACAATTGAAAAGCTTATTGCTATATACAAGTGTCAAATACAACTCAAAGCTTTTTTTTTTTGCATAAAAGAGATCAAGTGCGGTGTTCCCATGTGGTGTACAACTCCCACTTTTGTGAGTGGAAGGTGTTTGTAGAGATGCAAACCTCTTTCAAAGTTTGTGGTGTACGAGCAGACCATGGCAACGAGTTTTGTTCTAACCTATTTTCTTAGTTTGCAAGGATTATGATATTTAGGTATACTCCCATCCTACTAAAATTTATTTGGGAAGAAGCCTTCGGTCTTCCACTTTTGCATTTTTGGGTGCGAGGTATATGTCCATGTGGACAAGAAGAAAAGCGGGAGCAAACTCAACTCCAAGTCGAAGAAGATTATATCTGTGGGTTACAACATGACCACAAAGGGCTATCAGCTCTATGACCCAAAGACTCGAAAGATTGAGGTAAGTAGAGATGTAATATTCAATGAGGCTACGGCCTTTGAAGATTCAGTTGATGGTTCTTCTGATACCGGTGGTTCTTTGTAATCATCCATTGATCCCCTGCCACCATTAGCTTCTCTCCTTCCTTTCAAGTTACCCCCTAGCACAACTTCTTCGTCTATGACTCCTCCCCCTCCTTTCTCTTCTTCCTCACCTTCTCCCTTCCACCCTTGAGGGCTTCTTCATCTACTATCTTGTTATCGAGTGTTTTTATCCCTTCCCCATCTCCTTAGGTTTCCTCTGGGGGGGAGATTTGAGTCGCCAGAGGGGAGCCTTCTTCATCAAACAAGGAGGATTCACCTTCCCTTAGTGAGGAGAAATCATCTTATGTTATCAAAGATGGATTTCTTTTGATGGAGAATAAGCTATGTGTTATTGAAGATTTTAGGCCTAAAGTAATGGAAGAATGTCATGTGGCTCCTTACATGACTCATTGTGTATTTTGGCTATAACCAAGGGACTTGAAATTTATTTCTTTTGGCGAAGTCTTCGACGAGACATTGAATAATTTGTCAAAGGATGTCTTATGTGCCAAAAGAATAAGTTTGATCATACTAAAAGCTTGCAGGGCCTTTGAAACCATTACCAATTCTGAGCCAATCTCGAGAAAGCATTGCTATGGATTTTATTTTTGGCTTGTTAAAATCATTAAATAACAATGATAACATATCGACTATTATTGAGGCAGGTTTAGCAAATCGGCTCATTTCATTCCAATCAAGAAGACTATCAAGTCTCAAGATATGGCTAGAATATTTATTCAACAAATCTTTATGTATTATGGGTTAACACAATCCATCGTGAGTGATAGAGATCCACGAACCACTAGTCTCTTTTAGTGAGCTCTTTTTGAAAATTTAGATACAAAGCAATTTTTCTTATTCTTATCATCTTCAAATAGATGGTCAAAGTGAGATAGCCAATCTCACAATATTGAATATGTTGAAGTGCTATTGTCACTATGAAGCCAACCAACAATGGAAAAAGTATATATCTTTGGTAGAGTATGCCTATAATAATAACACAACGTATACTTCTATAGGCAAAGCACCATTTGAGGTCATATATGAAAAACCACTCTTACTACCTATTCTCAAAACAAAGGCGGAAATATTTCATGCTGATGAGTTTGTGCGTGATATGGATACAACTTTTGCCTAAGTTAGATGAGCTATCCAAATATCTCAAGAAAAACAAAAGAAAGCAGATAAGGATTGAAGTCACTTGATTTTACAAGAAGGAGATTGGGTGTGATTGAAATTTGACAAAGCTCATCTATGAAGCTCTAACAAGCCTTCATTCCAAGTCACAAAACTTGCAACAAGATATTATGAGCCATTTCAAGTCATTGAAAAGATTAGTGATGTTTGTTATAGATTACTACTTCAAAAGCATTGGAGAATTCACAATGCTTTTCATATTTTAAAGCCTTATGAAGGGCTTTCACTATTTGAACTTGTATAGAGGATTCACTAGAATTAGATGAATAGGAGAAGATACTAGAAGTAGATGAATAAGAGGAGATACTTCAACCGAAGCAAATAGTCGTTCAAATGATTAGGAAACGAGAAATAAACATTTCTAGAAATTTCCTTTTGAAATCTAAAAATTACTCTCATTTCGATTCTAAAAGGACTCTAGAAGAGTATAATAAAGATTATCTAGAAATACTTGAGGATCAGAAATATTTCAAGCAACATATTGAGAACAAGATGGATTTCAAGAGGGAGGGAAGTAACCAACCTTTTGTATATGGTTCAGACACTTGATACATGTGGTTTGTTTTAATAAATTCCTACAAAGGGTGAGGGGTTGGTTCCCCTCTCAATGTGGTATCACCTCTCTTTTTTTCCATGAAGATACTTGAATTTAGTAGTAAATTTTTACATCAGACCATTAGGTCAGCAAAAAACTAATGAAAGTCTACCAAGCAAAAAAACGCAGGTGAGCCTAGGATAAAGAAGCGAGTACGTATGGGACACACCTATTGACTTTGGGAAGTGCACATAGACGAGCCATCTTTAATGGTTTGCCATAATGGCTAGGATCTGACAATTTGACATGTTGGAATCACAAAGGAGGGGGAAGTACTGTAGACTACTTGACAGGCTCACCAACATTGATACGAGATATCCAAAAATGTAAGATATCTAAGAGACTAATTGGTATAGTAGCAGATTATACTATTTTGACATTCATGCTCTCTTGTGTACATATGAAACATGAAATACCATGCCTCTCTAAACATCCCAAATACTACTTTACAGAAGATACCTCACACATCTACAGTGCTTCTCTGTGGACCAGTTTACATACATTGGACTTGAGTAGATCGTTGGAAGAATGTAAAAGGGATTTAGCAGAGGCCATACATGGATCAACCATGTATGCATTCCCACACACCTTGCCCTAATGTAGACCCACACGATCTACTACTCCCCAAAATAGTTGGTATGATGATGAGTGTAGAGTCACTCGAGCTTGCTTACAGAGAGAAGTGGAGCTAGACACTTACACACATCGCCAAGCAAAGGCATTCTTCAAACGCCTTTACGCCTTGTGCGGAAGAAGAAACGAGACTACTTAGCAAAAGTAGAAGCAGAGATATATCAGCTATTTTTGGGGCGGGATAGTAAGAGCGCATGGAAGATGTTTCATGAAAGATAGCCCCCCATACAAATTACATCACCAGATGCTTGGCTTGACTATGGGAGATAGCTGTATGACCTGCCACGACAGCCACCTATGCAGCCCCCACCAGCTTGTAGACCAACACAGTGGTCTTTCTTCACATGGAAAATGGTTAGGGATGCAATTTATAGATTACAAAATGGGAGGGCACAGGATGAGGATGGACTAGTAGCAAAATATTTCTCATATGCTTGTGACATATTAGCACCCATATTAGCACATATGTTCAATAGAGCAGTATGTGAAGGTTTTCCTATGAGTTAGTTAGATAACACTATCATTCCGCTATTTAAAAGTGGTGATCCCCTGATTCCTAGCAACTATAGGACTATCATGATCGGTCATACTTTGGCCAAGATATATGGATCTATATTGGAGCATGAACTCAATGAGTGGGCTGAAATGCAAGGCAAGAGAGCGCAAAGACAGGAAGGTTTCAGACGAGGATATACCATGCTGGACCATATTCTCACACTTAGAGCCATTATCGAGGAGGGTCAAGCCTGAGACGAGGATCTATTGTTGCTTTGTAGACTTTCTCAAAGCTTTTGATACAGTGCCTCGTACACGCATCATGCAGAGATTGCAGGACATTGGAGTACCAAAGGGTATACGATGGGGTGTCTATGCATTATATGAGGCAATGACAGGTCATGTACGGGCACTTGGGGTGCTATCAGAGAGGATACCATAGGAGTGAAACAAGGATGTCCACTTTCACCCACATTGTTTGGTCCATACATAGATGAAGTGTCTGATTATATAGACCGAGGAGGAGAAGTTGGAGCCAGCCTGGCAGGGGTGCTGATATCGATATTACTGTATGCAGATGATATTGTTCTCATTTCAGATTCAGTGGAGGGATTGCAGTGCCAACTAGATGCCTTACACATATTTTGTAGAGATAAAGACCTCATAGTGAACCTTGGGAAGACCAAAACCATCGTTTTCAATACTTCAGTAGCATGGGTAACTAGATCTATGTACCAATTCACATTTGGGGGAGACATACTGGAGCATGTGAGGGAATATGTCTATTTGGGAGTCACCTTTTCGGGCCCATATTTTTCGTTGAGAGGGACATTAGAGGCACGTCTAGCACGTGGATATGCAGCACTACGGGCACTCGAGAGTCAATGTGCTTACATATAGTTCCAGGAGCCCCGCACCAAAGTCTGGTTGTTTGACACCCTAGTCACACCTACATTACTATATGTAGTAGAGGTATGGGGTTGCAGCTTGTACCACATGCGTCTTAGCCCACTCACTGATCAGGTTGGAGTAGAGAGGGATTATTATGATGGTTGGGATAGCACGGAAAGGCCATTGATCATGATGATAGCAGGCATGATTAGGAGTAAGCCCTCCACCCCACATCTTATTGTCAAAGCAGAGCTAGGGGCAACGCCTATAGTTACGGAGGGACTCTTCAGGGCAGTGACCTTTTGGCACAGACTATGGGAACTTCCACGCCATAGATACTCTAGATTGGCACTAACCTCATCTAGACAACTAGCAGGAGGAGGTGAGAAGAACTGTTGGTTTTCACAGATGGCTATTTGGATGAGCCTACATAGTTTGGATATTGACCGTTTTCCACCTTTGGATTATAGCCTTGACTGCCCTACACTTCCTCTCAGCCGATCAGAGTTGAACCAGGTGATTAGAGCTAATATCTTGAGGATTGAAACAACAAGGACATGGATCCATCCACCACTCCCTCTAGGATTGAGGATGTTGAGCTAAAATATGCATTACTTGTTGATTAGCCTCTTAAACAGCCCGAAACACACTAAAAATGATCTTTTAGAGTGAAACCCTAAAACGGGGAGCGGTTCGAGAGAGTTCAGTGGAAACCCTAAAACGGGGAGCGGTTCAAGAGAGTTTAGTGAAAACCCTAATTGTTGGGCGCCCTTCCACATCTATAAATAGACAGGTGCCCCCATTCAGTCATCATCCTTGTTTGTAGGTTACACCAGCCCACACACCCTCTGTTGCTGTTAGCGGCCAGTTTCTAGCCTGCAGCCCGCCTCCATCTGCTATCCAGCCATCATCGATTGCAGCCACATTATCTTAAGCCTATCCATTGCTGTAGGTGATAGCTCTCAGTTGCTGGCGACTGCTCCACACTGTCCCAGACTGCTGTTCAGCCTACTGTCCATCATCGCCAGGGTAAGCCAGCCTGTGTTTTCAGCATTGCAAGTCTTGACACTCTCAGACACTATTTCAGCCTGCTGTTTACAGCAGATTGTGCATAGTTTCCAACCTCCGATCAGTGGTACACTACTACATTTACGAGTTTCCAGCCTCCAGACTGCTGCGTTTTGGTGACCAGCCTGCTGCCATTCACTATTCAGTACTCCTACACTCCGACTGGTGGTCACAGACTTGGGATCCGTCTTCGGTGGACGTCACACTCCGACATTGCTTTGCCCTTGAGCACACTGTACACTCTTACATTCATTTACAGCATTCATTCACTTCAGAGTTGTGTTCTCTCTCTCCCTTCTTCTGTTTGTGCTTGAGTTTTGAGTTTTGCATTTAGGGTTTGAGTTTTGCCCTCTGTGTCTGTGTCTGTCTCTTTGTGTTTCTGTCGTGGTCGTACATTCTGTGTGTCCTCAATGCAAACCCTAGCAGTTTCCTTCACATGGTATCAGAGCCGGTGCTCTTGTAAAGAGTATCCTGCAGATATTGTGGAGAGCTAGTCTTTGTGTGAGGCACACAATATGACTCGTAACTGAATCACAATGTCCCAGACACCTTATTCTCCAGTTCCTATGATGTCTTATTAGGCTTCTCCATCATTGGAGGCCTTGAGACGGCATTATGGACTCGGTGAGGAGGACAATACTCCACCTTTACCAGATTTCACTAACATGACAGAGGACTTTGAGGAGTACTATAGCAACAAGTATGGTGATGTTTACACCCCCTCCTACCAGTTTTGCTACCACATCCGGACTGGTTGGTGAGGCTGGCCACCTCTCTGATCATGGAGGACATACGGCATTCGAAACGTCTGGTGATCCATCTTCATCATCTTAGCTAGGTCCAATGTCAGATTTGTACAATTCTTTTGTGTTGCATGAATCAAAATCCTCGCCTGTTTCTTCTTTTGAGGTACAAGATATGGATGGCTTTGCGTATGTGAACTTCAATAGAGGGGGCTTATGAAGCAGACGAAATTCAAGTACATCTACAGCTTCTGTTTAATTTGAGCATATCACACATATTTCTCATTTCCCTCCCATCCCACCCTCTTCTATATCACACCTCTCATCATCTTTCCAAAACCTTGGATTACACTCCACATCTGCATCACACACCCTAGGGGTTGGATCTTCCATCTTTGCTCCTAGCACTTTTTCCTTCTCCACCCCATTCTCTATCTCTTTCCACCATGGTACTTCGTTAGGGGGGCCACCCTTTAACAAAGTGCCTCTCACCTTTTAGCACATGAATACACCCATAACTCCTGGGACGACTGTGATGGGCATCCCCCTCACTATCCCCAGCTTCACATCTCCCATGACCACTCATACGCAGGGGTTTCCATCCTCAGCTTATGGTGCGTCTTCACACTCTCCTTGGGTTACACCTACGTAGGGATTCCCATCTTCTACTCACCGTGTTCCCGTCCCACCTCCTTGGGTTCCTCATGTGGCTACCATGCCCATGCCTAGTTAATCCATCCCTACCTATGGATCCACCTTGCACACTACATGCATGCCTGGTGGGCACTCTGGGGCCCATTCCCAAGTGTACTCCACTCTCCCATCCTACCCACACTACACCTTTTCACACTATCCATCTCCGAGCACTACCACTCCTGTTGCAATGGCTAAGAATGCCTTCACGGATAAGATATGTTTTAACGGGTCAAATTTCACCACTTGGTCTAATTTCATGCAATAAGTGCTTGAGTCTCAGGGTCTTTGGGACCTCGTCATTGGTCTAGAGTCTATGCCGGACCCTCGACTAGCTTACCCTGATTACATCCGTCAATGGAGAGCCCGCAATGCCATAGTCAATGTTGAGCTGATGCAAGGATTGCTTCCTGAGTTTCACTCTTAGTTGCAGCACTTCCCGCTCGCGTCAGAGCGTTGGAGTCACCTTCTTGACTGCTATGTGGCTCGTGATTGTACTCGGCACATCAATCTCGACTTTGGGCTTCGAGAGTTCTCTATTAAGGAAGGGGATGATCTGAAAGTCAAGCTGGTTGAATATAGGCGGTTACTTGCCAAGTTTGCCACTACTGGCTCTTTAAAGTCAGATGACGATTAGGTTACATTCTTCTTGAATAAGTTTCCTGACAAGTACTTCAATTTCATTCAACACATCATCTCCCAACCTAGATTGCCAATCTTCTACGAGTTTTGAGTGCCAGTTTTTGCGTTACGTGAGGCTATATGATCAAGACAACACAAAATCCTCATCACAGCCTTATTCAGAGCAGAGGGGGTTGGTTGCCTCTTCTTTCGGAGGAACAACCACTAGTGGCAAGAACTCGCTAGATACAAAGGCAAGCCAATCAAAGGGTGACTCCTCTTTCTCAGATGGAACCAAATAATCTAGATCTATTTGGCAGCAACTCCATAAGAAAAACCGGTTTTGCACACATTGCTAGAGGGCAGGCCATGTGGACGAGGAGTGTCGCTCCAAGGCCCAAGGTCTTTCACCTAAAAAGCCTCAGCAGACCGCTGCGACTGCACAGTCCAGTGGGGCTATGCCCTCTGCTCTTGCTTCATCTGCTCCTTTAGCACCCATTGTTGTTGCTGTTGGACATGTGGCTCGAGTATATCCTCAGTGGCCCATCTCTTTCACTACCCCTGAGGGATTGGTTGATTGGTCTGCAGGTTTCGATTCCGTTGCACTCCATGCATGCATCTCAACTTTCTCTCCACCTCGTCAAGGCATTCCCTTGGCAGAGCCTTGCTACCGGACATACGCGATGGTAGCCACCTTCTTCGACTCGCATGTCTCTAGGTCATTTCGGATACCCTAGGTCAGTCTAGTATTCATTTTTCGCATTCTTAGAGTCGGGCCCATAGGATTCATTATCCTTAGTTTTTCCATTTTTTGTCTTCCGCTGCATTTACTCACACACATACACATTCATTGCATTTATTTTGAGTTAGATTTTCTTTCTTTTCTGTTTTGCTTTGGAGCATCTCACCACTAACCTCTGTGTTTGCAGATTCTCATATCTTTTGCAGGGTTTTGTCTTTCAGTGTAGGACTAACTTGTAGATTGCTTTGGTCCTCATTGGGCTAGAGACGTGGGGATACGCACCGTTTCTTTCATGGTTTCATCATCCTAGGAGTGCTTGCTCTTCTTCCAGCATGGCGGTTTCCCCTTCCAAGGCAGATCGCGCGGTATCTCTCTCAATGCTATCATGGCGTTGACTTCTACCTTACTCTTCTAGAGGGATGCTTCATCCACTTCATCTTCTTTCATTACTTATGGTTCTCGGCACCATATGAAGACTGACATCAGGCTCCTTTTTCTTCTTTGGCATCTACATCCAGGTTGAGAGGGAATTCCTACCCTTCTTGGTATTCTACAGGCTTTAGCACTTTGTCTTCGACATTGGCTTCTTTCCCCTGTTGTACCTTACCCTTTGCATTGCATGATTACATCATCCTTATACTAGGGCGCTTGGGCAAGTGAACAATTTTCCCATGAGGGACAATGTCCAAATGGCACTTGCTGCATGAGCATTCTTTAGCATGTAGCATACTTTGCATCTCATTGTGCAGAGCACCACTTGCGCGGATCCTAAATTGTTTCCATCGGCCGGTGTTGTCACCATACCACCGTCCTTCTTCATCACATGGATACCTCATCACCTATTTTTCCTCGTCATTGACACCGTGAGTGGATGGGTTAGCTTGTACTGTTTTGTGATGTGTTGGATGTATCCTCCCTACTCCCATCTTTTGGGTCACTTTTACTCAATCGACCGCATCCCATGAAATTTACTTCACTTATTCAAAAAATAATAATTTTTCATGTAGTTCCATCCGCCTATGTAGGGCTTGGTAGGCCACTGGGCAGCCGACGTGCATTCTTTGTCCGATGCCTTGTCCGCTCTGGGGCGACTACTTGGATTCCCTTGGTAAGATAACCATCACCTCTGTAGTCTTGGTAGGCCATTGGGCTGCTGACGTGCACTCTTTGTTTGATGCCTTGGTTGCTTTGGGGTGGGACGCCTTGGGGTACATAAACATCACAATGGTTGGCCTAACCTTTTAGCTCAATTTTAGGCTTGAGAGGGGGTGTTGAGATAAAATATGCATTACTTGCTGATTAGCCTCTTAAACAGCTCCAAAACACACTAAACACACTAAAAATGCTCTTTTAGAGTAAAACCCTAAAACGGGGAGCGATTCGAGATAGTTCAGTGGAAATCCTAAAACGAGGAGTGGTTCGAGAGAGTTTAGTGGAAACCCTAATTTTTGGGGCACCCTTCCATATCTATAAATAGACAGGCTGCCCCCATTCAGCCATCATCCTTGTTTGCAGGTTACACCAGCCCACACGCCCTCTGTTGTTGTTGGTGCCCAGTTTCGAGTCTACAGCCCGCCTCCATCTGCTGTCCAGCCATCATCGACTGCAGCCACATTATCTTCAGCCTGCCCATTGCTGTAGGTGACAGCTCTTAGTTGCTAGTGACTGCTCCAGACTGTCCTTGACTGCTGTTCAGCCTGCTATCCATCATCTCTAGGGTCAGCCAGCTTGCGTTTTCAGCATTGTAGGTCTTGACACTCTCAGACACTGTTTCAGCCTGCTATTTACAGTAGATTGTACACAGTTTCCAGCCTCCAATCGGTGGTGCACTGCTGTGTTTACCAGTTTCTAGCCTCCAAACTGCTGCGTTTTGGTGACCAGCTTGCTGCCATTCACTATTCAGCACTTCTACACTCCAACTGGTGGTCACAGACATGGGATCTGTCTTCGGTGGACGTCACACTCCGACATTGCTCTGCCCTTGAGTACACTGTACGCTCTTACGTTCATTTACAACATTCATTCACTTCAGAGTTGTGTTCTCTCTCTCCCTTCTTCTGTTTATGTTTTAGTTTTGAGTTTTGCATTTAGGGTTTGAGTTTTTCCCTCTGTGTCTGTGTCTGTCTCTTTGTGTTTCTGTCGTGGTCATACACTCTGTGTGTCCTCAGTGCAAACCCTAGCAGTTTCCTTCATAGAGGATGGAGTTCTACAGGAGTCATTTCTCTTGTCTCTTTGATGATGGTTTCACTATTCGGCCAGCATATATGGACACCCATCTCTCCCATAGCATATGGGTCGCTATCGGATAGATTCACACCCCCTCGCATAGGCTTTAGATGGAGACAGACAGATGGACAAATACCCTAGCAGAGAATATGATTTGCCAGCTTTGTGGTCCAAAGCCTGAGACGGAAGAGCACTACATATGCAGATGCACAATATACTATGAACTGCCTCTTTCGTGATGGATTTGGACCCCTTCGTTGTGTCATGGAGTTGCTTTTATCTCAATGTATGTACAGTTCTTTCTTAGGCCCAATTTTATACTAAAGCACTATGCCTTTGTTCACTTACTTAGATAATTGCTATTTAAAAAATGTTCAAGTTTGAAAACAGTCTGAATGGCAGCATCTTACATAGGGGATATATTCAATTGCCTCAATTGCACAAAGTGGTTCTATAGCTCTAGTTTTGATCACTAGATCCTTAGAGTTAATATGTATGTGTTTGAACATGGTGCCACAATGAAGCTTCCATTGAGAAATTTTAATGTGGGTCAATGAAGTTGATGTAAACATCAGCCTCACTTGTTTATGCTCATTTATATTTTTTCTTTATTACAAATGTTTTTTTCCAAAAGGGAAAATCTTTATTTAACCATTTTACATATAGACTTATGCTCAAATGGTTTAGGAAAAAGGCAGACTTTATAATAATCTTATCACTTGTTCTTCCACTTTTTGTGGACGTATGTTATATCACTATAGTTTGATCTCAAGTCTTCACTCTATTATGTCGTGCATGATTAAAATCATATGTTTTTAAAAAGTTTGTATCAACTGTATTATCAACTGTATTTGTACACATCTGTAAAAGTGACAGATGCTTTAGCTGAAATTTTAATGTTGTAAAAGTTAACATTTTACACATTGCTGATATCATGATGAATTAGGTGCTCTTGCTGATGCAGCTCTCAGCATTGCAATGGCTCATAGTGATGTGCTATCAACAACCATTTTTGAAAGAGATGACTGTGAGGTATAATAAATTTTTAAAAAAACTCTTATTATGGAACGGCATATTTCAAAGGAGTCTGGTTCAAGCATGGATGTGGATCAAATGAACTTGATTTTGTTCAAGTGCATTGTTCCGTTTTGTTAGGCTCTGCGAATGGGTGCATTTTTGGCTGTTGCAAATGCTTCTGAGATGCCTGCAAAATTAATACACATGAAGTACACACCACCGGATGGGGTGGTTTACAAACGAGTGGCCATTGTTGGAAAAGGTACATATACATATGACCTTTATTGTCAAGTATTCCATTACTCAACTAGTTAGCATACTCTTGTTAGGAATTTATCTTGCCATGCTGCAGAGATTTATTAAACCACTTGTGACTATCATTTCTCTTGTTAGGAATTTATATTGCCATGATGCAGAGATTTATTAAACCACTTGTGATTACCATTTATTTTGTATGCCCTAATTATTATTTTGTCAAGTCTTCCACCACTCATCTAGTCACTGTGAGTTGAGTTTTGAAAATTTCTGTAATAAACAAATGATGATACAACAGGAACCCTTAACCTCTGTGTCTATTGGACTGGGGCTGAGTCACGAAGTCTGGTGTCGATGGAGTGACTTGAGATAACTCTGTGGTCCTCACTGATCAGGTGGCAGCACCTATGAAGGAATCTACACTGTGGAGTGACAAAAACATAGTCCTCCAGATGGGGGGATGTTGAATGACAATAGATAAAGGTGGACAATAGTAAAGGGAGAAAAACAGAGTCCTTTATAGCTGCAGGTGATGATGACGATGATCTTTAGGGGCGGCAGCAACAAAAATAATATTATTCAGCAATGAAAAGACCTATAGCAACACATATGGAAATTCTTGTTAATGCTAGTAAGAATGAGCTGGCTGCACTAACTCTCTAAGAGGAGGATCTAGCCACTCCTCTGGGATCGCTACATCTATCTCCCTCCTAGTGTCTAACCCTCTTACTAACAAATTGTAGCATACTGTAAAACCTCCCAATTTGCTACCGTGTAGACATCCTTCCAAACCCTGACAAAGCGAGCAGGGCTAGCCAACCCACAGGATATGAGAGTGCTCTCCTAGCTGGAACTTTTCACGATCTTTGATCTATGGGTTCTAGATGACCAGATATTGATCAATCTCCTCTTGGCATGCTAGGGGTCATTGCTCTAGGGCCATACTCAAACTTTGCTAGACCCACAACAAGATGTGAAGGATGATCTGGGTAGCGTGGTTTGTGCTTGAGGTGAAGATGTAACTCAAGGATGGTCTCCACTCACTACCTATCCAAGGCTCACACTTTGAAAGCCCTTCTAGAGGAGGAATTTCCATGTCTATCCACTTGGGTTGAGCCCTCGAACCATTAGCCTGCCTAGCAGGGCCTAACTTTGAAACTTTGGATTAATGATTCCCAAGCCCCCCTTGAGGTGGTGGGCTGATGATGGTCTCCTAAGCCACCTTGGCATGGGAAATCTTCGACCCATCTTACTTGGCCCCAAGGAAATTCCACACCAGGCTATGTGGCTGAACCACACATGGTGAAGAGAAGCACCAATAGAAAGCAATGTATCAAGCTATTGCCAAAAGAAACCATTTGACCACCAAGGCCCTACCTACCAAGGAGAGGTGGAAGTCCCACTTGGAAATCGAGGCACTGACAATCTAAACCCCCATCTGAAACCTAGGCGGATGCCCTCCTTTGTACTAGAATCTAGGTCTTTAAGAAATCATATAACTTTTGCCAATTGATTTTTACACGTATTGCTAAACAAAACACCTCTGGTGCCAACCTTACTCTCTCGACCATCACCTTGTCATCTTGTCATATCATTGACATATTCCAAATCCAAGAGCTCTCTCTCAACCATCATTACTAGCCTAAGGCTGTACAAACCACTCACTCTCGAGTGTAGGAAATAGGACATCATCTTTGCAAAGAGTAAGAAGAGGTAGGGGCCTACTGCCCCCCTATGCTCACCTTGTTGGTAGCCAACTTGTACAGTGCAAACATCCCCATAATCCACTAATGAGGGAGGCCTAGCTGTGCCATGGTCCACTCCAAGAAGTCCCAATTGACCTTGTCATAGGCCTTCTCAAAGTTTAGAAGGAGCAATGCCACCCATGAACCATTGTGCTAAGCCCACTCTGTGCCCTTGAAGAAATTGAATACATTGTTTAGGATTCTCCTATCTTGGAGGAAATATGTTTGTGTGTCATGAATAATGGCTAGGAGAATGGGTCGGAGTCGGCTACCGAACATCTTGGCTAGCACCTTATAGGCAACTGACAAAGAGGTGATCAACCACCATTGGGACAGCTCTAGGCAGGGTCTCCCCCTTTGGAGAGGAGACTAAGTAAGCTTGTTGAAATATTATCTGGCATCCATTTGGAATTGAAGATCTTTTGAAATGCTCAAAGCAAGGGATCCTTCACCTCCTCATTGTAGGCTCTGGACAGCCCGTTCTCTCCAAGACATTTTTGCCCATCTTGTGTGACTGGAATGCCTAGAAGAGCTCTTCATCACATTGAATGGGGAAAGGAGGGAGCATCCCATTCAGGCAGTCATGAGGGAGGGGATGTAGTTCTACACTTGTTGCCTACACTTAAGTACTTGAGGAGATACCAGCTCCAATTGAAAAAGTTGTCTATAGAAGTTGGTGGCTAGTCCTATCACCTCTTCGGGACATGATGATAAATCTCCCATACTAGTTGCAAAGGCTGTGAATTTGGTCCCTCAAAGTGCAAGGTTGGTGCACTTGCAAGAACTCTCTATAGATAGTGTCCCCTTTCAACAATCAAAAGGCGGCTGAGATGCGAAAAGAGAACTCTATCCTCCTACCCTCTAGGCTCACAATAGTCGTTTATGTCTACAGCTCCAAGGTGTGGAGGGCAAGATCATAAAGAGGATCTTGCAATAGCCTTTGTATGGCTACTAGGTTCCACCAAAGGGTGTCCTCCTCTCAACGCTATTGTCAAACATGAAGGGCTACCTCTTGACAAATCTTGCTCAACTCTCCAAGGGCCATCACTACCTCCTCTACAATCCCTCCATCCTGAGGCCATTCTCTAGACCATATGCTACAACCTTGGATATCTAGAGACCATATGTTACTACCTTTGACATCTAGATGGGTGCTAGTATCATTGGTCACAATGTTTATGAAGTAACTTCATACAAAGGCATTAAGTTTACTTCAAGGCTAGGGAAACCAAGTTCTATTCATAGGACTCAAGACCCTATTGTATCCATTATCGTGTGATCACCACTCTTAGATTCTTGGCACGTTGACACATTCGTACACCAAGATGGTGTGGGGTGGCGGTATGGGACACCAACCCTTGGGGTGTGGTTGTGACCGAGAGTGCTGCTAGATCCCAAGCTTGAGGGTGATCCCATTTGACTCTATGGCTAGGAGGTGAGTTTGATGTCCAGCCCCTTGTATTCGTGGATATGGCTTGTGTTGTGTCTCATATGTAGGTTGGGTCCTAGCAAAATGTATCACCATAGTTGTATAATCTATCTCCTTATCACCATAGCTGTACAATCTATCTCCTTACCTTCTCGTGTTCATAGGTGGAGTCAGGATACAAAAGGAGTAGGAATTGAGGGTTCAAGCTAGGGCATCTAGTGTGGGGAGAACTAGAGCATGATTTTAAAGGGTGGTCCCTACTAGTTGACCTACCTACCCTCCTCAAGTGCAATCTTACTCCTTGACATAGCATTTGTCCATAGCATTTGTCCAACCACTCTAGAAGAATAGCTTCTAGTTGCTTGTAACCCTTGGGAGAAGTCCAGAGAGACATCATTACATCTGCGGTCTCTCTAGGTATCTATTGGGGCTTAAAGGCCACATGTGCCTAGCTGCCTATATTTACTTGTATATTATACCCGCACACTTATACATTGCAGGTGGTGGGTGCCCATCATTGTCACTTTATTCTTTTAATGGCAATAGAATAAGAAGGTAGGTCACACATTGTGATTCTTAGAGTTCCCACAAATCAATCTCTCTTTTTTTGCTTGAACCTCCATAGCTCTTGCTCCTTCTTGCCTCCGCTCCACCTTTCAATTGATATCAAAGCAGGCATTCGAGGAGCTTTGTCACTTGCTTCAGCCCGGGATAAAGAGCTTCACTTCAAGCTTTCATGGTTGCCCACCCTTTATCCATCCGAGGTACACATTGAGTCTCAGCTTGCTCCAGGGATTTCAAGACTTGTTTGAGGGCTTCAAAGAGATCCATTGAGCATTGCTTGATGGTTTTCGAGCTAAGAAGTATCATTAAAGGGCAAAGGAGCAGTCATTGCATTTTGCACCGATTTTTTTAGCCCTTGTCCCTGTTTCTGTTGCTTCTACTTCAGCCTTTGCTTGCTCCTGGCACTTGGCACACTACTTGGCATTCATCCGGTATTGCTTGGCTTGCCCCTTGAGCACTCTTTGAAGAATTCTTAATCAATAATACACTCACAATTTGGTATAGACCTGTTATATACACTGTGGAGAGCAAACAATGAGTCCCATAATGCTTATGTAATGCTTCAGGGATGCTATTTTGATGCCCGGATGTTATGGGGATGCTCTGCGATGCTATTTGGATTGGATAGAGCACATTTAGCTTAGTTTTAGAAGGTTTTATTGTTGTAGTAACAGTTTGGATAGCAAGCTTACAATAGTGAAGCTTTATGCTTTGGGTGCCTACAAGTGCTTCAGGTATTTTACATGCTTATATGGATGCTTGGCATTAATATATGTGTCCATATATTCTAATGATGCACTTTAAGCTTTGCACTTGAGCTCTGTTGGATGTATTTGGGCTTTAGACATTTTCTTCAATGATCCTTCACTTGCGGGTTGAAGACATATTGGATGTATTATTGTATATACTCCCTAATGTAGGTATTATGTATCTTGGTTGCCTAGATGCTATGAGCATTATGTATTGAGATTTGCTTGGCTCTTGGACATCCCAGATTCACTTTCAGTGGGAGATACTTGGACTTTCTTTGTATAGCTTGGTTCTTTAGAGACAACGGGAGTCTCTTGCCTATGTACGTGATTAGTTGATCCATGCATACACTATTCTTGCAAACATTGACTCTTGTAGGCCAATTTGCGTTTAAGAATTTGGATACCTTGTACCTATCATTGTTAGTGGTGGATGCTTGACATGCATTGGTTGTAAGCATCTATGCATTTGACACTGCGCATGCTTTGACAATTCTTGATACATGGTGGCCACACTACTAATTGCATTCTATACATCCCAAATTTCTACCCGAATATTCCTAGCAACGAGAGCTTACTCTGTTGGTCATTTTCCTAGTGATGTATGGTCATTTATTACAGTTTTATGGACAGCAATGCTGAATACTCTTTACGAGCAGTTTCTTTGAGCGTACACGCCTTGTTTGAGTACTCTGTTGCATATTATTTGTGGACAGATAAACTCTCTTTGTTTCCCACCTCTTGACCACCCTTTTGGCTAAGTTTTGGGGCTGTTTTACTGTAATTACAGCAGCCCATACTCTTGTATTTTGTAGTGATTTGCAGACATAATGGAAGGTACTTCCAATGTATCAGTCGATAGTGCTATTGAACATTGAAAAGCTGGATGGAAACAACTTTCAATATTGAAAGACACAAATGTGGTACGTATTGATGCGGAAAAAGTAGATCAGGCCATTGAAAGCTAGGGGCATAAAACCAAAAAATTGGGATAGAGATGAGTGGGATGAATTGGATGAATTATGCAAGTCTGTGATCATACTCTCTTTTTCTAAGCAGATGTATTTCAATGTTAGCTCTACTACTAATAATACATATGATTTATGGAAGAAGATATGTGATCTTTATGACAAGCAAAGTCTTGCATCTCCGCTGTATTGGTTGAAGAAGCTTGTGGACCTTTGTATGAAGGAGGTCATCCCGATGTCTACTCATTTGAATGAGGAAGAATATTGATGCAGCCCGTACTTCATATGTACTTAAAGGCAGAAATGGTAATAATAACCATGGTAGAGATTCACAACCCAAGAGAAAAAAGTCTCAATCTCATGGGCAATCCCGTAGTAAGTCCTATACAGTTGTAAGTCCTCTTTGAAATGTCATTATTGTGGACAGCAGGGTCACATTAAGATGCAATGCCATAAAATGCACATTGATAGGTGTAATGAGAAAGGCAAGGGGAAAATAGAGGAAAATGCAAAGTCCACTGAGATTGTACCCAAGGCCAGTGTGAAGATAGAGAAGATAAATGCTTTGAAGTACAGTTTTGATGACTACATTCTTTCTGCTTTATCACTTGATGTTACTCAGTTGACTGATGCTCCGTTTGCTTACTCTCAAATTGGCTTCTTGGTTTGGGAGCTTCATTCCATGTTACTTCACATCGCTATTGGTTTCATAGCAATTGGCTTGTTACGGGTTCTATTCAATGGGTTCTATTCAATTGGGAGATGAAACTGCATTGGATATCATTGGCATAGGTGATAATAGACTGTAGTTTGATATTACTGCTTCTTTTGTGCTTCATGATGTACGTCATGTCCCGACTTTGACCAAAAGTCTTATTTCAATTGGACAATTGGATGATAATAGATACCATGTATCTTTTGGTGATTCTTTATGGAAGGTTATCCGTGGCAGTCTTATTTTTTCTAGAGTTGCCAAGGTTGACAGCCTCTATTCTTCGCTTGTTTTTGGGTCTATTGACTATATTTTGGTTGTGACTGATCTTTCACATGTATCTTTATAGTATGGTCACCTTGGACACACGTCTTTGAAAGGAATGAAAGTATTGACACATTTGCAATATCTCCCTTGGATTATTCTTGTTTTGATTTATGTAATCATTGTTTGTATTGTTGGTATACTTGTAAGTTGCATAAGAAGTTTGGTTTTGTGTGTGTGGGTGAGCCCTTGGCTCTTGTGCATTCAGATGTTTGTGGCCTCATACCCTATCAGTTCTTGGGTGGCACCACGAAGTATTCTACTATATTCATAGATGATTATTTGCATAAGGTTTGGGCCTATTCTATTAAGTAGAAATCGGATGTTTTGCCTACGTTTCAATGCTATCTCACCATGGTTGATTAGTTTGGGTATAGGCTAAAATACCTACGGTTTGACAATGGGGGTGAATATATCTCTCAGGCTTTTGAGCAACTATGTGATGATAGGAGTATTAAGCATCCTCGATTGCCCTATACACCCTACCCCAGAATGGTATTGTAGAGCATATGAATAGGACTATTCACAGGAAAGAGTCCATAATATGCTTAGTGAGGCAGGTTGACCATAGCACTTTTGGGATGAGGTAGTTACTACAACAGTGTATCTTGTTAATAGATTTCTATGCACTGCTCTTGGTAGTAGAGTTGCATAGGAGGTATCGTTTGGTAAAGCTCCCTCATATACACACTTGTCAGTCTTTGAATGTAAGGCTTTTTGCTATATTCCCAAAGACAAGTGCAATAAGTTGGGGGACTAAAGTTTGTTAAATGCATCTTCCTTAGATACGGGGATGCAAGTGAAAAGGGCTATCGTCTTTGGGATTTGCAAGCTCGAAAAATTAACCGTAGCCATGAGGTTATTTTCCAAGAGGAAAATATGTATATGAGACCAAAGCAGGTGATTGAGGTATAGAGGGTGATCTTTTAGGAGGAGCCTCCTGCCACAATACAGCTAGCCCCAGTGAGATAGCCTGTTATAGTTGTTGATGATGTAGTGGCCGAGGTTTTGCCTGTTGTGCAGGATCATGGTGTTGAGTAAAGAGGATAGGTTGTACAAGCCCCAAGCTAGTTTTGGGACGCTCCGCTAGAGCTTCACATCCTCTTGATTGCTATGAGCCTCTATGGATTATATCATGGTGGCAGACTCTGCTCAGCCACTTACCTATGAGGAGGCTATGTAGAGAAGTGATTATCATTTTAGGAGAGAGCTATGCAGTCTGAGTTTGATTCATTGCAGAAGAACCATACATGAAACTTAGTCTCCTTGTATGATGAAAAGCGTGCATTGCCATCAATTGGTTGCTAAGGGTTTTAAGTAAGAAAAGGGAGATAATTTTGATGAGATTTTCTCTCTTGTAGGCAAGATGGCTACCCTACGCTCGGTCTTGGCCTTGGTTGCTTAGTTGGATTTGGATCTTTATTAAATGGATATTAAGACGGCCTTTTTACATGGGGACCTGCATGAGGACATTTATATACAATAGCTTAAGGGCTTTGTGGACAAAGGCAATGAATGCCTAGTGTATAAATTGAAGAAAAGTTTTTATGAGATTAAGTAGACACCTAGGGAATGGTATTATAAGTTTGATGCTTTCATGCATTCACAAGGATATTCATGCAATGATATGGATTTGTGTATATACATAAAGAAGGTCCATAATGATAGCCTTATTATTTTGGTGTTTTATGTTGATGATATGCGTATTGTTGGAAGTATTGATGTTGAGCTGGATGCTTTAAAGACTCAATTCAAGAAGAGCTTTGAGATAAAAGACATGGGATAGACCTTACACCTACTTGGTATATGCATTACACACAATTGCTCTAAGGAACTTCTTTACTTGTCTTAGGAGTATATTCACAGAGTACTTAAGCGCTTCCATATGTAGGATGGTAAGCCTATTGGTTTTTCTTTATCTTCTCATGTGAAAGTTAGTCAGGCAAAGTGTCCCTTGTCAGATGATGAAAGCCAAGATGGCCAAGGTTCCATATACATCCACAATGGGCAATTCAATGTATGCCATGATAGTCACTTGATTTAACATAGCATTTGCAGTAGGAGTTGTGGTACATTATATGGCTACAACTCAGCAAAAAACATTGGGACATTGTAAAGGGTATTATGAGATACCTTAAATGCAATGCAAATATGTGGATTTGCTATAGTAGCTAGGATACAGAAGTCATGGTTTACACTGACTCAGATAATACAGGACATATAGATAGTAGGAAGTCCACCTATGGGTATGTTTTCACCTTTGTTGAAGGTACTATTTTTTTGATATCCAAGGTGGAGAAATGCATGGCCTTGTCTACTATTGAGACTAGTACATTGCAGCCACTAAGGATTGCAAGAAGGCCCTATGGTTAGGCCATTTGGTTATTGTTCTTGGTATGACTATGTTTCCTACACTACATTCAGATTCGATGAGCGCCATTCAATTGGTACATAATCCGGTCTTCCATGCGAAGATAAAGCACATTGAGGTGCGCTATCACTTCATCAAAGAGGTGGTAGAGAAGAAGTCCATTGAGCTTATTAAGAGTCCTATGGATAAAATCCTATAGATCTACTCCCTAAAAGTCTCCCAGTGGAATGTTATGCCTTCCTTAGGAAGATGACGGTCGAACATAGAATGAGATGATGTTTTTCCTCACCCTATTGTACTCTATGTACATGTTGTACTTTTCTTTTTTTCTTTTGCTCCTCACTTAGACAAATTCACCTTTGAGTGGGAGGTTGTTGGGGATTAAAGGGTGTCTGTGCCTAGCCGCTTACATTTACTTGTATATTGTATTCGCATACCTGTACACTATAGGTGGTAGGCATCTTTCACTATCACTTTATTCTTTATTGTTTTGGTGGCAATAGAATAAGGGAAGGCAAGTCACACATTGTGATTGTTAGAGTTTCCACACACTAATCTCTCTCTACTTACTTCAATCTCCATAGCTCTTGTTTGCTTTTTACTTCCGCTCGTGCTTTCACTTCCACTCCACCTTGGGTTCCTACTACAAAGATAAAAGCCTCCTAGACTCATTTGCCATGCCCTAGAAGTAGCCTTGTGGTCAAGTATTGCATGGTACCTTAGCAGTCCAATTTATCAAAGAATAGTTGTAAGTTGGCACACCTATATATACCATTCTCTGCAAAGAGTTAGACATAACTTTGAAGGACTTGTTTCATGTAATCTTCAATACTACAACATCACTTTTTAGTGTTTCAAGAATATTTTAGTAGCACTTGTTATACTTAATATATATCTTGCCAAGAGGAAAATTCTAACATGTTATACTTTCTAGCATTAATGATCAAGTGGTTTTTAGAACTATATCCCTTCTTTTCATAGTACTAACCAAGCAGGATCTTTCTTATAAAGAAGGTTTACTTCTTTTTTTCTGTATTAGTAATTCATTATCACATCCTCAAAATTGTCTGCCTACAGTGATAGCTGTTCTCCCTTTAAACTAATCTTGATACAAATTCCTTCTATCAGAATTCTAACCTGGATCTTTTTCTCCTGGGAATCCAGGCATTTGTTTTGAATCTGGTGGATATAATATCAAATCTGGCACTGGCTCAGAATTAGAACTTATGAAATATGACATGGGTGGTAGTGGGGCTGCTTTGGGTGCTGCATCTGCAATTGGTGCTTTAAAGCCAACGGGAGTTGAGGTAAGAAGCTTTGTGTTCATAATAAATATCTACATTTTGTGATAAAAAAGGGTTTGGGTCAAGGTGTTGGGCATAGAAGAAAATTTCCCATAAAATGGCAGTCATATATGTGTCAGTTTTTCTATTTATAGACAGGTTAACATAAAAACCGCTGGAGTCATCTTCAGATTCATAAACACGGGTTTGGATCACATAAAGCAAGCAATGCCAAACCTGGTTTTGTGATTTCTTCAGAAAGTTTCACCCAGAAAATGCTCTCAAGAACATTATTTCGAAGAGAGAAATTACAGGAAGCCCATGCCTATTGTCCACCTAGCAAGGACAGCATAGCTGATTTGTAGCAAACGTTTTAACAAGACCAAAAGACAATCGGCGTATATATTTTCTGACTCGGACAGGTGTGTGGTTAAACCATGCTGGGATTCCTCAATATTGTCTGAGTGAATGAGGTTTCCGGATATTGCTGGTGGCTGCTGTAGTCCACTGCTTTCCTGCTCCCTCTGAATGTGCACCTGCCCGCTGCTCCCCTTTCTTATACCTCCCATCTCTTTCCCCACATTGCCTGCTCCCACTTTCTCTTTTTCTCCCTTGTTCCTTATTGCTTCTTACCATTACACCAACACTTATGTTTGATGCTCAAGAGGAGAGGTGCCAATTACTGCTGTGAGGTAATGTCAATTGCCACAAGGCATCCTAGATATCTCACTGTGATCCCACGGTGATCCCCATGAAATTCTCATGCGGTCGCCACTCCAGCTGTCTAATGTTGCATACCCAAAATCCATAGGACTTAAGCCAATTAATTAGGGCACCTACTGCTCTCCAAAATATCTCCATGGCTGTTACAAAGGCCCTAAAATTATTATTATCCCTGTCTAGATAGACTGCTCTGTCATCAGCAAACTCCACATCGAGAAGCTCCTCAAACTCAAGGATGGGTAACTTGATGCCGCTGTTGAGCTAAAAATTCATTACATATTGACTAGCTCTTTAAAACAGCCTTCTCAAATCCCTCCCATCCCACCGTCTTCTAATCCACACCTTGATTTATTCTCTTCTTCATTCCAAAACTCTGGATTACACTCCACTTCCGCATCCAGCATACTACGAGTTGGATCCTCCAGCTCTGTTCCTAGCACTTTCTCTTTCTCCACACCATATTCTAGTTACCCTTACTTCACTACATCTTTGCCCCATGGTACATCATTAGGGGCAATGCTACCCTTTAGCACTATGCCTTTCACATACCCACAAATTAGCACTTCTTTTCACCCCAAGATGGCTGTGATGGGCATCCTCCTCACTATGCTTGATTACTCACCTCCCCACTTAATGACCTTCTAGACACAAGGATTCCCATCCTTTGCTTATGATTTGTCGTCACACACTCCATGGACCACTCCTACACAAGGGGTTTACATCTTTTTCTCCACGTGTCCATATCTCTCCTCTATGGGCTACTCATGTGGTTATCGTGCCTATGCCTTGTCAGTCCATGCCCACATTTGGATCCATTGTGCACACTTCCCGTATGCATGATGGGCTCTCTAGGATTAATTCCCACATTCTTTACTCCCCCACCCTACCCATCCTACAACATTAGCACTCCTATTGGTACAGCCAAGAATGCCTTTACAAATAAGACTTGTTTTAATAGGTCGCACTTGGTGGAACTTCATGCAAGAAGTGCTTAAACCTCAGGGATTTTGGGACCTTGTTGTTGGTCTAGAGCCTATGTTGGACCCTCTATTAGCTCACCCTGAGCACATCTGTCAATGGAGAGTCCGTAATGCCATAGTCAATGATGAGTTAATGTTGGGGTTACTTCCTAAGTTCCATTCTCAGTTACAACATTTTCCCCTCACATCTGAGCAATGATGTCATCTTATTGACCACTATGCGGTGTGAGATAGCACTCGGCATATTAATCTCACCTTTGAGCTTCGGGAGTTGTTCATTAAGGAGATGATTTGAAAGTCAAGTTGGTCGAATATCAACGATTATACTTGCTAAGTTCACCACTACTTCCATTTCATTTGTCACATTATCTCGTTGCCTCGATTGTTGACCTTCTATGAGTTTGAATGCCAATTCTTGCATTATGCAAGGCTGCATGATCAATTTCACAAAAAGTTCTCCATATACTCTTATTCAGAGAGGAGTCTTGTTGCTTCTTGTTCATAGGGGAAAACCGGCAGTAGCAAGAACTCACAAGATACAAAGGCAAGCCAAAACAAGGGTGACACCCCTTTCTTCAATAGAACTAAACAATCAAAACCCATGTGGCAAAACAACTCCCTAAGAAGAATAGGTTTTGCACACACTACAAGAGATCGAGCCATGTGGATGAGGAGTGTTGTACCAAGGCCTAGGGTCTTTCTCCTGAGAAACCCTAGCAGACCGCTACGACTACCTCCATTCCTACTGGACAGTCGAGTGGGGCTATGCCTTACGTTACTCCCCCATTTGCTCCATGTACCCTAGTGGATACTACTGGACATGTTGGATAATTTTAGTAGCCTATATCTTTCAGTACCCCTAAAGAATTAGCTAATTGGTATGCTAGCTGCCCACCCATTGCACTCTTTGCATCCATTCCTAGGTCATTCTCTACACCTCCATCTAGGACCACTTCATCCTGTGAGGCGTTTCATTGGCAACACCCTGTTGATGGACGTACGCGACGGTGGCCCCATCTTAGTTTTTTTCCTTGCTTTAGTCTTCATTAGATTCACTCACATATATACCCTCATTGCATTGTTCTTTTCGTTAGCTTTGATTTCTTACTTTTGTTTTGCTTTGGAGCATCTCTTTATTGATCTCAGTTTTGCAGATTCTGATCTCACTTGTAGGGTTTTACATTTCAGTGTAGGGCTAACATGCAAATTTGCATTGTTCGTTGAACCACATTGAACTTTTTTGTTTTTTGTTTTTTTTTTTGTGGAAAGTTAATTTTAGAGGTAGTGGTTGATTAAGTAACAGTGACCTAGAATACGGGAATAGGGATGGTACACCCAACACATCACAAAACAGTACAAGCTTATCCAACCACTCGAAGATGTTGATGACAAGGAAATGAAGTATCATGTGAAGAAGGATGGTGGTGTAGTCTGTCAGTGGAAACAGCTTGGGATTTGTGGAGGGGTACTTTGCACAATGGGATGCATAATATGCGACATGCTGAAGAATACTCATACAGCAAATGCCACTTGGACAGTGTGCCTCATGGGAAAATTGTTTACTTGCCCAAGTGTTCTAGTACAAAGACGATGAAATCATGCAATGCATAGGGGAAGATACAACAGAGAGGGAAGGGCGATGTTGAAGACAAGTGCCGAAACCTGTAGAATACCAAGAAGGATAGGAATCCCCTCTCAACCTGGATGTTGATGTTAAAGAAGGAAGAGGAGCCTGAAGATGTCGATCTTCATATGGTGTCAAGAACCATGTGGATGAAGAGGATGAAGCATCCCTACTGGAAGAGCAAGAATAGAAGTCACCGCCATGAGAGCATCAAGAGAGACGCTTCACGATTCGCCACGCAAGGGAAAGCCTCTATGCTCGTAGAAGAGCAAAACTCCAAGTAGATGGAACCATGAAAGGAATTGCGCGCATCTCCTGTCTCCAACTTAGAAAGTACTAGTGCGAGCTTGTATGTTAGCTCTACACTGAAATACATAACCCTAGAAAAGATATCAAAATCTGCAAGCACAAAGGTGAGTAGTGAGATACTTCAAAAAATAAAAATAAAAATAAAGGAAAGCAAAGCTAAGTTCAATGCAATGAGTATGTAAGTATGCAGCAAAAGTCTTAAAAAAGCGAAAGGCTAAGTGTGTGGCTACCATTGCATATGGCAAGGTGGGGAAGGGGTCCTAGAAGGTGCAGTGAATGCCTTAGGAATGGATGCGTAAAGTGTGTTAGGTGAGCCACTAGCAGACCAATCAGCCAATCCTTCAAGAGTAGTGGTGAAGGAGATAGATTGCTGAGATGGTCTGTGTGCCACATATCCAATAGCTATTGGGACGAGGCAGTCACAGTAGTCTACTGTGGTTTTCTAGGAAGAAGATCCTGGGCCTTGGTACGACACTCCTTGCCCATATGGCCCGACCTCTAGCAATGTGTGCAAAACCTATTTTTTAAAGGAATTTGCTACCAAAGGGATCGTGTTTCTTTGGTTCCATTGAAGGAAGTAGTGTCACCCTTTTTTTGGCTTGCATTTGCATCTTGCAAGTTCTTGCCATGGTGGTTTTTCCTCTTGGAAACCCTTGCCCCTTTGAATAGATGTCTATGGAGGACTTCTTATGGACTTGATGCAGCCTTGCATAACACAAGAATTAGCACTCAAAATCGTAGAAGGTTAGCAATCTAGGTTGTGAGATAATGTGTTGGATAAAATGGAAGTATTTGTCAGGCAACTTGTCCAAGAAGAATGTGACATGATTGTCACCACATGTAGCAAACTTAGCTAGTAAATGCTGATATTCAGATAACTTGACTTTCAGGATCATTCCCTTGATGGAAAACTCTTGAAGCTCAAAATCGAGATTGATACATCGAGTGCGATCTCAAGCCACTAGTGGTAAATGAGATGACTCCAATGCTCAAATGTGAGGGAAAAATGTTGTAACTGAGAGTGGAATTCAGAAAACAACCCCTGCATCAACTCAAGATTGGCTGTGGCATTGTGGGTTCTCCATTGACATATGTGATTAGGGTGAGCTAATTGGGGGTCCCCGGTACCAGTGACAAGGTCCCAAAGTCCTTGAGATTCAAGCACTCATGAAGTTTGACCAATCGGTGAAATTTAACCTCTTAAAACGAGTCTTATCCATAAAGGCATTCTTGGCTGTGGCAACAAGAGTGGTAGTGCTAGGAGATGGAGGTGTGTAATGGGGGTAGGGCGAATAGGGGGGATAGGGTGGGGGAATGCAGTACACTTGGGAAGGAATCCTAGAGTACCCACTATGCATATGAGAAGTGTGCACAGTGGAGCCAAATGTGGACAGGGGAGGAGTGGGTATGGGTGGACACTTCGGAAGGAATCCCAGAGTGCCCACCATGGATATGATAAGTGTGCACAACGGAGTCAAATGTGGGCATGGGCGGACTGGGTGTGGCCATGGTAATTGGTCGAGGAGCCCATGGTGGAGGGATAGTGACACAGAGAGCAAAGGATGGAAATCCTTGCGTAGAAGTGACCCAAGGGATGTGTGACGACATCCATAAGCAGAGCATGAATAGCCTTGCGTCTGAAAGGTCTTGTAGGGGATTTGTGAGTGTTTCGGAGTAGTGAGGGGGATGCCCATCACAACCATCCCAGAGTGGAGGATGTGGTAAAGTGGGGATATATGGAAGATATAGTGTTAAAGGGTGGCATTCTTCCTAACGATGCACCAAGAGGTGGAGTTATTGGAGGGTAGGTAGATGGTGGGATGGAGAACGAGAAAGTGTTAGAAGTGGAGATGGAAGATCCACCAGAGAAACAGAAGAGAGTTTTGACTCATATGACTCAAAAGGATCTAGTTGAAACACAAGGCCTAGCCGTGATGAAGGAGATGGATCCCCAAATGCGTCAAATGTTGTGGCCCCTCCAAGATTAGGGAGATCGGCAGTCTCACCAATCGGTCCAAACAAAATAGTAGCACTCATTGAAGCGTAAACCGAACTGTATGTGATGCATAAGTACTCAAACTCTTCATTCGTAAGATGACCAAAATGAAAAGAAGAAGATGTAAAGGTGAAGGTATGCCTGCGTCCTCCTTGAGATCATAATGCCTTCTCAGAGCCTCCAAAGATGGAGAAGCGTGATAGGGCATCTTAGGGTTCTTCGAAGAAGGTGTTTGAGACATTATGAGTTAAAATCGAGTCGTGTGTGAGTGTTGCACAAAGATAGCCTCCACAATCACCATAGGATAGTCTTTAGAAGAGCGCCAGATCTGATACCATGTGAAGATATGTTAGGGTTTGCACTGAGGAAACACAACATATACCAAGACTAAAACACAAAGATTCAAACAGAGACAAGAAAACTCAAACCCTAAATGCAAAATGCAAAAACTCAAAACTCAAACATAGAGACAAACATAGAGAAAAGAAACTCTGAAGTGAATGAATGCTGTAAATGAATGTAAGAGTGTATAGAATGCCCAAGAGCAGAGCAATGAAGTGTCAGAGAGTGACGTCCACGGGAGATGGATCTCAAGTGCAATAACCACTAATCAGAGATGAGAAAGTGTTGAATAATGAAGGGTAGCAAGCTGGTCACCAAAACACAGCAATCAGAGGCTGAAATTTGGTAAACGCATCATTGTATCACCAGAGGAAGGCTGAAAACTAATCATCCAACACAGAAAATTGTCAGGTGATAACATGAGAGGTGTTTGCTGATGTACACCGCTTGCTAGACAGCAAAAATGCAAGCACTATAGCAATCGCCCGGTGGGAGGGATGGCAACAGTCTATCACTTGGCACCAGATGTTGAAAACGTAGGCTGTTCAGGTGCTATGATGACACAGCAGATGGAGACCTCCAAACAGCAAGGAGATGGCTGAAAACAGGTCGCCTAGGGTTGGATAGTGATAGACTGAGTTGGTGATGGTTGGACAGCAGATGGTAGGTGGCTGATGGCTGAAACTTACACGATAGAGTGAGAAACCTGCACCCAAGGATCAAGCTGAATGGTGGGCAGCTTGTCTATTTATAGATGTTGAAGGGTGACCCGAAAAATTAGGGTTTTGGGGGACCATTGAAACTCTCTCAAATTGTGCACTAAATTTGTGTTTTTCATTAATTAAACGTTTTTGGGGCTGTTTAAAAATGCTAATCAGCTGTAAAGCATGTTTTAGCTCAAGATCTAAATCTCAAGGAGGGTCCTTTGGGTGTTTGTAAGGGCAAATGGGACACTCATTGGATTGTTGGTTATATATGCCCCTAATGGCAAGTAGGAGAGAGGACAATTTTGGAACCCCATCAATCCAATCTCTACCTCGTATTGATGATTGAGAGTAGGGGGGGATTTTCATACGGTAGAGAGTTTGGAGGATAGAAGGGGCAGATGCATCGATAGGAATGCAGGCTGCTTGCAAGATTTTTTTCTTCTGAATCAAAGGACAAAACCCATGGTTCATGGCAAAGTTTGGTATATTACTTGGTTCAGTTCAATTTTCTAGAAACGACAAGGCGATTGGAACCAAGGTCTTCTCTGGGATAGACAAACTTTATGTAGATGGCTGGGCCTATGACAAAGGGGGCTTAGTTGCCATTGTTCTAGGGACCACTTTGTCAAGCCACACAGGTGCAGTTGGTTCTTATGGAGGGAATCAAGGGAATTGTTACATGTGTTGAGTTTTTATCCACCTACTATGATGAGGTTTTGAGGGAGGATATTACTAGGATTTGAGGGATCCTAGTGGGGGCAAGGCCCTTCTCAGCTAGTATGATAGCTAAGGACTTGGGTTGGGAGCCTAGAGGAGATTGGCTCTTTTTTCAAGGAAGCAAGCTAGGAGTAGGAGAGAGGGCCACTTGAAGAGGGAGAGAGAAGGGGGGAGGGGCTCTGCTAGAGCTTCATTGGCAGCACTTCTAGAGAGGACATAGGCAGGGAACATGGTCAATAAACCTTAACTGATGGGTGTGGAGGGTGCTCCTCCACCATCGCATTTGCAAAGGTCCTGTCCCAATAAATGACATGCTCAAAAGATCTGCTAATCTGGGCTACATGGGGCAAAAAGTTTTCATCTAGGCCAAGAAATGAATTGCGATAGCTGTACCATCCCCAAGCATTGAGTAATCCTTGCCCTCAATCCATCCGTAAAAGAAGGCCACTCCAGTCTAAACATTGAGCGAGCTAGTGGCAAGCACCATTGCAGACTGCTCTGAATTGTAAAACACCCCTTCGATAGCAGGGTTACTTTCCATAATTGTTGCAGAGGTGCCTATGAAAGATGCATGTATTATGTATCTCAATCTGTGGATCAGTGGTTCGTCCACATGCCATAAACGATGTCTCCAAGGCCACCAGTCTATTTCTAATGTAAGATGAAGATGGACCGGCTACTATCTCCCAAACCAGGCTTCTCCTTCTTGTTGGTGTGTGGGTTCTTGTTTTGTTGAATTGTCTGAGGTTTTCTGGTTGCATGTTGTTGCATGTGGGGAGGGAGAATCAAGGAGGAGAGTGCAGACACTGCCCAAAAGAGCATTGGCAAAGCAGGGGGAATGGATTCCTTGGCAGGTGGGCAGGTTGGGCAGGCAGGCGGGAGTAGCAAGGAATGGGCAGTGAGGGCTAGCTGGTGGGAGGAGCAGGCTGGTGGGGGACCGAGGAAGGGGCGTAACAACTGAGGGGTGAGAGGAGGGGCAGGTGAGAGCTGGAGGGGGAGGAGCTAGAAGAGAAGGCACATGGTGTTAGCAGGGCTGACAGGGGTAACTGCAGGGTGTTGGGGGGGGACTGGAGGAGCAGGCGGACAATGGTGGCAGGGAAGTCATGGTGGCAGCAGCCTAGCAATACTAGCCTGGTAGTCACCAGCAGCAACTGGATTGTCCTCACAATGGTATACCTTGAACTTCACAAGGCAGTTTTTGGATTCCCATGCCTACCAAAAGAAAATCAGTGATCGCATTCTTGTCAGACTTGGTTCACATTGGAGGACGATTGATTTGGACCCTCTCACCAGGATATACTCCAGAAACACTAGAGCTACCTTTTGTTGACCTTTTGAACCTTCTAGAGAGAGATGAATAGGTCCGATTTCGCAGGAAAGGTATTGAGGAAAAGGATTTGATCCAAGATGCATCCTTTACTCAACATAGCCATGAAAACCAAAAGATATTTTGAAAATGGTGGGATGAAAACATATATGTATAAAAAAGGTAGTTATTCCACAGAAGGCCCCATAAGGCAAAAGATACATATTTCGGTTGGATATAAGAACAAGGATGGGGGACTAAATCAGCTGAATGCAATAAATGGAAAGCTACTCAAAATTGAGGAAACCAAAAATAGGAACAAGGATGCGGAAACAAATCAGCTGAATGAAACACATGCAAAGCTACCTCAAAATTGAAGAAACCAAAAAGGTTATAAAGGTGGGAAGGCAATCGATGCAGAAAGAAGTCATATCACCTTGGATTTGAAAAAATAACATTGAAATGGAAGGTTTTAAGTGTTGATGTATGCATAGTTGATGTATTGCCATCTATCCGATGACAATGGATCTCTTGTATTTTAGTGTACTGTTTTTGTAGTATGCTGCTGAGTCTTAATCACTGTGTTGAGTGTTTACATTCAGTAGGCAATAGCAGATTATGCTTATTCATTTGCAGGAGGACCAGCCATGCACATGACTTTATAGATAATGTATATGCCAATGGTTTGATATGAAACAAGAAAGTAGCAGGGAACAACGAAAATGTCTAATTCAAGAAGACAGATTAATCAATGATGCACTTCGATTTAACCCAATATATGCTGTGCAGAATTCTCCAGACTAGGCTTGTTGAAAAATAAAGTTGGAAATGCGACTTCCAGTTCCTTAACATCTATTGGAAATTGGTTTGAACAGGTGCATTTCATCTCTGCAGTTTGTGAGAATATGATCAGTGGAAAAAGCATGCATCCAGGAGATATTGTGACTGCTGCAAATGGGAAGACAATAGAGGTTTACACATATTTGTATGCCTTCGAATTATGTCTTGTTTTTTAAATTTGAGCATCATGCAATTTAATTGACACATATATTGGTACTGTAGGTGGCTAACACAGATGCAGAGGGTAGACTTCCATTGGCAGATTCACTTGTCTATGCATGTGGACTTCATGTTGATGCGGTATACAGCTATAATTTCTCTTCTATAAATTATTTGGTTGCTAGACTTGTCATCTTAAATGTTTCATTCTCTACTTCAGCTTTCCAAATTTCTTTGCCTTTGACAAATGTTTCTTTAAAATAGAAATTCTATTTGTCACATGAAGTCCATCCCAACACAAACCAACCCCCCCCCCTGATGAAGAGTATGTATATTAGTCAAAAGAAAAGTACAAAAGTCAGGGCAAGGTCATTGAAGAGACTGCCCACCGAAGCATCTCTGGTCAAAATATCAGCATGCTGAATAAGATCAAGCTGCCACTAAGGAAGTCTCTGAAGCTTCACAGAATGACACTGGATGCCCGAGGCAGCATTGAAAATAGGACGCATTGCAAGTGATCCTAAATGCCAACGATCCGAGAATCTGAAAAAGTGAAACAGGATCTTCAAATGAGGTTGCATCAAACCATGATATTTAGCCAGGCCAAAGACCCAATCATGTTGGGTATTTCACTCACGCCTCACTTACGCCTACGCTCACATAGGAGTGTCGGTGATCAATAGGACACTGGGGCACTTTTTACTCTCGGTAGGAGAGGTTTTTTCCCCAGACTTATGGTATTATTTCGTATGTGCTTATGACACACACTTACGGGCACTTACCGTGTTCAGGTGTGAACACCCCCTTACAACCCTAAGGTTTAAGGGTTGTACCTTGTACTTTCAGTTTTACACTCTTTCAGTCTATTGCATTGGGTGTCGTGCTTCACTCTCTACTGTCTACTGTTTTTCTGTGCTGAGCTTCGATCCTGTCCTCTCTCACATTTGGTATCAGAGCAGTGGCTCTACTCTGCTCAGCTTGACACACCAGTCTGCTGTACGGACCACTATGGCCACGTCCTGACAACATAGCCCGTCAGTCTCACAGCACCTTGCTTGCCAGCTCGCTAGCGCTGCCCCCCTCAATAGCTCGACCTGCTTCTTCCCACGTCAAACAGTCACCAGCCTGCCTGGGCCCTCGCCTGCTACACAGTCTCTGTCCAATCTTCAGATGCCCTGTCAGCTCTACTGCACGCCCCACACATCAGTCACGTTGCATGTGCCAGAGAACGGCGCCTGCCTGCAGTCGCTAAGCCCATCTGTAGCAGCGCCTGTACCAGCCGATTCCTGCCTGAGGCCTCTTGCTTGCCCATCGATTGCGCCCCTGTGCTGTCCGTCACCTGCTCTGCCCCTGCCCTGCGACGTCTGTCGCTTCGCCCGCCAGCTCGCCTGCGACGTTCCACCCGACAGTTCTCCTGTCCACAGCTGGTCCACCTGCCGCCAGTCAACTTGTCGAACACCTGCCTGACGGCTCTGCGTCAGTAAATCGTAAATTTTTTGGTATTTTTTAAAATTTTTAATTTCCTGCAATTTCTTGAAGTAGAGGTTCCCATACCATAGACGCAAAATTTAGGAAACGTGTCTAGGACACATTGAATGCAATTTTTGGACACATTCATCAAAATTTTTTGAGGCTTTTATGTTTTCTAGGAACATTGGTATACACACTACAGTTACAATCACTAACAGACTATTTTGACAAACCCAAGGCAAGAAATTTTGGGGATTTTGCTGGTATAGTGTTGCTGAACACTGATTGCTTGCAGAAAGTTATTTCCTGCAATTTCTGGAAATTTTTAGATTTCTAGTGTAGTCTTGCTTCAACATTGCTTTTTTGCATCTTTATTTGGTAATTGAAAATCATGGCAAATCAAGGAGGACATGTTTTCACCTATGTATTCAAAGAGGACAGATTGGATGGAAATAACTATTCACTTTGGTCCTTCATGATGAATAATGCACTTGTGGCCAAAAATCTTTGGGATTATGTTAGTGGAGAAGAAGCTCGACGTGGAGTTGTGTCTCCAGTTACTCCTCCTCCAGGAGGACGTGTACCACGGGCACCTCAACTTGCTCCACTTCAGCAGCTTCCCCAAAGAACAACAGCTCAAAAAGCATGGGATACACGGGATGCACAGGCTTTGCCGCTGATTGCATTGGCAGTTCAACGGTCAATCATCCCCCACATTCGTTCAACAGCTTCTTCACGAGAAGCTTGGCTAACTTTGGAGCAGATGTTTGTAGGCAAGAATGAGACTTCCATTTCTTTCTTAAAGAAAGAGCTAGAGACATTGAAAATGGATGAAGGTGATTCTATTTAGGATCACTTGAACAAAATTCAGGACTTACGAGAGCAACTCATGAATGTTGATTAATACTATTCGGATGTACAGATGATATCTACCACTTTGAACTCATTACCTCTTTCGTACTTGGCTTTTCATACGGCCTTTAACCTCACCATGAGGATTGCTGGGCAGCCAATCACTTTTCTTCAGTTAGTCAGTTTGCTTCTAGAGGAGAAGCAAATACGGAGGAATAGTGGTGTGGATGCTATAGCCTCTGAGCAAGCTTTTATGGCTAGACAGAAGGGCAAAGGCAGGCAAGTGAAGAATGCTCCGCAGAGTTCTGGGACTTCTGGCACATCACAGGCAAACAAAAAACAAGGGGGCACGCAAGACAAAAAGGGAAAATGCCATTATTGTAAGAAGCCAGGCCACTACATTATTGAGTCCAGAAAGCGCATTGTCAAAGAGAAGAAAAAGGAGTCAGGAATGTCTGTTTCTGATGCTCCTTCCACTGCTACTGAGTCCGCGTCCTTTGTTGCAGACAGAGACTATTGTTTTTATACGTGCAGGGACTATTGTCAAAGAGAAGAAAAAGGAGTCAGGAATGTCTGTTTCTGATACTCCTTCCACTGCTACTGAGTCCGCGTCCTTTGTGTGCAGACAGGGACTATTGTTTCTAATGCTCCTTCCACTGCTACTGAGTCCACGTCCTTTGTTGTAGACAGGGACTATTGTTTTTACACATGCAGTTATGACACCTCTTGGGCAGATCGAGCATTCAGCTCTACTGAGGATGCAGACACTTGGTTTTTTGACAGTGGTGCTTCTAGGCATATCACATCTCGCAGAGATTTATTTGCATCTGTTCATGCAGCTCCAGTTGGCAAGTCTGTATAGTGTGCTAACAATGCATCATACCCTGTTAGAGGTATTGGGGAGATTGTGCTCACAGCCATTGATGGCTCTATTCTTTGCCTACAGGATGCTTTATTTGTGCCAGGCATAAAGAAAAATTTGCTCTCTATCTCTTCTTTGGCACGTTGTGGATTGCAGGTCACATTTGATGATGACAGATGCATGGTGAGAGACAAAGAACACATGACTTTGGTCTTGACAGGCACTTTATGTCATGGGTTATATGAGTTGGATGCTCTTTCAGTTGATCAGTCAACGTATTTGACATCCACTCTTACTCCTGCTATGATATAGGTAAAGTTATGGCATGCTAGGATGGGGCATGTCAAGGCATCGCTTTTCGTTTCCCCGTGATGTTGCTTTTAGAGTAAGAGCCAGGTTGCAGTTAGTGCATTCAGATGTATGTGGGCCTATGCAGACAAAGTCATTGGGAGAATGTTACTATTTTGTGACTTTTATTGACGACTTTACTCGATTTGACTGGGTCTACTCTTTGTTCAAAAAGTCAAAAGTGTATGATGCATTCTTGGCTTTTATTGCACTTGTTGAAAACCAGTCTGGTTGTAAAATTAAGACTTTCCATTCGGACCGAGGAGGGGAACACATGTCCTCTATGTTGAATTCCTTTTTGAAGCAGAAGGGCATTGTCCATTAGTACACTACTGCTTATACTCCATAGCAGAATGGGGTTGCAGAAAGAAAGAATCAGTCACTCATGGAGATGGCCAGATGTATGCTAAAGGCAAAGAGCGTGCCTCACAGTTTTTGGATGGAAGCAGTCATGTGTGCTTGCCATGTTTTGAACAGATGCCCCACCAAAGCATTGAAGAAAATTACACCTTTTGAGGCTTGGAACAACCGGAAACCTTCTGTTGGACACTTTCGTACCTTTGGGTGCCTTGCATATGCACATATTCCAAAGGTACTCAGGAGAAAGTTGGATAACAAGGCTGTTAAATGCATTTTTATGGGATATAGCTGTGAGAGTAAAGGCTACAGACTCTATGATCGTGTTTCTAAAAAGGTGTTTGTCAGTAGGGATGTACTATTTGATGAAAAATCAGAATTGTCCCTAACTGGTTTAGACACATATCAGGCTGCCCGTGATGTATTTGAAGGGCTGTTGCCCATTACATTTGGTGATTCAGTTGGAGTTTCACCAAGTGAACTCAATGTTCAGCTAGCTGCTTCTTTGGAAAATGCAGAAAATCAGCCATTGGCTGATCTGAATATTCAGCAAAGTGCTAAAACCGAAATTCAGCAAGAGCTTATGCAGAGTCAGGGGGAAAGACAAATGCCTAGATGGTATTTACAAACTATGAAAGATAGTCATCTGGATGCACCCATGGCTAGTCGTACTAGAAGGCAAGCTTGTATGCATGATACTGCACATACCATGGAGTTCGTTATGGCAGCAAGCACCCTTGATGATGAGGAGCCTGAATGTTTTGAGGATGCACAACAGAGTATGCATTGGATGGCAGCAATGAAAGCTGAATTAGATTCTATCACTAAGAATCAAACATGGGATTTGGTGTCTTTGCCATTTGGGAAGAAAGTCATTGGAACAAAATGGGTCTACTAGCTGAAACGGAATGCAGATGGATCCATTGACAAATACAAGGCAAGGCTTGTAGCTAAAGGCTATGCACAGAAAAAAGGCATTGACTATGAGGAGACATTTGCTCCTACCTCCTGCATGACGATCATCAGGTCTATGGTTGCTGCTCATTATGGATGGACTGTGCATTAGTTGGATATTAAAATTGCATTTTTACATGGGGAACTTCATGAGGAAGTATATGTACAACAGCCCATTGGTTTTGCAATTGAGGGCTTGGAACACTTGGTCTGCAAGCTGAAAAAAGCTTTGTATGGTTTGAAATAAGCTCGTAGAGCTTGGTATGCAAAGACAGATGCTTTCTTGCTTAGCCAAGGGTTCATAAACAGCTCATCTGAGTCTACCCTTTACGTATGTAAAGAGGGGGGATCCATGCTGATCATTTGTCTTTATGTTGATGATCTCTTGCTTAGAGGGACACATGCTAATCAGATTTCAGCATTTAAACAAAATTTGCAGCAAACTTTTAACATGTCAGACTTGGGGCTTTGCATTATTACTTGGGCATTTAGTTCATACATGATGCTAGAGGTATTGGGTTATCACAGTCAAGATATATTGCTAAACTTCTTGAGAAGTTTGGCTTACAGGATTGCAAGCCGGTTTGTACACCAATGGAACCCGGACTTAAACTGTCATTACATGATGATAGTGATTTGTTTGATATACACACATATGCTCCAACAGTTGGATGTCTTATTTACTTATGCAACACTAGGCCAGACATACAGTTTGCAGTTTCAGTGCCTTGAGCAGATATATGCATCAGCCACGCATGTCACATTGGCAACCTGTTAAGCGTGTCTTCCGTTACTTGCAAGGTACTAGATCTCTTGGATTGCTTTATGCCAAGGGGGGACCACTGCAGTTACATGCTTACAGTGATTCTGATTGGGCTAGTGATTATGATTCACGTCACTCCACTAGTGGCAATTGTTTCTTTCTTGGCTCGTCTTGCATATCTTGGCTTAGTAAGAAACAGTCCACTATTGCCACATCGTCATGTGAAGCTGAATACAAGGCAGCTTTCACTACCATAGTTGAATGTGTATGGATTAGACGCTTGCTTGCTGATCTGGATGTATCTGTTACGGAGCCTACTACTTTGTTCACTGATAGTCAGACTGCCATTGCAGTGGCACGGAACCCAGTGTTTCATGCACGCACGAAACACATTGAGATACATTATCACTTTGTCAGAGAGAGGCTATATGCAAGTGATATCAACCTTGTCTATTGTCCTACCACCAGTAATGTGGCAGACATCTTCACCAAAGCTCTTCCTCGTGAAAAATTTGAAGCATTTCGCAATGCTTTAAATTTGATATCCTTTGGTGGCGGATGATCCTTGTGCTCTTGATCACTCTTCACTCCAGGGGGGGTTTGTTGGGTATTTCACTCATGCCTCACTTACGCCTACGCTCACATAGGAGTGCGGTGTTCAATAGGACACCGGGGCACTTTTTACTCTCGGTAGGAGAGGTTTTTTCCCCTAGACTTATGGTATTATTTCATATGTGCTTATGACACACTTACAGGCACTTACCATGTTCGGGTGTGAACACCCCCCTTACAACCCTAAGGTTTGAGGGTTGTACCTTGTACTTTCAGTTTTACACACTTTCAGTCTATTGCATTGGGTGTCTGCTTCACACTCTACTGTCTATTATTTTTTTGTGTTGAGTTCAATCTTGTCCTCTCTCACAAATCAAAAGGATGTGCCCTAGTCCCATCGTAATGTCAATCTTCTGAGCAAAAGAAACATGAGATGAATCTGTGATAGAAAGACTCAACTGTAGTGGTATAGAAGAAACAATTCCAATTGGAGGTACCCCTACGATGAAGAGTTGATGCAAGGGGAAGACCACCCCTGAGCATTCTCCAAATCAATAGCTCACATTTGAATGGCATCTTATGAATCCATCCCTCCATCACTATCAATTTCCACCAAGCTTTAGGTTTGTGCAATCCCCAAAGTGCATTGGCTTTGGTGGTCAACCATGAGCGATCTCTGATCGTGAGATGGTAAATGTGATTAACCGAAGATGACTCAAGAGTCAAACACCTTGCAAGGTCGTAAGCTTGCTAGGGACAATTAGAATTTGGGACAAAAAAGGGTTGCTAGTCACACAAAAGTCTAGACCCCTTGTCCCAAAGGTCATGGTAGCGAGGAGGGACCTAAAAGACCCATCTAACGGTGCAAAAAGATATCACTGTGCCTCGAGGCAAGAGAGTGGCATCAGCCATCAAGACCAATCCAAGGCGAGCCATGCGGTTAAACCTAGGTCTCTCCTCTGATTTTTTCTCCCAAGAAAGTAGAGGAGATACCACTAGAATTTCCATTTGCAATGAATTGGCAACCACCATCGGATGCCATTGGACCTTGCAAAGCACCATCTTCCATGAGTACACCAAATGGTTGAGAAGAATTGAAGCAAATGTAGAGAAGTGAACCTCAACATTAAGTACATGCCACCACGAACCTTGAATCTTCGTATTACCATGCCAAAGGCCTTGATCCTCCAGAAAAAAATGGGTAATAACAATCCAAGGTTGTTGGCCAACACACATTGCCTGAAGAAGGAACCAACTAAGGGCTGCCATATGGGTCTCAACATCCAAAACAACCCCACCTCCCATGGATTCCAAAATGCAAACATGACTCCAAGATATCCAAGATATACTATCAAGCATAGAATCTTTCTTCCACAACATGGAATGGAAGTGCCGGGTGAGATCCTTCAAGGCAACAATAGTCCAAGGGAGCAATGGCAAAACTAAGCAAGCATGGGGAGCATAATGGTCTATGCCAGGCACATGAAATGGCCAAGCTTGAGATTTCCAATAAACAAACTTGACTTCCAATCTTTGTAATATCCATCTCAGCAAGAGTCTTGGTTGCACATCAACACCGTCAATGCCACGTTGTTGAACAACCATACCGTGCCACCTCAGATCTAGCAAATTCGAGGTAATACAAGCAATAATAGAGGATTTGGCAGCATTAATACGGAGACACAATGCATGTCCAAACAATTTCCAAATATCTAAAGTTTTGCGAAGATTAGAAGCATCTACTTTCAAAGCCATTAACATATCATCAACTAGTGCCTAATGTTAGGTTTGACTCACACCTACGCTCACAGAGGAGTGTCAGTGATCCTTGGTAGGACACTAGGGCACTTTTTACTCTCCTTATGAGAGGTTTTTTTCCCTAGATTTATTTCCTTTTATTTTATGTGCCTATCCTACATAGTTTTGGCACTTACCGTGTTTTACATCTTTTCGGTGTGAACATAGTCTAGCAACCCTATACTTTGTACTTGCATCACACACTCTTCAAATCATTGCATTGGGTGTCATGCTATGACACTCACACACTCTCTTCACTGCCAATTGTACTCTCAGCTGAGCTTCGATCTCTGTTCATTCTCTCACCTCTCACATTTGGTATCAAAGCAGTGCTCTGCTTAGCTCAGATCGTGGCCACCGCTAGCTGAGGTGCCACCTCTTAGCTGTCCTCAGCTCGAAGCCCTAGCTTCTCAGCATTTAGCTCTAGCTCGTCGGCCAGCTCATCGCCAATCTCCCTTGCCTTGCTAGCCAACACCACCACCGCCGCCTTGCTTGGCATTGTTTACTTGTGAGTTGCCTTAGCGCCTGCCCTCTATTCTGTCCATGCGTTGCCTCCAGTAGCGCTCGCTAAGCAGTTTGCCAGACATGTGCCAATGCGCTTGGCCCTGTTTGCCTCCAGCATCCTTGTCTGCGTCGCCCTCTGCACGATCAACTCCCCAACGCCGTCCTATTCTAGAGGTGCCGCCAGTGCTACAGGCACCCTCCAGCTCTGCACTCCATGTCCCTATCCTAGGCGCCACTTATACTGAATGCCACCAATGCCCACCACCTCAGCCCAGGCTCACCATGTTAACCCTAGTGCAAGGCAAAGAAAAAGAAGGCACGATAAAATATAAGAAAAATCTAAAAATGTGAACACAATGGAAGAAATGGTGAAGAAGTGTAAGGACAACCCCCGGAAGTCTAAGACAAGTACAAAAGGCGGAAAGCGTATGTTGAAATACGAGACGCCCCTGAAATTTTTGTAAAAGAGCGCCAGGCTCCCTCCTATGCAAATTGTAAAATCTAGATGGGGGTAGGTGAAGGGATAGGGTGGAATAGAAGGAAATGGGAAAAGAGGACCTTGGCAAGATGCCCGATCATGTAAAAAGGAGATGGATACCCAAAAGTTTTAGGGCTTGTATATAAACCCAAAAAGTGAAGGAGAAGCTCATTCTTTGGTGTGTGGCTAAACTGGTCTCTTCTTCTCCTTTTGTCTTCTCTTCTTCTTGCTTGCTTGTGCTTGTGCTTTAGAGAGGGAGTGTGAGAGGGTGAGGGACCGTGGTGGAGAAGCTCTCCATCTTGTCCTCTCGTCTCACGCATGCGGCTATGGAGCATGGAGCAAGGTGGAGGTTTAAAGATGCTTGAGCTTGCATCTTGAATCATGGAGCTATCGGGGGGCTTGAGGGAGGAAGCTACTCCATCGAGCATCAAGGTAAGCTCACTACACTCGTAGGATCAAACGCGCATCGGCTAGGTGAGAGAGAGCCATTTGTGCTCGCTTGAAACGCTTGAACAATAAGCAGTTCGTAGGTCTTGGTGGTTGAGCGCGAGCTCGCCCCTACATTTTGGTTCTGTTTTGCCGGGACAACAGATTCAAGCTTGAGCACTTCCGTGCTTCAAATCAAGCATCGAAGTAGGGTTCATTCCTGGTGCTCTTTGTAGGTAGGAGATTTGTGAGTCTAATCTTCAAAGCAAGTAAATATTTTGTGTTTTAAACGATTTGGGAAGTAGGAGGCATCATTTCAATACTTTGGTTGCGATTTTTGTTACATTTAGAGTAGCCTAGGATTTGAAAATCAAAGCATACCGTTGGAGGGTTGTTGCCTGTAAACAGGCCCAAAACAAGGGCAAAAAGTAGGCAAAAAAGGGGCAAAAATCCACCGGAAAAGCAAGAGCAAGCATAGGGCAACCCTCGGATGTTGGCCCAAGGGTATAAGACCCAAGGAAGAGGGAAGAAAGGCTCATTTTTAGTACAACAGTGAGAGAGAGAGAGAGAGAGAGCCAGGTTTTGTGACAGGGCACCGCAGGAATCGACTCCTTGCTCCTCGCGTACGGGCGCTTCCATCATTCCAAGTGAGCTAGACTTGACCCCTGGCTGTTGTTTAATGTTCCTGTGAAGTTTGACAACAGGTGTTTGCCACCTTGGATCGAATCGGGCAAATTTGTGCCTTGTTGGTAAACTTGTCATGCAGAATCGGCCCATCGGATTCCCAAAATGGGACAATTGGCCCGGCCGATTGCCTTGACGGCAAATTGGCCGGGCCAATTGTCCCATTTTGAGAATCGGATGGGCTGATTTTCTCGTCTAATTTTTGAATCCAATTTTTGGTCCTTTGAATCGGATGCAAAAATCGAATGAGAAAATCAGACCATCTGATTGGCGAAATTGACCCACCAAAAGTCTATCGTCAGCCCAAGAGAATTGACCCGTCCGATCTAACCGGTCCAATTACCAACCACAATCGGGCCCAGAATCGGATAAATCCAAAATCGGTCGAAGCTAATAATCGGCCCTCATCTGATTCTGATAATTGGACAATTGAGAATCGACCGAGGCTGTATTTTTTAAAAAAAACACACAACTGACTAACCTTGCCAATCAACGCATAGACTGTAGCCCAATCGAGTAGGATGATGCAGCAAAAATCCTAGCAAACCCAAGAGTGGCCAGTAATCGTGCTTAGAGCCAAACTAGGTTAGGACGAAGAGAGTGAAGTGAACGCGATAACTGTTTCTGATATGAACACTTGAAGCACACTAAAGAAAGCTAAAAGCCTGATTTCGCACGGTGCACAGAAAAGACACTAACACACGCAATTAGTGAATATAAGTTGAGGATTGGTTGCAATAAAAAGGAACGCACTCAGAGTTAATAACAGTAGGAGATTACCCTAAATATAGAACAGAACCTCGGACCATGAGACCACCAAGAAGGGTAAGAAGCGAGCGCCATTTGAACCGCAACTGTCCCCGACCTACTCAACCTCAGAGGTGGCCTAGCGGACCAAGAAACCGTCAGCATGGCAAGAACATGCACGATTTTCAGAAACGATGAGCTAGACGTGAGGGACTTTCCGATCGAGATCCAACAAATGATAGGGCAATATGACCTGCAAGCAAAGGTAGACCATTAAGGTAGGCCAGCCCAGGAGATCATAGCCGACCTTGAGGAAGAGAGAAAGCTAGTATGACAGGTGCTGCAGCGCATGGCAGCATACAATCAAGAGCAACGAGACATGGAGATACAAGAGGTCCATCGAATACTAGCTCTAGCCAATAGGAACCGAGCAAAACCAAATGCAGAGAGGGAGAGAGCGCTAGAAGTAGTGACTCCTAGACAACACCGCTGCAAAGCAGAGTGGAGCAGCTTTGGCAACTGCATTGCTAGCAAGATTAGGAATCAACCAAGGCTCCAAGAGCCAGTCGAAAATCCCTGCAGTCGTCGCGAAGTAGCTAGATAAGTATCAACCTAGTGACGACCCGTATAGCTTCGTAGAGCAGTTCGAGCAAGTCTGCAAGGCAAATGGCCTCACTGACCTCGCTCAACGCGCCCAAGCTTTTGGCTTATGCCTAGGCAATAAGGGCAGAACATGGTATACTAGCTTAGATGCGGCGGATAGGACCAACTTCAACGACCTCAAGAGTCTCTTCATCAAGAGATTCGACTACGTTACTCACTTGAGGAGTCTCTTTAAGAGAATCCCTACCCATGAGCAACCAACGGAGAAAGCTGTATCCACAGTGTTTATCAATGGAATCCATAGCGAAGAGCTCTACAAGGCCTTAGTAGGCAACTCAAGTTTGCAGAGAGATACACTGGCCAAAGTCTTTGAAGAAGCTATACGACTGGATTACCTGTTGGACATGCAAACACCCAGGCCACATCTCTTCGTACTGCCTCGAGAGGGAGCCAGCTAAATGAGAGAAGGCAGACCTTAGGTGCGCGGAGTGTGGAATCACTCACTTGTTCATAGATTTCCCTAAGCGGAAACCAACCACTGGCTTAACAATCATACCATCAGTATCGTTAGGGCTGTTTGGAGTCGAAAGGCTTGATGGGGAGGCTACGCCCATCCCATTGCATGTGATGACCCGAGCACAAACAAAAGAGGCCGGCATATCATTGCCAAGACCCAATAACTTAGACGTCGCCTCAATAGGGAAAAAGAGTCGTAGGCGAAAAAGAAAGAAGACTGAAGCAAAAGTCATACTCAAGACGGAGAGTGCTACAACGTTGCCCGAGGGCAAGAAAGTTACGAATGCAAAAGTGGAGACATCCACTCCAAAGACACACAAAAGGGGAGCGCACGAGTCGGCGAATATCCTAACCCAAGGCATCAACTCGAGGCAATAGACAAGGTCAAGGAGTAGGTAAGAGAAGCCCAACAACACCTAAAAAATGCTGAGCCTGTCTTGGAGGATGATCTAAATGACCTCTCTAGTGCAAGCACACCAGTTTCACCAACGCACCTGGGGACAAGAAACGATACTGCACCTCAAGCAGCTCCTCTTAGGCAAAGCATGAGAACAACAAGGCAGCAATCTGGTTAAGGCCATTGGCCAGGGAATGCAAAGTTAGGAGAGGCAAGCGGCTAGCAACCTTCTTACGACACTAGTTAACACCCATGTAACTCTAAGCTTAGGAAGCTTTCTTCGGCAAAATGTAACACTATGGAAAGAACTAAAGCAGTGGGTAGAAGGACCTATAGAGTCAGGAGCAGTCGACTTGCATGACAATGACGCAGTCACGCAGATACCTAGTCGAACACTGCACTCAGTGCCCAAATCCTTACACGTTAACGCTTTCTGGGAAGGCACAAAAGATGCATGCTATGTTACCAGTCTTTGCATTGAGAGATGCCACGAGAAAGGGGATTGTAAACACAAGGGCAAGCGTAAGTGTGCTTAGCCATGCAGTGCTTCAGGCCTGGGGTAACCTGCCTATCGAGAATGCTAGGTTCAACGTCACAGTGGCCAACAAAATGAGGGTGAAATCATTCGAAGTATTGAAGAATTGGCCATTGAAGATTGCAGGAGTGCAATTTCAAGTAGACTTCATTGTCATGAAATGTGTGGACCACGATATCCTACTAGGCCGACCTTGGATGAGGAATGCACGAGTTATAGAAGACTGGGATAATGGTCTAATCTTCTTAGGCAATTGAACGGAAGCCGTGAGGGTGGAGATGAACACTTGGAAGACTACACCAGTTGACTTACAAGCCATCTCTACTCTACTGAAAGGTGATACTCCAGTTAGGGAACCGTACGGGCCACTAACAAAGTACATCCCATGTCCGGAGGATGAGCGAGATTGGATGCACGTGCTTGCCACTATCGATCTGCCATTCTCAGATAATGAGAAATACAAGCGTGCTGCCAAGAAAAGAAGTGAGCCCAAAAATGAGTCCTCAGTACCCTTACGCATGATTTCAGGCAAGCTAGATGGCAATCCAGCCGCTAATTTGAAACCTCTTAGAGATCTCTTGGACAAACCAGAGTGGAAGTGGACCAAAGTGAACGACCTAAACTTAATGTACAATTGGGCTTTAATGACCGATGGAAATGAGGATCTAGATCTAGGAGACGATGAGCAGTCGGACTAGGGAGGTTCAAACGACGAATATGAGAATTGCCAGTCCTTCAACGACGACAAAAGCGGAGAGGACATTGATACGATTGAGTATGACACTGATGGACGAGTAATAGAGCAGATACGAGCAGACTCCAAGCCACGGGAAGGGAAGGCCCTTGGAATTGAAGGGGGAATTATGAGAACGGAATGTGATCGTACTTGGTTGGAGCACTTAGAAGCAATCGATTATGAGAAAGCTGGCCTCACTCAACCCACTGCCGCATTACTACTTTGAGCAGAGACAACATCTGAATTAAGACCACCTAGAGAGACTCTCTCTTCTAGCGAAGATGGAGAGTTAGAGTCAGAATCAAAGATAAGCTTTGATAGCGACCTCGAAGTACCCCGACCCCCTGCAACCAAACACACCAAGGGAGATTTGCCAGTCCACCTAAGGCGCAGGTAGTTAAAGGAGGAAGCAGACCCAGGAGTTAGAAGCTAAAGAGCAGAAGAAACCGCAAGACCTACCAAAGAGATTTATGAAATTCAAGAATGGCGATAGAGTAGTGATCTTGCTAGGAGCCAAACGACAAGGGCAAGCCAGTTGAGCCAATAGAAGGACTAGCCAGAGTCAAGGAGGTTGATCTAGCCAAGGAAGGGGAGACACCCCGACATGTCTTTATAGCCGATGACTTGATCAAGGAGGAAGAAGCGAGTCTCATTGCTCTCTTAAGAGAGTTCATAGACATATTCGCTTGGTCCCTCGATGAGCTAAAAGAGATAGATCCGAGTGTAGTGACTCGTAACATCCGTATGACGCCAGATGCAACGCTAGTCAAACAGAGACCATACCCTATGAATCCCAAACACGCACATACTGTGAAGGGGGAAAAAGACAAGCTAATGTAGGTTGGGTTCGTCTATGAAATTGAGCACACGAAATGGGTTTCACCCATTGTCATCGTTATGAAAAAGAGAGTGTGTGTCAATTATAAAAAGGTTAATGATGCCACGAAGAGAGACAATTATCCACTACAGTACATAGAGCACATACTAGAACGAGTGGCGGATAAAGAAGCCTATAGTTTTTTGGATGGCTTCTCGGGATACAACCAGGTGTAAGTGCATTCTGACGATAGGCATAAGACTGCATTTGCTTTTGAGTGGGGTGTCTTTGCCTATGTAGTCATGCCCTTCGGGTTGACTAATGCACCAGCCACATTTCAATGGCTCATATGTGCCATTCTCAAGGACATGCTTAGGCATGAGCTAGAAGTATTCATAGATGATCTTTGTGTCCATTCCAACCGGCAGGAACACCGAGATAAGCTCCGCATTGTCTTTGAACGATGCCGATTATATTCTCTCTTTGAACCCCCTTAAGTGCCAGTTTTGGGTAAAGTATGGCTACATTCTAGGGCATGTGGTGTCGAAGAACGACATTGCCACGAACTTCTCGAAAGTCAGGGTAATTGTTGACCTTCCACCGCCAATTGACTATAGAGAAGTTCAGTGCTTTTTAGGCCATACAGGATACTACTGGCGGTTTGCGCTAAACTATATATCGATTGTTGGACCTCTTTACAAACTACTTATAGTATTTGAGTGGACCAAAGAATGCTAGTGCGCATACGAGGAGTTGAAAAAGGATCTAACAATAGCATCTATCTTAAGAGTCCCAAACTGGACCATAACCTTCCATGTGCATATTGATGCTTCGAAGTTTGCCGAGGGGGTGGTGTTATGCCAGCTTGGTGAACATAACTTAGATTATCTTGTGAGCTTTGCTAGCAGACAACTCACGGATACAGAGATCAACTACTCCACCACGGAAAGGGAAGGACCAGTTATGGTATTTGCTGTGAAGAAATTCCGACATTATCTCTTGGCCACGCGCTTCACTTTCTTTGTGGATCATCAAGCATTGCTCTATCTAGTGAATAAACCATGCACTACAAGACGCATTGCTCAATGGTTGCTTGTGCTTCTTGAATTTGACTTCTCAGTGGTGGTACAGAAAGGGAAACAACACTGCATGGCTAATCACATGTCCGACATACCCACTAGAGAAACTGCTGGACAAGGTATCATGGATGACTTACCGGATGCACACCTCTTTGACTTGTCTAGCGAGAGAGAATTATTTAGAGCCGATTTAACGCCATACTAGGCAGACGACATAGTCTAAGTGCTGGAGCATGGACTACCTAAGAGACCCATTGAGAAGGCTTGACTTAGGCATCTCATCCTCAAGATACAATCATATCAACTCATAGCTGGTCAACTCTTTAGGCTAGGACAAGACGGCTTGTTGCGTAGATGTGTGCGCAAGCATGAGATACACGATGTGCTCATAGAGGCGCAAGACGGAATTATGGGAGGACATTTCAACGGAGACACGACAGCCCACAAGGTGCTGCAGTCTCAACTGTGGTGGCCCATCCTTTTTTGTGATGCAGCAAGATTCGTGAAGCATTGTGATGAGTGCAATGGACCAAGGTACCTATTCGGAAGGACAAAATGGAGCTGACCCCTATTATTGCGAGACAACCATTCGAAAAATGGGGAATAGACTTCATTGGGCCCATTAGTCCAGCAGCACAATACTCACAATACAAGTATATCATAGTTGCCATAGATTACCTTACGAAGTGGGCCAAAGCTCGAGCTACTAGAAAGAACGACGCTAGAACCACGGCCAAGTTTCCTTGGGAACAAGTGATCTCACGATTTAGCTGTCCCATCGAGCTAGTTAGTGACCAAGGCATGCACTTCATCAACGAAGTGATTGCCCATCTCCTGTCCACCTTCCTGATCATACATAGAAATTCCTCACCCTACTATCCTCAGGCAAACAGTCAAGCAAAATCCACAAATAAAGGTTGTCTCTGCCTCGCCGCATAGCGACTGGGACAACAAATTGATGGCAGCACTATGGACCTATCATACAACCTATAAAACGGCTATGGGACAGACTTCTTTCCGACTGACCTACGGTACAGAAGCTATTCTACCAACAGAATTCTTCATTCCTAGTCTAAGAGTAGCCATCCAGGACAGATGGGAAGGAAGGGAAGCATGGACAGATCGTCTAGTTGAGTTGGAGCGCTTATCCGAGACTCGACTTTTGGCAATATATGCATTGATTTGCAAGAAGGCATGAAGGAAAAGTTAGTTTTACAAGCATGTCAAACAGCAGGACTTTGATTAAGGCGACCTTGTATTGCTGTATTCGGTAAAGGGACATAAGCAAAAGATGAAGTTTAGAGGCTTAGGACCTTTTAGAGTCTGTGCCATCAATCGAAGAGGTAATGTGGAATTGGAAACCCTAGACGGCGAGGGCATAGGTTCTTTCAACGGTAGTCGCATCAAGAGGTACTATCCTCCAACTCATCCACTCCACGAACCCCCGATGCTGGAACCCCCTGTCAATGTCAAAGTTGCCGCCCTCACAGAGATAGAAGATGAGGATGAAGAAGCTATGGCACCTGCCTACTTGCATATGACGGTCACTGCTCAAAACACGACCTCGTTTGACGCATTGCTAGACAAAGGAGTTGACTGCAACATTCTAACCCACGATCATTGGACCCAAATCGGCCAACCGCAGCTACAATCCACAAACGCAAATCTCAATCCTTTTGGGAGTCAATCACATGGACTTTTGGAAAAGTGCAACGTCACAGTCTCTATCGAGTCTGAGAGCATACCCATAATCTTTTATGTGTTGCCGAATGCAAAAGATGTGGGTAAGGAATCGCTATTGGGGCGCATGTTTAAAAAACAAACCCATTGTCATGTTGATTACGAGTCGCAGTGCATCCACCTTGCCATTGGCAACGTACGCGTAGTGATGACTTTCAGCAAGGGTAGCGCGGCTCTATCAAAGACCGCAAAGCCACCGATAGAAAGAAAGAAAGTTATATTAACGTCTACAAAACGCCAAGTTGGCCTATGAGAGGAGAACGTTATATACAAAATGTCTCGGAAACTTTCCAGGTCCCAATAAAGCTACCATCTAATGCTATGATAAACTAATTAAGTAGGTACAAAATGGTATATAGGCTGGGTACAATTCATATGTATTCCAAGTATGGTGTGGAATTGCTCATGGAGCTTGGTCATCCTAAAATGTCCCGCATGGGTCTATCTAACATCGAGAGGCTGAATCGGTGGGGAAGGGCCCTCCGGTGGCGGTGTAGTATCTCTTGTATCCTTGACATGTGCCTCCTGCGAGGGTGGGGGCTGATTGGGCATGGGCACCGGGCTTTGCTTCTTGCTGTGGCTATGGCGAGGGTGGTCCTCCATGGCCGAGAGGTCAGTGGGGCTTGTGTGGGCTCAGGGGTGGGGATGGTAGTTGGCTCTCGGTAGAATTCTGTGAGTAGGTGTTGGGCAGCTCCCTATCTTTGCTCAGAGGTCCGGAGGAGGTGGTCTCTATGTTCCTGTATTTCCAACAGGAACAGCCCAAGGCATCTCTGGTCCTTGAAATCCATCACTTTGGAGAGTGCCCCGAATCCTTCTCTGAATAGGTAGTGGAAGTGTCCTCGGATCTCGTAGTACACTCGGCACTTGCATATATAGTGTTCTGTCTCCGGCTCGAGCTGGCAAACTTGGTAGATCCAATCTCCTAGGGGGAGGGGGTGGGCCCCATATCTACCTGCTTCGAACCGTAGCTAGTATAAAGGTGTACGGATCTGTCCGATGGCGCTTCTGACTCCATGGGACAAGTGTGTGTCCATGTAGCTTGGGGGGGTAATGAAGTTGTTCAGAGATATGTACAGGAAGTGCTCCCGGTAGAAAGCCTTCGTTGTTCCTAGGTCTCTATAGGAGTCACCCATGTCTTGACCGTGTGTAGCTGAATGATGTCCATTTTGATGATACGGTTCACCTCCTCCTGGCTGAGCTCTAGGTGGGGGCAATCTAGGCTGTATTGCAGTGGGGGGAGGTGGTCGAGTGTAGGCCATGTGGCCATAGCCAGGTCTCTATTTGGGCATACCAGCATGCAGTGTCCCCTTGCAGTGCTAGCTGTTTGAACGACTCTAGCGCCGGGGTACCGATGCCGGGGCAACTTCCATAGTTGATGCAAGAAGGCCACTGTTTGGAAGAGGGCCTCAGCTACGATGGGTGGTGCCCCCATCTCTGCTTTGATGATCTCGTGTGGCACAAAGAGCTTGCTCCAGATCATCCGTGAGATCATAAGTACCAAGGGTCTCTCCATCTGCTCCCATCTCTCATAGGTGGCCTCCTCATGAGGCAGTGGCTGGTCCTGTGTGGCCCTCCTCGTGTGGTAGAGACTGGATCCCCGTATGGGAGCCCTGTACAAGAGTGCTGGTGTGACTAGAGTGTCAAATAGGTGGAGCTTTGTATAGGGCTCATGGAATTGTATGCAAGCGCATTGGTTCTCCATGGATCCGAGGGCTGCATAGCCTCGTGTCAATCTATCTTTTGTTGCCTTTCTCAAAGTGAATCTCAGTCTTGAAAATGTAATCCGTAGATAGACATATCTTTGGACCACTTTCATGGTTTCCCCACCGTATGTGAAGGGGGGTACTGACGGTCAAATCCATTGGGTTGAAATGTCGAACACCATGACCTTGGTCTTCCCGAGGTTCACGGCGAGGTCTTTATTGTGGTGGAAGGCCTGTAGTGCCTCCAATTGGCGTTGTAGCCCTTCGGGTGTGCTGGAGATGAGAACTATGTCGTCCACATATTGTAAGATGGATATTAGTATCCCTCCTAGGCTAGATCCCTCCCCTCCCAATCTATCCATGTACTCTGATATGTCATAAATGTAGATACCAAATAAAGTAGGTGAGAGTGGACATCCCTGTTTAACTCCAATGGTGCTGGTTATCTCCTTTGGCAGCCCCCCTAGTGTTCGGACTCGGCCCGTGACCGATTCGTATAGTGCCAGTATCCCCCAACGCATTTCGGGTGGGACCTTCAGTTCTTGTAGTCTCTGCATGAGCCTGGCTCGTGGTATCGTGTCGAAGGCCTTGCCGAAGTCCACAAAGCAATAGTATACCCGCCTCCCGTGTGCCTTGCCCTCCTCCATAATGGTTCTAAGTTTGAGGATATGGTCAAGAGTGGAGTACCCCCTCCTGAACCCTGCTTGTCCAGTCGCTCGATGCCGGTGTTGCTCCACCCACTTGCTCAGCTCATGGTCCAGGATGGATCTATAGAGCTCGGCTAGTACATGGCCAACCACGATTGTTCGGTAGTTCGTGGGGGCCATGGGATCTCCAGCCTTCAGGATAGGTATTATGGTGTTGGCCGACCAGCTGGCAGGGAATCCCTCACATAAGGCGTTGTTGAACATGTGGGCTAGAAGGGGTGCAAGTATGTCCTGGGCATGGGTCAGGTGCTCTGCTACAAAGCCTCCATGGTCTTGGGCTCGGGCATTTTGTAGTCTGTCAATGGCGTCTCGAACCCGCTCCGTGCTAAAGAATGTAGATGACTCGGGTTTGCTCCCTGGTGGTCGGGGCAGCAGGGGCTGCTCAGGTATTTGGTACAGTGAGGTCGCATATGCATACCATGTGTCTGGGGAGGTAATGGGTGTTTGAGCACAAGGCTCCTGGAACGCCTTCCATGTCTCCTTGCTGTCCTATCCCAAGAATAGCTGGTAGAATTTGCATTCCACTTTGGATAGTAGGCCCATTTCTTCTACGAGGCGACAAAAGATTAGGCGTGCTTGTTTGTGCATGTGTACTCCCCGTGCTTCATCCTATTGAAGATGGAGCCTGGTTTCCCTACATTGCGTCGTACCAACTATTCTGTGGGACATTCTTGTCCGGAGGGGAGGGACGGGGGGATGTGTGGGGGAAGTATTTGGCTGCCGAGGTGTGGAGTGTTCCCGCCAGTTGTGCTGTGATCTCCAAGGGTGAGTAGGGGTTCATTTCCTGCAGGCTCCAATAGAGGTGGTCGGAATAAGCGCTCACAGTTAACTTGGTGAAGTGGTACCTGGGGAATCTTGGGAGGCTACTTGCTGGGGCGGTTGGGTCATATCTACAGGCGATGTCAAACTGCAGGTAGGCATGTTCAGCGGCCACTACAAGCGGGCGGGGTGATATTCTGAAGGACTGGATGTCAGGGATAAGTGATAGGGACCCGAGTATGTAATCCATTGTGCTTGCTCCCAGCTTCTGTGTAGGTGCTCCTAGTGCCCCTCATTTGTTGCAATTAGCCACATGCTTATATGGAAAGCATGGGAGGAGGGCATTCGATCCTGGCCATTTGTCCACCAGCCCATTGAGGATGACTAATCCGTGCGCGCCCCCTAGTGCTAGTAGGTGGTCGCCATCCTCGATGCATTTAGGTGTATCTTGTGATGTACGGTTGAGCCCTATCTCCTCCGGTGCTACCTCTTTGTATATGTGGTCTTCGCTCTCAAAGAAGGGAGTCTGTCTCTGTGCTATGCAGGCATTGAAGTCTCCAGTCAACATGACATCCCCCAAGTTGGAGTAGTGCATGATGTCCTCGTACAATGGTAGGTATGGTGACTCCCCCTTCTGTGGCGCGTATGGGGAGTGTGCTGGAGGGAAGTAGCACACCGCCATGTAGATGTCTCAAGGGCGATCTGTGTGTATCCGGATCCATATGAACCGGGCCTCCTCATCTTTCCGCATGACTTGCACCATGGGTTGTAACTCCTCCCTGTACAGCACTGCGACTCCTCTGGACCCTTGGGTCCCTCCTTTTGTTCGGGCTCTGGGGTGGCATGCCGTCTCCCATCTGTATCCCCTCACTTCAGGTAGGTGTGTGCCTGGGCTCTAGTGGGTTTCTACGTATAGGATGATATCCTTATCGATGAAGGTCTCTTGGAATAGTCATGTGTCTGTCTTCATAGCTCCGTTGTAGTTCCATACTGCAAACCTCAGGCGGGTCTCACAGGCCGCGCCCCATCATTGGCGTTTATATGTGATGATGACACAGTCATCTCGGTATATTGCCCATTTCCCTGCTTTGTGTGCTTCCAGGATTTGTGGCATGCATTCCTTACAGTGTGACAACTGTGCGAGTGTGAGGTTATCCTCCAGATAGACCTTTTCCCCTTTTAGCACTGTCCTTTAGAGAGGAAGACTCGTCAGGATTCCAAGTTGGTGAATTTGAGGATGAGAGGTTGGCTTTTGGTGAGGTCTTTCCCTACGCGCCATGTGTTGTCCTCTATTGTGGGGTCCTCAACTCCCAGCTTTTCACATATCTTCTTGGTGTTTGCCAAGGGGTTGTCCCCCTCCGTCCATCCTACCACCCGAATGTGGAGCGCTCTAAGTTTTCTCCTTTTCTCCTCCTCCAATGCTGCATTTGCAAATTCCTCCTTTGTTGATGCCTTCTTCGCTACTTCAATCCACTTCGAGTTCTCGGCCACCTTGGCTCGTGCTTGTTCCACTATGTTTGCCAATGTGTTGAGCTCCTTTGTCATGTGTGTCCTTAGCTCATAGATCTCGGTTTGCACCTTTGTAGGCGTTGTTTCGGTAATTTCCCCTTCCTCCTTGAGGAGTCAAGTTGGTTTCTATAGTCATCAAGCTTGTGCCTCAGCTCTTCAATCACCCTATTTCTCTCTTGGAGGGACGTTTCAATGTCCACCTTCCGAGAGGTGAAGTGTGTTGTGATCTCTGTGTAGATTTCGTTCTTCCATTCTTGCACTTTTGAGCTTATTTCCTCCTTGATTTGGTGTGCGGTTTCCGCACACATTGCGGCCATGATTTCCTTGATGTTGCCAATGTCCTGGTCGTGCATCTTGCATATGTCTCAAAGGGCCTCCATGCTTTTCCTTGTGTGGTAGTCTGTCACCTTGTCAATGCTGCTCCAAATGGTCAAGTATTTTTCATTTTTCTCCCCTCTTGTGCAGTTGCTTCGTGACAATGATGCTTTGCTTGAGCCCATCCTATGAGTCCGCTCATCTTGCCTAGCGGGTTTGGGAAGTGGGGGGCGGGAGGGGGGACGCCTAGGCGGTGGCGAGGGCTTGGGAAGTGGGGGGCTGAGGGACACCCACAACTAAGTTTGAAAGAGGGGGTGGCGACTTGTCACAGCCCGCCGAGTCTCAACGCCAATGCACCACCGCGAGTAGAACACCAAGACCCATGAACCCAAGTTCAAATGGGTCCCTAAACATCAAAGACCACCACCTCGAAGTACTCAAACACGACATCACAATGCTAGAAACCCGTACTCAATACATAGGAGGCAGAGAACACATTATGGCCGAAAAAGAATGATTAAACCGAGATGGATTCCTAAGATCCTATTGTAGGTGCAAGGTTATTATGAGGGCAATATCTGGATATGGGTACCTAAAGTGAAGACTGCCAATGGCACCCTTCAACCGCAACCCTCAAGCTTGACCACGAACGATAAATCTGGAACCAAAATCACCAATAGCTCAAGATGCTAAGCCCATCCAACACAAGACCACTTAAGTCTGTAGAGTATCGCCCAAAACCACAACATGCCGTCCCTAAACTGCCTCAACCTAGCACTACTAATGTTCCCAAGCCCTCTCAAATGCCTGACAATAGAGACTCAACATCACAGACTACCTCTAACATCCAAGAGGCAAAACCGCACCTGCAAGACCCCTGAACATCGCAAACACCAGCTGGGGACCTGTCTAGCCCGGTCAAACCCCAACCACCCGCTAGGCTTAATCCCCTTGTATGAGCACCAATCAATCCTTACTTTGGCCTCCGATTTGGCTGAGAATACGGGGGATAACTTAGTCACTTGCATTCGCCACTTAGATGCCACCTTCATGACCCTTGTTAAAAGCTATCACCAGCTAGACTTAGGTCTCTTAGATGAACCTATGGCCATGGAAATGCGCACATTCCCTTTCTTTTGGGAAGAATCGGAATTTGTATTCGCTAAGGCCCCACAAGCAACGGAAGAGTTAATTGCCACCGAGATATCCATAGAATAAGCTCGCAAACAATGCCTTATCACCTCATACAACAAAAGCGTAGTCTCAGCCACAACTCACTAAATGGAAGAGTTGCAGCACCTCGCTAAAAGTGACTCCATCTTCTTAAGCAAATGGTACGCTCTTCACCTTCAATGGGAATAGAGAGGCTGCCAAATCATGACTCACGCTAAGCAGCGACGTGCAATAAAAACCTCGGAGTATGGCCCAACTTACGTAGCTCCAACCTCATATAGGGTGTTGACCATCATCCACAATCGACCCCTACAAGAACACATCATGACTCATCCTTATTTAGACCGCATTCTCTCTAAGGAGAAGTTACACATTGCTAGCAGAATCAACTCTAGTGACTTCCTCACAGAAGCTCTAACCTACATCACTTAAGTAGGCATCCGTCCTTTCGACATGGACCGTTATGCTATCCTGGAGTACAATCCAAACTTCTATGCGTGGCTCATGCAAAAATAATGCCTCACCCACTGAATGCCCTTAACCCTTCATTCTCCAATCCTAGGAAGGATTTTTGTCAAATTCGGAGAGGAGGGGGCAAGAAGAGGAAAAGAGTCAAGGTGAGAAAAAATCAAACCAAAATAAAAAAACCAAACTCAAACCAAACAAATAGAATAAGTGTAGAAAATAAAAAGAAAACAACAAAACATAAAGTGGAAGGAAGGGCGAAATGATGGTATACTTACGCTTCCTTGGAATGCATGAATGACATAAAAGGAAAATCTTTGTCAATATTAAAGAAGCTTGTCATTCTTGCCATTTTTGCCATGCAAGAATTGAGAATGGCAGCACTCACGGACAAGGGACACCTCTTTCACCGACAATGAGCGCCATAGATACGGCATCAACTTCAAGACCTGCAGCTACAATCAACTCAAGTTTCGAAGTGTCACTAATGTGGAAGAGTTGGTGGCCAGGGAACTAGCAACAAAGCAGGTTGTGGATCAATGCAACCTGGCCAGATATGTAGAGAAGTTCAAGTAGGAGATGGACTACCAAAAGTGTTCCGATTTCCTGAGGACTTATGATGCCAATAGGGGTGTTGGAAGAGTGAAGATAAGACAAGGAGGAGAGATTAAGGAGATGGAAGTGAGACTCAATCCGGACCGAATTGAATGATCCTTAGGGTTGGTCCACAAGCCTGAAAGAAGGCCTAAAAGAGATGTGTACTCCATGCTGCAGATAGATAAGGACAAAGTACGCACCAATGACGTCATCAACTTGGAAGATGTGCCAGATAGGGAGATAAAAACACAGGGCAAGCTAGCACGTACCCTCTTCTGTAGCTTGCGATACAACAGGATAATGCATAGAATCACTGTCCCCATGTTGAAAAGTGTGGCAGCTAGGGCCCTGGATGAAGTGAACTTGAACTCGTATGTACGAAAGACAATCTAGGCCTCAGCTAAGGCACTATTAGCAAGGCAGGCAGGAGGAGAATCCCCGGCATCAACCATAGAAAAGGAAGGCAAAAGCCCTGCATCGAAGGCCTCATTCGTCGGCTTTGGGAGGATACTCACGGCTTTGATTAAAGATGCCATTGGAGAGGTGGAAGAACCTGAGCACACGGGGGAGACACCGGATAGGTCACCCTCTCAAGAGCAAGATGTACCACCAAGCCCTAGAAGCCCGCTGCAGTCTCCAAAGATGAGAAGAGAACGAGAACTAGAAAAAGAGAGGATGGGGAAGGAGAGGGCTGAAAGATGCACCAAGAGAAGGCAAGAGAGGCCAAGAATGCCGTCAAGTGAAAGAATTGAAACCAATAGTGAGGAAGAACAGACCCGATCAACCCAAAGGAAGCCCCAAAGACCAAGGAAAGAGACTCTCCAAAAGCAGCAAAGGGAAACTAAAGAGAGAATGACAAAGAAAGAGAAGGAAGAGCTACTAAAAGCGCAAAGAGAGTCCAAGAAAGCCAAAGAAGAGAGAAGAAACAAAGAGAAGGCTGAACTATAGAGAATAGCAAAAGAATAAAAAAGGGTAGAGGAGGAAAGGAGAAGGAAGGCAGAAGAAGAAGACGAAGAGTTGAGGACGAAGGAAGAAGAGGACTTGGTACAAGCTGTGCACATGTCCATTGAGTAGCAATGCAGACATGAGGAATTTGCAGCAATGAGCCCACCAAGGCAAGATAGGGTAGGGACCAGTGGTCAAGTGCTAGAAGACTTGCCTCCACTTGTTCTAGAAGGAAAATGCAAGGCTGCACTCCACCCGATCCCACCCACCATATTGCCAGTCACCCCAACAATTGCGGCAACACAAGGCACCCCAACCGCAGTTGATGCCAGCAACCTCATGGTATGGGTGCAGTTCTTAGTAGACAAAGCACATACCCCAACACCCAACTCTAGTATAGGGACCCCAATGATAGGAATAAAAAGGCCAGCAGCTACGGATGCCAAATCCCAATAGGGGCCCAAGCAACAAAGAGTCAAGGCTACTACCACTGCAAGGCCGCAGCCCACTGATCATGATGAGCATGTCAATGAGATTTATGCTCAATTGGAAAGAGCAAAGGAGGAGAAGAAAGCCGCATGGCAAAGCTAGAAGTTGAAAGAGAAATATCGGTTGCTTTCCAACTAAAAAAGACACGCCAAGTGGCCATACAACAAAAAGAAATCAAGGAGCTAAAAGTAGAGCTCAAAGCCAAGGAAGATAAGGAGGAATACTGGCGAGAAAGACTAGAAAAAGAGAACTAGGAGCTAGTAGGAATGCAAAGGGAGTACAACCTCCTGGTCCTATAGCAAGCAGAGCTTGAAACGTGGATGAGAAGGCTCCAGAAGGACATCGAAGAGCTTATCGTACTAGATGCAGAGAGAGCACAAGAGAAAGAATAACAAAAGAGATTGGAAAGAGAGATTGAGTGCCTAACAAAGGAGAAAGAAAAAATGGCATAGAAATGGAAAGGGCATGAGTCGATGATAGTGATCCTATCACAAAGGCAAAGTCAAGGCTTGGAAGAAATGAAAAAGAAGGCAAAGGAATGGGAGGGCAAGAGTGAGAAGAAAGTGAAAGACTTGGCGAGCCGTTTGGCCCTTGCAGAAGGAAGCAGAATACTGGTAGAAAGCAGGGCGGATGCTGCTCAGGCAAGTTTGGAGGCCTAGCAATGTGCCTTCCTCAACACAATCTTAGACATCACACTCTCTAAAGAGGAAGTGGTAGTTGATACGCTCAAAAGAAAGTTGGAAATAGCTCGCAAGGTGATAAGGCAAGGGTTGTGCTCCTAAGTCCAGGCAACAAGAGTTAGTCTGACTTGGTAAGACCAACGAGAAAATCTGCTGAGAGCGGGCTTGACGATGCAGGAAGTGAATGCATTAGGACTCCAAGAGAAACAATTACAGGAAGCAGAAGCAAAATCAAGCCATGATGGGACACAACGAGATGAGGAGTTGGTCCCACCACCTCTCTCGCCACAACTAGAACCCCCTCAAGAACAAGATACCACAGTAGAAAGGAAAGCCGAGGCTAAAAAGAAAAGAGCTAGAATGCTTGAATAGACACACAAAAGAGTAAAAGCGTAACCGCTTGCAGTCCCAGAGCCTCCTATCCCGCCGAAGAAAGACTGCTTACCCATGAATTGGAACACGGAGCTATCACTGTGGGAGTAGTGGAAAAACCACCGCCAACCCCGGATTTCAGTTTTCGATACCTAGTGGCCCTAAGCGGAGTGCTATCAACCGAAGTGGTAAAGGAAGCGATCGCCATGAAAAGAAGGCTTGGTGACTGATGGCTCACTGAAAGAGAGAAGAATCCAACCGCATGGGGGACAGAATCTCCTGACTATTGGGAATTAAGGTTGAGGAGGTAACTCACACAGTGAAAGGCTATGAATCGCAACCTAAATGGAGAAGAAGAGTCTGGAATGGTAATGTAGATGCTCGGATGTCGTTTTGTGGCTCCCTGCCCTTCGTGCGAAATGATCCGACCTACCTATCGTATCCTAGAAGGATAGGAGTAGATTTTGATCCTGACATCCATGGCCGATATGAATTCCCTAAGATCTATAACGTCAATGCCACAAAGCTTGAGGAAGCACTCACTTTCTTAGAAAAAGATTTAGGGGACTCCATGGCCCACTTCTTAGGTGAATTCTCTTCCTACATAGACCCCGCCTTTGTAACAACATGTAACTATATTAGATTACTTAGGACACTCCTCAAGCAACACCCTGCACGTGCAGAATATCATCTTTCGTCGCTTTTGTTATATATTAATGCGGGAATAGATAATTGTGCCATGACTTGGCTGATGCTGTGTGCTGCTCTACTCCCGTCATTTTGCATGGCTCTCCTTGAGGACATGAACGATAGCCGTTTCACCAGCTATAGCCATCCTTTTTTATCCACCACTCCTCTCCATGCTAGGATAATCCAAAAAGGGTATATACTAAGTAGGACCTTCCTAAGTAAATCATTGAAGCCCCCTACCTCCCCATCTCACAAGTCACGTCCACAACACCTCCCCCTATACAAACTGGGTCCTTAAGTGTGGGACAACGCCTTGATTTACGACCCAACTCCCAACTCCACATCACGAGCACACGAACATAGCACAGTGAGGTAGGCAGACCCCTAGGAAAGTGCACGATCTTTCCTTTTTCAGGTACAATGAAGGCAATGAATCCCCAACTTCGGAGGCCCATCATAACTGGTTTGCAAGCTGTCAGCTAAAAAATGCCAAGGTTTCTACAGATCGATGGGGCAAGGTCAAGGCCCTCAATTCGAGTGTAGTCAGAGAGAATATTAATAGAGATTCGACCGAGCCCATGATGACAAGCCCTTTCTTCTTAAAGTAGAGCAGCAACAATAAAATTTCCTTAAGTTGGTCAAGCTTCTTGTCTCCTCTTAGAGGAAGAGCAGACAAGAAAGAACAGTGGTGTGGATGTTGTAGCCTTTGAGCAAGCTTTTATGGCAAGGCAGAAGGGCAAGGGCAGCCAAGCTAAAAATGCTCCTCAAAGCTCTGGGACATCAAGTGCTTCACAGAGTAGCAAGAAAGAAGGGGCACACAATCCAAGAAGAGTAACTGCCACTATTGCAAGAAGCTAGAATACTACATCACAGAATGTGGAAAGTGTATAGCCAAGGAGAAGGGGTTAGGATGTCTGTTTATAATGCACCTTCCCTTGCTACTAAGTCCATGTCCTTTGTTGCAAACCGGGACTGTTGTTTTTACACATATAGTTATGACTCTTCTTGGGCTAATAGACCATTTAGCTCTACGGAGAATGCAAGCACATGGTTTTTTGACAATGGTGCTTCTAGGTATATCACATCCCACAAGGATTTGTTTTCTTCCGTTATTGCAGCCCTTGTTGGCAAGTTTGTACAGTGTGCCAACAATGCATCATATCTTGTTAAAGGCATTGGGAAGATTATGTTGACAGTTGATGGCTCTATTCTCCATTTGTACGATGCCTTATTTGTGCCAGGCAAGCACAAAGAAGAACTCATTATCTATTTCTTCTTTGGCAAGGTGTGGTTTTTAAGTTATCTTTGATGGTGGCAAATGTATGGTCAGAGATAAGGAACATATGACTTTGGTTTTGACCAGCACTTAATGTCATGGGTTATATGAGTTGGATGCTTATTCAGTTGATTAGTCGGTCTATCTGGCATCTACTCTCACTCCTACTATGTCATAGGCAAAGTTATGGCATGCTCACACGGGGCATGTAAACTATGGTAGCTTGATGCTTATGCAGCGTACATAGATGCTTGATGGTTTACCTCTCTTGGAGAAACCTCCTGAGCATATATGCGAAGGATGTATTTTGGGGAAAATACATCATTTTTTGTTTCCCCGTGTTGTTGCCTTTAAAACAAGTTACAGATTGTGCACTCAAATGTATGTAGCCCTATGCAGACAAAGTCATTGGGTGGCTATTACTATTTTGTCACTTTTATTGATGACTTTACTCGTTTTTGCTGTGTCTACTCTTTGGTGAAAAACGGGAAGGAACACGGAGTGAACTCGGCAAACATGGAGAAGAGAAGAGAAGAGAGAAGAAACTCTGATGAATGGAATGATGAAGATCTGAATCATGGAGTGAATGTGATACAAGGGAACAAGAGTGCCGTAGCACAAGATGATGAAGACAACCACGAACCATGAACCGCAATGTCGTCCTGAAGGGGTGGGAGGGTAGTGGAGAGGCTGGAGAGAAGAGGTGACGGATTGAATGAATCAGCCGTGAGGAATGAATGAGAGAGTGGCCTATAAATAGGCACAGTCAGTCTAGAATGGTACCCCTTTTTGGGGCTGCAAACCCTAAATGCAAAACGCAGAAACGCAAAAACGCAAACTACGGGTGAAGGGTGAAGGGTTAAGGGTGAAAGGTTTCTCAACACCCCTTCTCAGGCCCAAAAAGGGGAACAAGAGAAGAGTGAGGTGGAGATGCAATGCTACATGTTGAAGAATGCTCATACAGCAGGTGCCACTTGGACGGTGTCCCTCGTGGGAAAATTGTTCACTTGCCCAAGCGCCCTAGTACAAAGATGATGAAAACATGCAATGCATAGGAGAAATGTCCGACTTTGTGTGGTGCCGAGAACCCGTACTCGATCTCCGGAGATGGCTCCATGCTAACCAAGTGACCAAGGCAAGAAGAGAAGAGGAGGAAGAAGATGTAGAGGATCCCTAAGATTCAAGATTTCCATCGGAAAGGGAACCTATAGTAAAGACTAGTAGATAAAGTGAACTGGAGAACCTGAAACACAACCTTGGGAGAGAAGCCACTAGCTGCGTGCATCCATGTGGGAAGGAATATGAAGGCCTCGTCACCAAGTCGCAGTTGAACCTTCGAGATCCCGATCTAGGTGGTACCTAAAGATCTTGGATATCAATAGAAGAGATGACTAGTTGAAGACAACCATCCTAAGAAAGTAAAGGATGGGTGAAGAACTTCATGTGGAGTAGGTTTCCCCTCTGAGGTGGGAGGTGGGAGGTGGAGGAGCCCCTGCTGAAGTCGAAGAAGTAGATGCCTCCTCTAAGAGCAAAGAAATAACATCCCCCTCTGAATCCCCCTCTAAAGTAGATAGGGAATCCAAAAGCTCATGGATCATGGACTCCAAAATGTCTGATGACGAAGAAAGTGCCGCCAGTCGTGCCGAAGAAGGTATCTGGGGTGCTGAAGAGCTCTCAGAGGTAGCCTCTCGAACCTTAGTAGTCGAGGGTGGGGAAGGGTGGGGTTCAGAATGAGCAAGAGGTGGGCAACATTCGTTGTCTCTTAGTGGACCAGACTGAGTAGCCGAAGAAGAGGAAGGAGTTGAGCAGCCACTGTCTCTCGAAGGAGCAAACTGATGAGGAGACGGTATCAAACAATCACTGTCTCTCGATGGAGCGGATTGCAAATCCGTAGGTCGTGGAAGCCACTATACCTAAAAATAAGTGGGAGAAGACTGTCATTGGCATTGCGACGATCTCCAGGAGGTCGTAGCATCAATTGATCCTCCATGTGCTCGAAAGGACTTAGTACGCATCGGATGCATCTTATTGCCTTGAGCATAGTACTCTGATAGCCGATACAGAACGATCTTTGTGGCCCAGAAAGGAGAGGTGGCACAAGGAGTGCCTGGTGGAAGATGCATATACTCCGGGGGGGTGGGGAGCAAAGGTCGAAGTCGGCAAGCATTGGGAGGTGTGTTCAATGATGCCACAGTAGAAGCACCCAGTAGTCTTGACATCTGTTGGTAAAGAAGCCATGGATACCAGTGTGCCTTGTTGAAGAAGGAAGAGGTCAGTCACCATGAACCACAAACTGCAATGTCCGCCTCAAGGGGTGTGAGGGCAGTGTGAAGCACGAACCGCAATGTCCGCCTCAAGGGGTGGGAGGGTAGTGGAATGGCTAAAAGTGAGCTGCCAATGGGAGGAGGATGCGACCAACAGTAAGAGGTTGCAACCAGTAGAAAAACGTAGGTGAGGAGAGAGAAAGACTAAAAACGCAAGCAGGATAGTCTGTAGGAGAGAGAAAGACTAAAACGCAAGCAGGACAGCCTGCAATAGAGAGAAAGACTAAAAACGTAAGCAATAAGAGAGAAAAAGACTAAAAACGCACGCAGGACAGCGTGCTGGAGAGAGAAAGACTAAAAACGCAAGCAGCAGGACCATGATGACGTGGTAGGCTATACGGCAGCAGGTCTGCACAGGAACAGCAGTCGCTTAGCTGGAATCAGCTCCAAACTGCGTGAAGAGGGCTGAAAATCAGGCTTCAACTGATGGAGACAGCAATGGACAGCTTCAGCTGAGATGTCCTCCGTGAACGGGGTGTAGGCAGCAAGCTGAAACACCTCAAATCTGCAAAAACGAGATTTTGATGCAATGGAAGAAGAAGAGAAGTGGATGCCAAATCCACCACCGGTCTTTGCCTTCACTGGAGTGGAGGATCTTCGCTGCTAGGTGAGCAGATCCAGCTCTAATACCATGTCAAAAGATGATGTACCAGCGAGATAGTAGGGTTTGCAGGGAGGAACACGGAGTGAACTCGGCAAACATGGAGAAGAGAAGAGAAGAGAGAAGAAACTCTGATGAATGGAATGATGAAGATCTGAATCATGGAGTGAATGTGATACAAGGGAACAAGGGTGCCGTAGCACAAGGAAGATGATGAAGACAGCCACGAACCACGAACTACGAACCGCAATGTCTTCCTGAAGGGGTGCGAGGGTAGTAGAGAGGCTGGAGAGAAGAGGTGACGGACTGTATGAATTAGCCGTGAGGAATGAATGAGAGAGTGGCTTATAAATAGGCACAGTTAGTCTAGGATGTCACCCCTTTTTGGGGCTGCAAACCCTAAACGCAAAATGCAAAAACACAAAAACGCAAACTGCGGGTGAAGGGTTTCTCAAAAGGTAGGTGTTTATAAATATGATTTTTCAACACCTTCACAAATATCTTATACATCGTGCCCATCAAGAAAATCGGTCTCCAATGCATAAGTTTCAAGGGGGAGAGAACTTTAAGAATCAACTTAATCACCCATTCTTTCCAAGGCATGTTGTCAAAAACCCAAACTTGTTGACACATGACCACCAATGGTTTTGCCAAAAGAGATGCATAGGTTGCAAAGAATTCATTGGTAATACCATCCCAATCGCCAAGGCTTTTATCATTAAGAAAATGCAACAAAACTTGCATAACTTCACCCTCATAGATATCAGCTTCCAAGTTGTCTTGCATATCCTAGGGAACTTAATCTCTGACCAAGGTACAAAAGACTGCACAGGCATGAGAGATTGGGGGTCCTTGACCATATGACCATCTGCATTTTGCAATCTCACCATAATCTCCTGCGTAGGGGATACATACAAAGCTCAAAAAAATTTATGGGTCTGACAAGAATTGTCCCAAAGACCCTCGATTATGTCCCAAAGCTTAGCTTGTTGATAAGACCGTAGCTGAAAACATTGAATAAGTTCAGCCAGCTTTGCTGATAATGAGACCAGAAAAACATCATGCAAAGAATCCAGCAAGAGTAGATAAATCAAGGCCAAGATGTCCTATGCAACATGCAAATACTACCTAGCAAGCAAAACATGGTAAATCCCATATTGCCTTGACACCATCTACACATTAAGAAGCAGCCTTTCAAATGAAGCCAAGCCTTCTAGTGGAAAATCGCAGAGAAACCTTTCAAGCAGTTGGCTCATATATCCCTTGAAGATAGAATTACTTCAAAAAGAAGAGTTAAATCACAAGGGCAGCCTACCCGAGAGACCCATGAAAGCAACCGCTATCTAATCATATCAAGCTGGAGAGAAAAATGATTTGATTAGACATATTTCTATGATACTTGCATTTCCAAAATGTCTAGTAAAAAGGGATCCTCATGCATAACATAGTTATGGTCCAATCGAGACCGCATGGCCAAGTATTGAGTTAAGTAAAATGTAAACCCCGAAGCTAAGGGAGAATGCCAAGATCAAAGATCTTGTTCGAGAACCTCCATCACAAAAGCATTCCAAGCCTTGCTTTCTAAGGTGTCCATCAGAGAGTGCTCCAAAGTAGACCAGGAAGAGTGAACACACATTAAAATCACATGACTTCAAAAAGAAGAGTTAAATCACAAGGGCAGCCTACCCAAGAGACCCATGAAAGCAACCGAGATCTAAACATATCAAGCTGGAGAGAAAAATGATTTCATAAGACATATTGCTGCGATACTTGCATTTCCAAAATTTCTGGTAAAAGGGGATCCTCATGCATAATATAGTTATGGTCCAATTGAGACCACATGGCCAAGTATTAAGCTAAGTAAAATGTAAACCCCGAAGCTGAGGGAGAAAGCCAAGATCAAAGATCTTGTTTGAGAACCTCCATCACAAAAGCATTCCAAACCCTGCTTTCCAAGTTGTCCATGAGAGAGTGCTCAAAAGTAGACTGGGAAGAGTCAACACACACATTAAAATCACCCATAAGAAAATGTGGTGTACCCAAAGACAAAGAACCATGAAGGCGGTTCCACAAGGCCTAATGATGTAATGAGTTTTTAGGTGTATAAAGGCCAACCAGCCATAAAACCTATCCTTCAAAAACAATTTCAACCACTAGGAGGTGTCCTTGAACATCATTCTCAATAAGCACGCGTGGAATTTCACATGTGCCACCATAAGGATACTTGAATACTGCATTGCCTTGCTACCAGCATAAAAAAGACAGTAACCATGACAATCCAAAATACGGCCAGCATCATCGGGACATTTGTGCTCAATAGCACACAACACATTCCAATTGTTCCAATGCAAAATATGCCACATGTCATGCTACTTACTACAAGCACAAATCCTACAAACATTCCAAGTGGCAATCGACTTACCTGAAACCACAAAAGTTAGGGATGAGGCTGCTCATGCCTCGCTTGAACTTTCTTTGCCAATGCCTCAAAAATCCCATCATCTAGGAAATCCACCAAAACTGCAAAAGCATTCTACCCCAAATGAGCAAATGTCGAAGAGCAAGGGCTAATTCCATTCATTGGGCCCAAACGAGGGTATCTACGATCTCATGGGATGATCGCCTTGCCTTCACAATCAAATCAAGCCGTGTTGATGGGTCCCTGGGACAATGTTGAGAATGCTTAACATGTGTTTGCAACTATGTGGACTACTTTGAATTAGAAGGGTCCATGACACTCACACATGGCTCATCTGAAGATTTATCCTTTCTACGTACGTATGTATGGAAGGAATCCTAGGCACCAAAGATGATGGACCCACAGGCTGCTGAGTTTCAACCTTCTTGCCCTTTCTATGATGGACATCCACTCAACCAGAATCATCAAGATCTGAAGATAGCACAGGGCACTTATCTTGGACCAAATCTTTTTGCAAAAACTGTTCCCCGAACATTGGTGCATCAACATTGTATCAATGTCCATATTATGAGAATCAGGAGTATCTTTTTTTTTCTCCTGACACTCTACCATGAAGTGACCAAGCTTGCCACAAGAGAAGCAGTGAGACCAACAAAGGTACCCCATTTAAGTCTGAACCAGAGTGGGTGCATACCATTTCAATTAAGATGCAACCGATTGGGCTGTTCTTGTGGTATCCCACAACATGCACAATTGATTCCTGTTGCCTGCCCACATACTTGGATCCACCAAAACAGTACCAATGGCTAACATTGCATCCCTTAGCAAAGGCCAATGAACCATAGGACATCTTTTCACCCCAACCCATATTGGACATTCTTGTTTAAGCAAGCATTGGAAATCAGCCATGGGTCTCCATGGCACCACATGAACCAACTATCTATCACAGAAGAGGGACAACCTACCCAAATGGTCATCTTGATTGGTGATTGATGTAAGGATCACCCCATAGAATCCCCTGGGACCCACAAAATTCTCTTCAACACAATCAGACCTTAGAATGGAAGTTAACCACCGACAGATCCAAGGTATCACTAGGATCTTGCCCATTAAGAAAAGGATGACCCCACACTCATAAAAAGAAGAGAAGGAGCAAAGCACATTCTGCGACATGAGCATCCACAATGTCTACTTCATCACAATTTGGAAGATTGCTATTATGTGTTGAGCATATTCACCTAGTAAAGAGTTACCTAATTCTAGCAAATGTTCCCAATCCAAGTCTGGGGAATCATCAGAGTGGTTAGCAACTTGTGCATATGAGCACAGGAAAAACTCCGAAGAGATAAGAGGCAATCATCATGGAGGCATCCAAATCATGTTTGCTGCATTTCATAGAAAGCTGTGTATTAGCATGGAGCCATGTCCTTAGCCATTTCCTTAGTACATGGGACCATCTCATCATTCTGAATCCGGCCCCAAGGCTTCAACCACCTAATCTATGAAAGCTGTATTGAGCTCAGACATCGTGACAAAAGGGTGGGCTGCAGGTATGTCTTCAATGTTGCTGCCCTCTGCCCCTTAATGATTCTACCCTAGAATGTGCTTGTTGCAAAAAACGTAACCCTAAAAACTTCGACAGTAAAAAGCAGGCTATCCTATAGACTGGGCCTGTTGCCTTGTGTCTATGACAGATTTCTCTGCATTCAGTTCCAGATTTTGCAGGGCCTGCAGCCCCGCCTGCTCTTGGTAAACCAGGGTCTGCTAGCAGTCTGTACCTGTGACTGTCCAGTTTTGGCAACTTGTATGCAGAGCTCCGCCCACCCACAGCCTGCATGAAATGTACCTACCTGCAATAACATGTAATCTCTATTTTTTTTTAAAAGGAATAAGTGTATATTAATGTTGGAATATTTACATCCAGCCTTCAGGCCAACCAAACAGAAAGGATACAAGTCTCACATTTTTACATCAGACCATCAGGTTAGCAATACAACTAAAAGTCTACCACAACTCAAACACAGAAATGTCACTCAGAAAGAACAGCTGGAGTGGAGTGAACAATATTCAGCCAGGGAGCAACAATGTCAAGAAGAATCAGATCAGCTGAGACCATAGAGGAGATCTGCCATAACAGTAAACCACGAATACGGGCCACATGACCATGGATACCCGATATCGAATCAAAAATGAAGGCATTCCGAGTGCACAAAATATGCCACAGGGCTGTCCATCTAAGGAAGTGGAAAAGGCAAGAGTAATCTGAGTGCAAAGACGCCGAGGAATAATCCACGAACGAACTGATATCCGGTGCTGAGTTGTCACACACCACACACAGGAAACAAAAAAAAAGACCAGCTAGCATGATCAAATGTCTTTTCAATATCAAGCTGAAGCATAACCACCTGCTAAGCTAAAGCTTTAGCATAGTCAATCCCCAGTTTAACATTAAAAATTTTGTACATTATATTCTGGCCCTTGATGAAACCGTATTGGCGTGGATGGATCAATTGCGGAAATACTTTCTGCAACCTGTTAGCGATGATTTTAGAAAAGATTTTATATAAAGAACCCATTAAATGGGTCTCCATTGTTTCAAGGAGGATGGAGAGGGAACCTTGGGCAATAACCAAATGATAGCAATCTTCTAGTCTTAAGGCATCTCACCAAAATTCCACACTTGCTAACACAGACGAGACAATGGATCCTTGCTCCACATGGGCCAAAAACAATTCATTAGAAAGCCTATCCCAACCAAGGCTTTTCCTTCGAGGCAAATTAGACAACACCTCTTCCACTTCCTCCTCCGAAATATCGGCCTCCATCAAATCAACCCATTCTAGCTTAACCTAATTACCAACCAGATTGCAAATATATCTGCGAGCAGAAAGAACCGCATCTGAAAGAGTCTCCTGTCGGCCCAACAGTGATTTATAAAAGTCAACACACATCTAAATAATGGAAGCAAGTTCAATCATCATAACACCTTGCTCATCCATCAAACGCACAATATTTTCACGAGCATATTTCTGATGCAAGCGAGCAAAGAATTCATGGGATTGACAGTTATTGTCGCGTAAAGATTCCGCTCTGGCCAGTAATTTGTATTTAGCATATTCCTCTTTCTGTAAAGGTTAAACTCTGCCTTTCAACCATTCGATGCATGTGAGCAAGTCATCATTGGAGTCCCCCAATTGGCATAGAGACAACGAGTGGGTCAACAATGCTTGCGCATCCCGCAATTCAGCGCATAAAGAGAAAGCATGCTGAATACCATACTATCAGGATAACAATTAAGCATTATCCCTAAATACAGCACATGCTTGCATCCCTTACAGCTGCCAAAGCATCCCAAGCCTGTCGTTCAAGACCATTCATGACCGAGTGCTATGAAGTCACCTGATCCATAGATACACATGCATTGAAGTCACCCATAACAAAGCCTGGACAAGCCATGGCCAAGTAGTGCAAATCATCCCAGAGTTGATGACGTTCTCGAGCAGTAGAAGGAGCATACACCCCCACCAGCCACAAAACCTCTCCCTCATATAGGATTTCCAGAATCATAAATCTACCGCGATGGTCCTGAGAAACCAAAGATGGTTGCAATGATGATTTGACGGCCAACATAACTCCAGATTTATGTGGAACACGTCCACTAAAAAAGACTCAATAATCCTTGTATACATAGGTAGATCTTGCCAAAGCATGTTGTTTATGCTCCACAACACAATAAACGTCCCAATTACTAGTTAACACAACTTTCCACATCCGATTCTGCACATGTACTCTGTGTGTGTGTGTGTGTGTGTGTGTGTGTGTGTGTGTGCCGGGCCTCTGCGCGCAGCAAGGGCAAGATTGCAACTACACAAGCAGACCAGCGTTTCAATTCCAGAACTACAGTTGCACGAACAGACAAGCAAGCTAGCGCATAAGTTCCTCAAGTTGGTAATTGCTCTCTCTTTTTTTTTTCTGTGATGAGTAATTTTACATTGATTGCAAAAAAAAGTACATGAAGATTACAAAGTGCAAGTTGGCTGTAGGTCATCATGTATAAACCAAATACAATGGATTTTGTGAGTACAACAAGATGAGAGTTCAAAAGGCACCTCGGGACTAGACATACACAAAGGATCAAGAGTTTTGGTGGGATTTAGCCGCATGGGCCTAGGCCTCAGCTGCCAATGTCTCTAGTATACCATCATCAAAGAAGTCCCTCAGCACCGCAAAGGGATTGAGTCGCTGATGTTTAGCGTGTGAGGAAGAAGACACATTGACTGGGTGGGAGGAAGAACTTGGGTACTCACAATCCCATGGAATGATGACTCTACCAGCAACATTAAAAGCCAACTAAGGTGGAGGGTTGCATGTGCACAGTGATGATCAGGATGATTCTTGATGTGGCTGTTGCTCTTTTGGGGCTGGTGGTTCCTTGATAACAGTAGGGACTCATGTGGTAGGTGCATCCAAGGATATTTCTCTCTGACAGGAATAAGTGTGGAGGGTTTCCTGCAAAGAAGAAGGTGCAATAGGTGTTGGCAGGACAAAATTCTCCTTTTCCTTTCTTTTGTTGCGTCGAGCTTCCATCCCTTTCCCTTTGCAACATATGTCATGACATACAATATGCAATATCTCAAGTGAGTAGGTTTATGCACAACCCACAAATAGTGCATTGGCAAGCTATCAAGCAGATCTTTAAATATTTGCAAGGTACTCAATCGCATGCCATTTATTTCCCAAGGAGGAGATTTGGACTTAGAGGCTTACAATGATTCAGATTGGGTTAGTGATTCAAACCGTAGGTAGTCTACTAGTGGACACTGTTTCTTTCTGGGCCACTCATGCATTCTGTGGCTACGTAAGAAACAACCTACAATGGCTACCTTGTCTTGTGAGGCTGAGTATGGGGTAGCCTTCACAACAACAATGGAATGTGTATGGCTGCGTAGATTGTTGGCTGATCTACAAATTTCATTAGTGGGAAAGAGATGCTATGCAAGAGAGATCAGTTTGATGTATGTTCCTACACAGGGAAATGTTGCCGACATTTTCACCAAAGCACTACCTCATGAGAAGTTTGAGGCTTTTGGGAAGTCCTTGAGCTTATCAACCTTTGGTGATTGGCCTTACTATACTTCCATCATATTGGCACTACAAGGAGATATTAGAATTTGCCAATTCTATGGGCAATGCCCAATGTTTTAGTTATCTAGTTTGCAGTGTGAACACAACTAAGTTGATAAGTTGTGATACCACATTTAGAATTAGTTCTAGAGTTAGCTAGCTAACTTCAATTGAGTTAGGGGTTTGGTCTACCTTAGACCTAAGGTTGTACGTTCATTCATTGACTTTCGGTTTAGCAAGTACACTAGATAATTTTCAGCTCACACCATCTACTATAATGTCTACTCTCACTCTCTTATTTCTCTCTTCTCCATAGCTGGTGCATTTCCAACACTGCTGCTGGCCCCGAAAAGGCCACAGCCCCTAATAAGGCTACCACTCCTAATTAGACTCATGCTCCGAAGAATCTCAAGGCCCCATCCTCTCTGAAAAAGTAAGTCTGTGTCCCAAAGTTCCAACATTGAAGCAAGATGGAATCTCCAACCATCAAAGAAACATCTTGCTGTTGCAGGTAGTGCCATGACTGCTATTGCACATACCCTCTTTGATGCAGCACCGACACCACGCAAGCCGCATACAAGCATACTCTCTTTGACGCAGTGCTGACACCACGTGAGCCACATACAAGCATACTCGGTATCTCCAAAGTCTATTTTACAAGCTTCATAGTAATCAGGTGAATCTCTATCCATGTGTGCAATCTGTTGACTCCTAGTGCTGCCCTCGCCACACTGCCCTTCCTAATTTTTTAAGATACAATCAAGTCCCTCAACCAAACTTCACTAGACACTCTCAAGATTAAGGATTTCTTTGTGAACATTCTCACTCAGTTTGTCCAAGTCGGAAGGGCTCATACAAGGCTACAATTATCATAGCAAGGCAGTTGCTGATGAGTCCATTCAGCAAATCTTGATCTTCTCATTGTATTGGTATATCTTAATGATGTTGTAGTTTATCAGATATGCTTAAACTCAGCAGTGTCCCATATGCTGTTATGGATGCATATACAAGTAGTGGGTAAATTTGATGGCAATAAAAGCAGCTAAGTTTCTCAAGGCATTGCTATGGGCGATGCATTCTCAATTGAGTAAAGGCCAAGACCCACACCAAACCCCTTTTCGGAGATGGATTTAGGTCCCAAAAAACACCAAGCTCTAGTTTCTACAGCTCACTAGCCATTCCTCGAGTAAGCCACCACATCAAGATAGCAACCTAATGCAAGGCCCAACCTTGAGATGTATTCCATGCCTTGATGTCATGTGCATGAGTGGACTTAGCCAACCCACTTTGCACCATCCAATTCAGCATGATGTTAGCCATTTCAGTGATGCTGTGTCATTTCATCCCCTATGATGTAAAGGCCTTCCCCCATATGAGGTGTTGGAAATGTTGTGCTGTTCCTAAACCATTTGGAGTCCATTCTCAGAAAAGTAAAAAGGATGTCTATCCTTTTCCCCTAAAGGGGGGAGGTGTGACGTGTATGGCATTCTTGGTGCAGACCCTTACGTAACTACTTGCTATTAGTTTTGAGTAGAGCTTCCCACTCCCAAGGTGGGACAGGCTCAGTTCGGTTTCATTCTCTCTTTCTCCACTCTTAACACATCACAATAGAATCCTTTTTCTTGGAAAAGGAAAAAGAGTTGGACACTTGCATGGAACTTTTAGATAGGATTATTCTCCATAGGAAACATTCTTTCTCTCATTTTAACATCTTGTTGAAGGTTGCTGATGGCAAACCAATATTTGCATATACTAGCAACCTCTGAAGAAAATGAGCATACCATCCTTCCATACAACAAAAGGTTTTCTTGCTGGGGGCTCAAAGAACACTTCAACAACATGAAGTGGCATACCAGGTGGAGAAAAGTGCACCACCCAATGAGCTCTAGGCAAAGGTTGTAGGACGTCATAGCAAATAATAGGTTGTGAGAGGACCCAAGCTTGATGGTGGTACAGCAGGATAGATCATGGAGACTTTGGGCTTCAGAGAGAGAAATCTGCTTAACTATAGGAGAGATTTTGTGTAGAGTAGATAGCAATGTCACTATCCCTCATTTTCTTTTTTGTTTTAGAAGCAGAGATTATGACCTGAAAGTGACATTCTTTATGTATCCCATATATATGTTTTAAGATTCTTCCGATTGCTCTCTAGATTGACTGTTACATGGAGGCTTAAAAGACAACATTCAGGACTGTTGCTTGGCTGTAGATTTGGCAGAGCTTTTAGGATGATTTTCTCAACTCTGAGGCAACTGTTCAGCTTAAAGCCTACATTGTGATGGGACTTTCATTCCCACATGGGACTTTTCACAAGGAGAGTGGTTACGAATGATGGCAAGGAAAGATTATTTGCAACAGGAACAAATTACTAAAAAATAAATATTCATAAGGATTAGCTGTCTCCCAGGCTGGCCACTCTAAAGGGAGGATATTTTAAGTAGAGAGTTTTTTTAAAAACTAGTCTGGTGATCTGTAAAAGCGAATCATACATGAGATCTCTACATGGGAGGTGCCTACAAAGGCCATGTGTGTCTGAGGACATGAATGAATGGTGTCTATCCTGACCTGATTGTGTATGACTCTTATCTGCTAGCCTGAGATGCTGGTCCTCTGTCTATAGCCTAGGTTGCTACTCACCAAGTCGCAATCATCTCCTTGAAAGCCATGAAAGACCACTCTGAGAGCTCTTCTCCAAACTGTCCTAGCTTTGGGTCAGTCCCTTACACAGTTGCCTGAGTTGCTCCACATATTGAGCAGAAGTGCTTTGCCATGACCAAGCCAAGTGCCTATTAGACTCTTAAACATATCAACCAAACTCATCTTCATGAGCATAACAAAGAAGGTTGGGTCATCTCACCTGTACCAATATCGTGAAGCTGCTTTGGTGGCATGTTAGGAAACATTGACATTTCCAAGCCTGCAATTCTGAGTTGCGATTCTAGCCTATAGATTCGGTCTCCTCTAATGTGCCAACAAACTCCCTCCTTCCTATGCACAACTACCTAGATCTAGTTCACTGTACCATTTTCAATCACAACGATCCTCTGGCAGTGCAGTCTACGTACTTTCTCAAATCATCCTCCTCCTTCATGAGTCTGCCATCCTCTTCAATACAGGAAAAGAGAATGACCCCTAAATTCTAATTGACAATCATTCTCAAGATGGAGACTAAAGGGACTTGGAGGAGGTCAGATGATGATGCAATCTGTTTTTTGATGGGTTCCTGAAAAGTCAAGGGTAAACTTCAACACTTCACAAACTTGTATAGGTTTCTTTCCAAACAGGATATTTTTTTACTAGTGGTAGCCACAAGCAGATAGGGATCCTCCTCCTTTGGAAGCAGAGATGATGGCAGATTCACCACAGAGGATGCAGATTTTCCAGAACACCAAGTTGCGCTCATCAGAGGATCAGGATTATTAGTACATTATGATAGGTAGTGCATTAATCCAGATCCAACTCTGTGTCCTTAGCAGGGTTGGATGCATTGGCTTATCAAAGGAGACAATTGATTGAGATCCAACGGAGCGTGTGTTGAGAGATCCTTCCAGGATGAGGATCCAAAGGTGTATTTTCTTTAAAATCTCTTGTGAAGTTTTGACTACTGTGCTACAGCCTCAGCTAAAAGAAGCAGCACTTTTAGGATGACTCTTGACAAGGAATGGTTCTTGACGGCACTTTGCTTGATAAGGACTGTCAGTTTTACTTAAGGTACCTCTTTTGAAGGTGTAGTTGCTAAACAATGACCTTTCCTTCCACTAAAGTGGCTTATGGCTAAGCAAGATCCTCCCTTAACCTTCCACACTAACCCCCAGCCATGCAAGCAGCAGCAGATCCATCTCCTCATCCCCTTCTTGAACACCTCCCACCCCTCCAAAAAGCCACCCAAAAAAAAGCCCACCCCTGCCCTACCATCACCAAGGCATTGCTATCTTTGGATGCATTTTTTGTTAAAGCAAGTTATTCATGGACACTTGTGCTTGTTTGTTTTAAAACCATCCTCATCAAAAGGTCCAACCTTGAGAAATCTGTGTCCATCTTTACAGGGGGGTTTTCCTGTTGCCTTTTTTGAAAATTGCAATCAACTATAGGAACGTGTCAATAATATGAATTTGTAATGAGCTTAAAAGATGATTTTAGGATACAGGATAAAGCAGCAAAGTTAACAATTCTATGATTTTCACTTGTTGTGCCTCAGTTATTTCAGGAGTTTGAACTGCTTTTTATTGGTGTTATGAAATAGATCCTGGACGTAGCCACTTTGACTGGAGCTTGTGTTGTGGCTCTTGGGTATGATGTGGGAGGTATGTTAATGTTTCTTACCCCTTACTGCCCTCTTCACAACCGCGCCCCCCCCCACAAAAAGAAAAAAAACAAAAAGAACCCCTGCAGGTCCCCCACATGTTCGATGAAAGTGTTCTGTGAGTTAAATGCCCTTTGCCCCTCTGACAGCAGTTAGCTGCATGGCTACAGGCTTCTTCACCACCAGTGAAAGTATGGCAGAACAACTTTCAGCTGCAGCTAGGATAGCTGGTGAGAAAATATGGAGGCTTCCACTCGTGGAAAGGTTGACTAAAATCCACTTATGCCTCTCCATACAATGTAGGAAACTTTTTAAGATTTTTGAGGTTTTCATCTTGTCACATGCTAGGTATAGAGAATCTCTGAGCAGCTCAATTGCGGATATAAGAAATTCTGGTGGCCACGATGGAAGCAGCATTAAGGCTGCTCTGTTCTTGAAAGAGGTGATCAGCTTACAGTTCAGGGTCTACATTTTTCTTTGGTTGGGTGGGATCTTGTATCCACAGGGAAGGACAATCTCATTTGGCTGTTCCCCTTTCATAAATGCAGTTTGTAACCGTTGGCATGGAGTGGGCTCATTTAGACATCTCTGGACCAGTTTGGAATCGGAAATCTGGCACAGCTTCTGGTTATCCTGTCAGAACTCTGGTCAATTGGATAAAGGGAATGTCACAATGAGGAAAATCAAACACTACATACGGTCATGATCCAATGTGTTGCCAAGGTGGAACCAGTGTATTCTCTCACATTGAATGAATCAGAAGACACTAGTTCTTAGGGATCAGCATCAAGCAGAAATGTCTAATAAGCATTATCTGCTGGATGGGCCAAAGGACGCCTGTTGCAGAATTGAGGAATAAACCAGAAAAATGAAAGTCACCAGTGAAATTTGATTTTACTTGCCCATGCTCACGTGGACTTTACACATTGACAAGCCCTTGGTTGATACAAACGGGCAGTCCAGTTGTGAACATGGTTCATGCTTGTAATATTTTCAATTGAGTACTAGTCTATTCTTTGGATGAGAAACAGGACATGTAGTCTCACCTGAAGTACTCCAAATATTCAGGCTTGTATATTTCTGTTGTGAAAATATGTGTCTTGGTTCATCCACTCAAACTATTGTCCTGGGTCGACCATATTTGTAGTCAGATTATGAAGGTCCAGAGCACTATCTCCATGCTTGGAAAGAAACATGAACTTATGCAGTCCTACCTAAAGCAAAGGATAAAGGGAATAAGTCATGGTGACCTCACTTATAGCTATTAGCATGGGGTTAGAAGTCTGACAATCTGACCTAATATGTTTTAAAATTGATTTTAGTTAAGAAGTTCTTGTCTCAAAATTCCTCATCTAGTATCACTAAAAGACAAAGAGAGAATGAACTCAATGATCTCATTGTCCCGATGGCCAAAGGCTCCCCTTGGAAGACGCACCCAGAGCAGGCATGCAATGCCCACGCCCAGCCGGCTGAGTGTGACAACGAAGCCCTCACCAAAATGAAGGCCCCACATACTCCAGCATGAAAGGGAGTATGAATTGCGGCTCCACAAAGGATGAAGTGGCCAGCATCAACAAAGCACCATCAAGGGCTGCCATGAACAACCAGCACCACAGAACTGACACCTGTGACCAACCATACAAGGAAGACTTCCATCCACATGGGGTATTGTTAATGTCATCAATTGAGGCTAGCTTTTAGTTTTCCCTGCTTAGTGTCTTCCTTAAATGCAATGAGTGTTGTGGGTGTACCCAACTTCTATCTACATCCTCACTCCAAGGTCCCATAATCTCAAGGAAAGGTAAGTTGTAATAAAATGCCACAGTTCTAGAATATGAGAGTTTTACTGTGTCTACTTATGGTATTCAAGTTTGAAGTCCTTGAAGCCGTTGAAAGTGCATGCAATAAGTTACTTGATCGAACATGTGGTCAAGGAACTGCATCATTGATCTCCCAATACCTAGTTCTTGCCCATCTCTTGCTCCCTGGACCCCATCCCCTACCCTAGTATTCCCACATTCGACATCTAGTAAAAGATCCGTCTAAATTCTGATGGAAAGGACATGGCCAGACTCCCAAGCTGCCCACTGAACATGTTTGTGCTCTCCAGGCTGCAAGCATTCCAGATGACTGGCTGTCCCAATCTCCTCCAGCACCTTACACAAGTGCCTTCAAACACAAGGGCCTCTAGCCCACCGAGGTATATTTGACAAACATGAAGCCTTCTTGAAGGAGAAGCTTCCAAGTCTGCCCATTGATGTCAGACCTGAGACCACCAACTTGCCTAACAGGGCTCAACTCTGTTATTCGAGGTTGATGATTCTGAAGCCACCACTGCTGATAGTCTGCCATGCCAATTTAGCCTGAGAGTCCCTGTATCCATCTGATCTGGACCATAGAAGTGTTGTAACTGAGATGCACATGCAGACAAGAAGCTGTATATCGGACACCCCTAACAAAGATTCGGTTGATGACCAGGGCTCTAGAGAACGATGGGCCATGCTTCAATACATCATCTTCAGCCCAATAGAGTCAACCATAGATTCAAACTGCTGGGTGGTGATGATGTCAAGCCCCTCTGGGAGCCTGAGATAGCTGACTGTCTACTCTCCAGGACATTGCATCCACAATGATCAGAAAGAGATATGGAGCCAATTCCAAACAACCATCTCTCCTACAGAAGGCTAGCTCTCTCCAAGCATAGTTGTTCTCCATGGCAAAACGTAGGGCCTACCAAGCCTCCTGCTGTTCAGGATTCCAATGCAGGAACCCCCACCTTCTAGTCTGGCCAATAGAGGTTTGGGGGGATCAGCCGAGCAAGTGGCTCCCATTACTCTTTGTCGATGGCTTAGAAAGCCATGGCAAAGATGGTTAGCAGTAGACTCTGCCCCCCTACTCAGACTATAGACATCATCCATGATGCTCAGACAGGCTTTGTTTAAAATCGGAGCATCTTGAACATGTTGTCACCTTTGGTCCAGCACAGGCAAGGGATAGCAGTCCTTGACTTGGCCTTCAAGAAGCTATGACAAGGTCGATTTGGACCCTTTGGAGGGTAGGATGGCCTGCCTAGGCTTTTGGATCAGCAGTGTCATGGCCCTTTAAATGACAGCCACCAGAAATAGGGCGATCTGCCGAGTCACAAGATTGGTTACACAGGGATGCCCCTCATCCCAGAGCGCCTAGAAGGATTTTGTTGGTTGCAACTTACTGGTTTAGAGGGCAACATGCAGAATCCTGGAGGGGGTATGCAGTAAGGAAGCGGGAGGAGGGGCTGGTTGGGTTGCGCAATGACAATAATTCTCTAGATTCTCGATATGCTGACCCATCAATGTGGCCTCAGCAATGTCCAGGGTACCAATGCGAAGGAAACTTGGCTGCAATGGCCGTTTGGCTGCCTCGGACCAGAGTTTTCCAATATGTGTGCTTAAAGGATAGCCCCATCGACGCAACTACGTGCCGCTAGGAGGGGAACGGCTGCTATCAATGAAAGGAAGCCACGATAGGAGCAACCGAGGAGATGAGAAGGTGGAGGGGAGGTGGTGGGGGGAGGATAATGTGCCACTAGAGCGCCGCACCAACCTAAGGGCGATGGAATTGGAGGAGGTAGAGATGTGAGGCTGCCAACACCTGCAGGTGCAGTTCCAAACGTCGCCTGAACAGCATGCAACTAGGCACCATGGCAAGGAAAACCACTGGGATGTCATAATGGAGAGCATTAGGAAGGTGGTACCCCTTGAATGGAGAAATGACACAATGACAGATCACACATGGATAGGGCTCTTTACTAGAGGAGAGATTTTTTTTGCAGTAGCAGCCACCAGTGGAGAGAGTGTGTTTACTTTCTAGAGATGGATGGCAAACTTAGGCGAGAGGATCTAGATCAGTCAAAGTTCACAAGATGCTCTCAACAAAGGATTAGAGTTGTGGCTCATTGTGATAGGACTTGGTACTTAGACCCAGACCCTCAAACTTGTATGGAAGATGGATGGAGACATTGGGCATATAGGAGGAGGACACTACAAAGGCTTCAATGGGATCGTGGGGAGTGGGTATAGAGAGATCCATTTGTAGAGACACCTCAAGATGTCCCCTTCTTTGGCTATACCACTAGGTTGGGGAGGAGAATACAATTGAGTAGGACTAGAGTGGTGCCAACTACAACTAAGTACTAGACTATCCAGGGGTATATCATAGCCTTTCTTGGTAGACTTCTAGAGGAGATTGGAGGACAGCTTTAGACCAAGAAAGATTTCAATCTTTCTTTGGTCATTAGCACACAAGAGTTTAGCAATTGGTACATGGCTTGGCTATGGTAGAGACCCTATTCTTTGCACTAGACATAGGGAGCATGAGGAGACTCAGAGGCATTGCTTACAGGATTCCCCATGTGCTCTGTAGGTCTAGAGGAGAGCCCTCAAGATGGTCTTTCATGGCACTACAAATTTTAAGATTGCTACGTGGGGAACAGTTGCATGGGTCACTGACAGAGACCCAGCTTGTGGGTATGAGGATGTACAGGGGTGTCAGACTTATCTCATCTCACGACAGCTTGTGAACACGACTTTCATGCAGATTTCTCACAAATAGTATGGACTTGGGGACATTGTCACAGATGGAAACTCATAGTTAGCATTATTTTTTGGTACATATGGACAGCTAGATGTAGGCAGGCTATTGATTTTTTGGACATATCTGCTGCAAAGACTCTCTCCAAGATCTGGACAATGACTGTGCATACTCTTCATGGGAGATGGGAGAGAATATAGGGCAGCTCGAAGACTATGAGGAACAGAAGAGATGCTTTTCTCAGGACTTGACATTCTAGCACCTTTTTCCTCTTCCAAACCCACATACTTTGGCATTATAGATCTCCCAACTAGCTATTCACTCAAGCTTTGTAATAGACTTCCCCTTGTTATATAACTCTTGATATGGAAGTCCCTTACAGGGCTACTTTATACTGGTTTTTTAGCCTTGGGACACTTTGTTCTGACTCCTAAGGTGTGTTAATAGAATTTTAACTTTTCTCTAGAACAAAAAAAAGGTTTTGGTATTGCACCTGCCACTAGCCACTCTTGCCTCCATGAGCTACTGCAAGGGCAAAAACATCAGTATGATAGCCACTTTAATGACGTGGCCGTTAACTCATAGCTTTAACTGGGGTCTCCCCGATCACCACAGGGAGATCTCGCATTAAGAAGTCAACTCGATTAAACCCCGATAGTGTCACATTAGCATGCAAGCAGTTTGGCCAAAAAGCAGTGGATCACAAGATGCAAGGCATGAATCCAAGGCAATGAGCAGCGGCAAACATTGGCAGTGATCAGCGAGGCACGAATTGCAGGAGCAGCAGATGCGCGAATCACAAGAGCAAATGCATCAGCATGTGATGGACATTAAAAGGAAGCACACACCATTGAGCTCCACCCCGATCCATGTATCGAATTGTGTCGTAGCTTCTACATCGAATTGTTGCTGCCGACTATTTGCATATCCACATCAACCTGTCTCTGCACGGTACCCTTCTCGCTGTTGCAGAATTTTGTACTTTGCTTTTTCTGTTCTTCTCATAATCAATCGGTGAAAAATCAGTAGCTTGAGTCCATAACTTGTTGTAGGGGCTTTAGTCCTTGCCCTCGGTCGGTTATTGATAGTTCATTACATTCTGTCTCTTATGCTTCCATGCTCAAATCGATGGTCTTGCCCAAGTCGATCCTCTCCATGGCCAGAGGAGTCCATGCCTCAATTGCCCGTAATGACCTTCATGCATGCCGATAGTGCTTGCTACTCATCGTTCTTATCAAATTAATAGTTTTTGGCTTTTTTTTATGCTAAAGATAATTTCTATTAATATAGAATAACAGAGAGACTTCAGTTACAAAAGCCCTGTTAGTTCAGCCATTTGGTGAACCTAGACAAGTCCTCTCTCTCGATTTTTCCTAGTAGGAAGGAGATAACTAAAAACCACCAAACTTTTGATGCTATCATTGGCCACTAATAGTAACAATGGTCCCCACAACTATAGCTTTGTTCCTAGTATCCCAAATTGCCTTAAGGTAATGATCCTAATCAGGTTTAGCATGACCCTCCCTTCTTGATCCAGCTTATTGCTTTCCCCAAAGATACATGCTTGCAGCTCAGCACCCGGCTCCAGGACATCTCTGATGTGTGGGAGTTCCTTGTTCCAGATTTGCTGTGCCTTACAGCCATTCCAGAATAGGTGTAGCATGTCTTCCTCCCCTCCATACATGCATGTACCATCCCCAAAACCTCTTTGGTGCATTTTTCTCACGGTGATCATGGCACCCATTATGATCCTCCATCCAAAAATTGTGTCTTGAAGTGGGATTCTAAGTCCCCAAAGGTTCTTCATGATTGTCTCAAAATCTGCTAGAGTCCATCCTGACTTTCCAGATCCTGCATACCCTCTCCACTTTGTTGGTCCTACGGCTCAAAAGGCTTTTCAAGTACTTCGTGTTGAGAGCATCTTGTACTGGCTTCTCCTTAATCTTCAGTGCCGGGTACTTTCTACCAATGTCTATCAATCTAGGCATGCCCTGTTGAGTAATTCTTCTTGCCACCACTTCCCATGTGAGCCTTGTGTTTTTTGATAGGTTCCATGTCATTGCCCCTTCTTTACCACTGACAACCCTGCCGTCCCCCTCGATCCAGTGCTTAGCTTTGCTCAACCCCTTTCCTGTCAGAGCCCTTGCATGCCATCCCACTTCTAGAGCAAGAGGCAGTTTGCACTCCCAGGCCCAGAATATGTTTGCCTCCTTATTGAGCTCTCGTCTTTCGAGGTCTGGATTTCCCTTCATCAAAATTCTGTTCCAACTGACTATTATGTCAGCTATTATCCCTTTGGCTTTGGCCACTAGTACTGCATGTGAAGTTATTATGTCTGTACCATCAATATTTCATCGTCTGTGTAAGTATGTATTCTCCTGTTCAAGAATAGCTGGTCGAATTTCCGCCCAAGGTGTCTCTTGTTCCCAGCATTTCCTCAAGAGTTTTCCCCTTAGTGCATCTCTTTCAGACTCAAGCCAAGGCAATGCCAGACCCCCATCTTCCATACTTCCTTTCATTGAGTCTATGCCAATTGGCACCATGTACCAACTTTTGCCTTGTTTACTCCATAAGAATTTTGCCACCATGGAATCCCATACTTTGCACTTGGTTCTGGTCAATTGTAGGACTGGAAGGTAAAATCTCATCGTGGGGAGGATGAAGAGCTTGAGAATTTTCACTTATGTTCCTGGAGTAGGATCATGTCTGGCTGGGTGGCGTTGATCCATTGCCATAGAAGGCTACGTTTGACATCACCTCCTATTCCCTTAACGTTTAATGAGAGCAAAGATATATTCTTATGCTTCTGCATTTTGTGTCCCGAGAGTTTCCATTGCCCTCAAAACCTCTATCATTCCATCCCAGCTCTGCATCCTCTTTTGAACTCGAGTTTGCACCTTCTCCTCCCCATTTTCCCACACTAGTTTGTGCCTCGAACCATCCCAAGCCCTAGGCTTTGGAGAAATTCACTCCCTTGGCTATGAACGTGAGGTGGAACTTAGCGTTGATGCTTGGGTATGTTGGTGATGGACAGCAGCAACTCAACTTCAAAGTGAGTGTGCACGATAGTAGAGAGTCTGTGTGTGTGGTCACTACACTACACTTGATTGATTGAAAAGTAAGGTACCAAGTACAAAGTACAACCCTTAAGACTCTAGGGTTATGTAAGTGACTTAAAGTGCGTTCACACACAGATGTGTATAATATGTGGTAAGTGACCAAAATGTGTAATATAAATACACAGATAAAGAGTAATGTGATTGGGAAAAAAAACCTCTCTTACAGAGAGTAAAAGTGTCCCAGTGTCCTACATACGGATCATTAACACTCCTGTGTGAGTGTGAAACATGAGTAAAATCCAATCCAACAAACCCCCCTGGGGTGATAAATGATCAACATACAAGGATCATCCACCAAAGAAGATCAAATTTAAAGCATTGTGAAATGCTTCAAATTTATCATAAGGAGGAGCTTTGGTGAAGATGTCTGCCACATTGTTGTTTGTAGGACAGTAGACAAGGTTGATATCCCTTGCATATAGCCTCTCTCTAACAAAGTGATAATTTATCTCAATGTGTTTCATGTGTGCATGAAACATTGGGTTCTATGCCACTATAATGGCATTCTAACTGTCAATAAACAAAGGAGTAGGCTCTATGACAAATACATCTGTGAGATGAAAGGATCGAGGTGCAGCTGAGATTCAGTAGACAGTGTGAGAGTGAGAGACAGAGTTGAAGCACGACACCCAAGAGAGTAGACTGAAAGAGTGTAACCTGAAAGTACAAAGTACAACCCTTAAACCTTAGGGTTGTAAGGGGTGTTCACACCCGACACACACTAAGTGCCCATAAGTGTGTAACATAACCACATAATCACATGCGACAATAAGACTATAAGTCTGGGGGAAAAAACCTCTCCTACCGAGAGTAAAAAGTGCCCCAGTGTCCTACTGATCACCGACACTCCCATATGAGCGTAGGCGTAAGTGAGGCGTGAGTCAAATACCCAACAAACCCCCCTGGAGTGAAGAGTGATCAAGAGTACAAGGATCATCCGCCACCAAAGGATATCAAATTTAAAGCATCGCGAAATGCTTCAAATTTGTCACGAGGAAGAGCTTTGGTGAAGATGTCTACCACATTACTAGTAGTAGGACAATAGACAAGGCTGATATCACCTGCATGTAGCCTCTCTCTGATAAAGTGATAATGGATCTCAATGTGTTTCGTACGAGCATGAAACATTGGGTTCTGTGCCACTGCAATGGCACTCTGACTGTCAGTGAACAACGGAGTAGACTCCGTAACAGATACATCCAAATCAGCTAGCAAGCGTCTAAGCCATACGCATTCAACTATGGTAGTGAAAGCTGCCTTGTATTCAGCTTCACATGACAATGTGGCAACAGTGGATTGTTTCTTGCTAAGCCAAGAAATGCAAGAAGAGCCAAGAAAGAAACAATTGCCACTAGTGGAGTGACGTGTATCATAATCACCAGCCCAATCAGAATCACTGTAAGCATGGAACTGCAATGGTCCCCCCTTGGCATAAAGCAACCCAAGAGATGGAGTACCCTGCAAGTAGCGAAAAACACGCTTGACAGCTTGCCAATGTGACATACGTGGCTGATGCATATACCTGCTCAAAGCTGAAACTGCAAACTGTATGTCCGGCCTAGTGTTGCATAGATAGATGAGACATCCAACTGCAGGAGCATATGTATGTATAAACAAATCACTGTCATCATGTAATGACAGTTTCAGTCCAGGTTCCATGGGAGTACAAACTGGCTTGCAATCCTGTAAGCCAAACTTCTTAAGAAGCTGCCCAATATACCTTGACTGTGATAGCCCAATACCTCGAGCATTATGTATGAACTGGATGCCCAAGTAGTAATGCAAAACTCCCAAGTCAGACATGTCAAAAGTTTGCTGCAAATTTTGTTTGAATGCTGAAATCTTATCAGCATGTGTTCCAGTGAGCAAAAGGTCATCAACACAAAGACATATAATCAGCATAGATCCCCCTTTTTTACATACGTAAAGGGTAGACTCAGATGAGCTGTTTAGAAACCCCTGACCAAGCAAGAAAGCATCTATTTTTGCATACCAAGCTCTAGGAGCTTGTTTCAAACCATATAGTGCCTTTTTGAGCTTGTATACCAGATGTTCTGAGCCTTCAACTGCAAAACCAATGGGCTGCTGTACATAAACTTCCTCCTGAAGTTCCCCATGTAAAAATGCAGTCTTGATATCAGATGGTCGTCATACGGGAAGTAGGAGCAAATGTCTCCTCATAATCAATGCCCTTTTTATGTGCATAGCCTTTAGCTACAAGCCGTGCCTTGTATTTATCAATGGATCCTTCTGCTTTCCTTTTCAGTTTGTAGACCCATTTCGTTCCAATGGCTTTCTTCCCAAATGGCATGGACACCAAATCCCAAGTTTGATTCTTAGTAATAGAATCTAATTCAGCTTGCATAGCTGCCATCCAATGCACACTGTGTTGTGCATCCTCATAACATTCAGGCTCTTCATTATCAAGGGTACTTGCTGCCATAATAAACTCCATGGTATGTGCTGAATCATGCAAACGAGTTTGCCTTCTAGTACGACCAGCCATGGGTGCATCCAAAGGACTATCTTGCATAGTCTGCAAATACCATCTAGGTAGCTGTCTAGCATCCTGACTGTGTGCAAGCTCTTGCTGAATTTCAGTTTCAGCATGATGCTGAATATTCCGATCAGCCAATGGCTGAATTTCTGCACTTTCCATAGGAGAAGCTGGCTGAACATTAGGTTCATTTTCTGAAGCTCCAGCTGAATCACCAAAAGTAATGGGCAGCAGCCCTTCAAAAACATCACGGGCAGCCTGATGTGTCCAAACCAGCCAAGGATAATTCTGATTTTTCATCAAAAACAACATCCCTACTGACAAAAACCTTCTTTGTAACGGGATCATAGAGTCTGTAGCCTTTGCTCTCATTGCTATATCCCATAAAAATGCACTTAACAGCCTTGTTGTCCAGCTTTTTTCTAAGTACCTGTGGAATATGGACATAGGCAAGACACCCAAAGGTACGAAAGTGACCAACAGAAGGTTTACGGCTGTTCCAAGCCTCAAAAGGTGTGATGGTCTTCAAGGCTTTGGTAGGGCATCTGTTCAAAATTTGGCAAGCACACATGATTGCTTCCATCCGAAAACTATGAGGCAAGCTTTTTGCCTTTAGCATACATCTGGCCATCTCCATGAGTGACCGATTCTTCCTCTCTGCTACCCCATTCTGCTGTGGAGCATAGGCTGTAGTATACTGATGGACTATGCCCTTCTGCTGCAAAAAGGAATTCAGCATAGAGGACATATATTCCCCCCTTGGTCCGAACGGAGAGTCTTAATCTTGCATCCAGATTGATTTTCAACAAGTGCACTGAAAGCCAAAAATGCATCATACACTTCTGACTTCTTTTTCAAACAGTAGACCCAATAAAAACGTGTAAAGTCATCAATGAATGTCACAAAATAATAACAACCGCCCAATGACATGGTCTGCATAGGCCCACAAACATCTGAATGCACCAAGTGCAATCTGGTTGTTGCTCTGAAAGCAACATCACGAGGAAATGAGAAACGATGCATTTTCCCCAAAATGCATCCCTCGCATAAGTGCTTAGGAGGTCTCTCCAAGAGAAGTAAGCCATCCAGCATCTGAGTACGCTGCAAAAGCATCAAGCTGCCAAAGTTTACATGCCCCAAACGAGCATGCCATAACTCCGCCTGTATCATAGCAGGAGTAAGAGTGGATATCAAGTATGCCGACTGATCTACGGAAAGAGCATCCAACTCATATAAACCATGACACAAAGATCCTGTCAAGACCAAAGTCATGCGTTCTTTATCTCTAACCATGCAACGGTCATCATCAAATGTGACCTGCAAACCACAACGTGCCAAAGAAGAAATAGAAAGCAAATTCTTTTTGATTCCAGGCACAAACAAAGCATCCTGCAGGCGGAGAATAGAGCCATCAATGGCTGTGAGCTGAATCTCCCCAATACCACGAACAGGATATGATGCATTATTGGCACATTGTACCGATTTCCCAACGGGAGGTGCACTAACTGAAGCAAACAAATCTCTGCGAGATGTAATATGTCTAGAAGCACCACTGTCAAAGAACCAAGTGCCAGCATCCTCTGTAGAGCTAAGTGCTCTATCGGTCCAAGAGATGCCATAACTGCAAGTGTAAAAACAATAGTCCTTGTCCACAACAAAGGACGCGGACTCACTAGCAGTGGAAGGAGTAGTAGAAACAGACATTCCTGACTCCTTCTTCTCTTTGGCAATGCGCTTTCTGCACTCAGTGATATAGTGGCCGGGCTTCTTACAATAGTGACATTTGCCTTTTTTAGCTTGCGTTCCCCCTTGTGTTTGATTCTGCAATGTGCCAGAAGTGCTAGAACTCTGTGGAGCATTTTTCACCTTGCTGTTTTTGCCTTTCTGTCTTGCCACAAAAGCCTGCTCAGAGGCTATAGTATCCACACCACTATTTTTCTGTGTTTGCTCCTCTAGAAGCAAACTAACCAGCTGAATAAAAGTGAGTGGGTGCTCAGCAATCCTCATGGTGAGGTTCAATGCAGTATGAAAAGACAAGTACGAAGGAGGTAAGGAATTCAAGGTGGTGGATATCAACTGTGCATCCGAAAAATACTCATCTACATTCATGAACTGCTCCCTCAAGTCCTGAATCTTGTTTAAGTGATCCTGCATAGAATCACCCTCATGCATCTTCAAAGTTTCCAACTCTTTCTTCAAGAAAGAGATTCTAGTCTCATTCTTTCGTGCAAACATATGCTCCAAAGTCAACCATGCATCTCGTGAAAAAGATGCCGAACGAATGTGAGGGATGATGGACCGTTGAACTGCGAGAGCAATCAGCGACAAGGCTTGTGCATCACGTGTATCCCAAGATTTTTGAGCTGTAGTTCTTGGAGGAAGTGGCTGAGGTGGAGCGGGCTGAGGTCCCCGTTGTCCACGTGCGCCATGGGAAGGAGGAGTAACGGGAGCTACAACTCCCGGTCGAGTTTCCTCTCCACTGACATAATCCCATAAATTCTTGGCCACTAATACATTCTTCATCATGAATGACCAAAGTGAGTAGTTGTTTCCGTCCAATCTGTCTTCCTTGGATACATACGTAAAGACATCACCTCCCTGATTTGCCATGATGACAAATTTCCAAAGACAAAATGAGCAATGTCAAAGCAGTATGGACTGGAAATCTGCAAATTTCCAAAAATTGCAGCAAACACGCTTCTGCAATTAATGTGCAAGGGCGTACTCTGTCAAAAAACTGTCTTTTAATGCACGCTTCCCAAGATGCAAACAGTGCTCAGCAACACTGTTATATCAAAATCCCCAAATTTTTTACCAAATTTTTTGTCAAAACAGTCTTTTTGTGACTGTACTAGCAGTTCATATGGAACTGTGCTCAAAATATACAAAAGCCCCAAAATTTCTGATGATCCAGTCCAGAAATTTGCATCAAATTTATCCCACACCTGTGCTGTGCCTGCCGCATATGAACCTCCTCTTCCAGAGCTTTGTTCTGGGCTAAAATTCAAAATTTTTGTTTAAAATGTACCTAACGTGGAGCAGGCTGACGTGCTGGTCAGACGGCGTACGCGGACTGCTGGTCGCTGGTCAGACGCAGGTGACAGTGCTGACGGTAGCAGGCAGGCGGCGCAGGAAACGGGGCCCTGGTGTTTGACGAGCGAACGGCGCCTGGGCTGACGTAGACTGTGCTGACGAACAGCGCGCTGGCAGACGTCTGCGCCTGCAGCTGACGTGACGCCTGGCGGGTGGAGCTGCGCTGGCGGGTGGCGCTGACCTGGCGGGTGGAGCTGACCTGGCGGGTGAAGCTACGCTGGCTCACTGACAGGCGCAGGGATAGGTTGCGTGCCACAGGCAGGCAGCCACAGACAGGCTGCACTTGGATACCACAGGCAGTGCTGGGGACTGGAGCTGGGCGCTGCAGACTGCAGACAGGTGGTGAGCTCAGAGCTGAGCCCTCATACCAAATGTGAGATGAAAGGATCGAGGTGCAGCTGAGATTCAGTAGATAGTGTGAGAGTGAGAGACAGAGTTGAAGCACGACACCCAAGAGAGTAGACTGAAAGAGTGTAACCTGAAAGTACAAAGTACAACCCTTAAACCTTAGGGTTGTAGGGGGTGTTCACACCCGACACACACTAAGTGTCCATAAGTATGTAACATAAGCACATAATCACATGCAACAATAAGACTAGAAGTCTGGGGGAAAAAACCTCTCCTACCGAGAGTAAAAAGTGCCCCAGTGTCCTACTGATCACCGATACTCCCATATGAGCGTAGGCGTAAGTGAGGCGTGAGTCAAATACCCAACAACATCAAGATCAAGCAACAAACATCTCAACCATACACATTCAACTGTAGTAGTAAAAGCTGTCTTGTATTCAGCTTCACAAGATGATGTAGCAACAATGGATTGTTTCTTGCTTCCCAGTGTCCTACATACAGATCACTAACACTCCTGTGTGAGTGTGAAACATGAGTAAAATCCAATCCAACAAACCCCCCTGGGGTGATAAATGATCAACATACAAGGATCATCCACCAAAGAAGTTCAAATTAAAAGCATTGTGAAATGCTTCAAATTTATCATAAGGAGGAGCTTTGATGAAGATGTCTGCCACATTGTTGTTTATAGGACAGTAGACAAGGTTGATATCCCTTGCATATAGCCTCTCTCTAACAAAGTGATAATTTATCTCAATGTGTTTCATGTGTGCATGAAACACTGGGTTCTATGTCACTATAATGGCATTCTAACTGTCAATAAACAAAGAAGTAGGCTCTATGACAAATACATCAAGATCAAGCAACAAACATCTCAACCATACACATTCAACTGTAGTAGTGAAAGCTGTCTTGTATTCAGCTTCACAAGATGATGTGGCAACAATGGATTGTTTCTTGTTAAGCCAAGAAACGCAAAAAGAACCAAGAAAGCATAGTTGTCAGGTATGAAAGATACGATACAGTACGGTATGATAAAATACGGTACTAAATGCATAGTTGTCAGGTACGAAAAGTACGATACGGTACAATACGATAAAATATGGTACTAAATGGTACCTCAAGATTTTATAAGTTACAATACGATATTAGTACAAAAAAAAAATTTAACTTCATTTTTTTTAAACTATAAATAATAGAACACATGTTTAAAGTGAAACTAGCAGTGCCATTACAAAATATGTTGAATACATGAGGTAAAAAGCCCTCGCAATCACATGCAAGCAGCAAACATCCGGGCAATGGTACAGTGTACTGGATACATCATACAATCATCAATGAGTGAAACTGGATACAATCATCAGTGATAGTACTAAGTAGATATAAAAAGGTAAGACTCGAGAGAGCTAAGGCCTAGAGGCTAGGATGACTCATGAGGCATCACTATCATCGACATCATCATCTGAGTGCTCATCAAGAGAGTTTGAAGATGACTCCTCATCATGATGAGGCACTCTCATACTCATCCTCACTGATAAGGTTACCATCATCATCAAATGATAGCTCCCTAGGCAATGACGGTCTAATTGTAGGGAAGGGGGGAATGTCATCATCAGGGACTAGAGATAGCTACTAGAGCCCCACCTCATATATGTCTGCAAACCACTTGAACCGCCCCTCGTCGATCTCGGAGAGCGCCGAATGACCATACCCTTGCTGGCAACTCGAACTCCTCGCCCACGAGCACGCTGACTAGGAGTGCCACGGGTGTCTACTGCTATAAGCTGTCTATAGAGCTCTGCAAAGATCTACTCCTCATCGACCTCCTGATGTACACTCGCAAGAGTGTCGCCCGTTAACTTGAATGTATCAATATTCACCCACACAATGCACATAAGATAATCGATTATAAATACTAAATTGTTGAGTATAATACTATAAAGTAACAAGTTGAAACCAACTCATCTATGGGGACCACACGAGTCAAATATGCAAGCTGATCTGACTAGAGCTCTCTATCATCCATGATCACCAGCGACTTGTAGGCCGGATGCACCAATGCTGCAAAACCATGGATGGGCCTATGCATCCATGCCCATCTCCTCTCTGCTATCTCTATGATGTATGCACGCTGAGAATCTGTGATTATTGTGCAAGCCGGTACCTCCACCAATGCCGCTCTGAAGAAGTGAACGAGAAGGCCCATGGTGGAACCCTCGCAATCAGTCATGCACAACACCCTATAAAAGGGAGTCACGGCAATCACAATGGCATGGACTTTTTGTCAAAACTGCTCATCAAGGCACAACTGCTGCATGGCTTTCGCCTCCTCTATCTCATGCTCATCCCACTCATTCTATAGAGTGGACACCACTATTTGGCGTAGGGCGGACCGCACCTCATAAAGCCGCTCCAACAATAACCACATATAAGCAAACCAAGTTGAAGAAGGCTTCTTCAACTCAAGTTTGCTATGCTTGCCATACATCGCAAGCACCTTCACCTTCATCGTGAAGAAGGTGACAACAGATGTAGCCTTGTGTACCACCCTCTTCACCCATTTTAGCTTCCCGATGTCCTCCATGAGCAAGTCCAAACAATGACTTGCACATGGAGTCCACACGATCGAAGGAAACTCGGTCTCAAGCAAACGGCCCATGCGCCGACAATTGGATGCATTGTCGGTCACAACTTGCACCACATTCAACAGGCCCACCTACAAGCACATCATACATGGCACAAATTATAAAAGCTTCGAGGAGAGATGAATCATGAATCATGACTTGAAAATTCTAATTATGATTCATGAATAATGAAAGCAACTTTAAAAAGACAATGTGTACCTCAATGATAGCTTGCCGAATGTGGCGGTTTCTACCCCTCTTGCCAATGTCTATGGCCCGCAAAAAATATGTGCCAAGTGGACATGAAACGAGTATGTTGATGATACCCTGTTTTTTATGGTCACTCCATCCATCGGTGATGACTAGGAGCTTGAGAGAGAGAGGATTGCCTCTCTGGTACTGCATGAGCCTCCAATCTTTGCCTTTTGCCAATGCCGGAGCTCAAGAGAGAGAAAGAGGGAGCTTGGAGGGGATGGGAGCTTGATGCAGCCTTGGAGTCTTGGAGACAAGAGGGAGGGCTGAGGAGAGACTTGCAAGAGTGTGTGTGTGTCGCAAATGATTAATCGTGCCTAGTTTGCGCCTTTTTCCCCAGCCCGTTTCACCCGGAAACTCTCTGGATAGCTCGCCTTGTCCCGTAGGATACGTGGCCAAAACACGTCTAAAATCTCATACGAAACAATACAGATACGTACCGTACGATTCGTATGGTACGAACCTGTCCGTTCAACGTACAAGTGCAACCCTGACTAAATGGTACCTTAAGATTTTATAAGGTACGGTACGATATTAGTACAAAAAATAATAACTTGATTATTTTGAATTAAAGATAATAGAATAGATATTTCAAGTCTAAATAGCAATGCTATTAGAGTATATACGATGAGTACTTGAGGGTAACATGCCAAAACCTAATGTTGCATGCATAACATGCGCTACTGCTACCTACAACTTAAAACTACATGGATAGAAGTGGATATAACATACATACATGATCATACAAATAAGAAAAGTGTGGGCTTGAGAGAGAGAAGGTTGAGAGAAATTGTTTAAATCTCAAATAATCTAAATAAGGAGCATTTAGCTAGTCCCAAATTACAGTTTGAATGGAAAAGATGCATCCATTAAGTCGGTACCTTATGGTACTAATAGGTAAGGTGTGGTACCTAAAGTATGGTATAGTATGAAACCTTTTATACGTGGTACTAGTGCAACTATGCAAGAAAGAAACAATTTCCACTTGTAGTGTGATGAGAATCAAAATCTCTAGCCCAATCGGAATCACTGTAAGCACGTAACTACAACGACAACGATCCTCCCCCCCCCCCCCTCCCCCTGGCATAAAGCAATCCAAGAGTCCTAGTGCCCTGTAAGTAACGAAAAACACACTTCACAACTTGCCAATGTGTTTGACATATGTGGGTTGTGCATATATTTGCTCAAGGTTGAAACTGCAAAGTGAATATCTGACCTTGTGTTGAATAAATAAAATAAAGCATCCAACTGCTAGAGCATATGTATGAATGTCAAACCTATCATCATCGTGCAAAGATAGCTTAAGTCCAGTCTCCATTGGTATAGTTACTAGCTTGCAATCTTGAAAACCAAATCTCTCAAGGAGTTTACCAATATATTTGGACTATGACAATCCAATGGCTCCAATATCACGAATAAACCAAATACCCAAATAGTAATGCAGAGGCCCCAAATTTGACTTATTAAAAGTTTGCCATAAAAAAAATTTCAATATTGAAATTTAACCAACATGCGGCCCTATGAGCAGAAGATCATCCACATAAAGACAAATAACCAACAAGGATCCCCTCTCTTTGCATACATAAAAAATAGACTCTGATGGGCTGTTAATGAATCCTTGGTTGAGTAGGACAGCATTAATTTTGGTATACCAAGCTCGTGGAGCTTGTTTCAAACCATACAAAGCTTTTTTCAACTTGCATACCAAGTGTTCGGTTCCAAAACCCGTGGGCTATTAAACATATACTTCTTTCTAAAGCTCCCCATGTAAAAATGTAGTTTTAATGTCAAGTCGATACACAATCCAACCATAATGGGCAATCAATGCAACCATACACTTGATAGTGGTCATATGGGATGTAGGAGCAAATGTCTCCTCATAATCAATGCTTTTCTTTTACACATAGCCTTTTGCCACAAGCTTGGCCTTGTACTCATCAATGGATCCATCCACTTTTCGTTTCAACTTATAGACCCATTTAGTGCCAATGGCTTTCTTTCCAAGGGGCAATGTAGCTAAATCCCATGTTTGATTCTTCGTGATAGAATCATATTCAACTTGCATTGTTGCCATCCAATGCATACTCTTGTGCATTCTCAAAAGAATCAGGCTCATCATCATCAAGTGTGTTTGTTGCCATAACAAACTCCATAGTATTAGCATAATCATATAGATGTGTTTATCTTCGAGTACATCCATCAAAAGGAGCATCCAAATGACTATCTTGTAGAGTCTGCAAGTACCATCTAGATATATCTCTACCCTCCTGATTATGTACATCCTCTTAAGGAACCTCATGTTCAACATCTTGCTAAATATTCAGATCAACCATAGGCTGAATTTCTACATTATTTAATGAAATAGCTGACTGAACATTCTGTTCATTTAATGAAGCTCCAGCTGTGCCATCAAAAGAAATAGGTAGCAGCCCTTCAAATACATTTGTTGTAGCCTGGTATGTGTCATAACCAACTAGACATAATTCTACTTTTTCATAAAAAATCACATCTCTACTATGACAAAAACTTTCTTGAAAACAGGATCGTACAATCTATACCCTTTGCTTTCACTACTATAGCCCACAAATATGCACTACTTTTTTCTCAATACTTTGGAAATATAAGCATATGCAAGATAGCCAAAGTATGAAAGTGATCAACTAAAGGTTTACGGCTATTCCGCCTCAAAAGGTGTTATATTTTTCAATGTCTTAGTAGGGCACCTATTCAAAACATGACAAGAACACATAACTACTTCCATCCAAAATCCATGTGTCTATTTTTTAGCTTTCAAGATACATATGGTTATCTCCATGAGTGACTGATTTTTCCTTTCTGCAACCCCATTCTTTTGCGGAGTATATGTAGTAGTATATTAATGTGCAATGTCTTTTTACTTTAAAATTTTATTTAACAATGAAGACATATATTTTTCCCCTCGGTCCAAACAAGGAGTCTTAATCTGACAGTCAGATTGATTTTCCAGAAGTGTAGTAAAAGTCAAAAATATATCATACCAACCAATGAATAAACCCAACAAAAACGTGTAAAGTTATCAATGAAGGTGACGAAGCAATAACATCCACCCAATGACTTTGTCTACCTGGGTCCGCATACGTTTAAATGCACAATCTGCAACAATACATCCACCTCACTATTATTCCTTGTTTGCTATTCTTGCAGCAATAAGCTAATCAATTGAAGAAAAGTAAGTGGTTGCATGGAAACTTACATCGTAAGATTCAATGCTGTATGAAAGGCCAAATAAGAAGATGGCAAAGAGTTCAAAGTCGTAGAAATCATACGAGCATCAAAATAATACTCATCTACATTCATCAACTGCTCACGCAAGTATTGAATTTTATTAAGATGATCTTGGATAGCATCACCTTCTTCCATCTTCACATTTTCAAGCTCCTTCCAAAAAGAAATGCGAGTATCATTTTTTCCAGCAAACATATGCTTAAGTGCAAGCCATGCTTCTCGTGAAGCAGCAACTAAACGAAAACGCGGATATGCAGATATGTAGATTGTTTGCATCTCCACATTGCCTTGGGTCTGTGTGCTGTTTTTCTTATCTTGTTGCTTCCCTTTCTATATTTGTACCGCTTGCCACCCATCCTCTTACTCCTGAGCATCTTCTCTCTTCTTGAGACACCTATGGTGCTCCTAGGCCTTCTCTCCTTGGCCACCACCACACAGGATCTGCTGTCTCTGGCCTTCCCTTCCTGCGGGACTTGCTCCCTCTTTGCCATTGGGCACTCTTTCTGGTAGTGGCCCCATTCTCACATCCATAGCATGTCCCCCACATATTTGCCCCATATTAGCCACTGTCTGAGTGAGCCAATTGTCGGGATGTCTAGCTCGAGACGATCAGGTCTAGGCATCATGGTGTCCCACGAAACACAAACTCTATTTTTGAAACGGCTGGCAAGCGGAGGCCCTTAGCGATCTTTGGGAGTGAGCTCCATAGGTGCACAGGTAGGTTTGGCCACCGGCTGCCACTACATGATGTGAACAATGTCAAGGCCCCTCGACTTTAAGCAGAGCTCTCGACTTTAAGCAGAGAATATTTTCACTTACCTTTTGCGCATCTTCCTGCTGAGTCCCTCCCCCATGCACGTGCGGAGACTCTCCGCCAATAAGTCAGAGATGACCTGTGGCTTTGACTTATATCTGAAGCTTGTAGTCCGTGACTACGGAGGGCTCCTGGCTCTCTGTGGTGCATCACCACCACCCTTCTTCTTGCTCGTCGTGCCCACGCTTCCTCTTCAGCAATCATTTGATCTCACATTCCACACTACTCTCTCGTTCGCCTATGCTCTCCGACATCTCCACGTCCTACGTCTCTACCAGGTCGCCAAACTCCATGCATCATGCATGGTGCATGCATGGGACGGATCCACGTGTCGGTGGCGATTTCCATGGCAAGGATATTAAATTGTTTAGGATTCTCTATTCTCTATTCAAAAACAATGAGCACGCGTACTTGCATCAAAGAATGATAGATTTTCTCTCTCTCTCTCTCTCCTTATTACAAAAAAACTATCATAGTTTTCTTCTAATAACATAGTTGTGAAAGTTCATCATCTTGTACTACTTTGTGACGATATCGAATTGTGATGTTCATAATTTTGTGTACTTACAAGGTGTCTTTTTGGTATTATACTACTTCTAGGAAAATATTGAATTGTAATGTTCATATTACGTACCAAAAACACCTATCGTTTTCTTTGATTATTCTAGTTTGTAATGTTATCCATGGTTGTGTGCATTTACTAAATAATAGTGATATTTCCAAGTGTCATTTGTGCAAGAACATGTATAATTTCAAGTGTCTTGCTAGAATTGATATTACTAGTGTTCCACAACCTGCATTGCTGGGTCCGAAAGGAGGTGAGTGGTAGTGCAATGTGCACGCATGGTGGCTGTGTTGTTGTCACCCTTGGTCACCAAAGCATAGTTCTGTTAATCATGGAGTCTAACATGCAATGACAACAGCTTATATTTTGCACACGCTCTTGTGCAAATGGCTAACATGCAAAGCCACAAAAGTCTTTTTCTTGCATTCCCATGCAAAAAATATAAAGTCGCAAGGCTCAAATACCCAAGAAAGAAAAAACAAACTTTATGTCATCAAGAATTGTCTATCAATTTCCACTCAAAAGAAAAAATTGTCAAAACATCCTTTTCTTTTTTGACTTCTTTAAAAGCAGAATGCATGTGGCCTCAATGACATGCTTCACGGACCTAGACATAGCCCTTAAAATGGGCGATATTCTCATTGATTCCACTACAAGTTTTGATTTTTTGCAAAAAGTTCACAATAAGGTTGTTGGTTTGAAAGATAGGTACGAACAATTTCAAAAACACACAATTCACATCCAAACAACAATGCAAAAGAACACAAAACATACTTGGATGTGGGAAATTAGCTTGAAAATTGTGTTTCACCCATATTTAGTTGGTGCAGTACAACTACGCAACAAAGATCATGGCATGCCCATGGCTTCTAATGAGAAAAGCTTCACTTTATATGTGAATGCAACATAGTAAGGACACTAAGTGGAGGAGGAACAAAGAAACATGTAACATAGCCATGATGTCTAACTTCAATAAATAACCCTTTATAAGCCATGAGGAAAGGTAAGGATTCGAATTGCTCAATGACTCGTGCAAGGGATCGACAAATCTTAGGCTTTGGAGCAATTGAGTGGAATTTCGCTTACAAGGCCAATTGAATCTTAGAAGCATGATAATATCCATAAGCAGGAGTTGCCATCTATCAAACATGTCACAATCAAAGGATCAAATGTTACAATGAAAAAAATAGCACACAAACCTCACTTAAACACAATCAACCATGGTAACAAACTCTAACAAAGTTGATAGAACTCACCAGCAAGAACATGTTGCAACAAAACAATCACTATAACATTTTTTGCAACACCTCTTTATATACTTGGAATGGTGATCCTCAAAATGAACACCCTTGCATCAATATTATTCCCTGTGATTATCTCACCCTCTATAATTTTATTATTGAATGCCTTGCATAAAAGTCTTGTGCAATTACGCAATCCTTTACATGATCCCTTGCATATAAGTCTTGTACCATTACATGATCCTTTACATGATCCCTTGATTATAAGGCTTGTACCATTGCGCAGTTCAAGTACTTTATACTATAAAGGAATGAATTCTCGTCACCCTCAGCAATATTGTCTATACTAAAGTATTGCCTCACATTTCTAAGCATCATGTCCAAAGCTTTTTCATTGAGCACACCCACTTCACTATTTCGAGGAGCAAGAATTTCTCTCACACCAAAAAACCTTGAAAAGTCATGCACAAAAGACACATCACCATATATAGATACAATGAGGTCATGAATGGTCTTGTCTTGCAAAATTATTTCAAGCGGGAGCATCACCTTGTCAATGTTAGCATCCAACATTGCACCATTTCCAATAGCTTGTATCCACCTCACAAAGTTGGCCTCCATGGCCCCTAATCCAACTTATGTGACTCATATTTTGTGTCAATCTCAAAACTAAGATATTGTCCTACAATTTTGAGAAGCACAAAGTTTGCATTCATAATGTATCCACGTGCAGCCTTTTAACACCACATGCAATATTTGTCGAGAGTCATCGCTAAAGAGGACAACTTTTCTCCCAAATTTCTTATACAAACACATAGCATCCCTTTGTGTCCTATCCAACACCTCTAAAGCAAAATGGTGCAACATGGGAGCCTCATCCCATAAAATACATCTCAACAATACTGCAAGATCCCTTTGCACTCAAATATTTTGAGTCGATCATAAGTCTAGTTGCAACAAAATTTTAAACTTTGAGTGGGTTGTTAGTCCATTAGGAAGAAGTGTGGCAATAGCAAATGATGTAGTAGCTAGTGCAACTCATCCTTGACCCCAAAATTTTGCAAGCAAACATTTATAAAGAATTGTCTTAGCAGACCCCTTGGGGCCATCTAAGAAATGAACTTTCCCTATACTTGCATCCATGGCTTTCATAATTGTCAAAAATGCAATTTTTGGCCCCATCATTAAGCATAGTCTCCATAGCTTCAACAAATCTTGCCTCCTCACAAACAACCATCATATATGAACTCATCCTCCGTCAACTAATTTCTACACATTTGCAAGGGATCAAGGCATACCTTCATAATCTTCCAAATTGCACCCATGTTGCCACAATAGACCTTGCACATGTGAACTCTTCATTTTAACCTTGTATTTGCAACCATTCATTGTACTCATGAGTTGATGACAACCTTCGCAAAATGTCTTCAATAAATGCTACCTTAAATGTCTCCCACGATTCTCCTAGGAAATGAGAATTACAAAAAACCAAGATAATAGCAAAGAGATTCCATTGTTGCACCCTTGTCTATATTTGATTGGCCTCCTACAAGCATTGGAGCCACTCATTGTCACTCTTGAGCATACCCTTGATGGAATCCATCATACACAAGTTCTCAAAGGAAGTACTCCCTCTACAAACCGTAAGAAGCAATCACAAATAAAACCTCTCGCCACTATTCGGAGGCACAAAGTACATGCAAGCACATGTATTACCCTTTTTCCCTCACAGTTCACTTGGTTGCAAACAAACCGCTCGCTCAAAGTTGTCTTCCTAACATTGTCATTCGCTACAATATCACGAATATTGTCAGCATCAGAGAAGACTATATTTTTATCCCCAAACAAGGAGATTCGCAACTGATGGATATCTAACTTCTCATTATGCAAACGATATTTATAAAATTTTCAACATGCCTTCGATGCGGAAACATAGCAAGCATCAAAGTATTGACTAGACTTGATCATGTCCCTTGTAGATATATTTATAAAGATATTTGATCTCAACAATGGTTGAGAAAATCTCAACATTTATATGAGCATTGTATCATTTACTCAAGGATTGTAAGGCATGACCCAACGATTATCAATATAGTTTCCCTTGACAAATGCTTTATTACCATCATCATGCTTTCTATAAATGAGATATCTTGCATGGTCCACACTAGTCATGGGCACAAATAGAGCGCAGTGGCCTTTGTGCATGCATGAACTCATTCAATTGAATTCTTGACAAGGACAATGGAAATTACACTTAACAACTATATCATGCGAATCAGGGAACTTCTCCTTGTCAAAAAGCTCCACACAGACCAACCTGTCATAATGATCAATATTGCATGGTTTAAAAGGCTCATCAAGTATTAGTAATCTATGAGAATGTGGCAAACCCCTCTTGGAACTCAATCACACTAGCATATCTAGCAACATGCCCAAAAAGCTCCCTCTTCAACAACAATTATATCATATCATTATGCTTTTCATGAAATGCTCACACATTGAAGTTAGGGCAATCGTGTGCCATTTGACCAAGCAGCAAGGCCTCTTGATTTTTTGGCTAGCTGGGATTGCACATAAAAGTGATAAATAGATCATGCTTTCCTTTGGTGTGCACCATACCCATGGCATCATGATACAATTGGTGCATATGTCTCAGCCTACCAATGAAGGATGATGGCCAAATGATACTCTTCCCTATACTGGCTCCAATCAAAGGACCTTGGACAAGATCTGTTGTTGTAACATGTCAGCCAAGCCTCGATACATTTTCAACCTCAATGTTTGTTGATTGCGTCGATACCAAGCAAGCCTACACTTGCACAATACCAGGCAACAATGAATTTTTGAAATAAGTGGCCTCCTTTTTAAAAACATGCATTGGTATCAATGTAGACTTGATATGATAAGCATAAAATTGTAGCTAGGTCACACAATTCTTATTGGAGAATTGGTGTAGGCCCACCCGATTTGAAACATCACTATAAGGGACTCGCACATGCCATCCATCCTCCCCACTACTGGGGAAAAGCACATATAACATGGGCATGTAAGATCTATGCAAATTCAACATTTTCACACATTGCCTCTAGATGTATACACATGTGTGTCATGATGGTCAAGCTTGTCCTCATCACCACCACTACTAGGTATAATTGTTGCTACAATCTCACTCCCCATAGGAACAAAGTATTATCAAGAGGTAGAGCAGCTTTCTGGTATTGACATTCGCAAATCAATTATGGGCTCAATTTGCAAATAAGTGCACACAGAACAAAAAGCATGTGCATAAACATTACATGCATGAATCATAGATTGGAGTAGTTCTAGTAGAAATGGCATAATTCTCAGCATAACTTCCAATTTGTTCCTCAATTTGTGCTCAATATCATATACATATAGCTGAGCAAACTTAGGTCTATGTTGTTGTGCTACATTAGGCAACAATGGACCTATGCAATGGTACATAGAGCCACATGCTTAAAATGTATATCTATTACCACAATTTGACAAAACCTCATCTATTTAAGCCCCCATTGACACAAATGAAAGAGTGCTCTGTATGCCCCTATGTTGGATTTAAACTCTCTACTATCACAATGGGATTCACCTAACAAGTATTGCAAAAGTTGTGGTGGTTCTTAGGTGGCAATGACACTTTTCCATCTCTATAATAATGCTTCCCAACAATGTGTCTATCTTTGATCTCAACATCCCATACCATAGCTCCACGATGAAAGCACATATTTGTAAGACTGCGTATCGAATGTATTTTAGGATCCTCAAAGAGCAATATGGTCATCATTGGATGATAGCCACATATAGGCAACTCATGCAAGATAGAGTAATAAACCCCTCTATCCGCACAAAATTCAAGAACATGCAATTGAATGTGCATCGCTGAACACATGTATACTTCATCACTCACATTTTGAGAGAGAACATTATCCCTATGATGAAGATCATGGGGCCCTATCTCATGTGCATGCATTCCTTCAACATGTAGAAGCAAATCATTTTGCACATGGCCATATGTGAAATTCATATTCATTGGGATACTGGTGTCATGGAATGTAGCATGCACATTCATAGAACTTTCTTGCAAAGGGTGTGCAATGGCTACATCTATTGGCACATTGGGGAGTCCATAATTTCGGCCACATGCAATCCTACTATGCATATTAACACATTGCAAATGTGATGGACCCACAACATATGGCATGAGTCCTGACCTTAGCCATATATCTACATCTTTGTCATGTTGACTTGAGAAGGTTTCTACACACACACAATCCATGATCTCTAGTGAATGCATGGACCAAAGGCAACATGGATCAAGGTATCAACCCTACAACAATCAAAACACAACAAATCAACCACCACAACGAATGATTGGGTACCCAACACATTCTCACAAATTATTTTACATGTGTGGATATAAAGATTAATAAAATAATGTATACGGAAAAGAGGCCTAAAGAAGTAAATGAAATAAAAATATAACTAGTGTGTAACAACTAAAGAGCATTCAAACATAAGAGTTGTTAAAGAACCTGAGAACAATGAATTCGAAATAGAAATTTCATTTGAAACAAAATGTGTGTAAAGAAAGAAGCATGCATTCCTAACCAACATGATTACACAACCTTCGATTCATCTAAGTGTACATGCCATTCAATCTACCCAATGTGATTGTCAAGGAACCTATTTCTCTCTCAATGGCATACAATTGCTTCCCTAATTCAATTGCTCACAATAATCCCTAATACAATCAACATCATCACATTCGATGGTCTCTCCTAGCCTAACACTTAAGGTATCATATACATAGCATGCATCTTCCTTCTTGTCATAATCACTACATCAAAAAAATGTATTTCTAAGTCCTCCACATCCTTGCTCAATGTTTTAATGAACCGCTCCATACTTCTACCAAGAGTAGCAATATGCCATCAAAGTATAATAAAGTCTTAGCAAACAATTTTACAAATTTTATATGCAATATGTTTTCAAAATATATATATATATATAAGAAAAAATATAACAATGTTTAAAAATATAGCATAATACAAAAATAATAAAAGCATTAAAAATTATCAACTTAGAGAGAGAGAATAGACAATTAAATGTCAAAAAAATGCTACGAGAGAGAGATGAACAAAAAACCCATGAATTCCATCACAAATAGGAATGAGATATCTAGTAACAAATGTGTTATCTTACAACACTCAAACATGGCATTAGTGTTATCTAAGGCATTCAATCATCCCCCAACCACAATCAAAGATGTAACCTCCTCACACATGGAAGGCACATCACTCTTAAGCTATGAGAAAGGAAAAGGACAACCTACACTGCAAATAATTGGTCCTCACTCATGGTCCTTCCTCCAAAGAGATTTCCACATATCATCAAAAACCATTTGTGTGAAGCCACATCTCCTTCACTATTGTTGTCAAAGACCCTATGGGTTGTTACACTTCAAATGACAATATATCACGTGAAACCTCTACATCCCAATAAAGGTTCTTATCCTTCATACTGAAAGCACCCAAAACTATTTTTTTGGTAATATATCACGTGAAACCTCTACATCCCAACAAAGGTTCTTATCCTTCATACTGAAAGCATCTAAAACTATTTTTTGGTAATGTGTGAAATTTGTCAAGATAATTTGGATTGGCAAGATGTTGTGTCGTGCCTGCATATCAAGCTCAAAATTCCGGACTTTGACTTAGCTCAAGCAATGGTGAGCTCTTCGTAGAAAGTAGTTATTGCATTTGAGTGGCACCCTAGGGAGTCTAGAAGTGGTGATTCTTCTCAAGCTCGTAGCATTTTGGCTATCTCCTTATGATTTTTTATCCTAAAATCACTCCTATTCACAGACGCCTAAGGCTCTCAAGAATGATTCACAACAAAGATATGGATACACGGAGCAACATTTGGGACCCTGTCACTTGTCAATGGATGCAACCTGCTTAGATCATGGAGAAATGACTCCCAAGTAGTCGAAATGGTGTGTTGAAGTTTTGGAACAGTTGAAAAAGAAATGGCCAACCTCTATGGCCATGAGCAAGGATAGTATTCTGAAAGATTTGAGGAGCCCAAATGGAAAATCACTCATGCTTTGTAGGTCCCTTGCTATTGTCATGAATGTCAAGGAGAAGTGGAGAAAAGAATTTCCCATGATTTGTACTAAAACTTGGAGGAAGCATTTCAGGTTCATCTGGAGGGCTACCCCTTCCTTAAAACTCAATGTGCTTAGATGGAGGATCCTAGTGCGCAAATCGGATGTTGTACGCTCGCGTAGTGAATGCTGGAAGGTCTTTTAGAACAATAGAACTCTACTTTTTGCACAAAATACAAGGTGAAAAGCATGAACGACATGAACAAGAGACCAATTGGGTGCAATCTCCCCCCATGCCTTGTGTGAGCGCTCCACAAAGCATGTATTTTATATATTAATCATCTTCAAGCTCAAATAATAGCCCAAATTACAAAATAGCAAGCTTTTAGCTTTTGAGTTTGCTTTAGCACAAAATAGAAATAAAGCTAATGGGCGGTGCCCAAAGAGTCTGGCATGCCCAATATAATGTCCAAGTATAAATAACATAATCGTGCGTCCATGCGCATACAAAATAATAATAAATATACAACGCCTCAATAAATAGGCGTGACAAAATATAGGCGCCATGCCTAAGGTATGTGCCCATCAAAATATAAATGATAAATCGAATACTCGCTATCCTCCAATGCTTTCCTCTGCCACTGCTACTATCTCTACACATCAACTGAAGAATTCACAATCGTTAGTAACATAATACAATTAAACTGACAAAAGTGAATACCTAGCAATCTTCAGCTACATAAATAAATCAACTGGTTAGAAATCAATCCTAACCTTAATTTATTACGAGTGCGCACTCTAAACTCATAAACGTTTATTAATTTAATATGCATTTTACGGAATCACCCGCTATGGAATCACCCATGTACACACTAAATTAATGAAACGCCCGAAAAGGATAGGCGTCCCCATCAACTTCTCACACAAAGAATCCACTTTGTGTATGAGCCCCGGTCATCAAAGTTTACGGAATCCACCGTAAAACCTCACCGAATAAACCGTGGCACGGAATCCACCGTGAAATATGCCTCCTAGCATCATACCCCCGAGGTGGGATAGCAATTGACCTTAATTGCTATTAGCTCAATGTGGAGCTAACAGAGTGGGGAAAGCATTTAAGTCTCTAGCGTGCATCCATTGGGCTTCTTCTACAGGATGGTTCTTAAATTTAACTAGATATCTAGAATATCTTCGGCCAGTTCTAGTGGTCATAAAATTAGTATCTATGATAGCTTCAGGTTCAAGTATTTCAGTCTCTTCCTCTAACAAAGGTGGGTTTTCATAAACAGGGTGTACAGGTAATTGGCCTCTAAAGGGTCTTAATAAACTAATGTGGAATGTGTTGTGAATTTTCCAGTGAGGTGGTAATTCTAACTTGAATGCATTGTCATTAATTTTATGAATGATCCTAAATGGTCCATAGAATCTAGGTGTTAATTTCACAACTGGATGTCTATCTACACTTTGTAGTCTACGTTTTTCTATTCTCAACCAAACATAGTCATCAACTTTGAAATTCATTGCTTGTCTTTTCTTATTGGCTTGTTTGGTATATGATTGCTGGGCTTTGGCAATCATGTGTTTAACCTCATCAAAAATAGTATTATGCATACTAGTAATATCATCAGCACTCTGAATTCTATTTGACAAAGATGCAACAGGTGTAGATAATCTATAACCATAAATCACTTCAAACGGTGCTTTCTTTGTAGATGTGTGTGGTGTATTGTTATATGCAAACTGCAATAAATGCAAATGTGTGTCCCATGTCTGTGGTTTAGAAATAGTATAAGCACGTAAAAGATCTAGTATAGTACTATTAGTAGCTTCTGTTTGTCCATTAGTTTCAGGATGAAATGCAGATGAGAAATCAATTTTTGTGCCTAGGTTAGCAAACAGAGTAATCCAAAAGTTGTTACAAAATCTAGAATCGCGATCAGAAATAATAACTTTTGGTAATCCATGGTTAGTGAAAACAGTTTTCAAAAACAATTGTGCTGCCTGTGATGCTATTAAAGTTTTCTCACATGGAATGAAATATGCTTGTTTACTAAACCTGTCTACTACTGTCCAAATCATATCATGGTTAGATTTAGTATTAGGTAAACCAGTAATAAAATCCATAAAAAAAATTTCCCATGGTCTTGACGGAATAGATAAAGGCATAAGTAATCCATACTGTTTACCATGATGTCTCTTAACTCTTTGACAAATCAAACATTCAGAAACAAAGTTAGATACATCAGTGTCCATATGCGGCCAATAAAAATCTTCAGTTAGTGTACGTAAAGTAGATATGATACCTCTATGACCTTGATATGGAGGACAATGAATTTCATTCAAAACAAAAGATCTGAATGGAACTGTAACACATAATCTCTTTTCATAAAACATAAATCCATCATTATAAGATAGTGAATCAATAGGAATCAAGTTATTTTGAACTAATATATTCCAATCAGCATGAAAAGTAATATCCTGATGATAAGTATCTTTCATAGCAATCAAAGAATCAAATGATATAATAGAAATATTATGAATGGCAGGTCTTCTACTTAATGCATCAGCCACTACATTTTCTTTACCGGGTTGATATTGAATGATAGGATGAAAACTTTGAATAAAGGATGCCCATTTGATATGTCGGTCAGATATTTGGGATTGGCTAAGTAAATGTCTAATACTTTGCTGATTGATCTTTATCATAAATTCTGAACCCATTAAGTAGTGTTTCCACTGTCTTAAGTCTTGTACGACAGCTAATAATTTTTTGTCATATGTGGAATATTTCAGTTCAGAGGGTTTCAGCTTACAACTAGAATAGGCTATAGGATGATTGTCCTGGATAAGTACGGCTCCTATTCCTGATCCACTAGCATCAGTCACTACTAAAAAGAAAGGTCTATTAAAATCAGGCAACTGTAGTACAGGAGCATGGGTTAATGCATGTTTCAATAAGTCAAAGGATTTCTGTTGATTATCGGACCATGATAGACAATACCTTTCTTCAGAAGTTTTGTTAATGGTAAAGCAAGTAATGAAAATTTACGCATAAACTTCCTATAGAAACTAGCAAGACCTAGGAATGATCGTAACTCATACACATTTTTAGGTACAGGCTAATTCAATATTGCATCTATTTTCTTAGGGTCAACTTTAATTCCATCAGATGATACAATATGACCTAAATACTCAATTTCTGTTTTAAAGAATTCACTCTTTTCCGGATTTACATACAACTGATTATCTTTTAATAACTGGAAAACCAATGACAAATGCTCATAATGTTCTTTCTCATTTTGACTAAACACCAAAATATCATCAAAGAAGACAATTACACAATACTGATATTTTAAAAATATACGGTTCATCATTCTACTAAATGTAGCAGGTGCATTAGTCAATCCGAAAGGCATCACTAAAAATTCATAATGATCAAACTGTGTCCTAAATGCAGTCTTGAATATGTCTGACTTATCTAGTCTCACCTAATGATAACCAGATTTAAGGTCTATTTTACTAAATATAGCAGATCCTTGCAGTTTATCCATAAGGTCATCGACTCTAGGAATTGGATACCTATTCTTTACAGTGATCTTATTTAAAGTTCGATAGTCAATGCACATACGATAGGTATTATTCTTTTTCTTGACTAACAGAACAGGTGCACCAAATGGAGAACTACTAGGTCTAATCAATCCTCTATTTAGTAATTCCTCAACTTGACTTTGAATTTCTTTTTGCTCTTTCTGGTTATGCCTATATGGTGCTTTACAAGAAGGTTGTGTGCCAGGAATCAAATCTATTTTATGGTCTTCTGGATGTGAAGGAGGTAAACCAGGTGGTAGATCTTCGACAAAACAGTCTTTAAAATGTGCAAGAAATTCTTTATGCCTAGGGTGCATATGATTTTCTTTAATTTGCAGTTCATTCACCCAAATGAGATAAGATTTACTACTTTTGCGTAATGCACGTTTAGCTTGAGTATGCGAAAGCAGTGGAAAAGCATTAGATGCATGCATACCATATAATGTAATATGTTTCCTTGAAATTTAATATTTACTGAATGTGTGGAATAATCTATATCAGGGTTATGCTGATGACGCCAAGGCATACCTAAAATAATATCACTAGATTGTAATGGGACAGCTAGAAAATTTCTTCTTTCAGTGTATTGACCAATTTGAATTTCTAAGTCATGCACTTCCTGTGTACCATTGTACCTAGTACCTAAGAATGCTGCTTTAATGCGATAATGCGTAGGTACAGTCTGTAATTTCAATTCTTTTACTAGCTTTGCGAAAATAAAATCATAAGTACTACCATCATCATGCAAAATAATATTTTCCTTTCCATGTACTAAACATTTCATAGTCAATAAAGAATGTGGAGTTGGCATACCTGGTAAAGTATTCGAAGGAGTAGTAGTGTCGTCCTCATCTTCCGTGAAATCAGGCATTTCTTCATGTTCGTCTTCTTCCATTGCTCCAAGGTAGTTGATATGGACAGGTGGCTTCTTCGAATGGCAATTTGCTGCTAGATGTCCAGGATGGTGGCATTTATAACATACTATAGGCTTGGCTTTGGTTACATTGTTGGCAATGACAGGAAGTCTAGGGACATTAGGATTTGGCTGTGGAATAGGCTTAGGGTTTTGATTGGTATTGGATGGTAAAGAAGGTGATTTTGCCCAATTCTTACGGAAAGATGATGAAGGAAAACGACCTTGATTAAATCTTCTAAAATTTGAGTTGAATTGCTTAGATCCATAATTACCATTGGCTTGGAATTGTTGTGGACGTCTGTCTCTACCTCGCAGCTTGTCTTCAGTGTCGTGAGCTAATGAAATTGCGTCTTCAAGAGTTGTAGGCTTGAACATATTAACTTCAGTGTAGTAATGCCCAAGGAGTCCAGACATATACTTGCGCTTGTGTGTCACTTTAGGTACGTCTTGAAGCATGCGTAACTGGAGTAGTGCATTTCAAAAACGCTCGGTGTACTGAGGAATAGGCTCACGATCTCATTGCTGAAGAAGGTCCCATTGCTTTATGGCTTTTTCATGGAATTGTGGAGGAAGGAAATTCTGCATAAACTTCTTCTTGAAATTCTCCCAGGTAGCGGGACAATCTATACTCTTGCATACCATAGTCCACCAAAGAGATGCTCTATCCATTAAATGATTAGTGACGCACTTGATTTTATCTTTTTCTGCATAGGTTTCCTCATGAAAATAGTCATCAAACTGACTAATGAATGCAAGAACAGTTTTTCCCTCTCGAGTGCCATTAAAAGTACGAAATTTGAAATTTCTTTTACTTATCTTTGATTCCTTGCGGATGGATTGAGCTTCGAGAGTCGCGTCGATGGTACGTCAAATAAGATCTTCAGATTGAGGTTCCTCTTTGTCGGTAGTCGATCTTTATAAATTAGCCAATTGAACTTGCAATGCTTGCCTAGCTCGTCGTTCTTCATCCAACTGCATCATAATTAAGTCCAGCTTTTGCTCCATCGTAGGTTCAGGTAGGTCGCCTTCAACCATTAAATAATCCATATGTGGTTCCATCATTCTGCAAAACTCAAAAGACCTCTCACTCTCAAAATCAAGTTAGTGGGATGAGCGTAGCTCAAGGTCGGGAATACAAGGCTTATTTTTTTTTTTTTGGGTGTGGCTTCACAATATTCGTCTTTGACTATTGCGGGATTTGTAATTTTTGAAAAATCTACGTTTTAATCTTCTACGTGTGCTGAAAATGCTTCAGCAAACCTGTGTATGCGTAGAGTACCTTCCAATGAACAACTTTGCAGTTCGGAGTTTCTGTGCGGGAACAGCCCTTCTATGAGTTTTGAACAGAAGTCAGTTTTGACTTCAGATGACTTGTCTGACTTGCAGAGTTGCAGACTTATGTGACTTGCAGAGTTTGAAGACTTGCAAAACTTAGTTGCTTTATGTAACTTGCAGAACTTCGACTTAAAATACTTACAGAACTTGAACTTTGCAGACTTGCTGAGTTGTAAGGCTTAACTGACTTGGAGCTTAAGTGATTAAGCTTATGAGCTTAATGACAAAAAATGTCAAATCGTGGGGGGGCCATTTTTTCCAGCCCGGCGAAATTTTTGGGCCTCCTCTGATACCTTGCGATGCAATTTTGAAGCTTTAAGCTTCTCTTAAGCTTTCTAAGCTTTACTACTAAGCTTAATAATAATAAAAGCTTTTAAGCTTTTAGGCTATGGAGTCTTATCTCTGTGTATGAAGACGACTTGATGTAGGAGATATCCACGTGGTCCTCCGCCTCTGCAAGCTGGTTCTTCGCAGTCTGATGATGGAGATAGAGGTTCTTGATTGCCACGAATCCAACCGTATCGACCGTTCGCGAACGAGATTGACCGTAGAGCTCGATCGTTCCAGGAGCTCCGCCTTTGCACAAGATGGGTAGCGATTGGAAGCTCTTGATCTCAGCTTCGCTCTGATACCACTGGTGCACAGATCGGATGTTGTACGCTCGTGTAGTGAATACCGGAAGGTCCCCAAGAACAATAGAACTCTACTTTTTGCACAAAATACAAGGTGAAAAGCATGAACGACATGAACAAGAGACCAATTGGGTGCAATCTCCCCCCATGCCTTGTGTGAGCGCTCCACAAAGCATGTATTTTATGTATTAATCATCTTCAAGCTCAAATAATAGCCCAAATTACAAAATAGCAAGCTTTTAGCTTTTGAGTTTGCTTTAGCACAAAATAGAAATAAAGCTAATAGGCGGTGCCCAAAGAGTCTGGCATGCCCAATACAATGTCCAAGTATAAATAACATAATCGTGCGCCCATGCGCATACAAAATAATAATAAATATCCAACGCCTCAATAAATAGGTGTGACAAAATATAGGTGCCATACCTAAGGTATGCGCCCATCAAAATATAAATGATAAATCGAATACTCGCTATCCTCCAATGCTTTCCTCCGCCACTGCTACTATCTCTACACATCAACTGAAGAATTCACAATCGTTAGTAAAATAATACAATTAAACTGACAAAAGTGAATGCCTAGCAATCTTCAGCTACATAAATAAATCAACTGGTTAGAAATCAATCCTAACCTTAATTTATTACGAGTGCGCACTCTAAACTCATAAACGTTTATTAATTTAATATGCATTTTGCAGAATCACCCACTATGGAATCACCCATGTACACACTAAATTAATGAAACGCCCGAAAAGGATAGGCGTCCCCATCAACTTCTCACACAAAGAATCCACTTTGTGTATGAGCCCCGGTCATCAAAGTTTACGGAATCCACCGTAAAACCTCACGAAATCCACCGTGAAATATGCCTCCTGGCATCAGATCCTCTTGAAAAAGTTGCCTCTTTGTGGAACTTGGTTAGAAGAATGGATATGTCCCCACTTTTCCCATTTTGTGGAAGGGCCTACGAAGTTGAGAAACACCTTTCCTAGGATTGTATTCACATTGCCCCACTTTGGAAGTATATAGGAAGATGGTTAAAGCCGACTAATTTGCAAGATAACTTCAACTTGACCATTGCTCTCTTTGTTGATAAGGCGAAACTAGATGACTCTACTCGGCAATTGATCTATGTAAACTTGGTGTCATCCTGAAGTTTATTTGGCTCAAGAGAAACTCTGCTATCTTTAGAGCTGGTAACAAAGATAGGCAAGACTGTTGTATTAGACAACTAAAGTGGAAAATCACTTCCGTGCTTGAGCCTCTGATTGTGAAGAATTGGATCTTTAAGCTTTTTCGTAGAAACTTTGAAGCCATAGCATAAGCCACACTACATTTGTAGGATGAAAGTATCCACTTGCTTTCAAATGGCTTTCACTTCTTGGATGCACCAAAGACTCCCCTTGCAAATTTATTACCCAATGGCTTCGTAGAATAGTAGTGTGGCTCTCTGCTATGTTTGTCAATGCCACTAAGTGGTTGTATGATACACACATCATGGTATCTCTATGCATTGGCTCTACATAAACAACATCCAACCACATGCTTACTACATGGGGAGTCCATGCCATATCTATTGGTACCACAACGTGGTGCAGGAGGAGCTTATTGGTGCCATTTCTATGCAAACAGCATGCCACATTGTGGGCCTATCATTTGCCATCTCTTTGCATGGCACAGTGTATGGCAACCGGCGTCACCTCTTTGCACCATTTTTGTGTGTGGATTTTTGTGAGCATGTATGTGTGTGGATCTTTGTCTCTATGATGCATAGCATGGTGTCATTGATGGCTATTATGGCATATCTATGATGTGTATGCATGGCTAATGTGGATGTCTCTGCAACATGAATACATCTCTCTGCAATGTAAATGCATCTGTGGGTCTCTATATAGTGCTAGAGAGGGTCCTTAACACACACACACACACACACACACACACACACACACAGAGTCAACCAAAAAAAAGAGAGAGGCAGCGTGTTTACCATTGCAAGCTAAAACTTTTATGGCCTTTGCCAATCCTTTGTCGTGTTGCTTTTCAATCTCATCCTTTGCATATTGAAACAAAACATGTCATGATTTATTGGTCCCCATATTCAGGCTAAAGATTACTCAACACTCTTAAAATACTTTATAGATTAAAATAATTGGAATTTCAAAGTTGGATATTTTATATAAACGCAGCCTTTTTTTGGATGTAAAATGTTCCTAGTCCCCTTTTTTAGATAGAGGACTACTCAACACTCTTCAAACACTCGCTAAATTGAAATATTGGAAGTTTAAAGGTGGATATTTCATTTAAATGCAGCCTTAATGTATAACATCTTTTCTATCTACTTCTTTTTTAAATATTTCAAGTTGAAATGTGGTTTGCTAGGAGGGTGCCATGTAGGCTTGGGAAGAATGTCATGCTTTGATGATGCACCTTTGATACAGTCTTGTTAAAAGATAGAAAATATCTTGAAGTTATAGCATATATTATAGGCAATTTCATCATGAATCCTTAGAATATGATGGTTTGTTGAGTTTGTGGACTATAATGTGTATGTAAAATTATGGTTTGGTTTGTTGAGCTTGCAAAGTCTAATTTGTATGGCATTTGGTTAAACAAAGCGATTGCAACCCTTGTTCAATTGGACAATTATTTTATTCTATACAAGATGTGAACCATGCATACATTTGGTACATCAACTAATGAAATTAAATTTAAACATAATATCTAACGATGATGTAGACATTAGAGATATCCAATGTACCAATTGAACCAAATTTATGTGTTTAGATATTACTAGCATTCCTTGCGTTCAAAGCACAAGCTGCTACAAGACACCAGTGCAATTGCTTCTTTTTACCCCAAGCATGTGTGTGCATGCATGCATGCATTCTCTCTCTCTCTCTCTCTCTCTCTCTCTCTCTCTCTCTCTCTCTCTCTCTCTCTCTCTCTCTCTCTCTCTCTCTCTCTCTCTCTCTCTCTCTCTCTCTCTTTTCAAGGAAAAATTTTGCCAAACCACCACGTTGGCTTTCTAAGAACTTCATTGGTGCCATATCTTTATAATTGCTTGATTTTCGAAAAAACTTCTCTCTTAGGAATTGCTTTGGGTGTAGCTCTTGAATATCTTCAAAATGCATGGAGGGAAATCCTCATATGCACCATTATCAAAGGCTTCCAAGAGGTGGAATGAACTTGTTTTTCCTAGTTACTTAAGTATGATCATCTAGGTCAATCATGAGTATATTAAAGCATGAAAACTAATGTTAGATATGGCAATAGATTAATATTAATGGTTTTGAATAATAATTTGATTAGAATCAATTAAAATAACCCATAAAATTCATTATTAAATATTTAAAACTTTGAATTTAAATTTCACAATTAAAAAGTTTGAGGCATTAGACATTGAATAATAAGAATTAATTCAACTTAAGGAACAAATATATTGGAGAATAAGAACTTAAGTAACTTAATGAATTAAAACATTGATTAAGAAGTACTTACGAAAGGTAAGATGCCAAGTTTTTGTAGTATTTGTAATAATGAAATTTTTTATACATCATTGTCTAACGAAGATCACTATATTCATGGAGCTAAAGTACATGAGCATATTGTCTGATATGATGGACAAATCTCTCGTTGCCTAGATGTTTGTAAGGTTCATCCCTATTCATAGATAAGCCACAAGTTCTATCTAGTTGCTTCATAAAAATTTGCTCATTGCTAGTTTTATATAGTAAGCCTAGTGATAGAAGCCTATGTATAATATCAACAATAGAGTAATTTTCTTGTGTACCATTGAAAGGTGGGGGATTGTCCATTTTCCTAATCACATCCATTAATGAAAGTTCTTCACTCTTATTTTGTGAGCATCTATGTGTCCTTTCACTTTTCACTAGCATGCACACCATAAAGAACTAAAATATAGACCCAACATTTATTTTTTTAAAAATAAAAAATACATCTATTCATTAAAATAAAAATTAATACTCAACTATTGACTATTTAATTTCATGTGATAATCACACTTTAACAAAATTTCAACGGTTAGATTTATTATCTTAAGCAAATTGTTTGTCAACTTGCAAGGATAATCATTTATGATCAATATATGTGTATATCCACATCATTGATGATATATAATAATTATCAAATCCTAAGAGATTTCTAGCTTAAGCATGCTAGTGTATGACATGAGCATATTAGACCATGGCCGCTAGGACATGACGACATTGGTGTGGGACATAGACATTCTATACACTAACTATTGTGACAAGCATGTTGTGTTCACATGGGCATGCTATCCCATGCTTACACCAATTCAATGCTAATTGTCAGTTTAAAGATAAATTTTGACTTTAGTTTAAATATGGTTTAGGATGCAAGCAAAGTGCACCAACGTTTTCTACCTTAGCGTACACCTTTTTTCCAATCCTAAACACAATGATGCATGAGACATGTAAATTGGCATCAAGGTGTTGCTATCATAATGCATATTCATTCCTAATCCTAAACCCCTAGGTGTAGGATGCATGCATACTAGGACCAAGGTATTACTAATATCTAATGTATTTTCATCCTTATCTAATGTATGTTTGCTCCTAACCCTAAACATATTAGTATATGATGCATGTAAACTAACACCAAGATGTTACTAACACCTAACATTCCTAGTATTCTTTTAAGGCATTTTTATTTTTTTAAAATATATCTTTTATCATTTTTTAAAAACCCAGTTGTAGATAGATGTTTTGATACTACTATAGGCTTTGAAGCCGGGAAAGATGTATTACAATAGTATAGTTCTTTCTTGTACAAATCAATTCTTAACTATGAGCTACATCTTAAATAGAGAGGGTATATCTTTCATATGAAAGATTAGTGATTAGACAATAATTAATGTATTTTACAAATGATATGGATATCTTTGAAACATATATCTAAAAATAATATGTGTGTATAAATGCAACCTCTCTCTCTCTCTCTCTCTCTCTCTCTCTCTCTCTCTCTCTCTCTCTCTCTCTCTCTCTCTCTCTCTCTCTCTCTCTCTCTCTCTCTCTCTCTCTCTCTCTCTCTCTCTCTCTCTCTCTCTCTCTCTCTCTCTCTCTCTCTCTCTCTCTCTCTCTCAAATTAATGTCTACAAATATGAAGTTTAACCCTTATGGTGGCATGCTATAAGCCTTCCTCAGAAAATGCAAATAATGGTGAGTATAGAGGTTGAAAGTATCCATGTACTTGTTTATGTTCTACCAAATAGAGAGGATTTCATGAAAAATATCTTTTTGGGCCAACCCTTCAAGTATTAAGTGAAGTACAATGTTGACTATGTCGACAATTACAAACAATTGAGTTTTTTAAGAGCCCAAGTCATATTTTCTTTTACTACAAGGGACCTTACATTATGGGAAAAGAAAAAGACACCATCCAACCCACTACTAACAAATTTGAAGAGCATCATGACAAGATTTCCTTAAGAAACTCCCTAAGGCACAAGAAAGAAAACAACTAGCAAGTACATCCCAACAAACTTGTAAACTAAAAGTCTACCAAGAACAAGTGGCTCTTTAAGAGTAATGTGATAGTGGTAGCTAAGAATAATACCCAACCTTCTAGGGCCATGAACTACAAGTGTAAAACAAAAATTAGAAACCAAAACAAATGATGGCATTCATTGCCTTAATGGGTGCCTAAGCTCTACTTAGGGCGTAATAATACTACCAAGGAAATTATAGATTGTAGTTTCCTAAGCTCATCTAAGGATACAAAGGAAGTCGTAGATTGTGGCTTACCAAACTCATCCAACATCCACGGCTTACTAAACCACATGCATCAAAGACCAACTGTGATAATAAGAGGCAACCTTAGAAACTAACAATAAGGCCAACAAAATAACAACCGGTTGTATATTTGACAAGGATTCATCCCAAGTGCTTGCAATTATTTAAAATGTAAGGACACATCAACTAGGAATCTAGGCTAGCAATAGCCCACATCTACTCCTACTAGAAATGTGAAACCAAAACCCATTGAATTTTCCAATTCTACTACCTTGGATCCACAATAGTAGAAGTAGGACTTACTTGATAAATCCTACATATGTGCATCATGTCAGAGAAGAGCTTGATAAGAATTAAAGGCTAGATTCATCTATGAAGTCAAGCCTTTGGAATAGGTATCATGCATCCTCATTGTTCTAAAAAAACTTACAAAATTTGAGTATCTATAAACTACAAAATTGTAAACATAGCAACAAAGAGAGACCACTATTTGTTTCCCTACACCAAATATATTATCAGAATTGTGTAGTCATGAAATCTTATAGCTTCTTGGATGTTTTCTTAGGATACAACTAAGTGCAAGTGCACCTAGATGATAACCACATGATAAGCTTCACTACTGAATGGGGGTGTTTGCATACATATACTACCTTTTGTATTGACCAATGCCTAGTAACCTTCTAGCATTTAAAGTGTATCATCTTCAAGGACATGCCAAGGAAATGGCTCAAAGTGTTTGTTGATGACCTTTCTATCAATTCTACTTGGAAAGAGCACTTATAGGATTTATGATTAGTCCTTTAAAATGTGTCACAAGTACCAACCTCCTCCCATGTGTTGCACAAGTAGCAGCTAATGCATGTATGTATTTTTGATATTGGTAGATGTTACCCTGTGGTACCTAGGCAATACACTTCCAAGTTCAAATTGCAAGAAAATATTTGAATTGATGCATATGATGACCTCTTTTATATTGATTTAAAAGGCCATATGTATAATTTATGCCCCATCTTTGCTTGGCTCTTCCTTACTAACCTACAAAAGATGATGGTGTCAAGGTGCACCCACTTGTTTGAACCAGAGAGAGCATTAAGTTACACCCTACTCAAACTAGTTCATAATCATTAAACCTATCATACAATTAATAACTTTGCATCATGAGTCCATTGTAAGAAAATATTATCATGTCAATGCAAAAAACCTTGCTACAAAGCTTAGATCTAGTTTCACTATGCCTTACTTGCTTACAAATTCTAGGTATGGAGATTACAAGCACCTCATTACCCCTTTCAAGGAGTCCCACCCCTCCAATGGTGACTTGAAGCTTTTTAATTAGTACATATCTACAGGTTGTTTGCATATTGAGAATGCATTTGAAATGCTCAATAACTTCTTGTGAATTTTTCATAATTTTCTTGTGGAGATGGCACATAATTATTTTTGAGAGAATGACTTTGATATCCACCTTAATAATATTGATGCTTCTTGGAATGCTACAAGATTCGAATGTGTCCAAGGTCAAGTCTTGCATTGAGAAATATTTTAACAATGGAGACCATGTGTTAATCTTTGATGATACACATTTTTTTTGTTGGTTTTGATTTGTACTTTATTTGGTGTATGAATTGATGTATGGGTCTCCTTCATTTCATCATGAAGAGACACATTTGACGATTGGGAGTCAAGCTAATATATTTGTGATAGTTGGTGGTCATCATTGGCTTGTCACACTTGTAGCATTGTAGTTGAGAATGGAGAGAAAGCATGCATGCAAAAAAGGAAGTTGTTCCTATCCATTCTATAAATCACATGATTAATTGTTGTACTAGTTTCTCAAAAAAGTTGTAGAAATGCTAAACCATATTTATCTATGTTTGAACCCTATTTAATACCTAGATCCTTGGACTATTACATATTTAGAGACACTAATAACTTCTACTACTAGTAGTAGTACATTTCTACATGCACAATGTCCCATTTCTACTAATTCTTAATGGTAAAGTCCATAGAATTCTAAGGATATTTACTTACATGCAAAAAATGATAGAAATATAAAATCTCTATGAAACAATATAGTATATAATTTGGTTCCATTGGTATATTCAATGTGTCGAATGTCTACATCATGGTTAGTTATTTCTACATGCCTCAAGTCCCATTTCTAAAATGAGAGAGTTGTAGAATGAAAAAGCAAGGATTGCAAAGACTTTAGCAATTAATGACTAATATCCAACATGAAAGTGGCAAAGAATAATTAATAACAAGGGGAATATAAAAGTTTAGAATAACAAAAAGGATTGAATAGTAAGAGAAATAGAAAAGTTGTAGAGACTCTAAACCATATTTGTCTATGCATGAAACTCTATCTAACACTTACTTTCTCAAACAAGTACATTTTTAGAGATATTAGTAACACCTACTACTAATAGTATAAGTAGAATCTCTATGAAACAACATAATATCTAAACACATCTGTACTATATTATTTTGGCTGTAGGTTCAAACTTCCAAAAGCCTCCCAGACCTACAATACATACTGAACCTATTTGAAATTTGAAAAATCCTCTCATCTCATGTCTCTCTCTCTCTCAATGTAAGCCCATGGGCTAGCATTTGAAAAATCCACTCAGATCTCGCAAACTCTCTCTCGTAGAACATGCCCTCACTCACTCACTCACTCACTCACACTCACGCGTGTGCGCGCGCGTGCACACACTCATACACACATTTGAAAAATACTCTCAACTCTCACATTCTCTCTCTCTCTCTCTCTCTCTCTCTCTCTCTCTCTCTCTCTCCTCTCTATGTAAGCCCATGGGCTAGCATTTTAAAAATCCACTCAGATCTCACAAACTCTCTCTTGTAGAACATGCCCTCACACACACACACACACAGTGTGTGTGTGTGTGTGTGTGTGTGTGTGTGTGTGTGTGTGTGTGTGTGTGTGTGTGTGTGTGTGTGACAAAGCATGTCAATGGCCAAAGGGGAGAATGCAAGTGGTGGCATGCATGGACAACAACTAGTGATGGCAGTACATGACAAGCACAAATAGGGTGAAGTGGATGGTGATAGATGTAGGTGGCCAGACAGAGAGAGGAGGAGGAAGAACAACAGAGAGAGAGAGAGAGAGAGAGAGAGAGAGAGAGAGAGAGAGAGAGAGAGAGAGAGAGAGAGAGAGAGAGAGAGAGAGAGAGAGAGAGAGAGAGAGAGAGAGAGAGAGAGAGAGAGAGAGAGAGAGAGGGAGGGAGGGGATATATGGATAAGAGAGGGAGAGCAAAGAAGAAGAAAGAAAAAAAAAGGAGAGGGGGGAGAAAGGGGAGAAAGGGAGAGAGAGTTTTCAATGAAAGAGAGGGGGAAGAAAAAAGGAGAGAGGAAAATTAGAGAGAGGGGGGAGCAACGGAAAGAGGAGAAAGAGTTGAGAGAGAGAGGAGAGAGAGAGAGAGAGAGAGAGAGAGAGAGAGAGAGAGAGAGAGAGAGAGAGAGAGAGAGAGTGTGTGTGTGTGTGTGTGTGTGTGTGTGTGTGTGTGAAGGGAGAGATATGAGAGAAAAAAATAGAGAAAAAAGGTTGAAATTTTAAATAGAAAGAGAGGAAGAGAGAGAGAGAGAGAGGAAAAGAGTAAGAGAAATAGATGAAACAATAGAGAGAGAGGGCAGAGAGAGAGAGAGAGAGAGGGAGGGAGGGAGGGAGACAGAGGGGGAGGGAGAGAGGAACGCATAAAAATAGAGCAAAGAAATTTTAGAGAGAAACAAAAGATAGAAGAAATAAAATTTAGAGAGAGAAAACTAGATAGAGAGGGAAAACCAGGAGGGCAGAGAGAAACACACTGAAAGGTACACACACACATACATATAGGAGATAAGAAAAGAGAGAGAAATGGGAGAGCGAGAGACAGAAAGAGAGAGATGAGAGAGATGAGAGAGAAAAATAAAGAGAGAAGAAAAATCTACAAATTTAAAGAGAGGGAGAGAAACATGAGAGAAGAGAAGAGAGAGTTGTAGGTTTGAACTTCCACAAGCCTCCCAAACCTACAATCCATGTCAAACCTATTTGAAATTTTACAAATCCTCACCTCTCTCTCTCTCTCTCTCTCTCTCTCTCTCTCTCTCTCTCTCTCTCTCTCTCTCTCTCTCTCTCTCTCTCTCTCTCTCTCTCTCTCTCTCTCTCTATGTAGGCCGAGGTACTAGCATATGGATAATTCTCTTAGCTCTCACTCACTCATTGACACACACACACACACACACTCTCTCTCTCTCTCTCTCTCTCTCTCTCTCTCTCTCTCTCTCTCTCTCTCTCTCTCTCTCTCTCTCTCTCTCTCTTTGTCTCTCTCCAAAAATGTAAAAATCAACACCTAATAGCAAGGCAAGAAGGCTAGAGCAATGTGCATTGGGCATGGCAAGCAATACACTAACAAATGCCTCAATAGAATGAGTGGCAAACGGCGCACTAAAAGGGCAAGGAGAATAAAGAGAATCAATGTGTGACAATGGACTCTAAGGGCAATTCAAATGTGAGATGGTGAGTAGAAGGGTGGCCAGAGGACCAGTATCAGATCTGAAGCGAGATGGTGGGAAAACATGCACACACACACACACACACACACACATCTCAAGTAAGGTCTAAAGTATGAGGCTTGGAGTGAAACTATGGGAGAACATCTCTTTCTCTCTCTCTCTCTCTCTCTCTCTCTCTCTCTCTCTCTCTCTCTCTCTCTCTCTCTCTCTCTCTCTCTCTCTCTCTCTCTCTCTCTCTCTCAAGCAAGGTGTCGAGTATGAGGTCTAGAGTGAGATTGTGGGGGAACATCTCTCTCTCTCTCCTTAAGTGTAATCCTAGGGTTGGCAACAACAAATGAGGGAAGGAGAATCTCTCTCTCTCTCTCTCTCTCTCTCTCTCTCTCTCTCTCTCTCTCCCCCCCTAAAAATGCAAAAGCTAGCACTTGATAGCAATCAAGAGAGCTAGAGCAACATGCACTGGGCATGGCAAGGCATGGCAAGAAATACACCAGCTAGTGCCTCAATAGAGCGAGTGGCAAGTGGTTTGGCGGAAGGTTGAGGAGAACAAAGAGGAGCTGTGTGTGACAATGGACTCCAAGGGTAGTTAGAATGTGAGATGCCAAGTAGAAGGGTGGCTAGAGGAGCAGTATGAGATCTAGAGCAAGAT